>NC_066627.1:41702689-42332629 GCF_025201925.1 Gopherus flavomarginatus | reverse complement strand
TTTTTTCTTCAGAATTTGCTTACCTTTCTATCCTTCATGTATCTTTATACAAAATTTTAAATGATAGAGGCCTGGAGGGGCAATGAGGGAGAAGGGTAGAAGGAGATGTATTAATAAGAGAAAGGGAGTAGGAAAAGAAGTTAGGGAAGAAATGTTAATGAGATACAAAACTGCAAGTCAAGGGAATGGCCAGAAAGTATCTGAACTTCAAATTTCAGAATGGAAAAGGGACAGAACTAGAAGGACCCAGTACAGTTAAGCTGCTTTTCCACATTGCAGTGGCAAGTAGTATTTGCAGTGTTGTTGTACCTCTATTGGTCACAGGCTGTCAGACAAACAAGCTGGGTGATCTTTTATTGGACCAACTTCTGTTGGTGAGAGACAGGATTTCAAGCTTACACAAAGCTCAGGTAGTACTGGCAGAATCCATCATAAGAAACAGCTCAGCTCTTGAATATTGCAACTATACCAGCTCATGTCTCCAAGATTACTGGCATTAAGTAGCTATCTAATTAGATAAATGGAGAGGATCAGGGAGAGGTTACACAAATAGTCAAAAAAGACAGCAAAAGATTCTTCTGTTGATTGGAATTCTGTGATGATTCGCCTTTTATTGCACTACACACCGCTGCTATGTGTTATTGCTGATCACAAAAGAGAGAACTCGGTAGAGCTGGCTGGAAGTTGGAATTCCTTCCTGCAAGAAGTTTCCAATTTTTGAAAAAATGTTTTGTCCCAAGTCGTGATGAAAACTCAAATTGAACGTTTTTCACAGAAAGGGATTTCTAGAAAAACTCAGTTTTGGGAAAAACAGTGTAATTTCTCAACTTGCTGGCAGCCTGCCTGGAAGGCTCTTGTAAACTTTGTTTTCAGAAAGTGAGCTGACAAGAGCCTTCCAGGTGGGCTGCCAGAGAGGCAGAGAATTGGGGTGCTCAGCCCTGGCCTGGGGGGAGACCAGGAAGCTGAGCACAGAGCTCTCAGCCACTGGCAGCGGCAAAGGCTGAGAGCTGAGGAGGCAGAGTCACAGTGCTCAGCCTCTGGCAGATTAGCTGCAAGGCTCTTGTCAATTTCATTTTATGCCTGCAGGGAGAAAATGAAATTGACAAGACCTTGGAAGAAGATAGTGGGGGGCCATCATTTTGGAGTTTTGAATCTGTGAAAAGGGCATTTTCAGTTACAGAAAACACTTGACCTGTTCTATAAATTGGTGAAATAGTTGTGTCGTGTTGGGTGGGTTTACCCCAAGCTGTGGCCTCACAAGATCAAGCTAATGTTTGGTATCAGCCACTTAAAATCCACGTGGCTATTAATAATGTTACAATTAACAGCTATGCAACTCTTTTCATGGTCTCGTGATTAAAACACAGAGTAGTGAGTCACAAGTTCTTCTTCGAGTGATTGCTCATATCCATTCCAGGTAGGTGTACGCGCCGCGTGTGCACGTTTGCCGGAAACTTTTTACCCTAGCAACTCCAGTGGGCCGGCAGGTCGCCCCCTAGAGTGGCGCCACTATGGCACTAGATATATACCCCTGCCGGCCCGCCCACTCCTCAGTTCCTTCTTACCGCTGTGTCGGTTGCTGGAACTGTGGAGTGCGGCTTGCTGTCCTCCACGTCCCTAGCTCTCCTGTACTTGTTCGTCGTCGTAGTTGTAAATAGTTCATAGATAATTCGTAGATAGTTTGATAGTATAGTAGTTAGTTAGAGTCTTGTATATAGTTGTTTAACATTGCTCACGGGTGGGCCGTTGCCCTCCCCGGCGCCCGGCACCGGGCCCATGCCTGGCTCGCCGGGCTTCAAGCAGTGCTCAGCATGCAAGAAGCCGATGCCTACTAGCGATCCCCACGACGCGTGCCTCAAGTGCCTGGGGGAATCGCACATCAGCGAAAAGTGCCGCATTTGCAAGGCTTTTAAGCCTCGCACGAAGAAGGAGAGGGATCAAAGGCTCCGCGCTCTCCTCATGGAAGCGGCTCTGACTCCGGCATCGGCAGCGCAGTCGGCCAATTCTACTCTGGCACCGGACCGTGCCGGCACCGGCAAGACTCCCCGGCACCGACCATCTCCGGCACCGGGAGCTGACTCACGTCCCTCGGCGTCTGCAACACCATCGAGGCAGGCCCGAGTGGAGCGCCCGGCACCTACCTTGGCCGCGGCACCGCCTGCAGGGCTGCTGTCGACTCCGGGCCCGGAAGGTCCGTTGAGTCCAGCCCCTCCTAGCTCCCCCTTAAGATCAGGGGTCGAGCTATTGGTACCGTCTACGCCAGAGACCTTTGCATCGGCACGGGACTTGATCGCGATGACGGAGCCATCGCAGCCTCAGCCGGCACCCCTGGGACGGGTAACCTCCAGGGGTAAGCCGATGCTTCGAGTGCTGTCTCCAGAGTCCCAGCACCGATCACCCCGGAGGCGTGAACGCTCGCGCTCGGGGTGCCGCTCGGAGTCCCGGCACCGTTCTCCCAGGCGGTACCGGTCGTACTCGCGGCACCTATCGGTATCTGCATGGTCCCGGTCGGGCTCCTCTCACCGCCAGCACCGAGACTCCAGGAGCCGTTCACCTCGACGTTCGGCTCCTCGGTCGACCTCCCGGCACCGAACCGGTGGTAGGTCCCGATCCCGGTCGACCTCCCGGCACCGCGCTGGTGGCAGGTCCCGGTCTCCACTGCCATCCCGGCACCGCGCTCATCGAAGGTCGCGGTCCTGCTCCCAGCACCGACATCGCTCCAGATCCCGATCCGGATCCTGGCACCGGTTATCACACCATTCCCGATCCCGATCCCGGCACTGATATGGGTCGCGGCACCGACCCTCGGCACCGAGGGGAGCGTCGGACTCGGCGCACAGAGGCGCATACCAATCAGGCTCAGCGCCTCCGTGGCCTTCTAGGGAGCCATCGGTGTCTTCCCAGGCTGACAGCGCCTATGCCATGGGCCAGGGCAGACAATCGGCCCTGTTCCAGGACCCTCCACCACAAGAGCGAGGGCCTCAACAGTGGGGGTTTTGGACCCCATGGGCGTACTGCCAAGCCCAGGGTCCACAACATATTACTCCCCGCCCTACGGGGGAACGCAGACCACCGGAGGCGATGGTGTCTAGACCCCCTCCCTCCCCGGAAGCAGACGGCAGGTCCAGTCACCGGGACTCAGAGCTCCCTCCAGAGACGGAGGTGCAGCCCCAGATGGAACCCCCCGTGGACACTCTGTTGCCGGGGGTTTCCTCGTCGTCTTCTCCCGATGAGGCAGTGGCGGGTACCTCGTCCTCCAGCCCTCCCCCGCTGGATCTTAGGGCGCACCAGGACCTCCTCCGCCGGGTGGCACAGAACCTGGACTTGCAAGCAGAGGAGGTGTCTGAAATTGAGGACCCGGTGGTGAGCATCTTCTCCGCCGATGCGCCCACCAGAGTGGCCCTGCCCTTTATAAAAACAATCCAGGCCAACGCCGCTAACATCTGGCAGTCACCGGCCTCCATCCCTCCGACCGCTCAAGGGGTGGAACGGAAGTACATGGCCCCCTCGAAGGGCTATGAATACCTCTACGTTCACCCGACACCCTGCTCACTGGTGGTCCAGTCGGTGAACGACAGGGAGCGCCACGGTCAAGAGGCCCCAGCACCCAAGTCGAAGGAGGCGAGACGAATGGACCTCCTGGGCCGCAAGGTCTATTCGGCGGGGGTGCTACAGCTCCAGGTCTCAAATCATCAGGCCCTCCTCAGCCGCTACTCCTTCAACTCGTGGGTAGCGGCAGGGAAGTTCGCGGAGCTCTTGCCACAGGACGCCCGCCAGGAGTTTTCCACCATCCTGGATGAAGGCAAGAAAGTAGCAAGGACATCGCTACAAGCCTCCCTGGATGCTGCCGACTCAGCCACTCGGACCCTGGCCTCGGGGCTCATGATGCGCCGAATTTCCTGGCTACAGGTCTCTGGCCTTCCACCGGAGCTCCTACATACTATCCAGGACCTCCCCTTTGAAGGCCAGGGCCTGTTTTCCGATAAAACAGACCCCAGACTAAAAGACCTCAAGGACAATAGGGTCATAATACGGTCGCTGGGAATGCATACGCCTGCGACACAGCGCAGGCCATTCCGGCAGCAGAACCAGCAGCAGCAGCGGCGGCCGTACCCTCAGTTCCGCCCACGGCAGGACCTCTCTAGGCGCCGCGGCAGGAACAACCGCCGCAGGCAGTCCGGTAGCCAAACGGGGCAGAACCAAGGCTCCGCCAAGGCCCCTCCAGGACCTAAGCCTTCATTTTGAAGGTGCGCCCGAGGGCGCAGTACCAGTTTCCCCTCCGGATCCTTCCCCGCAGTTTTCCAACCGTCTTTCTTTTTTCCTCCCGGCGTGGACCCGAATAACATCGGACCGTTGGGTCTTGCGTACGGTGCAGGCCGGTTATCGCCTGCAGTTTTCTTCGCCCCCCCGCTTCCCACCCACCATCCCCGTCCCTCTTCAGGGACCCTTCTCATGAGCAATTCCTCCGTCAGGAGGTGCACGCGCTCCTCGTCAAGGGAGCCATAGAGGAGGTTCCGGAAAACGAGAAGGGCAAGGGGTTTTATTCCCGCTACTTTCTAATCCCCAAGTCCAAGGGCGGCCTCAGGCCCATCCTCGACCTGCGGGAACTCAACAAGTATATGGTGAAGTTGAAGTTCCGTATGGTATCCCTTGGAACCATCATCCCATCCCTGGATCCCGGAGACTGGTACGCCGCCCTCGACATGCAGGATGCTTACTTCCACATCTCCATTGCCCCCCAGCACAGACGTTTCCTCCGCTTTATGGTCGACCGCCAACATTATCAATTTGTGGTCCTCCCATTTGGCCTCTCTACGGCCCCGAGGGTGTTTACGAAATGCATGGCAGTCGTCGTCGCACACCTTCGATGTTGCCGCATTCACGTCTTCCCCTATCTGGACGACTGGCTGATCCGAGGCACATCAGAGCTGCAGGTCCGCGACCACGTCTGCAGGATCAGCACCCTCTTTGCTGCCTTGGGCCTCGTCATCAATGTGGACAAGTCTACTCTGCTCCCCACACAGCGGATAGAGTTAATCGGGGTCATTCTGGACTCTACCCTGGCCAGGGCCTTGCTACCCTTGCCCAGGTTCCAGTCGCTGTCGGCCATCATTCTGCGCTTGCAGGCGGCCCCGCTGACCTCTCTACGAACATGTCTGGCCCTACTAGGCCATATGGCAGCCTGTACGTTCGTGACGGCATACGCCCGACTCCGCATGAGGCCTCTTCAATCTTGGCTCATCGCGCAGTACCAGCCGGCCAGACATTCGTTGGACACAGTCGTCACCGTTCCTCAGAGGGTACTGGACTCCCTTCGGTGGTGGCTGGACCAGTCCGTAGTCTGTGCGGGGCTCCCGTTCCATCCGCCCCAGCCTTCGGCATCCCTGACTACGGACGCCTCAGATCTGGGATGGGGGGCACACTGCGGCGCCCAGAGAACTCAGGGCTTGTGGACACCTCAAGAGATCAACCTCCATATCAACAGACGAGAGTTGAGAGTGGTCCGTCTTGCTTGTCAAGCGGTTGTCCATCTCCTTCAAGATCGTTGTGTCGCGGTGTTCACCAAGAACACGACGACCATGTTTTACATCAACAAGCAGGGTGGCACCAGGTCCTCTCCCCTCTGTCTCGAGGCAATGCGCCTCTGGGAGTTTTGCATAGCCCATTCTGTTCATCTTTCCGCCTCCTATCTCCCGGGAGTGCGGAACACTCTAGCGGATCGCCTGAACAGATCCTTCCGTTCGCACGAGTGGTCCCTCCGTCCAGACATCGCCTTCTCACTCTTCCAGAGGTGGGTTCATCCCCGGATGGACCTCTTCACGTCCAGGGAGAACAGGAAGTGTCGAGCATTCTGCTCCTTCCAGGGTCGGGAGCCAGGGTCTCTAGCAGATGCATTCCTGATCCCATGGACAACCCACCTGTTTTATGCATTCCCTCCCGTTCCGCTGATACACAGGGTTCTCCTCAAGACAGAGCTCGAGTGATTCTCATAGCTCCAGCATGGGCCAGACAGCATTGGTACCCCATGTTACTGGACCTCTCAGTAGCCAACCCAGTTGCCCTGCCCCTACATCTGGACCTGATCACCCAGGACCACGGCAGGCTCTGTCACCCGGACCTTCCGTCCCTGCACCTTACGGCATGGCTCCTGCGTGGTTGACAGGCTCCGAGTTACGCTGTTCTACCCCAGTTCGGGAGGTTCTCCTGGGCAGTAGAAAGCCTTCCACCAGGGCTACTTACTCAGCTAAGTGGAAGCGTTTCTCGTGCTGGTGTTCGGAGAAAGGTCTTCACCCTATGGAGACTCCCGTCACCACTATTTTAGACTACGTCTGGTCCCTCAAGACCCAGGGTCTGGCGTTGTCCTCCCTCCGGGTCCACCTAGCGGCCATCTCCGCGTTTCATCCTGGAGTGGACGGATGTTCCGTCTTCTCACACCCTATGGTGGTGAGATTCCTGAAGGGACTGGAGCAGCTCTATCCACAGATCCGCCCTCCTGCCCCTTCGTGGGACCTCAACCTGGTCCTAACTCGGCTCATGGGCCCTCCATTCGAGCCTTTAGCTACTTGCTCCCTGCTCTACCTCTCGTGGAAGACCGCTTTCCTAGTGGCCATTACCTCAGCTAGACGAGTGTCAGAGCTGAGGGCCCTCACAGTGGACCCACCATATACCGTCTTCCATAAAGACAAGGTACAGCTGAGGCCTCACCCTGCCTTTCTTCCCAAGGTGGTCTCAGCTTTCCACGTTAACCAAGAGATCTTCCTCCCTGTCTTTTTCCCAAAGCCCCATTCGTCCCGCAGGGAGCAACAGCTCCACTTGCTAGATGTCCGTCGGACGCTAGCATTTTATGTGGACAGGACCAAACCATTGCGCAAGTCCCCCCAGTTATTCGTGGCGGTAGCGGACCGGATCAAGGGGCTGCCGATTTCCTCCCAGAGGATATCTTCCTGGGTTACCTCCTGCATCAGGACCTGCTATGACCTGGCCCATGTCCCGACGGGCCGTGTGACTGCTCACTTCACCAGAGCACAGGCATCATCGCTGGCTTTCCTTGCCCGTGTGCCAATCCTAGAAATTTGTAGGGCGGCGACCTGGTCATCGGTCCACACATTCGCTTCCCATTACGCCCTGGTTCAGCAGTCCAGAGATGATGTGGCCTTTGGCTCTGCAGTACTCCAGGCCGCGACCTCTCACTCCGACCCCACCGCCTAGGTAAGGCTGGGGAATCACCTACCTGGAATGGATATGAGCAATCACTCGAAGAAGAAAAGACGGTTACTCACCGTTGTAACTGTTGTTCTTCGAGAAGTGTTGCTCATATCCATTCCACACCCGCCCTCCTTCCCCACTGTCGGAGTAGCCGGCAAGAAGGAACTGAGGAGCGGGCGGGCCGGCAGGGGTATATATCTGGTGCCATATTGGCGCCACGCTAGGGGGCGACCTGCCGGCCCACTGGAGTTGCTAGGGTAAAAAGTTTCCGGCAAACGTGCACGCGCGGCGCGTACACCTACCTGGAATGGATATGAGCAACACATCTCGAAGAACAACAGTTACAACGGTGAGTAACCGTCTTTTCTGCATTGTATTCCTGGCTCTGCTGCTGCACTGTTAGATCTTGGTAAAGTCACTTCACTTCTCTGCACCTCATCACCTTTTCCATCAATATAATGGTGATAATTGTACTTCACTACCTCACATGAGTATTATAGACCTAAATCTTAATATTTGCAAAGCACTATGATATCCCTGATGGAAGGAACTCTAGAAGGACAATGTATTATTTATTTATTTATTTATTTATTTATTTTCAAAGCCCTGTAGAAACTAATTAATCTTAATCTTAAGGAAAGTCTCTGTTCTCTAATTTTCATATGTTCTGCTCTTTTGATGCTCAGGGATGTGCCAGCAGTCACATGCTTTTTGTATATTTCACATCTGTTGATCAGAACAGTTATTTAAAAGTAACAAAACAAGGTTTTACTACAGATCACTCTGTTTACCTACCAACGTAATCATACATCAATCTCATAAACTGCCCTGATTTCAGCACCATGGTCAACACTAATTTCCTATTACAAATGATACATACACCTGCTTATCACAAATAATGGCCCAGATTTTCAGCCCTGTGAACTATACTTAGATATGGATTTTGTGCCTGAACAAGATACCACCCAGGCAGTAGACCCACAAGGCACAATTCCTCCATGCCTCTTGTGCTGAGACTATAATTTTGCTTGGTCTTAGGCAAAGGTGCACATCAGAGATGCAGGCCTTTACCCCTTGCATGGCTGTGTAAGATGAGGGAACAGTCTAACCATGAGTAGAGAGAGATTGGCTCATTAACAATAAGAGGATTTCTCTATGTTTATGTTCAGTTTCCATGTGCAACTTTTCTTGTATCAAAACCTTGTCTCTGCTTCCATTCTTTCTGTGTTCATAAATAGTATTTGACTTGTGAGGAATCATGCCCAGAATCTGCAGTGCGTTCACCCATAAAATTCAGCACAGAATGCCAGCAAATTTCTGGAGCCATCTCTTTACTTTAGAAATATATGTCACTTAAACCATAATACAGAAGCTAATAAAACCTTTCAATCCATGTTTTTATTCATTTGAATAGGTACTACAAGGTTAAGTTATTCTGCAATACAATTACAGACTCTTTTAGCAGAAAAGCAGAAATGCTTACAAATATTTTTATTGCAAAATATAACAGTGCAGCACAGCAAATAAGCTATAAATCTGCTGTGACAACAATTAGACATGACTGAGTCTAATAACAGAATTAGTGATTTTTTTCTACCATATTTGAGTTATACAGTTTCTCTGTCTCCTATATATCGATATATACAATTTTTATTTTATTTACAACTTGATAATTTAGAGTACTTTATTTACAGTTCACTGAGCCCAGATGTTGCTGGCAGCAGGGCTGGTGATTTAAGAGGTAGCACTCTTCTGAACCAATACTGAAGTTCTGAACCAGGATGCTGAGCTCCCAAAGGCCCCTTTTTCAGATCAAAAGTAAAATCAAGGTTCATGTTATCACTAAACAGGTTGATGTGTTCCACTCCAGAAGTGGCTTCATTCAGGTTCTTTCTGTACCTTACAGTGTATTAAGAAACTGAATTATTAATTTTTGTCAAGCACTTCAAATGAACACTGACATAGAAGAACAAAGTTATTGTTAAGTTCATTTATTAATCATTTGAACTATCATACATTCCTTTATTTCAGGAATAACAGAATAACACTGACTGTTATAAATTATTGTAAAAATATAAACTTATTGTGTATTTGAGGATACCACTAACTCTTGTGCAGTCTACCCCATGAAGACTTGCAGACTACTTGGGCACTTCCATGAAGGATAGCTATACCTAGTGACTCAGAGATCAGATCTGTCTAATTAGTTGTTCCAGTCATCAGGAGATGGGTGGCAGTGCAAGGACACCCACTGTCTACCACTACCTGTTCTATTGACACAGTATTTTTTTCCTAGGGCTGGCGCCAGGCTGGTTTATTGTCATATAACATATTCTCCCAGTATCTAACCCTGCCAGCTTCTCTTACAAAGGCACATGCAGATGGGGATTTTTGTAGCCATATATGAAACATTATATGTACCAGATAAATTGGTTTATATTAAAAATTAAACAAAGAATATTACACACTTGCAAACATGAATAGGCGAGTTATCCTTACCTTGCAAATTTGATGCAGGAGGGTGGCATTTCTCGCATCGATTAAGGCTATTGTCTGTGTGGAGCAGCTGATGCTTTTTCAGAGAATCTAGTGTCCTGTTTGGAAGCCAGTGTTGCTTGCTCAGCCTGTTAGTTTTCAACTGAGTATATCCATGCATGTGGTTCCCTTTGGACCTGCATTGTAAAATATACCATTTTCAGTGAAAACACAAACAGGTATGTTGTAAGTAGTTGCTATTTAAAAGTAGCACCAGTAGTGTAATATCACAACTTCAGTGGAATTCCACTTGGGCTGAAACTGGTCTATAGAAGGTATGACTATAATGATAAAAGGAAATGTTACTTTTATGTATGCCACAAAAAATTAGAGAGTCGTAGTAACAATGGGCAAAATCATGAAGTTCTTAGTTTTACTGGAGTTGGTGGAAGCTTTGACTAAGTAGGACTATGTAAAAATTGAGTACAGACTTCAAAATTTGGTCCATCAAGAGGAAAAGTTTGTGTACCCTGCAGGAAATCCACAGATTTTTGCAACCAGGCAAGATATCAAAACACAATCATACCTCAAGGGCCAGGGTCACACAAGGACACCTGTACTTGTCTGCAAGTGGCCTCTGGCTCAATTTCTTATGTGCTACAGTTTGCTTATCACTACTAAAGAACATAAATATTTCAAGGACTTAAATCAAGGAGTCTGAGTTCTCCAGTTTTTGCTATAAAGTGACAAAAGCCTATTAGTTAAGTTTACACATCAGAAGATGTCTCCTTGGGGATGCTGAGAAGAAATACTTGTCTAGCTTACAAAACATGACAGCACCTCACATCTGTGTGAGTTATAATGGGTGGGACTTTCAAATGTACCTTAGAAAGTCACTGAAAGTCAATAGGAGGTGTGGTCTTAAATCACTTAAGGTTTGTCTACACTCAGGGCTGGCGCTACCATTTAGGCAGCCTAGGCAATTGCCTAGGGCGCCAGAATAAATGGTGGGCGCCGTTTTGCCGGAGGGGGCGGCAGGCAGCTCTGGTGGAGCTGCCACAGTGGTGCCTTGCAGAGGGTCCGCTGGTCTGCGGCTCCGGTGGAGCTGCTGCAGTCGTGCCTGCGGACGGTTGGCTGCTCGTGCGGCTCCGGTGGACCTGCCGCAGGCACAACTGCGGCAGCTCCACCAGAGCCGCGGAACACCAGACCCTCCGCAGGCACCACTGCGGCAGCTCAAACCCCTAGCGCCGGTCCTGTCTACACTGTAGTAAAACACCCAGGGCTGGCCCATCTCAACTGGCTCAGGCTGCTGGGCTATAAAATTGCACTGTAGATGTTTGGGCTCAGAAGAATCTCAGAGGCTGGGCTTGCATGGGACTCAGGATCATGAACAAGGCTTTGTAAGTGCCAAATTTTTAGCCAGCCCCTAGATTTACATGCACATTTCCATGTGTAAAAACAAACTTGCATTTGTGTGTCTGGTTTGGGCAGCTAGCTCCCTAAATGTATGATCCATGCATTCAAATGACTATCTGCCATGTAAAAGGAGGGCATTCCGTTATTTTTTGATTCAGAAGTCAGGGCAAAAAGTCTGGATCTAAAGGAATGTGACTAGACTATTTAGATGGCACAGGTCAGCTCTATCTCTATTTTTATTCTTCTCTCCTTGGCTGCAGCTTAAGCAAATATATGATCCCATTTTTGCTTGTCTCTAAGGCATTTGGCTCATTGAGCTGCTTTCTCTATGCTCAGCCTGTTTTTTGCTTAACAAGTGAAATCTTTTTTTCAGAATCACTGGGCCTCAGATGAGATAATTTGGCCCATGTATGACAGTCCCATATGGCTATCTGAAGGCAGATTTGGCTTAGACCACTGATTTACGGCCCAGTCCTGGAGATCTGAGGCAGGCAAAATTCCCATTGACTGAGTAGAGACTAAAGGTTTGAGGCCATGTTTTCTAAATTGTTTTTAACAGCTTATTTGAGAATTAAATACATTCTATATACATCAAAATAGCTAAAGAATTAGGTGATGGGAAAGAGAAATGAGAGAGAGAAAACACACAAAACTCAGCAAATTCTTTCCAACCACCATGATCTAGCTAGTCCACAGTTTGTGGAATTATGGAGGCAGAAGAGAGCCACAGCTGCACTCTTGGCATAAATTCATTACACCGTTGTTTTATCTATCAGAAATACAACATAACTTTTAGTTTCAATTCTGGTCTAAATTCATTCTTTTTTCTTTTTAATTCATCAATATAGAGACCTACTTCTTGTCACTTAAGAGGGTTAGTGGGGTTTTTTAAAATCCTTTCCTTTTTTTTAGCATGTTACGATTGTTCAAGAGGCATGAACTAGGAAAAAAACATGTGTGACAATGTACAGTGCTACAGGAAAGCTTTGCTGCACTAATAATTCATTTCCTCTAAAACAGAAAAGTGTGTGATAAACAGGAACTGAAAACAGTCACATGAAAGTTTCTGAAAATGTGTATGGGGGGGCAGGGGATTGCCAGAAAAAGAAACGACAAGTAGAAAGAGGGCAGTTCAGCCCTGAGGGTCTGATCTTGTAATTCTGTTAAAGTCAATAGAGATTTTGCCTGTTTCAGGAGAGCAGAATTGAGCACTTTAAGCCCTGAGCTTTGTGTGGACAGACCCTTACTTATACATAGGGCCCACTAATTTTAATTCAGTGAGGTTTTCCACAGTTTTAGGTCTCTGCCTGCACAGAGCATATTACAGGACAGATACAGTCACATTAATAGCAGTAGTTTAGCTGAAAGCAAAGCTTGGTCATCAAACATACACTGACACAAATCAGGATGGGGACATGCATTCAAATTAGGTCCAGATTAGATGTGGCCCTACTGGAGAAAAATTAAGTTGGCCGCCTTTGCCTCAGAGCCTTTGACTCATTCCTCTCAAATAAGCATCAGTTAACACTACTGGAAAATCCTCATGCCTGCAATTTATACCTTCTTATATCCTTCTGTTGGATGCTCCTCCAGTTACTACCCTTTCATTACCCCTTCAATACATGTAAAACACCAGCAGACCCTGATTGTCAGCGGGTGGGATCGAACCTGGGACCTCCTCTGGAGCTTAGTGCATGAACCTCTACTGCATGAGCTAAAAGCCAGGTGGCAGTTAACTAAGGCTGTAGGGCAAACTCATTAATCTCTCTCTCTAAGTGGTCTCTGTGCCACTAGATGAGACAGAACACCACACCGAAGAGGTGTGTGGGTTACATGTTACATCTATTCAGATTCATTGATGCTGGCTTGTCGTTTTACTGAGGTGTCACTATCATCACTTCTGATTATGTCTCACTGCCTTTATAGTGTTCACCCAATTTATCCAGGATAGTCGTCTTATTCATGGGCAAATTTAAATTTAGTGCAAGCAGGCACTGAAGTTTTTGGAGCTGTACCCACTTACTCTAGAGTTAAATTTGTCTCCCAGTCACCAACCCAGGCTTCCTTAGCACAGCAGCAAATCTTGTTCTAAATGCTGTGTAAAAAGATCTTTTCTTGATCCAGAAGAGAAATTCTCTTGTCCCTATTTACAGTAACCAGGAATGCTTGGACTTAATGCAGTTTGACCAAGATTATCAGATCACATGGCTTTTGACCATGCAATTGCTTTATGGGTGACATCTGTCAAGAGCAAAAAAACTGGGATACCACAAAAACAGCAAGTAAGACCTAAATAATAATACAGTTCTTCATAGTTCTGCATTGTACTTCATCTGCAATAGAGAACTAAAGATTCAATAGCTGGGTCCCTCTAGGAAAAAGAATGTTGATTCTTTTGTTCCTTCTTGAAATTATAAACTTCAAACGACTGTGAGCATTAATTGACAAGGTTTCCCTCTACCTCTGACACATTTGTGATGTGCCTAGAAAGCTTTGCACTTTCTTTATAAAATAACATAATTTTTAAAATGATCATGCATTTTCACAGAGCATCATGCTGCTCTGTTTTGGTAAGTCAGCATTTTGGGGGCACCGTTTTAGTTTCTGAATCTTATACCTATCTTAGTAAAATACCACCTATATTGGATGAGGTTGAAAACAACATTCTTTACCATTTTTGGTTGATTTTCATTTTTTTCTGTTTATGGCTCCTCTTGGATTTATTTGTTGTGAATTTTTTCCTTCTGCAAAGTATTTCTTTCTTCTCTCGTTCTGAAATATTTTCTGAAGCTCCACTTCCTGCAGCCTTTGAACTGGACTGCTGAGAATAGTGAGAAAATTATACTTGTGCATTTCAAAGCACATGAACATTTCTGAGTGAGTTACAGAAATTAACTGATTAGATTAATAGAACGTTATCAAATAGTGTAAATCCTAAATTTTACAGCATCATAATGATCTTTGGTAACAAATTCCTTCTGTATTTAAAAAAGTATTTATATGCTGTGTGTTTAAACTCATCACTACCTGTATATTACCCATAAAATTAAAAATAAAACAAGTTTAATATTTTTCTGGGCCCATGCAAAAATAATGTACGTGCTCTAGTACTGTCCTGCTGGGTGTGAGGTTGACTTTAACCTTACAAATTCTTCCAAGAGCTGCACATCTCTTGAACTGATTAGTTATACTTAAACTAAAAATATCCTTCAAAATCTTTAAAACATTTTATAAAGTATGAACACAAGTGTCTCTGTTAAGATTTGAGTCCATCCTCATGAAAGATTTTCACTATTACTTCAAGTGTAAAGCAAAACAGATTCTGGTACAGGGTCCGTCCTTTTTACTTGTTTGTAAAGCACCTAGCACAATGGGTCCCTTGTTGTAATACAAATAATAATTTTAAATGAAAACAGAAAAAAGCACATGCTGGAATATAGGAATCCAAAGACTATAAAATTCAAGTTATGATAAAGTTAAAGCATGCTTTTCTGGCTAAGCAAATTTTATGGCCAAATTTCCATGCAATAGGACATGCTTATTTCCATAAAATATGCAAGTCCTGTGCACAAAGTGAGTGGCTATGTGCAGTTTTTATATGTACTTGTATATTTTATATCTACAGTCACCTGTGTGTGCCCATGCATGCATATTTTGGGAGAACAATTTAGGCACTTTTTTGTTAAAGTAGATTAATTCGAGGCCCTCAATAATCTGCGACAGAATAGGATTTATATGTGCGCTGGAATAATATGTCCCCTAACCTTCGCTCTCCTATTCTTTCTAATTAAAGAGTATGCTTGGGGAACTGTGCCCGTGTTCTGAAATAGGGAATACAATTCACTACATTACCTTCTGTGGCTGTTCTTCCTGTGAAAAGGATGAAACCAGTGTTTTTAAATTCCCAGTGGTGTGGCCATAGGGCACAGTCTTGCTAATATTTTTCACTTTGATAAAAGAAAAGTCACATTTTGACAATGTGCCTTCACTACCAGATTTTTTCTTGCAGATGTGCAAAGAAGAGTAAGCAGAGTCAGCCTTCTCCTTTTGCTCAGCAGGCAGAGGAAGGCTTCTGGTTAAACAACACCAAGTTAATTGAGGCTCAGCATTTAGTGATGGGAAGGAACCTTTTGTGCTTGAGATCCTTGAGTTTCCCGAGAGACAAGTCAAAGTGATTTGGGACAGTGCAGGGAGTTCCTTACGTTGAGTACTGAGGGTGTGGCAATAAAATGTGCCAAAGGAATGGCAAAAATAATTGGAATTGTCCATTGAATGAACAGAATACTGTAATTCCTGCGACCCTGGTGAAGTGTCCTTAAAGATGTCTGAAGAGCTACCGTCTGTGTCCCATCCCATGCTTTTCTGTTCCATGTCCCCACTAGAGGTTGCCCCTTTGCCTGATGAAGATGTCATCATTAAAGAGTTATTTCCTGAGTGAAGGTGGTGTAAGACCTGATTCTCTCCTTTGATGTCTGCAGATATGAAAAAGCCACCTGTATACATAGAAGTAAAGCATACTTTCTTCCCTGTGGTTTGTGCAGAGCAAACAGCTGTACTTATCCACTTCTCATCTGCTTGCATTTGATCACTTAAGTTATCTTTATCCTCAGTCTCTTTCCAGGTGTCTTTCATTATTTCCTTCTGCCTGCAGCTTTGGTTCTGAAAGCTGTCAACTATCTTGGTTGTGATATTAGTTGTTGTAGAGTTGACTGATGAACAAGGTACCAGAGCCTTCCAGTTTGTATGTACACCCCATCTTAGCCCTACTGCTCTGGCCTGGTGTCTCAGTTCAAATTGTAATGGGGACAAAAACACAGCACTGGAATCAGCACTGACTGTCCTGTTGATAGTGCAGGAAGTTTTGGTTATCGGAACTGGTAGAGAAACACCAGGCATACTCTCCTGCCCTGGTTCCACTAAAAGTGACAGGTCTGTAGTACTCTCTTCTTGCGGTAATTTAAGGATATACTTTGGAGAAAATGCATTTTTCTTTAGAGGTGGAGTTACCTGACCAAGCTCCAGATTTTGAGTAGTGGAAGATATACCAGCATCATCACCACTATGAAGTGGCACTCTTGCTCCTGCTGTCACCGGACATGTTTTGGCTCCTGCATCTGTCACCTTACTTAAGGCAAAAGAACTACAATTATCTTTCTTTAACTCAGGCACCAGAAATTCAGAAAGTGAAGCTTTTGAGATCTTTGTTGATTGTGGAAGAAGGTTAACAGTATTATCACTATAATATATGGGTTCTATGTGGAGTTTCATGGTTTTCTCATATTCCATGCCTTCAGCACTGCTGATTGATTCATTAATGTCTGTGCTTGAATTCTGCTTTCCTTCTTTAGCTGACTGTTTAACTAATGCTGGGGAGACGGCATGTACGCTATAACAGTCTACCAATTTCACTGTTTCACCTACTGTATTATTTTCGCTACTGGGGCTGGGACTAGAGTTTAGAGCTGTATTATCTCCACTCTTCAGCTCATTGACTTTCAGTTTTTTTCTCTCTGATGGTAGCTTTTGGAATTCCTGTGTAGATTCACCACTGATGCAGTTGTGTGCCCTTACAGCCATCTGTGCATGTTGAGAAGTTTCTTTACTACTGTGGTTTTCTCCATCACGTTTAAAAGTATTTTCGCTATCTAATACGAGGGTATTTGATTCGCTCCCAGGACATGACTCTTCCAATTGACTATTATGCATTTGCAGACTATCAATGTTCAGCAAGTTAGAGTTTAATTGGCTAGCTCTCTGCTTAAGTTGAAGCCTCATTCCATGACTGCTTACAGCTAGTAACATATTATTGCCACCTGTACATTTATCTGAACTATGTTTGTTGCTGCAGCCATGTTTTGGGGAAGTTTTGCTTATTACACTCTGTTCACCAGCATTTATTGAATGTGCTGTTTCCATTAGTTCTGTAAATCTGCCTGCATTCTCTTTTGAGGAAACCCCGTGCAGTAAATGATTACCAATGGGACCGGTTTTTGATTCCACAGGGTTTAATTCTGTTGTAGGAATGGTCAGAGGGGAGGAAAGATTCCCACTTAGAGAGCTCCTACCATCTTTTGGCTGAATAACTCCACCACTACCGGCTGCTTCCTTTGGATCAGGGGTGAAGCCTATATTGTCTGTTGCCTTTTCCCCCCTTTGATTCAGTTTCTTGGCAGTTTGACTGTTTTTCATTTTTTGGTAGATTTTCTTGAATGTTTCATCACCGTACATCTGCCATTTTTCCTGAGAGAACATTTTTAATTTCCTTTGAGTTGACTTCTTACATTTAGCATTCACTCCTTCTCCTCCAGCTCCAGGCTTTTTAGTTTCTTTCATCTTCTCAGAAGGAGAATAATAATAGACTGCGTTACTTAGTGGCAAATCATCCACTGCTGTTTGTCTGACAAGTGCACGGGGATGGCTGTTAGGAAAATCCACTGAACTTGCAGCAAGGTTGTTGCTATGCAACAAGATAGAAGAGCTAGTATTCAGGGGCTGCCTAGTGAGAGATGGTAGTTTTGAGCTACCCACTCTGTCGTGTGCCATTCTTGTGCTCTCTACAAATGGCAAGGAGTTGCTTCTTGTAACAGGCACACAGTCTATTGTTGTCGAGAATTGCGTGGGGACTGAATGAAAAAACAATGGCTTGGATTTTTCTATGGGTGTAAAGGTAGATTTTGCTGAACAAAGGGAAAGATTCTTTTTCCTGTTGACATCAAGAGATCGAATGTCAAAATGGAAGGAGTCTTTGTATGTGTAAGGCATAGGCAGATCAATACTGCCCTGCTTGGAAAGCACTGTTTTTCTGGGTCTAACATTGTCTAATTGGGTATCGTCCACCACAGCTTTGTTATGAGAGATCAGTTTTGAGATATGCTCTTCCAGCTTCTTTTTCTCTAGCATCAAGGCTGTTGCTTTCTCAGCTGAATCCAGTTTTGCACTACTTCCTGCCGTGCACCTTAAGCCACTGAAGGCAGTTTCATTTTCCAGCTCAGTGCTTTGTTCACAAAGACTATGCAGGGGGCTGGAGGTCAACATCTGTTGTTCTATACTATCAGAGCGTGACAGATATCCAGAATCAGTGCTCTCACACTTCTTTAGCTTATAGTCAGATAGTTTGCTGTCCCATTGCTTATCTGAATAAGTTGCTTGCTGCCTTTGCAATTGAATATGTTTGTTTGCTGTTGAGAATCTTTGTTCCTGTATCATCTTTCTCTGGTGTAGACTGTCTGGCAAAACTACTGGAGAAGATAGGTTTTGGGGATCTTGCATTGGTTCTCTTTCAGAGGCACCCTGACTTGCCTCTGGCCAATAGGAATCGTCAATTGTTATCTTCTGACTTTCTGATGTAAGCGATAAAGCATTCAGTGTTGGCAGTGAAATAATGGATGGAAATTTCTTAGTGTCCACTGTGGTATTAGTCTCTGAAATTATTTGTTCAGTCCCTACCCCCTGCTTCTCACAGATATTGTTATCTCGTTTTGCACCCTGGTGTGACATGATGCTGTCTGTTGCCTTCTCATTCTCCTCTAATATGCCACTGTTGTCAGAGCCTGAGGGCAGCTTGGTATTGTTGACGTGTGTTTGGGTTCTTCTGTGTTTATATAAATTGCTTTGAGTTTTAAATGCAATACCACAGGTGGTGCAGGGAAAGGGCCTCTCCCCTGTGTGTGAGCGAATATGTTTCTCAAGGACACTTGGCTTCAAGCAATCTCGTCCGCAGTGTTTACAGATGTACTTCCTGGCATTTTTGTATTTCCCTGGGCTTCCAATAGGTGCATTTGGACAGGAACTTGATGGTAAAACTGGTGAACTAACTAGGTTTAATGTCAAAGTTCGCCCTGCTTGTTTCTGAGCAACTGGCTGAGGCTGATCTATCCTCTCTGAATGCAGAAGTGGGCTTAGGATTAAAGGCATATTACTGCTGTCTAGATTTATGCTGCTTCCACCAGCTGCTAACTGGTTGTTTGACTGATAGCATCCTGACTGGATAGGATGATACAGTGGTATGGTAAGGGCTTTCAGGTATATAGTCTGAGGCAGGGTGTGTTCCTGCTGAAAAATCACAGGACTCTGTCTTATACTTGATGAACCCTGTGCAGCCTGAAGAGATGAAACTTTAACTGGTTGATCAGCTAGTGCAACTGTGGAAGGGGGTTGCCTCTGTGCCTCCATTTCAAAGGTTGTATGTTATCCAGTTCAGTTATCTATGGAAAACAAATATAACATATAGTTATGTTTGAAATGAAAAACCTTGATTTTCTTCAGCTGTTTATAAATTTGGCATCTACTGTACTAGAAGATGCACAATTTAATTATATTTCTATAAGGTCTTCCATACTGAAGAATATCAAAACTTTTTACACAAACTTTGCAGGTAGAGGAATCATTTTATTCACCACTAAAATAGTGTCACCTCTGGTTTGTTAGATGGAAGCTAATAAAACACAGGAACATTACACAAAAGTTTAGTATAGCACAAAGGAGACTACTGCTAAAGACTGCTCCTAAAATCTGTTCTGAAGTAGTAGTCAGATATTAAAAATCTTAGTCTTCAGACTGACATCAAAGCACTTTCATAATATTGGAAATGGCATAGGATAGGTTACAGTGTATAGTACAGTAATCTAGAATTACTTTGAATTAGTTTGATGTTATTTCAGTGCTCCCAAAGATTCATGATCAACTTATTTTCAATGAACAGTCTGCTTAATAAAATACAATGTTAAACTTTGTAGGCCAAGTCTTCATCAGAACACTCTTGTGCCCGCTTGATTTACACATGTACAACTGCCAGCATGTCACAATTGCACAGTTGCACACACAACTACACTTTTGAAGATCACAGTCTTCAGAAAAAAAATAACAAAGCTTGGACATTAAATCAGTTATAAAATATAAATGATTGTAATTAATGCAGTAACTAAAGGGTACAAATATGCCCTGTTTAAAATAAAGCACATGCCTAATGAAGCTTTGACAAGAGGCAGCGTAGCCTGTTATTTAGAACAGCAGCTTGGGAATCAGAACTTCTGTATTGTATTGCCCACTCCTCTATTTATCTGTGCTGTGACCCTAATCACACCAGGCCTGATAGTGCCCACTGAAGTCAGTGATATGTTTTCCATTTACTTTAATGGGTATTCTGTTAGAACCTTAGTGCCTAAGTTTACTCATCTGTAAAATGGATTTAACAATTAATTACTCACAAACTTCACATAGGTGTTGAGAATTAGGGCTTTGAGATTTTCAGATGGAAGATGCTATAAAATTGACAAATTCATTATATATATATATATATATATATATATATATATATATATAATCAGTCTCAATAGAGTTTTAAATACATAAACTCTAATTTGTTGACACCATATACCATGTTAGTTCTTTTGAAACTAATCTGGAAGCCACTGAAGTTTGAAAAAAAAATCATAAAACACTACATTAAACTCTAATTAACAAGATTTGAGTGTGAGCCACACCATCCCATGTCTTAATACCCCTACCATTTTGGAAAGTTCATATCCAACTCTGATTACAGCCAAGTCCCTCTCTAATTATAACAAGTCTCTGTTTCTAATGTAAACATTTCTAAAAGAGAGCTGGTGTCCAGATCTACTCTCCAGTGTGAGACAATACAAAGTAATGGAGGCATTGCAGTTTAATCTGCATTTGCTACTTTTAACTACAGCTGATGCAGACAAGCCACAATTACAAGAAAATTTGCACAGATAGTTATTAAAGACTTACTGCTACAAACCATGAGTGTTCTGCATGGCCACATTTTATGACCTTGTTTAAGTGAGGCTGAAGACACTGTCAGAATTAAACAAGGAATGAAAAGGTGAAAACAAAATGAAACTGCAGATTTAAAAGGTTCCTTTTTCTTACTATCCAGATTTACATACATAAAAGAGATAACAGATGTTAGCGGTCACACTGTTGGAGGCAAAAAGTGGAGATAGCTTACAAAGTTGTCTTTGTGTGTGTTGAATGAATTGGAGGAACCTTGATGGCATGTTGCTTTGTGTTTGTTTATTTTTATTTATTTATTTTATGTAGACAGATATAGTCAACCGTTTGCAAACTCAAAAAGGATGCCACCCTTTATGAAAATGTGTCCCAATATACTTGTTTTGGTTCAAGATTTGGTTACCAGGTCAGAGCAATTTTTATTTTCACAGACCTGATTTGGCTAGCCTTGGTGGTTTGTTCTCGCTCCTTTCCTCTCCTTCCTAAAAGTAAAAAGAAGTTGAGAAGCCATGAAAATAAGGTACTTTAAAATTACCATTAGGAAGGGCAGAAATAGCAGGATAATATCAGCATAATCTATCATAAATAGAGCCTAGCTGAACAGTAGAAAACTTTTTCTGAAAATTCATTCAGATTGTGATTCATCGACATTCACAACCCTTTCGTGTTTAGTTTTTCTGAATATTCAAATACTTAGGTTTACTAGAGCAAATAGTCACAAAAAGCACATTTTTGAATAACAGTCAATAGTGACATTTGAAATGTACACTGTATTGGCTTCTCACGTAAATCACTATTATAGTTTCTGCTACCTGATTGGATGATCTATGTAGCTAACTGTCACAGAGTAAACAGCAAATATTGTAATCAAATATAACAATCTGAATTTTGAAACTATGCTATGTGACTTGTCTAGCTAACCCACACAGCATGCATTGCAGGTATTCACAACAAACTCTTTCTAAGATTTACTCTTGGAAGAAATTTGTGAATAACATTAAATAATTACATTAGAGGACTTTTCAATCTATTTGCAGACAATTCATGATCAGGAAAAATGGCAGTGCTTCTGAACTAAATTAGTTGATCTGAATTATTCACTCAATTACAGTTGGAATAGCTGATAAACCAAAGATCCAGGAGCGGTTCAGCTATTATGTTGATTGAGAAAGCTAGCACAGAACTCAGTTGAGCTAATATATCACGTGAACAAATGGAGAAGTTGTGGGAATAACCCTGTATGTGTGATCAGGTGGAACTAGTCACAGTTAACAAACATGCTAGGGCTACTTCTTCAATCATAATGAAATCCGTAATGAAATTCCTAGGCTGTAGACTAGGAATAAAGGTCAAGGCTACAAATTAAAAATAGGAGTTTGGAAGTAGCATGAATAAAACTAAAAGATCTTCTAGAGACCCCTCTATACTATGATATTGAACCACAAACAGCAGCATAGCCATCTATAGAGGTACAGCTACATCAAGCCAGTTATAGCCCATGGAACAAACTGTACTTCTCCACTTGACCAAACAGGGACCAATCAATCTGCTTCAGTGGCTCAGCAGATACAAATTACTTCCCTACCCCTGAACCAGCTCAGCTCCACTGGTTGGCAAATTGGGGAGGAATAGGCAGAAACAACGAGTGCAGTAGAAGCCCCAAAGCACCTTCACTCTCCTTCGCCCATTTGGGAAGCTGCATTGGTAGGGAGGGAGTCTTGCTTCCCTTTTCACACTTGCACAGTCATGTAAGGCTGGGCCACAATCTAACCCAATGTAGACACACATCCAATAATGGGCATGGTACATATGAACTGTCTTGCTGTATGGTGTACATCTACTAAAGGAAGTTCTATACCCTGTGTTACACAGGAAGTCAGACTAGATGATCACAATGGTCCCTTCTGGCCTTGGAATTTGTGAAAACCCAACATCTGACATGAGTCAACCCAGAATACTTTGACATACTCTGCCCTTTCACCTCATTCCCATGGCCAATGCTTTTGTGTGTTTAAACGCAGCTGTCAGGCATGAATTTCACTTTTCCATGTTCAAGGTTTCTATAAGAAGCAATCATTCTGTGGTATGGTGTTTTACAGAAATGGAAAGTAGAACATAAACTGTACCCACCCCCACGGCAATATAAACTAACAAAGCAAAGACACAATTTCCAAGTAAGACTGTGCCTTTCTATAAGAATGACTAATCAAACTGGGTGTTTTCATGATTACTTAGGACTTATCAAAACATTTATTAAAAAGATTGTTACTCTGAAATACCCATCTGCACTACAGAATAGCAATTTATTTGTTAGTGTAGAAAATAATGGGACAATGGATACATATATCTAGTAGTTCAGTTTTTATGCAACAATATGCCTATAATAATAATTTCACTGGTAGGTAGACAATATGATAACCTAAGAAACACCACAGATAGATAAATTAAATAAATAAATAGATACCTCAGAAAGATAGACAATAAGAGGTTTACATTTTCAGAAAAATGTCTGTGTGACTCATATGCACTGTACACAGTTACCATGAAAAGTCTGTGGAGGGTATGTTCCTGAGAACAGCCCCAATACTTTAAAATGTAATAAAAAGGAAAAGTCAGCTATCTCCTGGTTCTTTTTGTAAGACTAGCATTAATCATCAACTATATGGTCACAGTATAATTTTGGGGAAAGTTTTAAGTAATGCTAAACTTTTGAATTAAATGGTAACACACATGCAGCTTAACTGATGCATTTAAGTGACATTATTTCTATTTGACTCTGGCAGTTCTCTGTTTTCCATACCAACTGATGTTATCTTTCTTCCTAAGTGATGTCCTGTGTTGCTTACATTTTAGTGTGGTGAATAAGATCTCACTTTTCATGTCTTTATAGCATACAGATGCTTCTACAGAAAAAAAAGCACAATATTCTTTTGCACATAGGCTGTGCATAGGACTGCCCCACAAGGTCAAAACCTGGTCCCCTTGAAGCTAATGGGAGTTGTGCTATTGGCAAAAGTGGAGCAGGATTTGGCTCACCCTGATTTTTTCCAGCTTCAAATTTAAAAAGTATTACTTTTAAATAGGCATTAACAGAACTGGTCACTGTAATTCCATTAAAATACATTATTTCAGTCACTGGTCCAAATCATGATGCTAGTTACTCCAGTGTAAATAGATCCCATCAAGTCAGTGGAATAGCTCAAAATTGACACCTGTGTAGTCAGGTGTCCAGCTTTTGACTGGAACGCCCTGCCCCAAGCGCCAGCTCTGCAGCTCCCACTGGGAGCTGCAGCCAGTGGGGGCAGTGCCTGTGGATGGGGCAGTGCACAGAGCAACCTAGCCACACCTCCACATAGGAGCTGGAGGGGGGACATACCACTGCTTCTGGCAGCCACCTGAGGTAAGCACCACCCAGAGCCTGCACCCCCTCCCGTGCTCCAACCCTCTGCCTCAGCCATGATCCTCCTCTTGCCCCCCAAACCCCTCGGTCCCAGCCCGGAGCACCCTCCTACACCGAATACCCCTCATCCCCAGCCCACCCCAGTGCCTATACCCCAAGCCGGAGCCCTCACCCCTTTCTGCACCCCAACTCCTAAAGCCAGCCCAGTGAAAATGAGTGAGGTGGGGAGAGCGAGTGACAGAGGAAGGGGGGATGGAGTGAGCAGGGGGCAGGGCCTCAGAGGAGAGGCAGGGTGGGGTAAGGGTGTTCGATTTTGTGCCAGTAGAAAGTTGGCAACCCTAAATGTAGAAGAGATTGGCATTTAACTCACTGTGTTAACTTATCAGTTACATTAATATTAGTTAAACACACAAGAGCATTGGAGAATAACAGAACTACATTTTCCTATATAAACTGCTTTTTTATTATGCCATATATATTATATATCCTTGGGTTTCTGAGCACTACAATATACCTCCATTGTAATCCTAAATTATACAACCAAAGGACTCTTTCTACCCACTGGGTATCTAACACCACATACATACTGTGCTGTAAAGCTGCTATCACATTTTTTAAAATATTGCTAACAGTCCAGCATGCAATCTGTTTCCGGTATTTCTTCTTTACATTTCTTTACACAGTATCTCACATACCTCTTATGAAGAGTAATTTTTAAATAAACACAATATTAAGTCACCTCACTTGGCACAAAAAGCTTGATGTGTTTTATCACACTGAAGTAGCTGTTGAGCATTCTACGCATGCATAAAGTACTATAGTATACTAGATATTTTTGGCTGCAGAGTATAGAAGACATTAAGATATCCTCTTTTGTATAGAAATAAGAATTTTTTTAGCTTACCTACCTTGCATGTAACTAAGTATTTCACCAAAAGAAGTCTCATTGCTGTCAATATTTGATGCAATCAGAGAGAGAGAGAAATGGGGACAGACTTGAAACAGATAAGAAGTAGGAAGTAATTTTTTTCTGTATACATTACTAAGTGTCATAGTAACAACCTTCAAAAAACAGGAAGAGATGAAACAGGAACATGAAACAGCGTTTCAACCTTTTTCTATCATTATCATTAGTCATCTAACAGCCCATAAACAGAATCAGCAGCCTCAAAATGTAGGTGTTTTATAAACTGCATTACTGGTAACATTGTTAAGTGAATGATATTAATGTGATACAAGAAAACTCCTACAATTGTATTTGACTAAAGCTAGTTTTCTTAAAATACTTTTTGTACAACTGTAGCGGGTAGTTCTTAAAATTGTAGTGGAAATGAACAATGAAAGAAAGAGATGTTTGTTAGACAAGAATCCTAAAATCTATCCAATCTGAGTATGATACAAGGGCTTCTGATAGTGCAGCACAGTTAGGGAACAAGTGATAACTGGAATGGTATAGGACACAGATACTTTAACTATGTTGGAAAAATGCAGTTAGCATAGGCTGAGAAAAAGAGACTTTGGCATCTAAAATCAGCTTAGAGTTACATAGAAACAGGGTGAGGCCCAGTTGCAGGCAACACAAGTGAAGAGAGAGTCTTAATTGTCCATATCTTGAGCATGGGAGTTCGCTTCATCAGGTCAGACACATTATCACTCAAGTTCATTGCTACATGACAGCTTTCCAGCCCTTAAGTGACATAGGCGAAGAGGCCATGACCCCTTCTAAAAGCTGTTTTACTTTCAGCACTCTTCCCTCCAGCTCTCCATAGATGTGAATGGCCCTGAATGTAACAGAACCAGTGTGGTGTGTGTGCACTAGATGACATGCTGTGAAAAGTCCTAGTAGGGGGTTCACACGCCTTGTGCTACTGAGGCTTACATTATCACCCAGAGGAAGACTTTGACATAAGCCAGGGAAGAAGCATCAGTATGGCCAGTAGACTCATATAGTAGGAGGCACTGTAGTATGATGTTTACTGTGTTTTTATGGATGCAGCCCTTAGATGAAACATGAATTTCATTGCTTTGAGTGATTCTCTCTGCTACATCTTTGAATTGTACATCCCAAACTGGAATATGTGAACTTCATTTCCCAAGCTGCTGCACATTAGCCATTTCTTGGATTGCAAATGGTACATGCTCATCACTAATACCTTGGAGATGTCATGTCTTGATGATGCACATTTTAATTTGACTATCATCACGTGCGCTGACTCATTTGGTAAACACAGAACTTATGTTTCTTTTGATTGCTTGGTCCATATTCCCTGCGTTTCCACTGGGGTCTTTGAGATCAATGGTTCAGAGTTTGGATCATATCTAGAGGTGGAAGTGGGTTTTAGTTTTGCAAAACTTCATTGATCTGGGTTTTTTGTTTTGTTCACACACACACACACACACACACACACACACACACACACAACTGAGAGTGACTTACATCCTGGTCCTATTTACTAAACCCCTAGATTCTGGGATGGTAGCCAGGTAAGTGGTTCTGGGGTTAGTAAATCTCTAATGCTTTCCTTTTATTTTTTTCCTGCTTTTATTTATGAAGAAACAAGCTCTTACTAATAACCAGTATAAAGTATGGGAACTGTCCACTCCTGTGGTATATAGGAATATTCTTAGCAATAGTTACACATTAAATTAATGCATGCAGTTAAAATAAAATCAGTGAAACTAGAAAAACACATGCTTTGTGCCAGCAATGACTCTTGCTTCGGGTTCACACATTTGCTTTTATGCATATGTGTATGAATAACTACAATGCAGCAATTAGTTCCTGCTCCACTGAGGATACTCTCCTTACTGAATCTATCCCAATTCCATACATACAGGTGAGAACTTCTGAAGGACTATCATGTGCTAAGGCCAACAAACTGAGTTAAAAGAAGATATTAATCTTAAAACAGTGGTTCTGCCCTTAACTTAAATGAGCCACACATACTATTATGGGCACTTCACAATCAATTACAAATGGTTTCTCTTAAAAGACAAAACCTTCTCTAAAATGATTTAAGCTTTTGCTTGGGACTGAGATTATCATTATTACTCTCACTGAATACATTTAAAGAACATTCCAGTTTTAGAAGTATTGCCAATTCCAGCAATATTCCTTTTCTTTAAAATGGGAAATACTGCTGGAACTGGAAATATCTCTAAAACCATCATTATTTATGATAGTCTATAGTTTGTAGTTTTTTATAGTGCCAGCATTATGCTAGATCATTTAAAAATAAACATGCATGCAAGGTGCCTTCCCTGAGGAGTTTACAATTTAATTTAACATGGTACAGATTGGGGATGGGGTACAAGTAAAAGCAATGGAATGACCAGTTGTTTAGCAAGTATCGTTAGCTACGCACTTTGTATGGTTATTCTTATGTTTGTTAATGTGTGTTTCAGGATAAGATTAAAATACACAGACTTCATGCCCAGGCATGCAGAGCACTCTGAAGCTTCAGCAAAGGCCTGATCCAAAACCTATCAAAATCAGTGGCAAGGCTCCCACTGTCTTCCCTGTGCTGTGGATCCGGCTCATAGTGCAGAATATAGTAGGAGCAGGGCAAAAAATTGTTCTCTTTAACCTCTGAGGATAGGACAAGAAGCAGTGGGCTTAAATTACAGCAAAGACAGTTTAGGATGGACATTATGAAAAACTTCCTAACTCTCATGATGGTTAAGTTCTGGAATAAATTGCACAGGGAGGTTGTGGAATCTTCATTATTGGAGATTTTCAAGAGCAGGTTAGACAAACATCTGCCAGGGGTGGTCTAGATAATACTTAGGCCTGCCATGAGTGCAGAAGACTGGACTAAATGACCTCTCTAGGTCCCTTCCAGTCTTATAATTTTGTAATTCTATCCCATCTGTATGGCCAATGCATATTACACCTGTGTACATGTTGACCCATTCCGCTATCCAGAACACAGTAGCATGGTGCGCTGCTTTTCTGTTTGAAATGCAAGAGACTGATTGGGGGTTTTTTTAAAGCCAATCTGTTTTTAGATGTCACCAAGCCTTCACTGCCTGTATAGGAATCTTTAGGCAAGATCAGTTGTGTGCATTTCAGACCAAATCCTGGTCCCACTGAAGTCAGTGGCAAAGCTCCCACTAACTGGGCCACGATTTGGCAGCATGATTTTTATAATAATTCATAATGATGAGCATAGAATAATAGAAATAATAATAAAAATAAATAATGTGTTATCCACCAGGGAATGCCTGGTGCTACCAAACACTTCACATGAGTAAGACTATGGAATTCTGAATATTCATTCTAACCTGCAGAAGCAGAAAATTCATCCTGAAAATGCCACTGACTACCCAGACTTCATATTTGTCATTTTCAATATGCCTATCCAAATTATTCCACTGAGTCACTGTTCTCAAAAACAAGAAGCCTGCACATAACAAAGCATTAGATCTTCTTAATACAAAAATAAGTAAGAAAGAGGGTTTTTTAAATGATTCATATAATTGTTTAGAGAAAATGAGTTGAATAGGATAAACTGTACTTTTAGTTATTTTCAGATCCATAATTATTGTGATTTTTGTTCATCATTTATTATCCATGGACATTTTTACATGTATTCTAGAAGTCATGGGGCCAAATCCTGTTCTCTAATATACCAGGGCAATTCCTGGCACTTCACTGTAGCCCGTATCTTAGCATTTGTAAATATAAACCAGTGGTCTCTATACACTTTTAATTTCAAACTTGAAAAACTATACATCAGACAAAAGAAAAATCTTGGACTGAGGGTTATATATCATGCTTCAGTCCATTATTCTCTGTGATTTACTTTTTTCATATTTATTTTTTAAACTGAATGGCACCACCTAAATACAAACTGAAACACAAAGTTCATCTAATCTCTTAGCCACTGTGTGGCTTGTTCTGCTACCTGAAATTTAATTAGTGAAATCTACTGTTTGTTGAGACCAAGACTAATTTACCTGGTTTCTGGGAAAACATCAGGAAAAACCTTGTGTTTATAGTATTTTGAAAGTACGGTGCCCAACTCTCTTGGCTTCTTCCAGAGCAATGAGAACATGTAAAAGCTCATCCCCAAGATCTACCTTAATCTAAAATCAGAACTCAAATCATTTGGGATGCTCTTGGCCAAGGATTCTCATGCCGTCTTCAGTAGAGCTACACCAATTTTACACCAGCTGAAGATCTGGCCTCCTGACTGTTACAAAAAACAGTTGCAATCTCTTGCTGTTTAAAGGCCATTTTATGCTGCTTATGACCTTAATGGACCAGAGAATCCATCCCTCGGTGTTCTGAATGAAAGACCATTTTACCAGGGCTAAAATATAACTGCAGGCCAGCTATACTTAGTGGCAGGGAGGGATTATTTGTTTTTGGCTTTTACTCCTTATATAATCCTCTTGAAAAATTAAACTGGTTGCAAGATGTTTCAAATGGAAAAAAATACGCTGGTCTTTGGAACAAAGAGCTGATTTTAAAAGCTACATTCTACATTAGTACTGACAAAGTACATCTGTGTTCTGAGAACTCATACATTTCCTCTTCTGAGTTTTAAAAGAATGCACATTTATTTACAAAACAAAATGCTGACACAGTTCAACAAGCACATTTATACTTTCATCCTTGCCAGCACAGATACTTCTGGCCACATAAGAGATAAATGACAGCATCTCTCACAAGGAAATGCCATGTCAACTGCTTGAGTGGCATTGACAAGCTGTACTCATGAAATGTTAGGGCCAACCCATTTCTGCAGGAAACCATTCAGAAAGTAGGATCACACTTTCTCTCCACAGCCACTTACCATAGACAAGAACTTCCACATCCATACAAAGCAAGTCTGGCCTGCACTTCCTGATTATTACCACTAATTTAGTTAATTAAACTGAGAGTTTTTTAAAAAGTAAATGCATCCATCCATCACCCTACACATTTGCATAATAAAAACTATGACAAATCTTATGAAGCAAATGAATGATGAATTTTTCTTGAGTCATTACAAATTGAACAAAAAACAACAACTCTAAATTTACCACCTTCTCCAGTGCTTCTGATAAATGATATGCCTTGCAGTTTATCCTGAGGGTTAATAGACTCTGGTTGTGTCAGACCAAGGGAGAAGCAAGTTGCAGAGTTGAGGATCCTCATTCAGATTGCCGTATCCCTAACCTCACCATGTCTAAATCAGGGGACTGCCAGCTAAAGAATCTCAACTGATCTGAACTGTCAGAATATCATATGAAGAGAGAGTCTCTTGGACTGCAAGGTCCTTTTATTTTCATGTATTGTTCACATTCCAGTAGCATCCAGAGGTCTCGATCAGGAGTGACACTCCATTGTGCTAGAGACTGTACAAAAATAAAACCGAACCATCAATAGATCTGTAAGTTGAAAGTTGGCACTGTCATATTTAGTAAGCACCTATGAGGAAGGTAGCTTTTATTAACTGCACGTTTAGCCAGCTCAGTCTGAAATGTTTCAGCCTCTGGCAGCATCATCTAGTTCCCACTAGACATGTTCAGATACTTCAGACCGGTATTTAGCATAGTCAGTCATCCATATGTGAAACATGATACCTATATTTATAACAATCAGCACCTTAAAATGCACACACACATGAATTCCTCTTAAGTAGCTGTAATCTGGAAGAATGGGATCTTTGATCCTCTTCCTTTAGGAAACTGAAGTACTTCAAATAACATCCAGATACCAGACCGAAGACATCTCTGAAATATTAGTAATAATATTGGATTTTTCAGGGCTTCCTATATGTCCAAGTTAAATATTAAATAAGCACAAAAAGACCATAGCTACTGTTAACTCTAAAATTGGTGACTATCTGGATGTTGATTTCAGACAAAACTGCTTGCTGTACCGGTACAGTCATGTCAAGTACAATGAACATTTTATAACTAATGTAAAAAGCTTTTAAGTGACTATGTGAAATAGATGAAAATACTGATTTGTTTCTTCAGTTGATATTTTTGTTACATGTACATTGGGGGCAGAGCAGATGCTTTCTAACTGTTTTTCATTATCTCTTACTGGTGTCAATGTTTTAATCCAGTGGTTCCTAAATGGTGGTTTGTGATCCATTTAGTAGTAGCAGTGTCATGGTAGTACTGAAAGGCCCCAGGCAGAAGCTAGGCCCTATTGGACTAGGTGCTGTAACATCACATAGTAAGTTCTTGGGGCAGGTTGGCTGGGGGACCTGGGTGGAAAATGAAGGGTAGCTGGAGAAAGCCCTGTGTAGCTATCTGAATAAACATGGATTTGCTTACACTGTTCACTTTATCTGCCGGATAGTCCCAGACATCTATATAATAAAGTTGCACTCTGATTAAATCCATATCAAGTGTCTCCTCCTTTTGGTACAGCTGGACAATGTTTATTGGAGGGACTTCCTGGAGAATAGATCACACTTGTATTCAATTACATTTTCATACACAGTATGAAAAAGTAATTGTACCGTTAGTAATAAATTAATTACTAATGGTGCAACAAATACCATTTTGTTTGGTAGAATACAAGGGTGTTTTGGGCCTGTATTGTTTTTAGAGTGCATGCGTTCCATATACTTCTATACTTCAATTCTAATTAGTAACAGTGGTGCTGATGGATTTTCTTACTTGCCCAGAAGTGACTGCTAGTCTCGCCCAAGATACCTTTTTTCACTGTAAACAATTTCTGTCTCTGGCATTTATCCTCATTCTTACCTCATCCCTGAAGCTGAAATCATACCCCAATGCCTCATAACAAAAGTGCGTATTTGACTTCAGCTCTTCAGTTGTTCTTCAAGAGATCTGATTCTGTGAAATTCTGAGTACCTGCACTAGGGTGCTGACTGCTCACAACATTTGCTAAAGTTAACAGAGTTGAGGGTGCTCAGCCCGTTGCAGGATCAGGTCGCAGGTTTAGGTAATCTTTCCCAGGACAAATAGTTTTAATCATAGTCTGACCCAAGACATCTGCCTGCTCATTGTGATATCAATAGTCCCTGAAAATCACACACCTTACCTCAGCTGTTATGATACAGCTACAAACATTATCTAGTTTTGAAGTCATGGGACCACAAGAATCTCTCTTCAGGTACTGTGTATGAACATTTGGGGAAAATTTACCCTTACTAATTCCACAGTATGCTCCTACCATTTCTTGGTTTTACATAAGTGGTTTCTTTTTGTGGATATTGCACCAGAATATTATAATCCTTTCAGAGTATACGAAAGAAAATTAAACCTGTAAAATCAGAATACTCCAGATAAAATGTAGCAGCTGACTTAACTTTCTATAACAACTGAAATATATACCACTTATGACAGCAAAGAATTTAGGATTTATCTTGATGGTTAATAAAAGTACATCAATTTGTGCTCTTTGTTTCTTTTCCTCTTGGATATTTTTAAGTTTGAAACCTCCAAAAGGTTTGACCTCAGGATAAACACTCTATAAGCTAAAAATATATATTTTAATATGTAAATAAAACATTATTTTTGACTTATAGTTGTCTCAATCAGCATCATTTGTACATCAAAATATTTTCCATTCTAATTCCTACATCACTTCTCATCTCAGCTGAATCACACAGTACTCTCTGGATTATTCTGTGTCTGTACTTCTATTTTAAACTTAGCTTCTTTCTCTCAAAAGGGAAACATATTTAATACATCTGTGCACATTGCTGGCAGCTCTATAGTGACCAGACAAATAGGACGTTTCTAGCTGCACAACTGAAAGAATTAAGGGAGTTTGTTTTTTTATTTTGTCGCATCATCAAATTCACTGTGCATTTTCTATGCTAGGAAAGAGTTAACAACCTTCAGTCAACCATCTGCAATCAACAGGTTGCACTAAGAGCAAAAAAAACCCCTTAATCTAGCTTTTAAAGTTTTGGAGGCTGGACTAACAGATGTAAAAAATACTGATTATAAAGCTGTCTCAGACAGACGTGGGACTGGTACTAAAATGCTTCATGTTTTGGAGAAAAGCTTCCCTCATCTCGAATTGAAATAATTACTGCATTAAAACAAGCACAACTTAATGATCTATCTCATTCCGTATAGAATTTCTATCCACATAAAGTAACAACAAAGCACTTGCTAACCTTTAGGCGGTCAGTCCATAGGCAGGTGGAGTGGTACAGGTCTCTCTGGAATACCGTTGAAACAAAAGAAGCATCCTGTTTCCTTTTTCAATTTTCTTTTTTTTTTTTTAAACTGATCATTGAAGGCTTTACGGTGGGGTGTGTGGGGGTGGGGGTGATTTCAGCCCATGCTTGGCGTGGGAAGAGTTTTAATGGCTGTTGCTGGTAATATGGTTTGCCTGTTACAGTGTCTGCACTACTGCAGCTCTGTGTGGGCGTAAAGAAATGACACGACTGGGTTTCAAACCATTACAGTGAACATTTGCAAACAGATTAAAAAAAAAAACCAAAACCATCGGGTACAAATGAAAAATTCTTTTTTTCTCTTTTATATTCTCTTTTGGTTTTTAAAGGAGCCTTCTTTTTTAACCTGAAAGACTTAATAGATCTAATGCCCTTTCATTCCATCCAGGTCTCCTTCTGGGCCTGTAAAATAAAGAATGTAGCTGAAATATATAGGAAGATTCTTGGTTTTATTTTGCAATAAATGTTTCACTATCATCTTTATTTCCACTCTTTAAGGGATTACAAGAAGTTAGTCTTTTTAAAACTCCTTATCAGAATAATTTTTATTTTGTATAGCATCATTTACATATGCCTCCTAAAACACTTCAGTGACTTAATCATACAGAGTTTTAAATTATACAGAGCTTTATTCAATATAAAAGCAAAACTTTGAGATTTGATTGAACAAGACTCCAAAGGGCCAAATTTTGCCCCATCTTCTGGGGACACAGAGGTCCCTGATTCAGTCAGACAAGTGGAAAACAGGTGGCAGAATTTAAGCACTGTGCAGGAGATCCAAACTGCCTTCACACATAGAGCTCTGCTTTATCTGAGGCTTCCTGCACTTCAGCATTAAGGGGGGATTTAGAGGTGCCCTATGGAAGGAGTGGAACTAGCAGATTCATAACTATGGAGGTTCATCAGTTATACTTCTGCAAGGAGAGGGAGTGCACTAGCCACTAGAACTACTGTATATTCCAAGAAAGAGTGATTAATAGGCATAGTGCAGTTCCAGTAGTCAAAAGTGCAATTTATCACAAGGGTGTGCAATCTGTCACATTCATATCACCATCACATGTGTGAGTATGAGAGACCCAGATTTTTAGAAAAATATGTAAGCATTTGGCACACACAAATGCAATGTAATGCAGTGAGCCCAACTTTCATGTGCTGTTAACACGATTTCATACTGTTATTATTTATTGCTTGTATTACAGTAGCACCTAGAGACTCCCACCAAGAATGGAGCCTATTGTGCTAGGCTCTGTACAAACACACATACAGTCCCTTTCCCCCTAAAGAACTTCCAGCCTAAGTGGATAGACAAAGGTGGGGAGGGGAAACAGAGGTGAAGCGATTTGTACAAGATCACATAGCAGATTAGTGGCAGAACTGAATTAAGAATCCACATATATTTACTCCCAGTCCAGTGCCCTATCCATTACATCACCCTGCCACCCCCTATACCGTGCTGTAGCTTTTATCCCAAAGAATCTGTGTTGGGGTGTCCTCCCCACACAGGACTTGAAAGGGTTATGGTGGCCAGGTAGACCTATTAACACCACAGGCTGCACCCAGAGAAAAAGCCAGGGAGCAGGGAACTGATTGAATTAAGGTTCAGCTGTGCAGGAATAGGCAGGGCCCATAGAGCCAGGAAGCTGACAACAGACAAGCTGCTACTGGGAAAGAGTACTCACTCTCTGGGAAGGAGGAGGAGGGTTTGGAGCTGGTACTCCCAGGGAGGAGGGAACCAGCAGTCCAGGGAAGGAGCAGTGCGAGCTGAGAGAGTAAAGTCCAGAACTACTGGGTTGTGTGTCCCTGGACTGGAATATGGTGTAGAGAGTGGGCCCAAGTTCCCCCTACCAGCCACTGAAGGAGTGGCACATGACTGCCTAGTACTGCTGAAGAAAAGAACTGAATATACCCTAAAACGGGGAAAAGCTGAGTGACCTGGAGACAGAGGTGAGTCATGAAGAGAACAATGCAGTTCCTGGAGTGAGAGCGGAGCTCCAGACCAGAGAGAGACAGACAGAGTAACGATGTGCAATGGCGAGAAGGCGCATTGACCTCACGGAGTTAATCCCCAGAGCAGCCAGGGGAAGGTGCCACAGTAGCAGTGAGTGGGACACCCCATCACAGGATCCCAAAGTGCTTTACAAATTATATTCAGATAGCCCCACAGAAATGCAGCTACCTGACACTGCATAACAGTAATGGAGAGGGAAAATTTTAGCCAATGGTACCAAAGACCCCTACTCTTAAAAACTGTGAAAACATTCAAGTTCACATAACAGACAAAATGCTGGTGATTGAAGTCTCACCAAAAGACCCACCCTAACAATAAACATCATGGAGTTCAGTTTATTTGCCTCCAAAGGACGAAGCGTTCACTCACTCATACCGGGATTGGAATCTATGGTTCCAAGGAGTCAGTGTTTTCACACCTTATTGTTATTTATTATTTGTATTTTAGTAGCACCCATCACATAGTAAGCAATGTCAATGTACAGGAAGATAAGGTGTAAGCTCTTGAGAACAGGCACTAAGAAAACCAAGAACCTCACTCATGTGACCATGGTGAAGCATCACTGAAAGAGTTGTTTTCTTCTAACACAGAACACGGGACTTTGTTGGAGTAAGGCAAAATCATTATTCCTAAAGCTACTCTGTCTCTCTGCTTCATAGTTGAGAGTCTATCTAGGATGCTTCTCAGACCCCTTCATGCCTGGCTTTTGCTACAGATTTAATGTAACAATACACATATCCTCATAATCTGATACTGCAAGATTATTCCTTGTCCCTGCAAGTAATCTTATTGAGTCAACTGAAGTAAATGTATGAGTAAGAGTTGCAAGATTAGGCCCATGGTGCTCCGATTAAAAAAAATAATAGTAATAATTAATAATTGGAGATATACCAATCTCCTAGAACTGGAAGGGACCTCGAAAGGTTATCGAGTCCAGCCTCCTGCCTTCACTAGCAGGACCAAGTACTGATTTTTGCCCCAGATCCCTAAGTGGCCCCCTCAAGGACTGAACTAACCCACTCCTTCAAAACAGAAAGCCAGAATGTGATATATCATAATGTAATTCATTTTTAATAAATGTATTTAAAATACTTTCATTTCGATATCTTCCTGGTAGGACATACCATAAAATATCTAGTGCTGATTAAAGAACCAGCTCACTGTGCTTGTGATGGTTTAGGGTCTGGCAGCAATGGATAACTCAAACTCTTTGAATGACAGAATATAGCAGGTTATAGCCAACTCTAATGGAGCTTTTCCAGACAAAGATGTCAGTGGCATCAGTGCTGACAATCAAAAAGTTCCCTGTGCAGAAGTGAAAAGACACAGACTTCCCAGCAGCATTATATTCATGTAGACTCTGACAAGTCTGAGTGTGATAATACAGTATAATATGGACTCTAACTGAAACTGCTTAAGTTAATTCATCTAAGATTGTAGATTTCCTAGAGCTCTAACGCCATGTGTGTTACAGAAGCAACAAGTCAGACACTTATCTCTTAAATTATCTGTTCCTTTCAACATTAATGTAATCTTTGTGTAGATAAAGGGACTGCCTCAGACTACTCAACACAAACTCCTGACCAATTAAGCACTTTTTGTGTCATGGTCATTGAGATTTTGCAGCCCTCAAGACATGTCCTAAAAGTCCTCATTTTCTAATTACATTTCACATGACAAAACCACTTGGATTTCTGAGGTCCAAGGTTAAAATCTGTGCTGCAGCTCCTGGAGGGGGGAAAAATTGGGAAAGGGAGCCAGAACCAGAGGGATTGTGGAGGAGGAGCTAAGATATGGATCTGAGGGGAAATGGAGACTGGCTAAGAAAGAACACTGGTGTGTGGAACTCAAGTAGGGAATCTAGCACCAGGTACAGTACTGAGATGGGAGTAAAAACTGAGACTCAAAGGGGGAGAATAGTACTGGCTGGGTGAAGGGACTGGGACAAGGAGTTGGGGATGGGACTAGGATGGGGACCTGGGTGGTGTAGAAAGACAGGACTAGCACAAGGACAGGCTAGAGGGGACACAGGAAAAAGAGGTCTGCCTTGGGGAACAGTGGCGGAAGTGTTTGTGCCCACAACAGCATCTCCTCCAGAGCCTGTAAAGTTACATCTACACTACAATTTAAAAACCCACTGCTGGCCAATGCTAGCTGACTCCGGCTCGCAGGACTCAGGCTAGCTGGCAGTTTAATTGCTATGTAAATGTTAGGGCTCAGGCTGGAGCCCAAGCTCTAGGACCCTGCACAAGTTTGTCTCTCTCACCAACAGAAGTTAGTCCAATAAAAGATATTACCTCATCCACCCATCTCTAACCTATTACTTCTGTCAGTTACTCTGTTAGCTCTAGTGGCAGAGATCTGTGTTGTGGATCTAAAGAATTCAACCCTGCTAATGAACTGTGTAGGACTCAGTATAGGTCCATATGATGTAATTTCTGTTTTTTAGTTTGCTGTTTCAAAATGCAAGGTAAATTATGCTACTAAAATGGATGTTAAACTATGTTTAAAAAAAATACTATCGTTGCAAAGTCAGGCACTCAAAAGTTAGGAAATGCTCATGCAACCTTAATTCAGCCTCCTTGTGCATATACAGTATGATACAGTCTTTAATTATGTGATTGTGTATTATTTTTTCTAAATGGTCCTGTCTCATTTGCAAGTTAACCGAAAATCTTTAAAGGAAGCATTCATAAAATGGAGGTATTTGAATATGTCATAGATATTCAAAGCAGGAGAAATGAACCTACCACAGTAAACTGACAGCCATCTGTAGCCTCATATTATTACTACATAACAGCAACAAATAGAGACTAATGTTAAACTTTAATAAGAGCTAAACACAACTCCTCCATTTGCACAACTTCCAAACTGTTAATATTTTGTCCACATATAAAAAATAGTAAATTAGCACTTTAAATGCTTATGGCAAAAAACATTGAGTAGTAGCCAATTTCAAGGTAAAAAATTTGGAGATTAGATTCAATTATTCCTCATCAGAATTAAAAAACTCATAGAGATATTAATAGCAATAAGTTGTTTTCTTTTTTTTCCCTACTTGGTAATTTATTATAACCCATTGGAATTTAATTTCACTCAAACTATTCTAAGATCCTACTAGATAACAAAGTAACCTGATGAGAGAGAGTAGGAAGAGCACACTACAAAACCAAATGCAATCTATTACACTTTAATCCTGATTGTTTTCATTTTTTCCCATTAATACCATAATAATTCTTTGCACTTCTAATGCACTGCTATACGGTTCTCAAAGCACTTTACAAAGAAAAATTAAGCATGTCGCAACTCTTTGTTCTATTATACCAATTTACTGCTGTGTAAACTGGTTAACTGGAAGAAGGAGTATGTGATTTAACCAAAACCACGAGGCAGCGGCAGTGCTGGGACCAGAAACCAGGAGTCCTGATTTCCAATTCCCTTCTCTGTTAGAACAGTGGTTCTCAACGCCAGTCCGCCGCTTGTTCAGAGTAAGCCCCTGGCGGGTCGGGCCGGTTTGTTTACCTGCTGCGTCTGCAGGTTCGGCCGATTGTGGCTCCCACTGGCTGCGGTTCGCTGCTCCAGGCCAATGAGGGCTGTAGGAAGTGGCGCAGGCCAAGGGATGTGCTGTTCCACTCTTCCCGCAGTCCCCATTGGCCTGGAGTGACAAACCGCAGCCAGTGGGAGCTGCAATCGGCCAAACCTGCGGACGCGGCAGATAAACAAACCGGCCTCGCCCGCCAGGGGCTTTCCCTGAACAAGCAGTGGACTGGCTTTGAGAACCACTGTGTTAGAATATTCACTGTGACAAAACCACTTTTCACAAATTTCTTCTGCTATAATTACTTATTAACATTATTATAGGAAATCCTTGTAGTTTCAAAAGTTCATTATTTCTACTAAACTAATTTTTCATTTGTCATTGCTAAAAGGATACTAACGTCATTATTTTTTCAAGCTCTTCTGAAAGAGCCCCTCATCTTGGGACCTGTAAGAGTAAATAATAATAATATGTACTAGGCTAGCCATAAATCTTTGGGCTTAATGGAAAAGCCCTCATGTTTTATGAAAAATATGTAAATTTTAAACAATTCAGTACATTCATCATTTTAAAAGAAAATTATATATATTTAGATAATATAAAAGTTTACATTTGTATCTACCAAAGCTAAAGTAAATTCACACTCAGAGCCAGAGTTTCCAACAATAGCCTCCATTTTTGTGCCTGCACAAATAACTGCAGACACAGTTCTGCACCAGAAATTATTTGCAGGCACAATTAAGGTCACTTAGGGTATGTCTACACTGCACTCTAAACCCAGACTCTGCCTCAAATTTAAGCCCAGGCTCCTGCTCTGTCCACACAAAAATCAGTCTGACTCAGGTCAGCAAGCTTCCAGGATGCAAGTCCTAGAACCCTGCGAAGGGGGGTGGGTCAGAGCCCCGGTCCTGCTGTGACTCGAGTCCAAACCCTGTCATTTTGCAGTGTGGAAGCAGCTCAAGCCACAGGCCCAAGTCAGAAGATCTGCATAGTGCAGTATGGATGTGTTAGTACAGCTGTGAGACCCAGATCCAGCAATTGTAAACACAGGTTTACAATGCAGCATGAATGCTGAGGTGCAGCCTTAGAAACACTGAGTCCACAAACCTGGGTCCCACAGACCTGGGTTTACGTTGCAGTGTAGACATACCCTTAGATTGTTAAGTACCTGACTTTCTGACTGAATAAGATGCTTGGATGCCAAAGTGATCCTAATCACACCTGCAATAACTGCAGGTTCAAAAGTAGAGGCTCAGTTGAGGCCAATCTGAAAATGTAGGCTAAAATCCTTACTACACTGAAGTAACTGGAACACCTTATCTTTGCTTCAGTGGGGCCAAGTTTTCATCCTTAGTCTCTAAGGATCGGAATTCAAACCTCTTGTTAAAATACCTAGGTCTGTACTGCCTACATACTGGATGTTTAATCCTTAACCACTGGTGTTCTTGCTTTTCTAGGTTTGTCAGAACCTTAATATTAAAAGGTAATTTTTCTTCACTGAACAATTTATTTATTATTATTAATTACTATTATTTACTGACTTATTTGTATTTAGGTCGAGTTTGAAGACCCCAGTCAGAACTGAAGCCACCTTGTGTTAAGCACTGTGAGAACACATAGGAAGACAAAGTCCCTAATGTGAAGAGTCTATAATCTAATTTAAAACAAGACACAAAAAAGTATGTAACAAACACTAGGAGTGAAACAAGAAAGGAGGCGGAGGGGAAGAGTAAGAAGGACGTGTGTTTATATAGGCTAGCTGTGGACTTGATCCAATTCCCATTACAGTCAATGGGTGTTTTCAAATTGACTTCAGTAGGCCTTAGATGAGGCCCTACATGCATAATTTAATGGTTCTGAATCATTAAATTTAAAATATATATATAATTAAATGCCTATCTGTAATTCCCAATTTAGCTACTGTTAGCTGCATTTTCCTTTAGACCTCCAAGTACAAGAGGGTCTGGAGAAGGACACCTTTATGGGCTAAATCAAAAAGGGTATTTCATAGCTAAAAGGCAACATGCAGGAAAACTGAAGATAAGTGGAAGAAGCAGAGAGCAGAGGCTGGCTTCAGGGGTAGAGCAGAGTGGATGTGGGTTATAATGAAGAACTCCTCTTTCTGCACCAACCACCCCTACACTGAAAGTGTGAAGGGGGGAGGCATTGGGGGACACATCCTAACTCTGAAGTACTCTTGTGCTAGAAAAATGCTACTACAGAAACTTAGTGGGATGTATTTGGAGACTCACTGGAGCATCTTTGTCATGTACTGAGTATCTTCCACATGCCTGGGGTTTACAAATATACAAGAAATTGTGGTTCATGTCCTACAATCTAATTCAGACATAGATAATTCAGTGCAGACACAAAAAAATGGATAATGGATTAGACTAGAAGCAATGCAGATCTCATGGAGAGATCAGAACTGAAGGCCTTTCTGAAAGAAGTATTTTAAAAGAAGGGATATAAATGAGAAGGAGGTTGTTTGTCAAAAGATAAGGCAGTTCTAAACTTAGGTGGTGATACTGGTACAAGACAAAAAGGAGGTGGTTAACAGTAGCTTGTAAAGTGGGAAATATTAGGGCTCAGATGTAATTGATTTTGAGATACTGAAAATCTGTGCCTATCTGAATCATCAGCCATTCAGCAAGGTAAGAAAATCCAAGGGGACATAGGACTGGAATTACTAATTAATTATACCTCTGTGTCCTATTTCCCTCTCTCAAGCATGTATGCTTTTACAAAACTGAGTAATCTGAGCTGTATCCACTACAAAGGTCAATACTCCACAGTAAGTACCCTAATAAGTTTTGAATATTTCTGTTCTGAAGTATCACGGGGGCGGGAGGGAGGCAGGAGTGTGCAAGAGAGAGAATTAGATACTGACTATCTGATTTTCACTGTACCTTACCCCTCTAAATATAGGTAGAATTATGTAAAAAAAAAAAAAAAAAAAGGCCCAGTTAAGTTTTGGATTAGCAAAGAATGCAGCATCAGGTTCTAACAAAAAGATTGTGGTAACTCTTAAAAAAAGCTTAGTTCTAAGATAAAATTTGTCGCTGGGACCTCAGAAATGGAATATCCAAAGCAAATTTATTTTGCCTTTCTTGCTCATGTAATGAAAAAGTGAGATCTGGATCTGGGTAACTCAAAAGCAAAAATACTACTGTGTCTGTGAATCACCAAGGCTACTTTTAATTTGACAGATACTGCTCAAAGAGAAAATAATGCAAATAAATAGTGTTGAGGAAGGATTATCAGTTTACAAAAAAAAAAAGGTAAGTCAATCTCTGAAGACTAAGAACATTCTTTGATTCTGATGCTCAAGGTCAATATGTCACTTGGAATAAGAAAACAAACCAAGGGTCACGGAGACCAAAGTTAGAAGAATTTTCTTTCTTTCACTTCTTAGATCACTGACAATTAGACAAAATAATCAGACTGAATCCAAAATGTCCATATATGAGTGTTGTAAATAAAGAAGCTAAAAATCAAACTGCTGTCTACAAACTATGTACCCTTATTATCACTTAGAAGGAAATACAAAATGATGGCTAGTCTAACAAAAACATTCAGCGCACTTTACAATATAGCAATATATAACATCAGAGATTAAGGCAATTAAACACAACAACGAGAACATAGCACTTTAACCTGCTTTTAAGATATGTTATCAACTGGGAAATATAGATAATCAAAAACATATTCCCCAAAAAAGCACTCACTCCCATTATCTCAAGATTATCTTGTGATAGTGCCCAAAATTGAGGGCCCCATTTTGTAAGGTGGTGTTATACAAAGACATTATAAAAGAAAGTTGTTTCCCCCAAAAATTTACAAGCAAGTTTGAGAAGACACAACAAGTGTAACAAATAAAGAAAATGAAAGAAGCAGCATGAAGACAACACTGATTTAAAAAAAAATATGGTTACTAGACTAACTTTATGTAGTCAATTACATTTGAAAAAGTATAAAAAAGGCCCTGCTTTAATTGCAGGATGATTGTCAAATAATTGCATCTGAGTTGTGGACAAGCCATGGAAAACTGCAGAATTGCAGTAATAAAGTCCATTATTACTTTTCCATGATTTTCCACTGTCGTCTGCCTGAGGCTAACAGCAGCGGCTCCCACTGTCCACCACCCAGGGCCCACCTGAGAGCGAGGGCCCACAGCTGACAGCAGGGGCCATGGCTGGGGCTGGGGATGGGACTGGGGCTGAGTTCCCAGTGGGAACACGGGGCTGACAGCAGGTGGGGCTGAGGATGAGCAGTTTGGGGTGCAGGAGGGTGCTCTGGGCTGGGACCAAGGGGTGCAGATGACAGGAGGGGGAATCAGAGCTGGGGTAGGGGGCTGAGGCATGCAAGGACCGTGAGGGCTCCAGCAGGGGTGCGGGCTCTGGGGTGGGGCTGAGGATGAGGGGTTTGGGGTGCAGGAGGGTGCTTCAGGCTGGAACCAAGGGGTTCGGAGGGCAAGAGGGGGATCAGGGCTGGGGCAGGAGATTGGGGCACAGGGCATCAGGGGTGCAGGCTCTGGGCAGCGCTTACCTCAAGCAAATCCCAGAAGCAGGGGCATGTCCCCACTCCAGCTCCTATATGGAGGTGCGGCCAGGTGGCTCTGTGGGCTGCCCAGTCCACAGGCACTGCCCCTGCAGTTCCCATTGGTTGCAGTTCCTGGCCAATGGGAGCTGCGGCAGCGGCGCTTGGGGCAGGGGCAGCATGCGGAGCTCCCTGGCTGTCCCTATGCATAGGAGCCAGAGGTTGGACATGTCACTGCTTCTGGGAGCCGCACAGAGTGGGGCAAGGCCCCTAATCCACTCCCTGGCTGGAGCGCCAGAGCGGGACAAGCCCTAGACCCCACTCCCTGGTGAGAGCTTGAGGGCCAGATTAAAACATCTAAAGGGCCGGATGCAGCCCCTGGGCCATAGTTTGCCCTGATTTAGAGAGTGTTTAAAGCTATTGGGGTTTTTTTATGTTTTCTCCATAATGCTTTTATCTTAGAAATAAATGTGCTTGCTTAGAGAGCTGTGTGGTAAACTGCAATACACTGTTCAGAGCCTTCAGAGATAAAGCAAAGCACAGGTGCTGGCCTTTAGACAGACTGGCTTGCTTGAGGTATCAGTGTACATGGGGATTCCCAAAACTTCCTGGAAGCATCTGTTATCAGTGCCTTCCTGGCACTGGAGTAGCAATGGCATTCCCTGACAGACATCTTTCTGATTTGTCCACCGATGAAAAGATGCAAGTAAGAATCCTGGAACAAATACTGGCAACTTCACGCTTTGCTTATTTCAGTGGTTCTCAAACTTGGGCTGCCGCTTGTTCAGGGAAAGCCCCTGGCATGCCAGGCTGGTTTGTTTACCTGCCGCGTCCACAGATTCGGCCAATCGCGGCTCCCACTGGCTGTGGTTCGCCGCTCCAGGCCAATGGGGGCTGTGGGAAGCAGCGCAGGATGAGGGATGTGCTGGCCACCCTTCCCACAGCCCCCATTGGCCTGGAGCAGTGTACCAGGGCCAGTGGAAGCTGCGATTGGCTGAACCTGCGGACACACCAGGTAAACAAACTGGCCCGGACAGCCAGGGGCTTTCCCTGAACACACAGTGGCCCAAGTTTGAGAACCACTGGCCTATTTGGTTGATAGGCCAACTTCAGCCATCCCTGAAATGTCTCCAACCAGCTTGAGGCATGTTCTCATTGATGTTAATTGGTGATCTTGAAAATCTCCTCTAATTCAAAGGATGGCACAAAAGCTTTCTTGAGGCAAGAAGTCTTTTACTGTCTTTGAGTTGAGAATTGCCCCTATGAATTCCACCCATGCAGGCCAGTAAAGATAGAATGTGCCGCTCCAAACAACTATGCAGGTCAGAAGATTCCAGTCTTGCACATGGGGTCCATGGACTCCAAGAATGGGATCCACATATACAGATACTCAAAAAAGTGGTGGATTCGCCTTATCTTTATGTCTTTGTTAGTCTAACATACCAATTACTCATACAAATTCAGTACAGGTAGGTAACATGTAATGACCAGTAATATACAGGTCAGACTGGATCATCTAATCAGTGGTACCTTCTGGCCTTAAACTCAATGAAACCTTAATAATGTTCTTTTAACATAGGTGTTTCTGCGTCCATTCACACCTATATAAATAATATTAAATAACACTGCTCTACAGCCAAAATGTTTCTGAAATAAATGTATTCCAAATTTACTAATTCTGGGTCACTGAGAACGAAAATGATGCTTAAAATTGTTGATTGGCTCTAGTTTTCAAGATATACTATTGGATCAGTATATACGACCCTTGACTTGGGAATGGCGGAGGATAAGTGAGTTATAAAGGGAAGGGATCTCAATTTAAACCAGAAATGACTAAAATACATCTTTGACTGGATCTATGAATAAATCTATGACTGGGTTTGGACAGTACTTGCTTTTTAGGCAAAACAATGAATGATGCAATCTGAAGCTGGTATTGCATCATACATGATATAAATTGCATCATGTTATTCCTAGAAGTCATGGATGATGCAATCATAACGAAGCTTACATCACTCTGCTGAACAAATTGCCCTATATCAGCTCTAGAAATCATACAGTGTCGTGCTCTCTTATTTGTCAGTGTTTGATTTTGCAAAGGGACACATTTCTGTTTAGCCAAAGTGAGCAGAGATGCCTCGTACTTGTGTGAAGAGTGCAGATAACTTCTGCTATGTTTGTGGTGAAGTGACTTTTGCATCACAAAAGCGCAGTATAACCACTATGGTTAAGAAAGCCTATCACCTTTATTTTGGCTGCAAAATTGGAGATCAGGACAAGAGGTGGGCCCCACACATATGCTGCAACACTTGTGCAACAAATCTTCGCCAGTGGTTGAACAGGAAAAGGAAATTATGCCTTTTGCAGTGCCAATGATTTGGAGAGAGCCAACAGATCATACCAGCAATTGTTACTTCTGCATGGTGCCTCCAGTTGGGAAAGGTGTGTCAAAGAAGAAAAAGTGGACTGTGCATTATCCAAACATTCCATCAGCTATACGCCCAGTACCCCACGGAGAAGGACTGCCGGTTCCTGATGCACCAGAATCATTCTCACTTGAGTCAGATGAGGAAGAGGAAGAGGATGAAACTTCTGGTCCTGAACCATCAATGTCACAGGACCCACATTTTCTCCCATCCTCCTCCTCTGAACCACACCTCATAACACAAGGTGAACTGAATGACCTTGTCAGGGATTTGGAACTACCCAAGAGTAAGGCAGAGCTGTTGGGCTCCACACTACAGCAGTGGAATCTCCTGGCAGGCTATCAGGGCAAATGGAGCCCATCAATGCTGGCAGACTATTGCTGGACAGTGACAAGAGATGCTCCATTTAATGAATACAAGAGACAAGCCAAGAAGCGCCGAATAGACACTGAATAGGACTAAACTATGTACATAATAGATTTTTGCCTTTTGTTTCATAATAAATTTTATTTATATAACCCTTTTGCTGATTTTTAAAGTGTTACATAAACAGGACAGGTGAAATATTATCATATAAAGCAACCATAAACACATGAAAAGACCTAGGTTTACAATTTATGATTAAAACTCTACTATCTACACAATATACATAGACATAAAATGTAAAAACTTAAATATCTTAGAAACAGTAGCCAATCAGTTGTTTTAATTGTCATATTTTAATTCAGCACATCAAAATACATAATAAATATCACATTTTATCTCTGAAGCAGACGACTTCTCAAAAATTATAGACCAGTGTAATCTACATGAGTAAAGTGCTTCAGATAAATCAGGTGAAACTCGGTTTAAGTCAAGGTAAGTACACTGATTTAAAACTTTGTCAGGGTTTGTCTACATACAAATATATGTATAGCTAGTGCATAATAACTCTACATGTGGAGACTCTTATTCCAGAATAAGATTGTCCACACAGGGAGTTATTCCAGAATAGCTTTAGCACTTTAAATTCACACCCTACTTTACTCTGGAATAATTTACCTGAATAGACAAGACCTAAGTACAAAACCTGATTCTTATTTTCAGAGGCATCTTCATAATAAAAAATAAGCAGAGCAGCTAACTGCAACTGTCGTGACTCAGCTGCTTATGGTATTTTAAGATGGTTTTCATGTGCACAAGTTCATTGTTATGGTAACTACCTGTCCGACAGCCCACAGTCACTAAATCCTTCTGTCTGATTGCTTTTATCATGTATGTAAATCACTACTACTTGCCTTATTCCTTCATCTTGTAGTAATTTATAGAACAAAGGGTTGCCACGTCCTGTTAAAGCTTTTAGCTGCTGTCACTTGGCACTAGCAGCTGATCTTAAAACCTTCCCTAAATTCACTTTTCACTTTCTCTACTACCGAGAAGTATTTTTCTTGTTGTATTAAAAAACACAAAGGTTAAATACATAGAAAATACTATTTTCTGAACTATTTTTAACGGAGGTGGGGCCAAGTTGAAAAGTCCAGATCTAGAATTCAAAAATCACAGTGTTCAGATCCAGGATTTTGATTTAAGCTCATTTTTATTTGCTGTTGATTTTTTTGTTTTTAAACACAAAAATATATAACTGAAACTTATTAAAGGGCCAGATTTTGCCTGAGCCTTGCACAGAGAGGTACATCTTGCTGTGTCTCACATGCAAGAACCAAGGATTTATAGTCACTGTGCTCTCCTAAGGGCAAGGACTTCTTGGTGCAAGCCACCCTAAATAAGTCTGCCAGTTTATGATTCCCACCCCTCTTCACCAGCCAGCTGAGTACATCTTTTACTTTTACACTTCGCTTTCATGCAGTATTTTTTTCTCAGTTGTCAAGGAAACACTATACTTCTCCACTTGCAATTTAATGTTTAGATCTATACTGCCACAAAGACAATTTAGGATTCAAAGGTAATTGATCTACTTCCCCAACAGTCTGATTTGGTGCCCTCGGTACTATGACCCAGGTTTGCCTCAAGGAATAACACTTTTTGAAGACACTTCTTTGTGGTGCCTACAAGAAACATGGTCCCTTGAAATTCATGCTATATTTAGCTGTGACACTGAGTACATTTTCCAGACCTGAAGAGCTCTGTGTACCTTGAAAGCTTGTCTCTCTCACCAACAGAAATTGGTCCAATAAAAGGTATTACCTTACCCACCTTGTCTCTAGTACCCTGGGACCAACATAGCTGCAATACTGCATACAAGAAATGTGTCAATTTCGTCTTCTACTTATTCATTGATTCATTCATTCATGTGTTTTTAAAAAATCATTGTTCCATTGATTAGGCCCTGAAACCAAGTGGTGTTGTGACTGGGCACATGGGATACGAGTGTCACTTGAAATTGACCCATTTACCCGTAGATGGGCGGATGGGCCAAACCTAAGTGGTGCTGCAACCCCATGCGCCAGGTCACAACACCTGGAAGAGGGAGCTCAACCCAGTAGGACAGGAGCTGCGGGGCGAGCTTGCTCTCCAGCACCCCCACCCAGCCAGGTCTCATCTTTCAGCCCCACTATACTCTTGTGTAGGTTGATATAGTGATATAGTGAAAACTACATTATTTGGTGAGCTTTCCATGACTTCTCCTCTGCCATGAAATTTATTAAAAATTGCCATGCCAAAATCATAGCCAAGTGTCTGAGCCACACTAAGAAAGTGCAGTGCTCAAGCAGGGGTCCTTGGAGACATTATGCTTGTTGAAGTTAGGAGCAGGCATAATGTTTCCTGTAGCATGGTCAATGAGGGCCCCTATGATTCCCATAGGGCGATGTGTAGTCTGCTTCCCTCAGCACAGCCTTGAAACTGGTTGTTGTGTAAGGCCCTGGCTACACCCCCAACCCAAAAAACAACTCTCTCTTGAATGATGCATACTATTGGTGGCACTAGCTAGCCTCCCTTTTGCTCCAGGAGCACAGACAGCCCAATCATAGTTGCCTTCTGTGTAGGAATATTTTGGCATAGAAAAGATTCTCTTTGTTTTTCTCTCCCCATTGCACAACCCTAATTTGGCCAAGAAAGATTTATCTACAGTCATACAGCAGAATCAGGAATAAAATCTAGGCCTCTGATTCTTGGCCCTTAAATTAATCCCTTACACCATAGCTGCCCTCCCTTGATACCTTACAGAGCTCACTGGAACACCCACCTCTCCATTCCCTCCAGTCTTTACCCCATTATTCTTAAGGCTCAAGTATGTTACAACTACCATCCTTCCAGCCAATGAAAACTGGACTAGACCCTCCTTGAGTGTCTGGTAATGGGGTCCCAACAGAGCAGAACAGCATGTGGGATGCTGAGTGGGATGAGAAATAAGAGCGAAACTGATTAAATCAAGAACACTGGATTAAATTCTAGCACAGTACTATATACATCCAGATAACCTGTGCACATAGGGTGACCAGATGTTAAGGGGAAAATATTGGGACCGCCGCGGGGGGGGGGGCAGTAGTTGTTTTTTTTTTACACTCACCCATCCGGGAGTTCGGCAGCAATTTGGCAGAGAGCCCTTCAGTCATGGACGGTCTTTGGTGGTATTTTGGCGGCGGGTAATAAACCTTGCCGCCAAAGACAAATAGTGTCCCAACTGTACTCTGGTCGGGATGCAGGACAAACTCCTCAAAATCGGGACAGTCCCAAGTCTGGTCACCCTGTGTGCAAACTAGGGAACCAAGGGGTAGAAAGTTTCCACTTATGGCTCCCTTCAACTCAGGTTGTTCTGCAGGCTGTCTGCAAAAGGTGCCATGGAAGGTCATTCTGGGGGCAGAAAAAGGAGTCAAAGATCATGATCTACTTTTTTTTCTCCTGACAAAGCAGCAGGAATAAATGCCCTCTGAACAGATTATTCCCATTTAGGCAGCAATGAGCTCCATATGTGGAATCGTTGCTTGCCAGACAGAATATAGATGTTATATTAATGTTTCTTTGTAGTATTTATGTGCATCAATTCTAGTATCATTTAGACATGCAACTAACCATCTATTTTTGACCAGTTTCATTTTGTATAGCATTAAGATGTATTTGATCAATTCTGTACAATATTTTGGTAGGGAAGAGACCATCAAATAATAAAACAAACTGGAAGAGTAGTGCCTTAATCCACCAGGTTTGCTATTCCTTTCTTCTCACACTGGTGAGTCTCTCATCTTCAAATTACCATTGGTTCCCACTCTGTAAAATTCCAAAAGTGGCCATGCATTGAAATTATTGAGTGCCTCTTTGAACATATATCCCTTAACACATCAATGACTTCAGAAGGGAGAAAAATGTTGTCTATTAGATAGCATCACAAAGCCAAATAGTCTAAAAATATATTGTGATAAATCTTAACATTAAGGTGTTAGCTGTATTTACAATGTTACTTTTTTTTCCAAGTTGACCTATGAAACACAACTAATGGCACAGAATTGCACTGCATAATTTTAATATTAGAAAATGTAAATGATCCTGTGAAAAAAACACTTGATAATTGCAGGTAGAGTATTTTCACTTATTTATATACGGTATCTCACAAGTCATTGAAAGATGTTATTGCACAGAGGTTATGTTTCAGTAAATGTGATTGTAAAAGTCAGTCTCCCTAGGTTTCATGCAGTTGTGCTTTCATCTGTTGTCAAGGAAACACTGGGTTTCTCCCCCTTGTGCATTAATGTTTAGATTTTTATTTCCATAGCTACAACGAAACCTTAGTATTTTAAGGTAACAGTATCATGACATTAATTTATCAGCACTAATAACAACCCAAATTTTCAGCTACTGAAAATTACTTTTGTAGTTTTGCAGCTACGTGTGTTTGTCCATGCAAAATCCCACATTTGCACACGCTAAGAAATGTATTGTCTAGCTACCCAGGCTCTGTACATCAAACTCCCTCTGAAGTCAGTTAACACTTACAGGAGAAAGCCCTCTGTTTTCACTTTTAAATATAGGTTTCTGCATATGCTAAAAATTAGTGCATGCAAAAACTGTGGGAACAACTGTATATGCTCTTGATCTATCACAAGTTATTCATGGCTCCTTATATTAGTACAATGAGATTTGACAGATGCATTTTCTTTGAGTTTTACTGATCATGTGTGTACTGCGTGAGTACCACATGGCACTGACTAAACCAGGGGTCGGCAACCTTTCAGAAGTGGTGTGCCGAGTCTTCATTCATTCACTCTAATTTAAAGTTTCGCGTGCCAGTAATACATTTTTAACGTTCTTAGAAGGTCTTTTTCTATAAGTCTATAATATATAATTAAACTATTGTTATATGTAAAGTAAATTAGGTTTTTAAAATGTTTAAGAAGCTTCATTTAAAATTAAATAAAATTCAGAGCCCTCCAGACCAGTGGCCAGGACCCTGGCAGTGTGAGTGCCACTGAAAATCAGCTCGTGTGCCACCTTCGGCACCCGTGCCATAGGTTGCCTACCCATGGACTAAACTCTCAAAGTCCTGTTCCAGTATAAAACTGGTCTCTTTGGAAAAATCTGAGTGGGTTTCTCTAGAAACAGTCTCTTTAGTTGTTCCAAAGTCCTGGTTAAGAAACTGTAGGTATCTTAAGATATTACGGGTCCTTTGAAAATCTGACCCTATGTGAACAAATACTGTTTTTGTTTTGTTGTTTTATTAGCCAGACATGGTTGGACCTAGCTGGATGAGTGATGTGGGGAAGAACAAAAGGAACCCTCCCCCTAGAACATCTGCATAGGAATGGGCCTGATCCTGATCTGTGTGTCCCCTGAGTGTTAGGAACCAGGAGCATTAAAACTGAAAACAGACATCCTAAAATGGTTGTGCCATAGCCCTGATGAACTTTCACTGCAGATGGCACTGCCACTGGCTCCTGTGGGGAGGAATAACTGCCTCTGAATATACTCCCCCGTCACCAGAAGCATTCTGTATTTGTGTGTTTCTCTGAGGCTATTACTAGGAACTGATGTGTGTGGTGTTCCTTCCCTCTCATTGCAACTGTGCCTAACTGAGTCACAACAAAGCCCTTTGTGTTTGGTAGGCCAAATACTATATTTGGGGGGAAATTGTGAAAAAAATAATACAGGCAACGCACATGAAAAGCCTCTTGCTATTTTGCTTAACAGAATTTCACTGAACTGTGTTGGTTAAGTAGAAAACATTCAGCTATAACTGCCATCCTGTTGGGGCAATTTTGCTGTTCAGGATTAGTGTGAAGTACTGTATCAGAGACAGAAAAAAATAATTCGAACACTACCTGAGTATGCCTGTAAGGCAATGTAATTAACATATTTGTCTTCCATTGTTCACCACAGTAACAGTAATTGCAATGTACTTAAAGAATTTTATACCATACATAAAGGCAATGCAAATGTAAAACAGTTACATCCAAATAATGCCTAACTTTGCTTTAAAAGGAACTGCAACTGTTCAAGTATAATGGCTTTAATTGTCCCTGTTGTCCAGAGAACAAGAACTTAGGGTATGTCTACACTACGGGATTATTCCAATTTTACAGAAACCATTTTTTTAAAACAGATTGTATAAAGTCGAGTGCACGCGGCCACACTAAGCACATTAATTCGGCAGTGTGCATCCATGTACCGACACTAATGTCGATTTCTGGAGCGTTGCACTGTGGGTAGCTATCCCACAGTTCCTGCAGTCTCCCCGCCCTTGGAATTCTGGGTTGAGATCCCAGTGCCTGATGGGGCAAAAAACATTGTCGCGGGGGGTTCTGGGTACAGCCTCACTCCTCCCTCCGTGAAAGCAGCAGACAACCGTTTCGCGCCTTTTTTCCTGGGTGAACTGTGCAAACGCCATAGCACAGCAAGCATGGACCCTGCTCAGCTCAAGACCACAATCGTGGACATTGTAAACACCTCACGCATTCTCGTGCAGTCTATGCTGAACCAGGACCTGCAAAACCTGGTGAGGAGGAGGCGGCTACGGCAGTGTGGCGACAAGAGTGATGAGGACATGGACACAGAATTCTCTCAAACCACGGGCCCCTGCGCTTTGGAGATCCTACTGATAATGGGGCAGGTTCTAACCATTGAACGCTGATTTTGGGCCCGGGAAACAAGTACTGACTGGTGGGACCGCATAGTTTTGCAGGTTTGGGACGATTCCCAGTGGCTGCGAAACTTTCACATGCATAAGGGCACTTTCATGGAACTTTGTGACTTGCTTTCCCCTGCCCAGAAACGCCAGAATACCGAGATGAGAGCAGCTCTCACAGTTGAGAAGCGAGTGGCGATAGCCCTCTGGAAGCTTGCAACGCCAGACAGCTACTGGTCAGTCGGGAATCAATTTGGAGTGGAAAAATCTACTCTGGGGGCTGCTGTGATGCAAGTAGCCAAAGCAATCATTAAGCTGCTGCTACGAAAGGTAGTGACTCTGGGAAATGTGCAGGTCATAGTGGATAGCTTTGCTGCAATGGGATTCCCTAACTGTGGTGGGGCGATAGATGGAACCCATATCCCTATCTTGGCACTGGAGCACCAGGGCAGCCAGTACATAAACCGCATAGGGTACTTTTCAATGGTGCTGCAAGCACTGGTAGATCACAAGGGACGTTTCACCAACATCAACGTGGGATGGCCAGGAAGGGTTCATGACGCTCGCATCTTCAGGAACACTACTCTGTTTAAACGGCTCCAGCAAGGGAATTACTTCCCAGACCAGAAAATAACAGTTGGGGATGTTGAAATGTCTGTAGTTATTCTGGGGGACCCAGCCTACCCCTTGATGCCATGGCTCATGAAACCATACACAGGCAGCCTGGACAGTAGTCAGGAGTTGTTCAACTACAGGCTGAGCAAGTGCAGAATGGTGGCAGAATATGCATTTGGCCATTTAAAGGCGCGCTGGCGCACATTACTGACTCACTTTGACCTCAGCCAAATCAATGTCCCCATTGTTATTGCTGCTTGCTGTGTGCTCCACAATCCCTGTGAGAGTAAGGGGGAGACCTTTATGGTGGGGTGGGAGGCTGAGGCAAATCACCTGGCTGCTGATTATGCGCAGCCAGACACAGGGGCGATTAGAAGAGCACACCAGGAAGCGGTGCGCATCAGAGAAGCTTTGAAAACGAGTTTCATCACGGGCCAGGGTACGGTCTGACTGCTGTGTTTGTTTCCCCCTGATGAACTCCCCCCCCCCAATTGACTCATTCCCTGTAAGCAACCCACCTTCTCGCTTCGATTCCAGCTTGCTTTCTAAGGAAATAAAGTCACTATCATTTAAAAATCATGTATTCTTTATTAATTCATTATAAAAAGAGGGAGAGAACTGACAAGGTAGCCCGGGTGTGGTTTGGGAGGAAGATAGGAGGGAAGGAAAAGGCCATTAAAAAAATTTCAATGTAATGACAGCTTTTTGGTTGGGCTGTCCGTGGGGGTGGAGTGGGCGGGTGCACGAAGCCTTCCTCCACGCGTTCTTACACGTCTGGGTGAGGAGGATATGGAACATGGTGAGGGTGGTTACGCAGGGGTACAGTGGCACTCTGTGTTCCTGCTGCTGTTCCTGAAGCTCCACCAGACGTCGGAGGATGTCAGTTTGATCACGCAGCAGCCCCAGCGTTGCATCCCGCCACCGCTGATCTTCCTGCCTACACCTCTGATCTTCCTGCCGCCACCGCACATCTCGAGCGTCCCTCCTGTCCTCACGTTCACTAACATCTTTCCTGTAATTTGATACCACGTCCTTCCACTCATTCAGATGAGCTCTTTCATTGCGGGTCACTTCCATGATTTCCGAGAACATTTCGTCTCACGTCTTTTTTTTCTGCCGCCTTATCTGAGACAGACATCTGATGGAGTAGAGAGGCTTGAAAAATTTGCATCTGCATGAGAGAGGGAAAAAACGGAGAGAAGTATTTAAAAAGATACATTTTACAAAACAATGCTTATACTCTTTCACAGTGAACCACACTATTCACCTTACATAGCACATGTGATTTCACTACAAGGTCGCATTTTGCATCTTAATATTGAGTGCCTGCGGCTCTGGTGTTAGAGATCTCACAGACGCAGGTCCGGGCAGCAGAATTCAGCTTGCATGCATCCATGGTAAGCCATTGTCTTTCGGCTTCTGCAGCCTTCATATACACAACGCCCTTGTCATAAACAGATAGTTAAGGGTTAATGTCTCTTTTACCTGTAAAGGGTTAAGAAGCTCAGTAAACCTGGCTGACACCTGACCAGAGGACTCACTAGGGATTGGTGGGGGAAAGGAGGGGGGATGGTTAATTTATCCTTGTTTTAAGATCCAAGGGGTTTGGATCTGTGTTCACCAGAAAATTGGTGAAGTCCCTCAAGGCAACCCAAGGGGGGGGAAGTCTGGGGGGACAGAGAGTGCCCCAGACACTGGAATTCTGGGTGGTGGCAGTGTATACTAGATCTAAGCTACTAATTAGGCTTAGAAGTGTCTATGCAGGTCCCCACATCTGTACCCTAAAGTTCAGAGTGGGGAAAGAAACCTTGACAGCCCTTCTTTCCCAAATACCAAGCAAATCCCGTTCAGTGTTGCTTCTTTCCTGTTAACATGCAGCAGCAGAAACCACGCCCCCCCTCCAATTCTCTGGGATGATTGCTTTACCCCTCCCCCCCACTGTGTGGCTGGTATCATGGAAGATCATTGCTAGCCAAACGCGAAAAAGCTCAGCGCCAATTCCCACCCCCACCCCCCCGCCGCTTGGCTACCTGCAAGGAAGGATTTCTTTTAAGCAACAGGCAAACAGCCCAGTAGGAATGGCCATGTCTGTCCCCTTAATTAAATTCCTGAATTTCAACTAGGTTACCATGAACGATATCACTCTCCTGAGGATAACACAGCGAGATAAAGAACGGATGTTGCTTGAATGCTAGCAATCACTGGGACCATACGCAGCTAGGCTTTGTCATGCAATGATAGCAGATTACTTGCTACATGCATGGCGTGGTCAAGTGTCCTACCATGGAGGACGGAATAAGGCTGCCCTGCCCAGAAACCTGCAAAGGCTTTTGAAGTACCTCCAGGAGAGCTTCACGGAGATGTCCCTGGAGGATTTCCGCTCCATCCTCAGACATTTTAACAGACTTTTCCAATAACTGTACTGGCCGCGAATGCGTCCAAAGTCCTCAGGGCAAATTAATCATTAAAAAATACTTGCTTTTAAACCATGTTTTATATTTACAAAGGTACACTCACCAGAGGTCCCTTCCATGGCTTCATTGTCTGGACTAGTGGCTTGGGAGGGCTGGGAGGGTAATTCCGTCAGGGTGAGAAAAAGCTCCTGGCTGTTGGGGAGAACGGAGTGCTGTGTGCTCTCTGCAAGCTCGTCCTCCTCTTCCTCCTCCTCATATTCCCCGTCTGCAGAATCCTCAGCCATGGCTGAGATTACCACCCCCACCTCAGAATCCACAGAAGGGGTGGGGAACTGGTGGCAGCCCCTCCTAGAATTGCATGCAGCTCAGCGTATAAGCGGCATGTTTTCGGCCCTGCCCCGGACCTTCCGTTTGCTTTTTTGGTTTTCTGGTAGGCTTGTCTGAGCTCCTTAACTTTCACACGGCACTGTACTGAGTCCCTGGTGTGGCCTCTCTGCATCATGGCCTTGGAAATTTTTTCAAATGTTTTTTCATTTCGTCTTTTGGAACGGAGTTCTGTTAGCACAGAATCCTCTTCCCATACAGCGATCAGATCCAGTACCTCCCGTGCAGTCCATGCTGGATCTCTTTTTCTATTCTCAGGAGACTGCATTGTTACCTGTGCTGATGAGCTCTGCGTGGTCACCTATGCTAGTGAGCTCTCCACACTGGCCAAACAGGAAATGAAATTCAAAAGTTCGCGGGGCTTTTCCTGTCTACTTGGCCAGTGCATCCAAGTTCAGATGGCTTTCCAGAGCGGTCACAATGGTGCACTGTGGGATACCGCCTGGAGGCCAATACCATCGATTTGCGGCCACACTAACCCTAATCCGACATGACAATACCGATTTCAGCGCTACTCGTCGGGGAGGAGTACAGAAACCAGTTTAAAGAGCCCTTTAAATCGATATAAAGGGCCTCGTTGTGTGGACGGGTGCAGGGTTAAATCAGTTTAATGCTGCTAAATTCGGTTTAAATGCGTAGTGTAGACCAGGCCTTAGAAACCTTTTCATGGAGGATATGAGGATTTGAGCTCTTATAGAAAGTTTGTACCATACATCTAATAATTTTTTTTCTTATATTCCCCTTAACTCTTCTCATCAGGGACAAAGTTTCCCTTTTAAATTGATTCAGAAGCATTAAGGAGGTATCACCTCTATGCATGTCATATTGCCAGAGTTGGGATCAGCAGAGGCACTTGCAATGGAGCCTCTTTAGTAGAAACAAGAGGAGGCTGATGACTAGGACATTATCTGTGAGGGATCCCAGACTTCAAAAAAAGGGAGGTGGATTTTAGTTTTTAACTTAGTAGCAGTGGGTTATATTTAGAGGCCTATAAAATTCACAGTCCATTTTGGTCAATTTCACAGACAGAGGATTTTAAAAATAGTCAATTCCAATTTCAGCTGTTTACATCAGAAATTTCAGGGTGTTGTAACCATAGGGGTCCAGTCACAAAAGTGTGTCGGGGGCTGGGGTGTTCGGCAAGGCTATTGTAGGGGATTCATGGGATTGCCACCATTACTTCTGCACTGCTGCTGGCAGGGGCGCTTCCTTCAGAGCCAAGCAGCCAGACAGCAGCTGCTGGCTGGGCGCCCAGCTCTAAAGCCAGCACCAATGCCAGCAGCAGCACAGATGTGAGGTAGGTTGCCAACTTTCTAATCGCACAAAACTCAACACCCTAGTCCTGCCCCTTCCCCGAGGTCCTGTCCCCCGCTCCCTATGTTCCCCCACCCTCACTTGCAGGGGGCTGGAGTGTAGGAGGGGGCCAGAAATGAGGGGGCCAGGGTGCGGGAGAGTGCTCTGGGCTGGGGCAGGGAGTTGGGGTGCAGGAGGGGTGAGGGCTCTGGGGTGGGGCCACAGATGAGGGGTTTGGCGTACAGGAATGGGCTCCAGGTTGGGGGACGGGGCCAAGGGATTTGGAGTGCGGGAAGGGGCTGCAAATTGGAGTGCAGGGGGGTGATTAGTCTGGGTGCGGGCTCTGGCATGCAGGAGGGGGCTTGTTTGGGGGGGCTCAGGGCTGGGGTGCAGGAGGGGGTATGGGCTTTGGGCTGGGGGCTCTGAGGTGGGACCAGGGATGAGGGGTTTGTGGGGGGCTGAGGGCTGGGGCAGTGGGTTAGGGTGTGGGCTTACCTCAGGTGGCTCACAGTCAGTGGTGCAGCAGGACTAAGGCAGACTCCCTGCCTGTCCTGGCTCCATACTGCGCCCTGGAAGCAGCCAGCAGGTCCAGCTCCTAGGCAGCAGGGGAAGGAGGCTCTGCAGCGCACGCTGCTCTTGGCTGCAGGCACTGCCCCCCCCCAAGCTCCCATTGGCCTGGAACCAGCTAATGGGAGTGCAGAGCCCCTTGGTCCCCCCCTCCTAGGAGCCGGCCATTTCCAGGGTGTAGTGCAGTGCCCCAGGACAGGTAGGGTCTAGCCAGCCTTAATGCCACAGCACCGCCAACTGGACTTCTAACGACCCGGTTGCTGGTGCTGATCGGAGCCACCAGGGTCCCTTTTCAATTGGGTGTTCAAGTAAAAAACCAGACACTTGGTAACTCTAAAGCGAGGGTTGTGGGGTATGGGTCACCATACGTCCAGGTTTTTCCCAGTCACCTCCCGCCCAGTTGGGGACTGACAGCTGGACTCGTGGGCCTGACCACTGGAGCCGCAGCCTCTCTGGATGGGGAGGGGGTGACAGCTTGAGTCGCAGCCTCCCGCTTGGGTCAGTGGCTGACAGGTGGAGCTCCAGCCTCCCGGCCAGGGTGCAGACCGACAACCACCCTTACTTCTGTGCTGCCTACAGAGCTGGGCTCCCAGTTAGCAGCCGCAGAGCTTTCTGCATCTGGAAGAGGTTCCCAGAGGTGGATTTGACCTGGCTCTGGAAGTGGCCCCTGCAGGGGAAGAGGAACTCCCGTCCTTCCCCAGATCGGGCCATGATTAGTAGCTGGAGCCTGGCACACAGTAGAACTTAGGCACCCCCAGCCCTGTCCCTGCGCTACAATAGCCAGATATCACAACTGAGATCAGATTTCATGGTCCATGATGCATTTTTCACAGCCGTGAATTTGCTAGGGCCCTAGTCATATTAAATTGTATTGCTGCACTTAAGATGCATTATTAAATTATGACAAGAACAGCTATGAAATATAGAGAGTTGCCTTTTATAGCATTCCTGTAAATAGAAATAAATAAATAAGAAAGAGACTGAGTTTTATTTTATTAAAATTTTGCTTCAAAGAGTGGGTTAGTATTGGATCCATGTTCCCAAACAGCTAAATCTTGCAATTAATTTAAATACTTAACATTAGGGCAGCTGCCGTGATGAATGTTGCCATAACAACACAACTGCAGTGATGTCCATGATGACACAGAGGACCGTTTCTATGGTAATGGAATGTCTTAACCTCAAGGATGCACACAAGCCCATTACAAAAAATGGGAACTGACACTCTAGGTTGAGGGAAGTTTCTTCCTTGTACTGCCCATCTACATCCATTAGCTGTCTCTTGTCGTATACTTAGATGGTAAACACTTTGGGGCAGGGACCTTCTTTTTGTTCAGTGTTTGTATAGCACCTAGCATAATGGGGTCCTGGTGCATTACTAGGGCTGCTGGGGAGCCTTAGCAATACAAATAAATAATAATCATAATTAATAATATAAATGGGACAGTCAGTTTACAAAACAGAAATACAGGGACTAGATTTTGTTCCTAATTACATAAGTGTAAATTCAGAGATTTACTAGTGTCAATAAGATTAGAATCAGGCATAATAGTGTGATTCTGATCTTATTCAACTTCTACCTCAGTGAAATTCTACTTACTGCAAAGGAATTATTTCAGAGGTGTGAAATCAGAAGCAGGTAGTCAGTCTAATTTTAGTTTATCCAAAGGATTACTGGAGATTTATAAAAAGTAGTTAAGAGTTGAAACAGTGGGAGAAAAGGTAAGGGAGCAATAGAGAGTGACCTGAGGAACTCTAAAGGCAGACATTAGACTAGGAAAGAATAATCAATAAAGAAAAGCAATTTGGATTCTCTTCCAGAACAGTAGGAGGGATGGAAGTTTGGCGGTAGAGGTGAGGGAGATGTTCTTGTTTTGCATCGCTTTTTGCCGGTTATCATATAAAATTAGACCATTCTAAAACTTTCCACCAGGAATTTCAAAGCAAATTGCAAAACATTAACTAACATTTTAAAAATTAAATACTTTTATTAACATAACATAAGTAAGGCTTTTGATACCATCTTATATGACCTTGTCATAAACAAACTACCAAAATGTAGCCTAGATTAACCTACTATAGGGTGGGTGTGCAACTGGTTGGAAAAGCGTTTTCAGAGAGTCGTTATCAATGGTTCACAATCAATCTGGAAGGGCATATCAAGTGGAGTCCCACATGGATCTGACCTGGGTCCGGTTCTATTCAGTATCTTCAGAAATGATTTGGATAATGGCATAAAGAGTACACTTACAAAGTTTACAAAGAATACCAATCTGGGAGAGGTTGCAAGCACTTTGGAGGACAGCATTAGAATTCAAAATGATCTTGACAAAAGGGAGAAATGGTCTGAAATAAACAGGATGAAATTCAATAAGGACAAATGCAAAGTACTACATGTAGGAATGAATAATCAATTGCACAAATACAAAATGGGAAACAACTGCCTAGGAAGGAGTACTGCAGAAAAGGCTTTGGGAGTTATATTGGATCACAAACTAAATATGAGTCAACAATGTAATACTGTTGCAAAAAAGTAAACATAATTCTGGGATGTATTAGCAGCAGTGTTTAAGCAAGACCTCAGAGGTCATTTTTCCACTTTATTCAGCACTGCTTACGCTCCAGTTGAGACCTCATGTGCAGTGCTGGGCTCCACACTTCAGGAAAGATGTGGACAAATTGGAGAAAGTCCAGAGGAAAGCAATAAAAATGATTAAAGGTCTAGAAAGAAAAATTCACATTTTCATAATTCCTAAAACATTGCAGTATCAGGTAGTCATTCGTCTCAGTTTGGGCAGGACAGTGCTGAATTCAAAGAGATCTACTAATCTGTAAGTAGCCTTTATTCAGATAGTTAAATAGATATAAATCAAAGCCAAATGGGTGACTTGTCAAGCAGCATATCATATGTTACATGGGAACTCCATATAAAAGCTACCATTCTGGAAGTTTCACAAAAGTGATTTTTTAATCAGTAAAGCGAACACTGGTTTGCATTAGTTTAGTACCCTCTAGTATGAACAATTAAACGGGTACAATTCTGTCAACTGTATAAGAGCTTAATTATCCCATCTGCTTTTGTATCCAAAAAAATGTATGTGTCTGTACACTAGGAAAGGAAAAATGAAACAGAAAACAAGTCATAATGAAAGGACAAGTGAAAACCCTTGACTCATTTAGATAAGAAATCCCTGAAGTAATGATCATCTGTATAACTATAAAGAGAAGCCTACATTTCATCTGTATATTCTCCCCACAAAATACTAGCTAGTAGTAGTTGTAATTGGAATGTTCCAAAGTTGGAGAGAGAAGGTCAGCTGCAGTTGAGATGTTGAGAAGAGTAGCAGGTAGAGATGCCAGTCAGTCAGAATGAATCAGTGGTCAAATCACAAGTACCCAGACACATCTTCAAAGAGATGTGAAGCCAAAAACCACTGTAAGATACTTCAATTATGAAACCAATCATCACCTGCTCTCCTAAAGCCAACAGTCACTCATCAATATTCTTGTAATCGTTTAACAGGACCTATGTCTATCTTACTGTACTTGCAAAGATCTTCCAGTTTATCTTAAAATCTCTTTTGACTCGTTAATGTAACACCTTTACTCTCCTAAAGTAAACAAAAATTGTATTTAAATCTAGTCTAGAAACAATAATAAAAATAATAAACAAAATCCAACAAAAGTAGATTTGTACTCTGGGAAAGGGTTTCAGGTGTTAATTCTGAACTAGAATTGTAAGGACTTCCATTCATCCCTTCCATTCTTTTTGCTCATCAGGTGGTTTTCCAGCACCTGCTGTTAGAAGTGTTTAGTTCCCTATAGCACACAGCTTTGTAATCTCAAACCACTATCATCAAACTAATATATTTATACTTTATTTTCCATGCCAAACTATTTTACAGAAATCATTCACTCACCATAGAAATGCAACCCCCTTGGGGTTCAGTGTGACAATTCCAGTTGGATGCAATAATTTAAGACAGGCAGTGAATAAATTAGGTTGGCATATGTAATTAGCTAATATGGAATCCGATCTGGGCACTGACATTGACTCCACAACTCTTATGAAGTGTCTTAAATGACAACATCAGGGACTCTGGTTTCGGTCTTACACTAAGGACGGTGTACCGACATTGTGCAAACGCAGAATGATGTCAGGCCTATCTCATGAGGCATAAACCCACCCCAAGCCCCACAGACTGCGGGCTTCTACAGCTGAGGCAGGGATTCCTCCAGTCTCATTTTCTCCAGGACACCTAAGCCCTGCACTAAAGGCGGATCCCTCCCCTCCATGGGGTAGCCAGCACCAGGTCCCTGTGGGTGGGCACAATCACCCAGGGACCACGTTATTTCTCGGTAAATCCCAGTTCCCTGTATTACTCCACTGAATGGGCCACGGTCTGCAGATGGCTGAAGGGTTAGGGGGAGTCATTCTGGTCTGCCCGTCATCCCTCACTCCCCGCAGAGACGCCCATTCCTCGCTCCTGTGAAATGAACAGGCGTCGCCACAAAGCGCCTCGCAACATGGCGTCGGGCGGCGTTACGCCGCCACAGAACTCAGCGAGGTCGCACAAGATGGCGGCGGGCGGGAAGACGCACGCGCAGAGTTCATCACACGGGGTTAGCTCCTCCAGGGAGAGGAGGCGGCGTTGGAACGCGCCTCAGTTGCAGACCCACAGAAGATGGCGACGGGATGTCTAGCTGCGCGGAACGCTCGGAAGAAGGGGGCATGTGTCCCGCATGCGCAGCGCGCCTCACACGCGCGTGCGGGAGGCCCCCTTGTGAGGGAAGGGGGAGTCGCGGCGGTGTGGCCCTCCCAAGATGGCGGCGCGGCTCATGAGCTTGGTCCACCTGTGCTGTTTCCTGTGGGCCTCGTTCTCACTCTCTCAGAACGTGGGCATGCCCCACTCCCTCCGCAGGGAGAGCGAGAACACCTACGGCGGCCGCTGGAAATATCTGACCTTCATCAACCAGGTGCCGGCGGGGGTGGAGGGAGGAGAGCGGCTGAGGGCGCTAGGCCCATTGCGAAGGGGGGTAAGAGAGAGGTCTCACCTGAGGGCGGTAGGAGGGCAAGAAGGAGAAGTGGCTTGAATGTGGCAGAGGGGGCCTGGCTGGAAGGGGAGTCGGTGTGTGCCAAAGGGGGCTCAAGAGGGAGGCCTGGCTTGAAGGTTGCAGTGGACAGGTGTGGGGCAAAGGGGGTGTAAGAGGGAGGCCTGGTTTGTGGGGAGAAGTAGGTGTGAGCCAAAGAGGACACAAGAGGGAAGCCTGGCTTGATGATTGCGGAGGACATGTGTGAGCCAAAGTTTGGGAGAAGGACCGGCATTAGGAGGGGATTGAGTCATGTTGAGGGAACCTGACCTATCATAAGTTGATCTATGTTTCCATTGTTATTTGAAAAATTAAATTTAAAATAATTTTGAAAATTAAATTATCTCAGATAAAAGTAACTGGAAATGTAAAAGCAATAATGACAATATCCAGCTCTTCCTTTGTGCTTGTCTTCTTTGGAGTCCTTTACAATCATAAATTTAAAAAATCTAATAATATTTTGAGAATATATTATCACCTAACTTCTGTAGAGAATTCAAGGAATTTTTTTCTCTCTTCAAATTTTTTTTTGCTTAGGAAAAAATAACAGATGATTAATTCTAAACAACTTAATTTTATAACAAGAAACCAAATAAAATAGCTTGTATAAAATGCGAAATTTAGAGACAATGGAGATAGATGTTCACATCAATAATTTGGGACTTGATCTTGTAATTCTTGCTGCTCACAGAAGTCCCATTGGCAACAGTTTTGTACACAGACAATGTACACATAGAGCTAGGATCAGATGCCTGCACTTTAAAAAGTTTGAAAATCCATTACTAAAATGCATGTTTAGAATTAGTCAGAGGATAAAGTTTCCAAAAGCAAGGAGTAAGTGAAATTTATAGGCCTGAGCCAAACTAAGGTAGGATAAGACTTCTTTTGAGTCATTGGGAATTTTGGCTGTATTAGAAATACAGATTTTTGCCCTTTATCCTGAACTGGTAAGATGTCCTTATAGTAGATAGACTAGAAACACGAACCAGTGAGTGTTTTACTTTCTTTTCAAAAGAAGTTTAAAGCCATTATAGTGCCAGTAAATGTGCATGTGAACAAAAACAAGTATGTTGATTGAATAGTGAGGCAACAGGCTACGTAAACATGAATAACTTCCAGGGCAAACATGTTATATTCACTTAAAATGTTTTCTTCTTTGGAAGACTAGAGAAGAGTAGTAAAATGGTATATTTGTAACCAAAATGATTGTATTAAAACAATTTCTTAATATGTTTTCTTCATTTCTTAATACATTTAGATTCTGCAAACTCTGTTGTTTGGATTATGTGTCATAATTGACTTTGCTCACATGTTCATCCCTGCCACAAAGAAGAGTGTGTCATCCAGATTGTTGCCTCCAAGAGACTTCATCTTCTCAGTGCTAGTATTCCCTGTTGGCTTAGTAAGTAATTCCTACAAACAGGACCCCTCTCAAATAACTTCAGAGAAGACAGAAGATTTTGGCATGTCCAGATTAAACTGACACAGCTGAAAGCTGTAATATTTTATACACCATTTTGTTTAGTTTCAGACATAATAACAGGTCTAATTTATCCCTAACTCAATTGACTCATAGCCCTGGTCTACACTGGGATGGGATTGATCTAAGATACGTCGACTTCAGCTACTCTGTGCTCATAGCTGAAGTTGCGTATCTTAGATCGACTTACCTCACGTCCTCACTGCACAGGGCCGACTGCCACTGTTTCCCCGTCGACTCCGCTTCCGCCTCTCGGCAGTGATGGAGTTCCGGAGTCAATGACAGGGCAATCAGGGATTGATTTATCGTGTCTACACTAGACACGATAGATCAATCCCCAATAGATCGATCACTACCTGCCGATCTGGCGGGTAGTGAAGACCTGCTCTCAATGTATACCGGATAGGAAAAGATCATTTCGTCTGATGTGTTACCAGCTGCTTTTTCAAACATATGGACACAATGAAAGAGAGAAACAGTATTTCTGTTGAGTTCTGTTGAGGGCCTACCTTTCTTCACATAAGTAATCCTCATGAATGGAGGTACTCATATGAATAATGACTATTTGTATGAGTAGGAGTTTGTGTTATCAGATTCCTAGATTGAGGCCTTGTCTGCCTGAGAGAGGTGCTCCGATGTAACTAAATTGGTTCAACTTCCTTAGGTGGACTTTCTTAATCCAGTGTACCTTATTTTGATTTAGCTTATGTCTGCAAGGAATGAGCATAAATTAAACCAAGAAAAGGCACAGATAAATTGAAATAGGTGTCCACATAGAGGATTTTGCGCTAATTTAACTGAATTGGTTTCTAAACTGGGTCCATTAAATCAGTGGAACTTTCTTGTGTGGACAAGGCCTGGGATTGTCTTGAGTTCTATGAACAATGGAGCTTAAGAAAAAAATTCCTACAGTTTAGAAAATATAAAATATGCATATTTTAGGAATTAAGGAAACATTAGATTATAAAATTGCTGCTGTAGTTCCTGTACATGTCTCACTTTATCTTTCTACGAACTCTTTTGTTCTTGGTTAATGATTATCAATTATATTTTATTTTGTATTTTTCAAAGGATTGCTTTGTGTTCTAAGTTCACTAACAGCAAGTTACTGTTAATATTTCCCTCGTTCTTTCAGTACATGCTAACCAAAATGGAGTGCAGACCACCCACCCTGCCTGCATCTACTGACCTCAATGGTAAAATTCTCCTGGACTCTAATGGGAGCAGAATTAATTCCATAAATTCTCCTTTACTTATGCAATAATTTATAGTAGTTTTTCAATGAAGTATACATTTTCTGAATTTTACAGAAAAAAAAAAGATGGAGATAATTAGTACTAAACTGTCTTAAACAGAAAAACTTTAAAAAACATCTTCTCTTCAAAGCAACTATTTTGATAAGGAAAAACTCTATCTGAATAGTCCTGTGCAAAAAGATTAGTAAAACAGTAGAACCTTAGAGTTACGAACACCTCGTGAATGGAGGTTGTCTGTAACTCTGAAATGTTGGTAACTTTGAGCAAAACGTTACTTTTTTTCAAAAGTTTACAGCCGAACATTGACTTAATACAGCTTTGAAACTTTACTATGCAGAAGAAAAATGTTGCTTCCCCTTTATTTTTTTAGTAGTTTACGTTTAACACAATATTGGACTGCATTTGCTCTTCTTTTTTTTTTCGGTCTCTGCTCCTGCCTGATTGCATTCTTCCGGTTCCAAATGAGGTGTGTGGTTGACTGCTTAGTTCCTAACTCTTGTGTTCGTAACTCAAGGTTCTACTGTATTTAGTTTTATTTACATACAGTTTTTTATCTCAGTTTGTAGCTGTTACTTTTTGGACCCTTTATGCATATGACAGAGAATTGGTATACCCTAAAGAACTGGATGAGATTAATCCACCTTGGCTTAATCATACCATGGTAAGCAGATAGTGTTTCTTTCTTGAGGTCTTGGGTTTGATGTTTTTTCACTTTATGGTATTTTCGTTATTATATATGTACAATACATGCAGTTTGAACATAACAATAACTTGCAGACAATTTAGTGTACAAATTTCTTACTTATCTTCTGGTATTCCGCACTGCATCAAGTGTAGATATCAGGGTCATGGTCTGTAGACCTACCAGAGCATTCTCTAAACTGTAACTCCTACCTTCTCTACCACTGGTGGAGATGCACCAGCAGTAACAAGAATGGCGGGGAAAGACTAGTATAGACCCAGCCCAGGACTCTGTGCTCTAGGGTACAGCTACACTGAAAAAATAAACAACCAACCCTACAACAACTCTCCGGATTTCAGAGCCCAAGCTCCAACCTGAGCAGAAATGTCTACATTGCTATTTTAGCCTTCATAGCGTGAGCCTAATGGCATGTCTACACTAAGAAATTAGGTCAAATTTATAGAAGTTGATTTTTTAGAAATCGATTTTATACAGTCAGTTGTGTCCCCACTTAAGACCATTAAGTTGGCAGAGTGCATCCACAGTACCAAGGCTGGCATCGACTTTTAGAGCATTGTACTGTGGGTAGATATCTCACAGTTCCTGTAGTGTCCGCCGCCCATTGGAATTCTGGGTTGAGCTCCCAATGCTTGATGGGGCAAAAACATTGTCGTGGGTGGTTCTGGGTAAATGTCATCAGGCCCCCCTCCCTCCCTGAAAGCAATGGCAATAAATCATTTCTTGCCTTTTTTCCTGGGTTACCCATGCAGACAACATACTACGGCAAGCATGGAGCCCGCGCAGCTCATCATCACCATATGTCTTCTGGGTGCTGCCGACGTGGTACTGCATTGCTGCACAGTAGCCACTCATTACCTTTTGGCAGCAGACGGTGCATTATGACTGGTGGTCATCGTCTCCTGGGTGCTCTTTTAGCCGACCTTAGTGAGGTCAGTTGGACACACCTGGGCAGACGTGTGCTCCTTGCCAGCCTCGGTGAGGTCGGTCAGTGGCGCCTGAACATAAATGGGAGACAACGATGGCCAGCAGTCGTACTGCACCATCTTCTGGCAAACAGCCAGGAGACAACGATGGCCAGCAGTGGTACTGCACCGCCTTCTGGCGAGCAGCCAGGAGACAATGACGGCCAATAGTTGTACTGCACCGTCTTCTGGCAAGCAGCCAGGAGATGACAATGGCTAGCAGTCGTACTGCACCGTCTGCTGCCAGCCTACGATGTATAAAAGAGATGGAGTGGATCAAAACAATAAAGAGACCAGATTTGTTTTGTTTTCATTTGTATTCATTTGCCCTCACCACCACCACCCCCGTGAATAGTGGAGGGAGGGATAGCTTAGTGGTTTGAGCATTGGCCTTCTAAACCCTGGGTTTAGAGTGCAGTCCTTGAGGGGGCCATTCTGTTTGACAACCCTGTAAGCCATGTTGTCAGTCGCCCCTCCCTCCATCAGAGCAACAGCAGACAATCATTTGGCACCTTTTTTCAGCACAGACACCATAGCACGGCAAGCATGGCGCCCGCTCAGATGACCACCGCAATTATGAGCACTCTAAACACCATGCACATTATCCTGCAGTATATGCAGAACCAGAACCTGCAAAAGCAAAAACAGGCAAGGAGGCAATGGCAGCGCGGTGATGAGAATGATGAGGACATGGACACAGACTTCTCTCAAAGCACGGGCCCTTGCAATTTGGACATCATGGCGGTAATAGGGCAAGTTCATACTGTGGAACGCCGATTTTGGGCCTGGGAAACAAGCACAGACTGGTGGGACCGCATAGTGTTGCGTGTCTGGGACGATTCCCAGTGGCTGCAAAACTTTCGCATGCATAAGGGCACTTTCATGGAACTTTGTGACTTGCTTTCCCCTGCTCTGAAGCGCAAGAATACCAAGATGAGAGCAGCCCTCAGAGTTCACAAGCGAGTAGCAATAGCGCTGTGGAAGTTTGCAATGCCAAACAGCCACCGGTCAGTCGGGCATCAGTTTGGAGTGGGCAAATCTGTGGGGGCTGCTGTGATCCAAGTAGCCAATGCAATCAAAGAGCTGCTGATATCAAGGGTAGTGACTCTAGGAAATGTGTAGGTCATAGTGGATGGCTTTGCTGAAGTGGGATTCCCTAACTGGTGGGGCGATAGATGTAACCCATATCCCTGTCTTGGCACCGGAGCACCAAGCCAGTGAGTACATAAACCGAAAGGGATACATTTCAGTGGTGCTGCAAGCACTGGTGGATCACAAGGGACGTTTCACCAACATCAACGTGGGATGGCCGGGAAAGATACACAACACTCGCATCTTTAGGAACTCTGGTCTGTTTCAAAAGCTGCAGCAAGGGACTTTCTTCCCAGACCAGATAATAACCATTGGGGATGTTGAAATGCCTATAGTTATCCTTGGGGACCCAGCCTACCCCTTAATGCCATGGCTCATGAAGCCATACATAGGCACCCTGGACAGTAGCCAGGAGCTGTTCAACTATAGGCTGAGCAAGTGAAGAATGGTGATAGAATGTGCATTTGGACGTTTGAAAGCACGCTGGCACAATTTACTAACTTGGGTAGACCTCAGTGAAACCAGTATTCCCGTTGCCTGCACTCCACCGTATCTGTGAGAGTAAGGGAGAGATGTTTATGGTGGGGTGGAAGGTTGAGGCAAATCGCCTGGCCACTGATTACGCACAGCCAGATACCAGGGCCGTTAGCAGAGTACAGGAGGGTGCAGTGCGCATCTGAGAAGCTTTAAAAACCAGTTTCATGACAGGCCAGGCTATGGTGTGAAAGTTCTGTTTGTTTTTCCTTGATGAAACCCCCCCCCCCTTGGTTCACTCTACTTCCCTGTAAGCTAACCACCCTCCCCGCCCCCCTTCAGTCACCACTTGCAGAGGCAATAAAGTCATTGTTGCTTCACATTCATGCATTCTTTATTCATCACATAAATAGGGGGATAACTGCCAAGGTAGCCTGGGAGGGGTGAGGGAGTAGGGAAGCACCGGGTGGCATGGGGGAGGAGGGAAGGAGAAGGCCACACTGCACTTTAAAACTTATTGAATGCCAGGTTTCTGTTGCTTGGGCAGTCCTCTGGGGTGGAGTGGTTGGGTGCCCAGAGGGCCCCACCTGTGTTCTTGGGCATCTGGGTGAGGAGGCTATGGAACTTGGGGAGGAGGGTGGTTGGTTACATATGGGCTGTAGCGGCGTTCTGTGCTCAAGCTGCCTTTCCTGAACTACCACCATACACCAGAGCATATCACTTTGTTCTTCCAGTGGCCTCAGCATTACCTCTTGCCTTCTGTCACCAAGCTGATGCCACCTATCATCTTCAGCCCGCCACTTATTATCTTCAGCCCACCACCTGTCCTTGTGTTCATATTGTGCTTTCCTGGACTCTGACATTGTCTGCCTCCACGCATTCTGCTGGGCTCTTTCAGTGTGGGAAGACTGCATGAGCTCAGAGAACATTTCATTGCAAGTGCGTTTTTTCCCCCTTCTAATCTTCGCTAGCCTCTGGGAAGGAGAAGATAATGTGAGTGTTGAAACATTTGCATCTGGTGGAGGGGAAAAAAAGGGAGAGTGATAGTTAAAAAGACACATTTTAGAGAACAGTGGGTAGACTGTTTCATGGTAAAGCTTGCTGTTAACATTACATAGTACATGTGCTTTCGGTACAAAGTCGCATTTTGCCTCTTATTGAGGGTATGCCAGTTTGGTGTGAGAGCGCTTTCAAGCAGGGCCGGGCAACAGAATTTGGCTTCCTTAACCTTCGTAACGTGGGAATGGTTTCAAAAAGCAGCAGCCTCCTCATTTCCCATATCAAGCAGCCGTTGAGTTGGCTATTTAAAACGGGTTGGCTATTTAAAAGGAGGAGGGGCTGCAGTTTTCGGGTTAACGTGCAGCACAAACCCAACTACCCCCCCACACACACACACACACAATTCTCTGGGATGATGGCTTCACCGCTCCCCCCATCGCATGGCTAATAGCAGGAAACATTTCTGTTCAGCTACAGGCAAACAGCCCAGCTGGAACGGGCACCTCTGAATGTCTCCTTAATAAAATCACCCTGTTTCAACCAAGTGCCCAGGAATGATATCACTCTCCTGAGGATAACACAGAGAAATGAAGAACGAATGTTATTTGAATGCCAGCAAACACCAGGACCATACGCTGCCGTGCTTTGTTATGCAATGATTCCAGACTACATGCTACTAGCCTGACATGGTAAAGTGTCCTACCATGGAGGATGGAATAAGGCTGCCCTCCCCAGAAACCTTTTGCAAAGGCTTTGGGAGTACATCCAGGAGAGCTTTATGGAGATGTCCCTGGAAGATTTCCACTCCATCCCCAGACATGTTAGCAGAGTTTTCCAGTAGCTGTACTGGCTGCAAATGCCAGGGCAAATTAATCATTAACCATGCTTGCTTTTAAACTTGTGTATAATATTTACAAAGGTACACTCACCAGAGGTCCTTCTCTACTTGGTGGGTTCAAGGGGTACTGACTCTTGGTCCAGGGTGAGAAACAGTTCCTGGCTGTCGGGGAAAACGGTTTCTCCGCTTCCTTGCTGTGATCTTCAACCTCCTCTTCATCTTCCTCATCCCCAAAACCCCATCCTTATTGCGTGCTATTCCATTGACGTAGTCAAAGCACAGGGGTGGGGTAGTGGTGGCTGCACCACCTAGAATGGCATGCAGCTTATCATAGAAGCAGCATGTCTGGGGCTCTGACCCGGAGTGGCTGTTTGCCTCTCTTGTTTTTTGGTAGGCTTGCCTCAGCTCCTTAAGTTTCACGCAAAACTGGTGCGGATCCCTGTTATAGCCTCTGTCCTTCATGCCCTTTGAGATTTTTTCAAATGTTTGGGCATTTCGTCTTTTTGAACAGAGTTCTGATAGCACGAATTCGTCTCCCCATACAGCGATCAGATCCCGTACCTCCCATTTGGTTCATGCTGGGGCTCTTTTGCGATTCTGGGACTCTATCATGGTCACCTCTGCTGATGAGATCTGCACTCACCCACAGATCGCCATGCTGGCCAAACAGGAAATGAGATTCAAAAGTTCATGGGCCTTTTCCTGTCTGCCTGGCCAGTGCATCTGAGTTGAGAGCACTGTCTAGAGCGGTCACAATGGAGCAGTCTGGGATAGCTCCCAGAGGCCATTACCGTCGAATTGCGACCATACTACCCCAAATTCAGTTCGGCAAGGTCGATTTCCGTGCCAATCCTCTCATCGGGGGAGGAGTACAGAAATCAATTTTAAGAGCCCTTTAAGTCGAAAATAACGGCTTCATTGTGTGGATGGGGTGCAGGGTTAAATGGATCTAACACTACTAAATTCAACCTAAACTCATAGTGTAGACCAGGGCTAAGTCAGCTGACCCAGGTTTGGAGACTTGCTGCTGCTGGGTAGTGTGGGCGGGGGGCGGTGTTTTGGTTTTTGAGTGTAGACATATCCTTAGTTTCTCATACGAACAGCTAACTGCCTCTTTCACTGAATATCACCTGTCCTGTGCACGGAATTAGGCAGAGTGCATGGATAAAACAGTATGTAGCATATAATTAAATACTGTATTATAATATATACATGGAAGGGGGCAGAATTAAGGCTGCACAAGTCTTTTTCATTTTCTGATATTTGGGTGCTTCACATTGCAACCAGAACATTCATTTAATCTGTTTTTGTATGGAGTGTAAATCTAATTTATCTAGATCAGGGGTCGGCAACCTTTCAGAAGTGGTGTGCCAAGTCTTCATTCATTCACTCTAATTTAAGGTTTCACGTGCCAGTAATACATTTTAACATTCTTAGACGGTCTCTTTCTATAAGTCTATAATATATAATTAAACTATTGTTATATGTAAAGTAAATTAGGTTTTTAAAATGTTTAAGAAGCTTCATTTAAAATTTAAATAAAATGCACAGCCCTCCGGACCAGTGGCCAGGACCCAGGCAGTGTGTGTCACTGAAAATCAGCTCGCGTGCCACCTTCGGCACCCATGCCATAGGTTGCCTACCCCTGATCTAGATATATGAATTCCTTAAATCTTGTAGAACATCCACAGATAAATCTGTAAATTGCACAGTAACTTGTCCTATGTATTGTGGGCCAGGTCCAAAGCACATTGAATGCAGTTACATGATTTAATTATTGACTCTCTAATTTGTCTCATTGGTCCTGAGCCAGCATCATGTCAGTGACAGCTTTGCCATTGACTTCAGTGAATATAGGATCAAGTCCATAGTACTCAAAATCAACTATGGGCATTTTATTTCCTGATTTTAAAACATCGATTTAATTTTGATTGCATTTCTTGATGGCTTTTAATTTCTGGGGGAGTGGATGCAGCTGTTACAAACTAGAGATTACATTTGTGAGGGATGGAAGGAATCTGTTATAATTAATAGTTCAACACAGAAACCAAACAAACAAAAGATTTCATTGCTGTTTCTGATATTTTCACAGTCAATGTTTCTGTCATACCATTTTCTACGATATTATTTGTTCATATTGTATATTTCCAAATCTGACTCTTGTATTTGATTTTTATTTTCAGCATACCACTATACTGCCACTACTTCTTATTGAGCTGATTACATGTCCACATAAATATCTTTCTAAATTGAAGGGAATGATAGGACTTAGCATCTTTGGTACTTCATACCTCACATGGTAGGCATTCCCTGTTTCTCAGAAACACAGCAACAAGAAGCATAAAGAGCAGAATGCGTGTGTGTGTGTGTGTGTGTGTGTGTGTGTGTGTGTGTGTTGGCATAATATTTATTGCTTTTCTTGATGAAATTACCATAGTGTATCTTGGTTCTTACACTACAGTATAATCAGATACAAATACTTTACAAGAGGTAATAAAAATGCATGCTGGAGTCACATTTTTTTTTAAACTACAATAGTGTGGTCCCACAGGGCACACTCCTGATTCATGACCAGTATGGTTCCAAATACTACCTCCATGTGTGCTCTGGAGAGAACTGCTGCAGAGCACTCTTCTGTGGCAGATATAGTAGCAAATATTTGTGTGTGTCCTTTATGTGGAGTGCCCCACTGTGCTGCAGAACATTTATGACCAGTAAATATGACCCAAAGAGAGACTTGAACTACTTAATTTATTCAAAGTCAGTGATAATGTTGAAACCTAATAATGACAATTTGAATAGCAACACAGTGAACTATTTCACTGCTTAGTGTATTAGCAAAACATCCATGTAAAATATTTATCGAGTATGGTTGGATTCCGTCAAAAGACATTCCATAAAAATAGGTTTCAAGTTTAGAATATACCAAACATTTGAATATTCTGTTTAAGTGTCTGATCCTCCACATAGTATACTAGAAGGGAAACAGATAACTAGGTGCAAGAAGAAGATTTCAGAGGAAAATGAAAGATGTCAGGAAGCTGGAAGGATTCAAATAAAGCAAAGCAGATTAAATTTAAAGTCTTTTTATCGATTAAAAGATACAAATCTGTTATTAGACACCTTAACTGTTTTCATTTGTTCTGAGTAAATGTGCTTTAAGAAAAACCTCTCTAGATTTCCCCAAAAATTTTACAGGCTCAAAGAAAAAAACCTTGCAAATTTTCCTTCAAATTCCCTGTAACCCTGCTCAGTATGAATAGTCAACTGTCATAAAATAACTGCTTAAATTTAGTCACTGACCTTTCAAATGGTTATTCATCTGATACAGGCAAGTTGTCAGTGTATCTTTATTTATGTATTTCATTTTAAACCTAACATTAAAAATATTTATCCTGAACATTAATCTCCTTTCACTTAATTATAAATATAATTACATGAATATGAAACTAGTATTTTAACCATAGGTAGCCGAAACGATAAGAAAATAACCAGAAATCTTGAATCCAAATATTCTCTACTACACTCACCGGTATGAGCCCTTAATACACTATTTCTTATCGAAAAGCCTGGGTAAAGAGGTGGGCTTTGCAGCTTGCCCTGATCGGCACATTTGAGTTACTTTGGCTTGGGGAGGGGAGTAAATTCCAAAGTTGAAGGCCCCTCAGAGAATGCCCTGCAGGGAGCTCTTATCCGTTGCATAGAGGGGACTACTGTTCAAACACTTGTGTTTATTGCAACTGTGGTACTATAGCCTGAGGAGTAATGTAGTCTCTTAGGCTAGGTCTACATTGCGCACCTTACAACAGCACGGCTGTGCCGAAGCACCGACAGAATTGTAAGGTGCGCAGTGTAGCCATTCTTTGTCGCCAGGAGAGCATCTCCCGCCAATAAAGCGCTGTCATTAAAACTTTTGTCGTTCAGGGCGGTGTTTTTTTCACACCCCCGAGTGACAAAAGTTTTAACGATGAAAATGCTGTGTAGACGTAGCCTGAGTGTATGTCTTCACTGTAGTACCTAAACTAGCTACACCGACATTAGCATGGCTAAAAATAGTGTAGATGTGGGGGTGTGGGCTTCAGCATAGGCTGTGTAAGCACACCGAAGACCCTGGATACTCGTTTTGTTGAAGGCTGCATTGTCACATCGACACTGCTGTTTTTAGCTGTGCTACTTAGATGTGTCTATCTGAGCTGTAATCACACCTCTGGTTGCATTGTGCATGTATCCTTCAATACATTGGTCCAATCCAATTCAGACTTTATAGCTCAAAACCAGCACTTTAAACTCCACCTGGAAATCAACAGATAGCTAATGCACATCCCAGAGTAATGGGATCACATATAAATAAGCCATCACATCCTGTACCAGCTTCTAGGTTGATTTACAATGTAGCCCCATGTAGGATGCACTGCATTAGAAAATCTTCAAATGGAAAAGGTATGGATTACAGAAGCAAGCCCCACATCCAGAAGAATTCATCACAGTACACTGCTACTGTATGAACACAACATTTAGTGATACACCTGAATTGAAATGACAACCTCTAATAAATGTACAGTTAAAGTACTGCTGCATGTAGATGTATATAACATGAAAAAAGTTGAACTAAAGAATAGCTAGAATGTCATATTCCTTGGGCTTGGTAACATAGGATCAGTGTGTCTCCTATGCACAAATTACCTGCACAGATCACTGGAAACTCTTCTGAATTCCCTTCCCAGTGCAGCTTTTCTGTTATCATTTCCTCATGCAGAGCTCTCCTCTTCCTACCTGACCAAACTAAAAGGTGAGTCAGATGCCCAAAACAAGTGGATCCTGGAAAATCTGCTTGGCTGTCAGGGGAATATGTAAAGGAAAGGACTATATGTGTAGAGCCTTTGTAGTTTTCTTCCCCCGATGGCTCCTTCCAGTCTTCCTGGCAGCCTGGCCTGTGATGGAGCCTTGTTGCCAAGGATGCATTTAGGGAGGATGTATGGAGAATAGTCACTGAGATGGGAGAAACAATCTGGTCCTTAATTCAGTCTAGTCTAGTAAATGCTACAGGTCTAGTAAACACTACAGCAGTTTGGTATAAGAGTTTGCTTATGGTATTACATTATTTGTATAAGGCCTATACATTGTAGGTTTTAAGTGTTATTTTTGGATTCCGTCCTCTATTCCCTCCCCATCCCCCCCATTTTGCAGTTCAGAATGTTTCATCAAAATACAGATAAACAATTCTAACATTTCTGAAGTTTTGTTTATGTCTAAACTCTCTGTGGATCTTTAGTCGTAGTTTCTTCAGCCATGGAACTTGTAATAAGGAGGAACTGATATTGGTTCTAGGCAGATATTCAGCACTATGAAAGAAAAATATTTGCTTTTTTTCTTCTGTTTACAACAGTGTCTTATGCTGGCACTTGTAATTGATGTTTTCTGCTTATCACAAACATCCTTATAGTCTGGAAGAAAACAAGGAAAGTCTTAACAGCTGTGATAAATAAAGAAGGGGGGCAGCTCCCTTTTATAAACATCCCACCGCTAACACCATGTCAAAGCTGAATCCCTACTCTGTCACTCCAAGTGCAGAAATGGGGGGCCCGCAAGGATTCTAAAAATTAATACTTGCCACTCCAGGCTTGCAGTAAACTCCCAAGGTTACAGCTTTTCTCTGACCTTGGCTTGGTAAAACGCCACCATCCAAATGCAAAAAAAAAAAAACAACCTTGGACCCAGGAAGGAACACTTGGGAATTCCTCCCTGTGGGGTACCCTCAAGCCCTTTCTCACACACACACACCACGGGGAAGAGCTGAGAAAGAAAAGAAAGGAAATTAGCTGTGCTACCAGCTAATCAAACAACATGCACAAACCTCTTAGGACACCAAAAAGCCAATCCTCTTCTTAAAAAAGGTAAATTTTATTAAAAACAAAATGGAAAAAAGTACATCTGGAACTTAAGCTTTTGCTAGATTTTAAAGGAGCAATTCTAAAAATTAAGCACCCAAACTAGCTTTAAGAATGTTCTGCCATTGTGTATGCTCTGGAGAAGCTATGCCCATACATTTGGGGACAGCATTTCCACCTGCAGACTGACCATGCTGCACTGAAGGGGCTTCACACAGTCAAAGAGACGAACAAAAAACTTCTTCAGTGGAGTTTAGTTCTTCAAGACTTTGATTTTGAGGTAGAAAACATTTCAGGAGTCTCTAACAAAGTGGCTGATGCACTCTCCCAGGAGGATTTCCCAGAATCAGCTGGGTAAAAATGTCCCTGCATTCTTAAGTCATTGTAGTTCTTCAAATGTAAAAAGTACTGTTTAGTTCTTCATGTAATTATTAATAAAATTAGAGATGCATGTGTCTTATCAACTCTGTTTCCTAAACCTCCAGGAAGAAATCTCAGCTGGTGTGGACCTGACCTAAACTAGGCTGGCCAGCACCATCTGTGATTTGTGGGGCATTGATAAATGAAGAAGCGGGGGTGGGGGGGGGAGTTCCCTTTTATAAACATCTAGACAGCCAGTTAGCTGTAAAATCCCTCTTGGTGTCTGTTCTCTGCTTGCTTTACTTGTAAAGGGTTAACAAGTCCACAGGTAAAAGAAAAGGAGTGGGCACCTGACCAAAAGAGCCAATGGGAAGGCGAGAACTTTTAAATTGGGAAAGAAACTTTCTCTTTGTGGTTCTCTGGGCTGCTGTGTAAGATTTAAGCCAGGTATGATTGTAGCTAATTTAGCTACAACTAATTAGGAAAGAGATCTTGGAGTCATCGTGGATAGTTCTCTGACGACATCCATGCAGTGTGCAGCAGCAGTCAAAAAAGCAAATAGGATGTTAGGAATCATTAAAAGAGGGATAGAGAAAAAGACAGAGCATATCTTATTGCCCTTATATATAAATCCATGGTACTTGCACATCTTGAATACTCCATACAGATGTGGTCGTCTCATCTAAGAAAAAATATACTGGCATTAGAAAAGGTTCAGAGAAGGGCAACAAAAATGATTAGGGGTTTGGAACGGGTCCCATATGAGGAGAGATTAAACAGGCTAGGACTTTTCAGCTTGGAAAAGAGAAGACTTAAGGGGGGATCATATGATAAAGGTATATAAAATCATGAGTGATGTGGAGAAAGTGAATAAGGAAAAGTTATTTACTTGTTTCCATAATATAAGAACTAGGGGCCACCAAATGAAATTAATGGGCAGCAGGTTTAAAACAAATAAAAGGGAGTTCTTCACACAGCACACAGTCAACCTATGGAACTCCTTACCTGAGAAGGTTGTGAAGGCTAGGACTATAACAGGGTTTAAAAAAAAACTGGATAAATTCATGGAGGTTAAGTCCATTGATGGCTATTAGCCAGAATGAGTAAGGAATGGTGTCCCTAGCCTCTGTTTGTCAGAGGGTGGAGATGGATGCCAGGAGAGAGATCACTTGATCATTACCTGTTAGCAGGACCGGCGCTAGGGGTTTGAGCGCCCTAGGCGCATGGCAATTTCGCTGCCCCGCGCGCTGGTCCCGCGGCTCCGGTGGAGCTGCCACAGTGGTGCCTGCGGAGGGTCTGCTGGTCCGCGGCTCCGGCGGACCTGCCACAGTCATGCCTGCGGGCGGTCCACCAGAGCCGCGTGAGGAGCCGACTGTCCGCAGGCACTACTGCGGCAGCTCCACCGGAGCCGCAGACCAGCAAACCCTCCGCGGGCACCATTGCGGCAGCTCCACCGGAGCTACCTGCCGCCCCCTCCGGCAAAATGCCGCCCACCAATTATTCTGGCGCCCTAGGCGATTGCCTAGGCTGCCTAAATGGTAGCGCCGGCCCTGCCTGTTAGGTTCACTCACTCTGGGGCTCCTGGTATTGGCCACTGTTGGCAGACAGGCTACTGGGCTGGATGGACCTTTGGTCTCACCCAGTATGGCCATTCTTATGTTCTTATAGATTATCAATTCATACCTCAAACCTACTGTCTGGAGCCTCAGATATGTCTTAGGGAATGTCTAAAAAGACGCAATTAGGGTTATTTCTTTTATTTCTTACTGGGTTGTGGATTCCTCTGTGCTAACCCCTGATGCTTTTGTTTGCTTGTAACCTTTAAACTGAACCCCCAAGAAAGCTAGTTTGGGTGCTTAATTTTTGAAATTGCTCTTTTAAAATCTAGCAAAAGCTAAGTTCCAGATGTATTTTTTTCCTTTTTGTTTTTAATAAAATGTACCTTTTTAAAAGAACAGGATTGGATTTTTGGTGTCTAAGAGGTTTGTGCATGTTGTTTGATTAGCTGGTAGCACAGCTAATTTCCTTTCTTTTCTTTCTCAGCTGTTCCCCGGGAGGCGGGGGGGTGAAAGGGCTTGAGGGTACGCCACAAGGAGGAATTCTCAAGTGTTCCTTCCTGGATCCAAGGGGTATTTTTTGCATTTGGGTGGTGGCAGCATTTACCAAGCCAAGGTCAGAGAAAAGCTGTAACCTTGGGAGTTTACTGCAAGCCTGGAGTGGCAAGTATTAATTTTTAGAATCTTTGTGGGCCCCCACTCAGAGTGACAGAATGGGGAGTCAGCCTTGACAACAGCTAAAAGAATGAATGTTTAGGAAATGTTATTTTGAAAGGGTTTACAATAAAGTTCAAACCCTCTTTCTGTTACTGATTTCTATTTTATAACTAGTGTAAATTTCAGTGCAGCTCTGCTTTTCCTCTTATTTGGTTTACAAATTCTCCCACATAACACACTCTTGTTTGATAAGTTTCTCTTTTTTTAGTTTCAGACTTCTCACTGGAAGGATGATGTAGCAATGCATAACTATCTGGTGACATCAGTCCCAAGTGTTGATAGCAGATGCTGCTAATAGGAAGCAGAAAAATGAATCTGCCATCCTCTATTTCAAGTGACAGTTCCATTCTATGCAATATTTGACCTGTAAGCCAAAAGATCTAGTTGGGCTGACACTTATTTACTTTGTGACTTTGGGCAAGTAACTTCATTGTCTCCTTCATCAAATGGGGGTATTAATATCTTCCTCATGCAAAGACGGCTGTGAGGATTAATTCGAAATATTAAAAGAGTTACTTGAAACAAGGCAGCACTTCATAAGTAATTTTTTGTCCCTTCCAGAAAGCGCTGTCTTTATCATACCTCCGCTGCCTTCCACAGAAACCAGAGAGGGCATAAGATTCTCAGATTTATTGCTAGTATTCTGCAGAGTAACAGATGTAGTTTTGATTCCCAAGACCTTGTTGCTTGGGCCAACAGGCATTGTGAGCACTTAGGGCCAGAGTTTAAAGGTATTTAGGTACCTAACTCCCAATGAAATCAATGAGAGTTAGGTATCTAAACATATGTAAAAACCTGGACCTTATCCCTGGGGCATGGAATCCTTCCAATTGTCTATCCATGACTTCTGTGACCAATTATGAGGTAACATTGTTTGGGAATGAAGGTCGATTAGTCCTCAGATGGAAGACTGGCAGCTACTACATGGTGCCTCAAAGGTGGGAGTGAAGAAAATATGGATGATTCTGTGCTCAACGGGATATGGAGGATTTATTAAAAATCTTAGCAAATCTTTAGTTATACATTTTCCAGTTGTGGAACAGCATAAAATATTTAAACAACAGTGACAATAAAATGTTCCTAGGGTTGAGGCAGTTCTGTACCTGCTGTAATGTCTGTGCCAACTGTAACTCAGAATTCTCTGGTTGTGTGGATTGGTGTTGCATCTTTAGGGTCACATTTTCAAAGGACATCCAGTCCATACCCATGCAAAACTTGTTCATGCAAAAACAGCATTGCTTAATTACCAATCATAAGAAGTGGATAGGCTTTCAGTGATGACAGTTTTCATTCAGAAATGCTTTGTTTGCTCATACAAATAGAATTTGGTTTTCTGTGCACAGTTGGATGTGTAATTCACTATTCAGTTATCTGTTACTTACCTTCTAGTGGACAGAGGTTTATGAATGTGCTACTGCTTACACCTAGAGAACAAGTGACAGAGGCTTGTGTTTTTAGGCACAGGTTCAATTCCCACTGTTAGCCCAAGTGAAGTTAGCTGCATATATGCAATGTTGAAGGTCCTCTATACCAGTGGTTCTCAAAAGCCGGTCCGCTGCTTGTTCAGGGAAAGCCCCTGGTGGGCCAGGCCAGTTTATTTACCTGCTGCTTCCACAGGTTCAGCCAATCATTGCTCCCACTGGCTGTGGTTCACCGCTCCTGGCCAATGGGGGCTGCAGGAAGCGACACAGGCTGAGGGATGTGCTGGCCGCCCAGTTTGAGAATCACTGCTCTATACATTTCACATGGATACATTTTCAGAAGCGCTCATAATCAGCCTCCCATTTTGCAGACTAATTTTCAAATTTGCATATTTGCACCAACAAGAACCTAGTTAGAGGTTCAGGTACCTTGATTTGTGCTGACAATTCAGTTGTGGATACAGAAGTGTTTGCACAATCTTTGTGGGCTTGTCTTGCACAAGATTTTGAATATGTGGCCTTCAATATTGTTTTTTTTAATATTCTGTGTTTAAATGACAGTTGGAATGCACACACACTTAAAAGAACATCTGATAGTAACACAGGTTGGCACAATGAAGAATTCTGCACTGATTCTTTCTTGTGTGCACATATGATATATACTGTAACTTGTCTGGCAAATCTGCAGTTTTGTGACTTTAAGCAATGGCTGAAAAATGCTTTGCCAATCTCTGTTCAGAGATGCAAGAGAATTTGAAACCATTATTACATGTCATTGTTTAAATGATATTAATTATATTACATTCGACTCTTAGAGACTTTCATCACTAATCTCAGATTACTTTATAAATATTAATTTATCCCCACTACACTCCATTAAACCCCCTTACATTGCTGTTACTGCAGAGAAAAGTTTAAATAAAAACAAAGCTGTTTTAATTTTAACAGAAAAATGTAAATATTTATGAACATTTTGGAAAAAAATTGCTTGAAAATTTAACTAATTTACCAAACGTTCCTTTTAAATGCAAAATTAAAACTGACAGAATTGAGATTTTCATATGGCTTTAGAAATAAAGCCAATTTATAATCTTCAAGCAAATTAAAATGTAGATATGTCTAGTTCTGTTTCTTAATATTGTTTGTCTTTCATTGTTTTAGGGTACTATGGGTAAATTATGCATCAGGAATTTGGGCATACCCAATTTTAGAAGTACTAGGTGTACCTGGAAAGGCGGTACTTTTTAGCATTTCCTACCTTGTAATGATAGGATTCTACTTACTTGGAGAGCATCTAACAAAGTTCTTATGGGGTAAGCAATGCAGAGAATTTTCATTGTTACAGGATTTTAATTGGGATAAGGACAGGAAATGTGTGTTAGCAAAGAAATCTTCCGTCTAAACTTTTCCCTCACCACATTGGTCAGCACAGAGCTTTCTCATCTCTTTCCATAGAACATAAATTTCTTGAATGATTGATTGTATCTAATAAGTAAATATCTGCTGTTTCAGTGCAGTTTTCATCTCTGGAAATCTAGGATGAAATTGTGCTTGAGTTAAAAGCGAGAATGAGTTTAGTGGCCTCAGTTTAGTCTCTAGTTGATATAGAGCCATCAGACAGCTTGAAACAATTCTTAAGCAATAGAAATCTATACTTAGGAGAGTCCTGCCAATGGAAATGCAGGCAAAATGTACACACTACTTAATTTTAATTTGTTCCTTTCTTGCAGGTGACTTTCGAAAATATAAGAAGTAAGCATAGAGAGGAAGCTGAAAATAGGTCACAAAAAGTGCAAGTTCATTTATGAACATATTGCATTTTTAAATCAAGATGCCAACTTGCACTGTTCTGAAATATACTCAGTCATCTCTCAAATATATTGTTGAAAGCAATAAAAATATTTCTATACCGATAAGCAGTCAAGCAGTTTATAAGGAAAAAAGCTAAAAATCAAGATTTCAGTGCTTCTAACAAACTCCCACTCCAGTTATATAGAAAAAATGGTTTACATATATATTCCTGCCTGTATCTCTGTGTGTACACATGCACATATATATTCAGGCCAGGAGAATGCTTGGCATTTTTTACCCAAGAAGATCTGGTTCTGGCCAACTTTAGGGTTTTAATGTTCAAAGAAGTTAAAATTTTCTCCCAGGGTCAGTCCAAGAACCGTATTAGGGTCACTACGTTATGTCCAACATTTGTTAGAACAGTCTTCTATTAAATAATATTACAGGGGGCTTAAACATCAGCTGTATCATTAATCTGCCACTTTAATCATTAATCTTGATTTCAAGACCAACAAGATATTACCTTATGAACCCTAATATACCACTTATTTCAGTCTAAAAATAGAAATAACTATCTAGATGCTTACAAAATACTGACTCATAATAACATCCTACTAAGTACATGAGGCATAATTAATCTCAGGCCTTCTTTGGATGGATTAAATAACAACCTTTCAATTGCATTTATAGCCAAGCCAGATTTAGGATTTTGAATCTACTGGAGAATATTTAATTGCTGTAAATCTTTTTGCCTCTTAATGGGTGACTAATATTGTGGTACATTTCAACTTGGACCCCTGGTATTGGAAATGGAAAATACTTATAAACTAATTCCCTGAAGATCAGTCCTGGATTGTTCTTTCTCTTTTCTTGAGTGCCTTGTCCACTCTAAGGCCTTGTCTACACTATAGGGGAAATTAGGTCTAAGCTACACAATTTGAGTTACGTGAATAGCGTAACTCAGATCGACGTAGCTTAGACCTACTTACCGCAGGGTCTGCACTACACGATGTTGATGGGAGACTTCTCCTATTCTTCTTGATCTGGTGGAGTACAGGAGTCGACAGGAGAGTGATCTGCGGTCAATCTCCGCTCGTCGATTCCCTGCTAAGTGTAGACAAGCCCTTAAAATAGGTCTCCACCACTTCTCTTGGGAAGAATATTGCACAGTCTGATAGACCTTGCTATTAGGACAATTCTCCTACTATTCAAACTAAATTTTCATTCTCTCAGTCACCCCTTTCCCCCCAATTGATTCTAGTTATATTCATTTGAGTCAGCCTCTCCTTTGTTGAAGTTTACGTCCTTCAAATCTTTGTAGACCGCTATTCTAACTTATTCCAGTGCTTTATCTTCCTAACTGCTTTCAATAAATTGTTTCTTGTAACAGTTGCACAAACTCAGAAGAACAAGTTAAATATAGTCCAGATTTATGGATGTGCTCAAAGAACACACAGCAGAACTCAGGAAGAGATGAGGTCAAAGTTGACTAGTCAGAGACTAGTCTCAATGTGCCTCAGTCCAGTCCCTTGGTTTTAGTGAGAGCAGCCCACAGTTGTTCTAATTTCTGTGGGTTGCCAACAGCTCTAAAGAGGTGATAGTGGTAGGTAGGGATCATTGGGATGCAGAGAAGCCTGAACCACACTCCCTGTCCTGTAAAATGGTATTTCTGTGGTGGTAGGGTTCAGCTGGTAATAATTAATCCAACTCCCCAACTCAGTCTTTCCAGAATTCTAATATCCAGTATTACATTTCATATCACTGACTCAGCCTTGCAAAGCTTATTGTACCTTATGACCAGGGCTGTCCCTAGCGGGGTGTGGGGCCCAGGGCAGAAGTGATGAATCCATCACTTCCGGGACTAACCCATCACTTCTGGGACCGACCACATCAGCTAATTGCACTGGACCCCGGGGCCTCTCAAAGCGCAAGATCTGGAACGGTTGCCCTGATTTCCCACACCCAAGGGACGGTTCTGCTTATGACAATAGTGTTCAAATCATTGTAGCCAGATGTGGTTTACGAATCAGTAAAACCCAGTTAGATGTCTTGAATTTTGCTAGAAACAGATTGTATTTTGTTTTGTAATCAATTTAAAACATTACTGAAGAATGTTTAATCTTTTTAAAATGCTGAATATAAATAACCTCTGAGCTTGGGATTTGTATCGATGATGTTTTATGTAAATAACATAAAGATGTTGAGGTCTTAAAAAAAGCACTTTTGTCATACCTAATCAGATAACTTATTGTAATTTTGTGCTATTTACTTTTGAGGGTTAGAACAGTTGATATTGGGTGTAACAGTTCCTAATAGGAAAATACAGCAAACAAGAAAAGAATGTTTCACCATTAACACTGACATGAGATCTGTTTTTGTGCACATGCCACGTTGGTAACTTGCAATAATTCTTTTAAAATTATGAGTCTCCATAATGACATATTTTTCTACTAAAACAGACAATAGAGTGCAAAACTTAAAATATTGTTATTCCACTTAAAGTTGTGTAAACCTAATCATATATATATTGGACCAGTTTGGGAACCCCTCCCAGCCTGTGGTCCAAATCCAAAAACACAAGGATCTACCCTTAATCGTCCCTTCACACCCTGCTCATGTGTGACAGTCGGCCCCCACCTATACCCTGTATAGGTCACAACAATGAATTATCATTCAGCTATATGAACCAAGAGGTAGATTACTAAATGGACACACACACACACAAACCAGCCCCTCAAATTCTCAGCCTGCCCCCAGTTCTCTTATCTGGAGGTAGACATGCTTAAAGCACACCTACCAGATCAGGCTCCACAGGCCAAGATAGACGGGAGGTTGAGATGTCTGTCAGGGAATAGGCATGAGTAATAGCACCAAGAAGCTCATTACCTGTGGCGTAGCATCAGGACTTAGATTTTTTGTGCATTCCTATCAGTGGAAACTTTGCTACCCATAAAGGTTAAGTGGCAGTATCATAACCTAGTCCCAGATTTGGACCTTGGGGGTTAGCATGAAAACCTCCAAGCTTAGTTACCAGCTTGGACCTGGTAAAGCTGCCACCACCCAAAAAATTAGAGTGTTTTGGGGCACTCTGGTCCCCACAAAAACCTTCCCTGGGGACCCCAAGACCCAAATCCCTTGAGTCTCACAACAAAGGGAAATAAACCTTTTCCCTTCCCCCCTCCAGGTGTTCCTGGAGAGATACACAGAAGCAACCTCCGTTGTGGTGTCTCAATGCGGAGCACAGAAAATTCTCACACAACACAGCTGTAAGCAAGTAAAAAATCTTCTTCTTTATTTTTACTTCTACTTCCTTATATAGTTGATTTCAGTTACATAAGGACTAACCATGCATACTGACGTTATACATACTGATCATATAATTGGACAAAAGCATACTATCACGCGCGCAGCATGCACAAAGCAACAGTCCTGTAGGCACCATAAAAGGTCCTGTTTACTGTACTATGCAAGGTCAGATAAAACTCAGACAGTCACATGATTATAGCAAGGGTCCCAGTATTTTTCCAGACTGACTTGACAAATTGCGGCCTAAAATACACGATAATTGCCCACAATTCCCCCCTTTTTATTAAATGCAGAGTCTACAAGGCGCTGCAAGCTGCGCTGAATACACTGAATTATGCAAGGAATGAAAAGTATCAATAACAGGATGCCCAGCAAAACAATAATAAATGTATGAGCCAAAGACACAAGCCAGCTGGGCCAACCAAAACCTGCGAGCCAAGCCCACAGGGGATCATCATTTTGTTTTATGCTTAGCGCATAAGCCTTAAGCATAGCAATTTGCTGTTGAATATGATTACTATTATCAGTCAAATTAAAACAACACATTTCCTTTACAGCTTCACATCCCAAATGTTCTTGCAACAACAAAAAATCAATAGCTGCTCTATTATCCAGGACAGCATGCCGCAATTCCTGTTGTTCCTGGTTCAATAATCCAATAGCACTAGATGTGGTATTAATGGTTTTAGCCAATAAACAGGCAAGCTCGGCCAAATTTCTCCCATATCCTACTGCCAAGCCCGGAAGACCCACCAATGAAGCAGCTAAAGAAACATATTCAGCCTTACTAAGCAGGGTCACATTCCCATTACATTCAGGGGTCAAAGGGGAAGCACTTCGTTTAGCTCGCGAGTGGGTGGTTCGATCAAGCAAAGTTGCTGAAGGCATTATAGGGACCAGGCGACTAAGACAACACTGAGCGGTAGATAAATTGGCAGGAATACAATTAAACGTACGACTTCCACAGGTAAAAAACCACCCACTAGGCAAAGGGACATGAGCATAATTACTGGTTACATTTTGAAGGGTTGTACAATTCCATCGTGCTGGCCCAGTAGATAGACAGCCTTTTGTTGGGCGGTGGTTGGAGCAATTTACCATGCGTGCACACGTATTATTGGGATGATTAGCAACAAAGGGGGTATAAAGTTGCACAGCGTCCGGGCGAAGAGAATAACTGGGGGTACCCCAGTCTATAAGCGTGGTATATTGTATCATTGATTTATTGCACGCTGTCCGATACCACTGCAAATTACACAAGCCAGAAGATCTCGATATAGGTAACTCCTCAGGGGCTTTGCAAACAGGCACAAGGCATGTGCCCAACAAGCCATGCATATCGGGTGCAACGGTTAAGCAAAATTCAGATTGATTAAGCACATTAGCCAGCCGCACCCAAATATTATAGCGCAAGCGCTGCTCTAAATCCGGCACAGCTGCAGCAGGCATTAAAATCATACAAAACAATAGTCCAATTATCCAACACATCTTGATCTCAAATAAAAAGAAAACGAAGGTCTGGAATATCATCGTCCTGGTTTGCGTCCTCCGGGTCACTCGGTGGGTCACTCGGCGGTTGCTCCGGGTTACTGCGGGCAAGCCACGGTCGAACCCACTTCGCGGGCAGCCATCTAGGACCTGTAACAGTAGAGACACAAGCATAACCCCTTCCCCATGTTAATAAATCCGTGGGACCTTGCCACTTTTGATCTGTATAATTAAACCATCGGACTTGTGGACGGGGCAACTGACAATCTTGGCCCGTGGCACCAGCAAGGTGCCGCATAACTGGTGGGACATTATGGGGTCCTACCTGTAGCCAATTAAGCACATATAAAGCCTTTGAAAGGCGAGCATGGGGTGTACGGGACAATGGATCAGCATCGGGAGCAGCTCCCCCTTTCTGTTTTAACAAAAGAAGTTTCAGGGAGGCATGAGAGCGTTCCACAATAGCTTGGCCGGTGGAGTTGCCAGGCACACCGGTAACATGAGAAATTCCCCATAGAGAAAGAAAGCGAGCTGTACGACGAGAAATATATCCAGCACCATTGTCAGTCTTGATGGACGCGGGAATGCCCATAACAGCAAAGCAAACCTGCCAATGTTTAATAACATCTCGGGAGCCAGTACTGGTCAATGCTGTTGCCCATATAAATCCTGAAAAGGTATCCACTGTAACATGAACATACTTGAGGGAGCCAAACTCAGAAAAAAGGGTGACGTCAGTTTGCCAAATTTGTAAGGAGGACAAACCACGAGGGTTAACACCGGAGGCAAGAGAAGGGGGTAAAACATGTTGCTGGCAACTAGGGCAAGAGGCCACAAGGGCACGGGTAGTGGATAATGGAAGCTTAAATTGTCTGGCTAAGGCACGGGCAGATTGGTGAAAAAAGTCATGTGAAAGACGAGCCTGAGCAAAAGAATCAGGGACATGGACCGAACCAACCAATTGGTCGACAATGGCGTTGCCCTGGGCCAGACCATCCACAATACCAGAATGACTGCGAATATGAGTAATAAAATACGGACAGGAACGGGCATCAAGTAAATGCCAGAGTTTTAAAAGGGCCTGCCACAGGACAGGATTAGGCACTTGTTTCAAAAGAGAACGTTCCAAGCGGCTTGTAACACCCACAGCATAAAGGGAGTCACTGACGATATTAAGGGGGGTGGTAGGCCACTTAGCAAAGGCACGAATAATGGCTTGAAATTCCAAAACTTGCAGAGATCCTTCAGCGACCACCATTTCATGATGCCAGGCACCGGCAGTATACCACAAAATGGCGGCGCGAGCCATTTTGCCGCTTGCATCAGTAAACACAGTAAGTCCTTGGACAGGGGAAGAGTGTCTCATGACTGCCTTTTCCAAAGGAATTGTCACTGATAAAAGGCGGTGAGGGGGATAATGGTTGGTAAGTTGACCAGTATAACTTAATAAGGCAACGGCAAAAGAAACATCAGTAACAAAAATGTGAGATAATAATGGAGCATTAAAAGGCACATAAATAACATCAGGATCAGCTCCCGTAATTGCAACGGTACGGGAGCGAGCGGTCATAAGAAGCGATGCAATAGCCTCTAGTCGAGTGGTAACCGTTTTGGAAAGTTGGGAAGAGGGAAAAATCCATTCAAGGCAAACAAGGGGATCAGGAAGATCAGGAAGCCATTGAAAAAGTAGCGCCTCCAGGGAGGTATCTCTGGAGAGTATTGCCAGGGACACAGGCGATCCCGGAAGAATACGACCGGAATACCGAAGGGTGATCTTATTGGCAATAGTACGAAGAGCAGCTTTATGGTGCGGCTGCAAGGATCGAGGTTCAGCTGGATCACGGCCTCCTTTAAGAAGTTGAAGAAGGGGAGCGAGATCCTCATTAGAAATGCCGCAAAGTCCACGGACCCACTGTAAATCGCCGACCAGACGTTGGACATCATGCAGATTGTGAACGGTGAGATTAAAAGTCAGTTTTTGAGGTCGTACAATGGAGTCCGTAATGCGCATGCCTAAATAGAAATAAGGCGCTTGTCGCTGAACTTTGTCTGGAGCTATAGTGAGGCCAGCGGACTGCAGCACAGAGGTAATTTCCAAAATAGCTGTTTCAGGATTAAGAGTTGCTGCAGCAAAAAGGATATCATCCATATAATGATAAATAAGCCAATCGGGATGTGCACAACGAAGGGGCCGTAATGCCCAGGCCACGTAAAACTGGCAGATGGTGGGTGAGTTTTTCATGCCTTGCGGAAGCACTGTCCATTGATATCGTTGAGCAGGCTCAGCTTTGTTTACGGAAGGGACTGAGAAGGCAAATTTATCCCTGTCGTCAGGATGAAGAGGGATTGTAAAGAAACAGTCCTTTAAATCAATTATAAGTAAAGGCCAGTTGCACGGAAGCATCGTAGGGGTGGGTAAGCCTGGCTGAAGAGCTCCCATATCTTTCATGACTGCATTTATTGCTCGTAAATCATGCAGTAGACGCCATTTTCCCGACTTTTTGGGGATAGTAAAAATTGGAGTATTCCAGGGGCTCAAAGAGGGTTCGAGATGACCCTTTGCAAGTTGTTCTTGGACCAGTTCGTGTACATGGGCGAGCTTGTGAGCTGGTAACGGCCATTGAGCGACCCACACTGGAGTAGAGGTTAACCATTCCAACCGTAGGATCGGCCGCCCCTCAATGGCCGCTAAGCAAAAGGTGAGTTTTGTAAAACGACTCCCCACTGACTTAAACAGTCACGGCCTAAGAGCCAGACGGGAGCAGAAAGAACATAAGGACGCACCTTTGCAGTTGTAGCAGGGTCCTCATCGTCGCAAATCGTGATATAATAGGTACTGATGTGAGTGGGTTGGGTTCCACCAATACCCCTAACTGAGGTTGCGGCATCTTGTAAGGGCCAGGAGTCGGGCCAAAACTGAATCGGGACGACAGTCACATCAGCTCCAGTATCCAAGAGGGCATCATGTCGGATCTGGCGGCCATCAGGGCCATGTAGACACACCATCCGGGAAGGTTTACGTTGAGTTACTGTCATGGCAAAAGATAACTGTGGAGAATTTGTAGAGCCAAATCCATGAGGGCCACGTTCCGTTAATTTAGTTTTTGGCACGGAACTGCGAAATGGAATCAATTGAGCGATACGAGTGCCAGCTGCAATATTAACTGGAGGGAAGAGGGCCCGGACCATTATTCCGATGTTTCCAGTATAGTCCACATCAATAAGGCCAGGTAGCACAAAGATTCCTTGTTTAGACATAGAGGAACGGCCAATTAGAAGAGCACTAAGTCCGTATCCCAGAGGGCCATTCACGACCGAGGGAACGACTTGCACCTTATCGTTGTCCAACGTTACATCGGCGGCTGTGGCCAAGTCCACTCCGGCACTTCCTCGGGTGGCTCCTGTGAGGTATTCCAAACAACCGGCTTGGGGTTGGGAGATACTTGTATCTTCGCGCCCCCCCGGCGGGCGCTCCGCGTCCCGTTTCCCTGAAGCGGCGTACCGTCCTTCTTGAAACGGGACCGGCACTCGGATGCACGGTGTCCAAATTTGTCACAGCGGTTACAGGTTCCCGCAAAAGCCTTTGTCATGTTTTCAGTCCCCGCTCGCGCATTCTTATTTGGGCAATCCTTTTTCATGTGCCCCGGCTTTCCGCATGCAAAACAAACTCCGGACGGGCGGGAAGGCTTACCGGCTCTCACCAAAGGTTTAAGGGCTACCGCCAATGCGGATGCATGGGCCTTTGCATGTATCTCTGCTTTATCTGTCTCTTCATATATTGACGCTCTGCTGCAGGCCTCCACCATCTCAGTTAGGGAAGCAGTTTTTGGCAGGGTGGCTAGGATACGACGACAAACGGCGTTGGCATTCTGCGTGGCAAGATCGAGCCCAACGGCTGTTTTCGCCTCGGCTGTTAAATTTGGGGAGCGATCTATTGCTTCTCGAAGTCGGTCAAGAAATGTTGAATAAGGCTCTGAAGGGCTTTGGACAATTTTTGCATACGGTGGAATCGGTTTACCAATTTGAGGCACATCTTTAAAGGCGGCCAAAGCCAATCTCTGTGACTGCTGCAATATTCGAGGATCAAGGCGGGCTTGTCGTTGTGGATCTGCATAAGCACCAGTTCCCATAAGCATATCCTGAGTAGCAAGACGTAATGGATTATTTATATCCAATTCAATATTCTGTAGCATGGCCAGCTCCACACGCTTTGACCAATTATCCTTCCATAACAGCCGTTGAGTGGGTGTTAAAAGCATGTCAGCAAACTTTGACGAATCGTAAGGGCACATAGCTTGTCCAACAAATACTTGCTCCACGAGGGACTGCACATATGGATTATTCATGCCATAAGACATTATAGCCTTCTGTGCCTCACGAATGAGTTTCCAATCCAATGGTGCCCATTGTCGCCGGGTAGGATTGTTTGGGTCCGGCATAATAACCGGAAAGGCACTGGGTAAAAATTCCCCTTCTATGCGTGCTTCTTTTATAAGTCCATGCCATCGTCGGACCGGATCAGGCGAGCCCGCTCCAGCGCCTGCAGAGGAATACGCCGGGCGGGTGGTTGGCGGGGCTGCAGGTGCAGCCGCTGGACGCGGCGGAACCGCGGGTGGCTGATTAAGAAAAGCACAGCGGGCACGACTGGAGGCCGCGGGCAGCTGATTAAGAAAAGGATTGGGGTGGTTCGGAGGTTGCAAAGGTCTCGGGGGCGCAGTCAAAGGTCGACCTTGTGGTTGCCCACATTCTCCACGGCACCCCAAACGAAAGCAACGAGGACAAGGAGCATCCAGCGATGGAGTTCCATGGATACCACACGCCCAATCTCCACAGGTGCGACAGGGAATGGCGACACCGCCCGTATGCAAGGTGGGGTCCGGTGGCTTAGTTTTATGGGCCTTATATTTCTCATAGTCCTGCAAAGTCTTTAAAAGATGAGATTGAGGAGGGACAGGCTCTCCCGCCATACGGGACAAGTGATTCAACATCTCCTGCAACTGGTATCCTTGCCGTCTCATCTCCTCACGAAATTCCGCGGATTCCAAATAGGGAGGGTAATCGATATCCATTTTGCCAAAAGAATTGTCCGAATCCGGAGGAAGAGGGACCGTGCAAGGATCAATGTCAGTCCCATCAGGGTCAAAACCAGGTGCGGTAGGGATAACTGTGTCCTCTCCTGGTGCAAAAAATTCCTTAGCTCCGACCGGGAACACGACGGGTGACTCGGGCAGCACTACAGACGATTCATCCTTATCCCCAGCCGGGGACTCAGCGGGCGGCTCAGGCGGCACCGCAGGCGACTCGTTCGTCTTCTTCGATCGGAAAATCTCTTCCACGGCGGCCTGAACTCCTGCTTCGGCAGCGAGTGTCTCCACTATTTTCTTTGCCTTGCACCATATTTGACTAAGGGAGACAGCCTCTTTATTGCCGTGGGCAACCGACTCCCACAGATCTGATCCGAGTCGCTCCCAGACAGTCTTGTCGAAGACAGTGTTCGGGGTGATAAAAAATCCTCGTCGCTGTCCCCATTTAAGCAGACGGGACAGTGGTTCAGGGGAAATCTTTTCTCCCTGCCTTTCTGCTGTATGCAGCAGAAATTCGTGTACTGTCTTCTCCTCTACAGACAATGCAGAACCCATATTTTCTTTATAATATGCGGCCGCTCACCTGTGAGCTCACGAACGTCACTCTCGGACGACCAGGAGCCGATATCCCCTCGGTACCTCCTGCCGTGGCCACCACCTCCGCTTTTCTTCTCTCGAGCACTCCGACCAGGTCCTGCCGGATCGGATCACGTCGGGGTCAATTGTGGTGTCTCAATGCGGAGCACAGAAAATTCTCACACAACACAGCTGTAAGCAAGTAAAAAATCTTCTTCTTTATTTTTACTTCTACTTCCTTATATAGTTGATTTCAGTTACATAAGGACTAACCATGCATACTGACGTTATACATACTGATCATATAATTGGACAAAAGCATACTATCACGCGCGCAGCATGCACAAAGCAACAGTCCTGTAGGCACCATAAAAGGTCCTGTTTACTGTACTATGCAAGGTCAGATAAAACTCAGACAGTCACATGATTATAGCAAGGGTCCCAGTATTTTTCCAGACTGACTTGACAAATTGCGGCCTAAAATACACGATAATTGCCCACACTCCGTGAATCTAAGCAGAGGGATTCCACCCTCCCCCGTTTCCAGCCGGGAAACACAAGCACTTCCCTCTTCACCCAGAGGGAATGCAAAGTCAGGCTAGTAAATCTAACACACACAGATTTCCCCCTGACTTCTTCCTCCCACCAATTCCCTGGTGAGCTGCAGACTCAATTCCCTAGAGTTCCCCACTAAAGAAAAACTCCAACAGGTCTTAAAAGAAAGCTTTATATAAAAAGAAAGAAAAATACATAAAAATGGTCTCTCTGTATTAAGGTGACAAATACAGGGTCAATTGCTTAAAAGAATATTGAATAAACAGCCTTATTCAAAAAGAATACAATTTAAAGCACTCCAGCAACTATAGACATGTAAATACAAAAAAAACATATAAATCACTAGCTGATCCTTTGTACTTACAACTGGGAAACAGAAGATTAGAAAGCAAGAAATAGAAATCCCCTCATAGCCGAGAGAGCATACAGGCAGAAGAAGAACAAAGGACTCACACACAAACTTCCCTCCACCCAGAGTTGAAAAAATCCTGTTTCCTGATTGGTCCTTTGGTCAGGTGCTTCAGGTTACTTTTTTTTTCAGGTGAAAGAGACATTAACCCTTAGCTATCTGTTTATGACAGGCAGCTGAGCAGCAATTTTGAGAATGTCTCTGGCACCTAAATGTTAGACTTACATACCTTGTAAATCTGGCCCCTGTCTCTCCCCTATGTAATCCTGGGCACCCAACTTGGAGCTAACAATTCCATTAAGAAGCAGGGGACATAGGAGTTAGATATTGCGATGCTGAGCAGTGCAATACTTTAAGTACCCTTGTGAAACTAACTCCAGGAACTTAGCAGGATTCATAGAAATGTCCAGTTTTAACTAAACATTTAAAAAATAACATCATATAAGCCTTCATACTTCAGGGCTTAAACCAGCCTCTTAACCATTTGGGTTAAGAGGAGATTTTTCCTTTGAGCAAGTTATTCTAGAACTGAATACTGTAGGAGTTCTTGCCCCTTCTTCTGAAACAGCTGGTAATAGCTTCTGTTGGAGACAAAATACTGGACTGGTTGTACCATTGGTCTTATTCAGTATTCCCACATTCCTTGATGTGAAGAAGAATTCACTTTGGTGGTAACTTCAGATATAAATCTCCTAGATAGCCAATGCTCAGAGTTTTTAATAACTTTGTTGCTAATAATTTAAGGGTACTATAAACTCAGACTTAATCTGTTTTAATTGTGTTTTGTCTGAGATTGTGTAAATAGAGAAAATTCTAACTAGTTGTGATTACGGTTTTCAGTGTTTGTTTATAATGGTTGTATGTTTTACCCCAGAAGCATGATAAAATAAACTTCTAAAACAGCCCTCAGTAGACACTTGGTAAGGATAGCAATGTTCCACAAAATTAAACACCAAAAATTGAGTTTTATCTGTGTCATAATAAAGTATCAAAACTTTTAAATAGTTCTCTTTCTTATTTTGTGGAGCAAGCATTTTGTTAATGTGGCATCAATAGTAGATAACAGATGAGGTTCCAACACTAAGTCCAGTATAGATAGGCTTGATCTGTGGATCTGGCTGATCTCTACTGGGCATAGGACCCAGAGGAGTAGAAAACAAAGACTGCTTTATGCTTTGCCCTCCACCTTATCCTGAGTTTAGCTGAGGGCCAGCACAAGTTATTTTAGCCTCAAAGCAGTTCTAATTTGCACAAGATGGTAATAGTCCCCAGAGTCTATTACAAATAGGAACTGACAGAGCACAAAGGCATTCTATCCGTCCTTATGTTAGGGCAATGCAGGAGGAATCCTTAATTGACAGCTTCATGGCCCCTATGCAGGATCTGCCCTTTAAACAGAAAGGAGAAACTCTCACCTCTCAGCAGGTTTAGGACTGTGAACTATGGCGGTGGTAAGTAAAGTCAGGTTTCAAGCCTCCATCAGATGTGTGAACATGGAGACACCCAGCTGATGGATGAGGGAGTGTGTTTTGAGGGGCCATATATATAGGGTAAGACCATATGCAGGATGTGGCCACTGGCAGGATGGGCCAAGGCAGGCAGCCATTCATGAACTTGCGATCAGACATTTCTGTGTAACTCTCCAAGGCTATATATTGATTAATGGAACTTCCCATTACCTTTTTATAATAAATAGTAGAATCATTAGATTCAGAATTTTCAAGAATCAACGTCTGGGAGTATTATGTTTGTTTATTGCATAACTAAGAGACAACAACCTCTCAAACAGATTAAGGTAGGCAATTGTGTAGTTACTATGATTGCTCAAGGACACACATGCAAATTCATGTGATTAGCATATGTCTTCACAATTATGCAATTCTTATGCACATTTGTCATTATTGTGAGCATGAATTGTTGGACAGCTCGCTCATAATTGTCATAACCTGAAGGATTTTTAAATAAAACATTGGAAGTGTGAGATTGCATTGCTGGGGGGTAGTTCACTCACTTCACATGCAGTAGGATTCTATGCCACCAGTTGTGCAACTGGTTGAAATAGCTGGTTACAGCTGCGCCTCATTTAAAGCACAAACAGGATAGGAATCATAAAGAGACCTATTTAGTACTGTCATAGTCAAAATTCTCAGAACGATACAAGTCAGGCTTATTTCCGTTATTGTTAAAAATCTGTCGGAAGGAAGAGTGCCAATGATGTGAGTCATACAATATGTACATTTTGTTACAAATTCTGAGTCATTTTTAAATTGAAATTATGCATCATTCATGAGCAGAAAACCATTTAAGACAGTTGTGTATCGCCTACTTCTGACATTTGGTTATCTGCAAAATGTAAAAAAATATGATTGTACCTGTATAACATGGCATCTCATTTAATCATGGGTGGTTTAAATATGTTAAAGCAGAAGAGGAATCTGCAGACAGCATGTCAAAGAGCTAGGGGCATACAACACTTGTGAAGGGGGTCAGAGGTGGCCAAAGAAGTATCCTTTGACTTTTGGGATGTTGTAGGATTCTAGGATGAGAAGAGATCTGATTGAAAAATAATTCTTTTCACTCATATTGCACTTTCCAGGCAAAGGTCTCAGCATACTTCACACACATCAATTACTGTAGTCTCACAATACCTCTGTGAGGTAAGCATTCTGCCCATTTTACAAGTGAGGAAATGACACTCCAGAGAGGTTGGGAAAGCCACTCGTGAAGTCTATGACAGAGCTGAGAACAGAAACCATGTCTTCTGACTCCTGGTCCTGTGCCTTAGTCACCAGATCATTCTACCTAATCAAGACTGTCATCTCTAATTTAAACTATTTGCTCTTTGAGGCAGAGACAGTGCTTTTACGTGTGGGTTTGTTTGGTTGTGGGGGGGCGGGGTTTGTGAGGTACCTACTCCTAACATATTTTGGGGGAGCACTCAAAGAATTGGTACTAGAAGTCCAACTTCTGTTGGGACATTCTGCTGAGTTTTTAAACTTCAGACAGTGAGGCTGAAGTGTTTGCTTGTGGCACTCTGAACTCATTGAGTAGAACTGGAGCTAGTAGTAAATCCTTAATACCTTCATGGGCCCCTTACGGTTTGAGATTAACCAGAAGGTGACCTAAAGCCAATTTCTGTCTTAACATACTATTGAACAATTTCCATTAGCTTATTTGATTTTATTTTACCTACATTTCTGTGATACTCATCACAATTGGATCTAAATGTCAGTGAAAAGTTCCTACAATTATAGATATGGTGGTCGAATTTAGCCCCTAGCTGGTAAATCTGCTTGTTGAGTAACAGCAGAGAAACCAAGTTTCCTAAAGCTTTAACAATCAGCTTGAGACTGGATGATGAAAGGAAGAGAGTATTAGTATACATAAGTCACATGACACTGATTTCTACCGCAGTCAGATATGGGCTGTGAGGTGACATCCATTATGATTTTCTCTGTGGATTTTATGCTGTTTGTGGAGCTGTGCAGGTGGAGCTGTGCAGGTCACAGAACCATTACTTGTGCCCCTGTCAGTTCTGCAGTCCACCTACAACGCTCCCTACATGACACTGCAGAATGGAGCATTCTATGGTGCATGGGTCCATATGACTCCTTTCCACATCCCTTCTACATTTTGGCTTTGCAGTGTTAACAGAATCATGGCAATTCCATTGCACTTTGGCCATTTTGCTGCCACAAGAGGGAAGGGGACAGGATTTCATCCAGGTGAAGTAAAGGCTTCTGAGTGTATAGTAGCTCTGACCTGCAAATCCACTTATTTGCAAGTCCTGACTCTTGTCTGAGCAGAGACTGACAGTCATGCTACTTTTTTTGTGGTTTGATGATGTGCATAAAAGGGATCTAAAAAGGAGACCAGTGTCCTTTTCATTTGTGTCCTAAGGCAGCATTCAAGATAAGGTCTTTATGGGTGGAACGTGAGAAGAACACTAATAACCTCTGCTGGTTTAAACGGTTTTCCATACCTCAATATTTGTTTTATTTAGCATTGTAACAGTAAAGAAACAGAATGGTGTGACAAATTCTACCTTGGCTTACGCCCACATAATTGACTACACTCTGAGTCCTAGAGTGTAAGTGAGGGTAGAATTTTGTCTGTGTTGAAAACTACAATTATAGAGAAAAATGTATGCGTTAGAGGGGAAAAACCCAAGATGTTTTACTAAAAAAACCGTCAGGACATCACAGCATTGGCATCTGAAAGCAACTTGCAAGGAAAAATGTTGCCATTTTTTGTTTTTGTTGATCAATGAACTATGATTATTCCACTGCAGAAATACTGATAGACAAATATCCTGTTAGTAGAACCAGCTTTCACTCTTCATTAGCTGAATAGAGAAAGTAATTCTAGATAGAGTTCTGTTCATTTGAAAAAATTACTTTCCACTGTGTTCTCGCAGTGTATGCAAATGAGTATGTTCAACCCTGACAATAATTATTTAATTCTAGGAAAAAACAGGAATTTATACAGTTCAGGTAACAGCTGCATTTTCAGCTTGTGATTAAACACATCCAGTGGGGTTCATAGGAGCTTTTAGTGCAGCTGATGGAAGATCACTGACAACACTAAGTCAGAGGCCAATTACTCACCCCCTTTCGTACTGATTGTAAGAAAGGCACCCAAAGATTTGTTTGCTGAAATGATGCATTGCTACAAAGTCACTTATTTTTTCAGTAGTTAAATGCTTATCAGATAAACTAAGCCATTAAAACCATATTCTCCAAAATGACTCTCCGTTGATCTGTGGTATTCATGATGTACCCATTGTATTACTTCCAGGCAAATAAATTTGCATTCACAATTCTTTGTGGGCTCAAATAATAGAATTTTGACATTTAACCATTTGTTCTCTTGGTAGAAACAACATTTGCAGATGGAAATAAGATAGATCACTTAATGAATACATGTTCTGGTCATTCCGTCTGAAGCACCTGGGATTGGCCACTGTTGGAAGACAGGGTACTAGGCTAGCTGGACCATTGGTCTGACCCAGTATGGCCATTCTATTCTTAGATGTCTCACTAGAAATAGTAGTTGTGTAAAGTCTGTGATTTGTATGTGCATATTATTGTGTGTGGAAGGCTGTGGGTGCAAATGAGTTAGAATACAAAACTAGGTGCAGGGAAGAACAGTGCAAATTGATTCTTCTACTCTGTTAACCTTTTTGTAGGAAAGATGCATATTAATATAAAACTGCCGTTTAGGTACACCCCTGCACTAAGGATGGTACAGAGCTGGTAGATACAGAGCTGCAGGCTAATGAGACGGGGAAAACATTGCTGTATCTGTGTAGGCCCTCTGCACAGGAGTGAATTTCATCATAGGCAAATAAGACTAAGGGCTTATCTATACGGGGATTTTAAACTGGATCAAATTGAGTTAATCTGGTTTGAAAACACTTTCGCATACACAGTGCAACCCATCATTACGCACTAACTCCACATTTATCAGGAGCTGTGGAGTCCACTTGCAACGTGTACTGTTTTTTTCAAATTGAATTAGTTCAGTCTTTTGTGCGTGCATGCTTTTGCTGCACAACACTTTCTGCATGCTTCCAACAGTTATCTCACAATGCTGTGCAGGTCAACCATTACATACCTGTTTGTTTACTTGTGTGCCCTTTCTGCCCCAGTGTCAATTTTCCAGGATGACCCTTCCACTCTTTAAAGGGTGGTGCAGAGCCAAATTTTGCCTAACTGCTCCTGGATCCCAGTGAATCATTATTCCGGTGATACAACTGCAGTAGCCCTCCTGAAGCTCCACAATATGGCTCGTGCAGCTGCCTGGAGTCGTGCTGAGACCCCAGATCTCATTGCTATCTGGGGAGAAGCATTTATTCAGGAAGCTCTTGTGACCAGCCACAGGAATAAAACCTTTTTGTGGTTAATGACCAGCACGCCAACTAGTGCCAGATAAAGAGCAAGCTGCTCAAGAGAAAGTGCACTGAAATGAGGAATAAAAGAAGACAGTCCAGAAGAGCACACGCAACCTGTCCCTTTTTGGATGAACTGGACTGGATTCTACAAAATTACAGTATGCCCTGTTCAAGGCACTATTTGGAGACTGCTGCCCACACTCTCCCTCACACCCAGGATCAGGCTAGCTAGACCCATCAGCAGATGAGCAGGAGGATCTCAGAGAGGATCCCTTTTTGGGACTCAGCTGATGACAGCCAGCTGGCAAGTCTGCTCCAGTCCTGCCCTCTTACAGTGGACCCCGATTTCTGCCCTATGTTGCTGAGCCCAAGTCTCACCATAAACCCAGGCCTGGACCAAAGAGTCAGATCCCCTGGAAGGAACTTGGGCACATAATAAATTATAAAGACAAGTACTTATTTATTGGTGGTGGATGTCAATTACAAGCTCCCTACTCCCTCCCACCCATCCCCCTTTTGCTGCTCCAGAAAGGTGTCCGCCAGGATGATGCAGTCGCAATCTCTACCCATCCCCCTCCTGCAGCAGATTTGAATAGTGAAAACATTCATGTATGCAAAATTCAACAGTTTAGATAGTGCTTATAGGAAAAGAAATGTGGTTAGTTTCCATAAGATGAAAGTGCACATTGTGTGCCAGGTTAAGGCACAAACAATAATGCTGCCCATTGAAATAAATGGCTGTAACATGCATTGTAGTTGACAGTGTAGTTTTAGCTGTCAGTCAAAAGAAGAAGAGCTCTGTGTGGCTCAAAAGCTTGTCTCTCTTACCAACAGATGTTGGTCCCATAAAAAGTATTACCCCACACCATGGCCGCTATATCTTGCAAACGCCTTCCACTCCTGCAGTGCTTCTGAGGAGACCATCCTGGTGAATAACTTCAAAGAATATCTCGGGGGTCTCCCCTTTGCCTTTCTGAGTAAGACTATTCTTTGCCTCCTAATCATCCACCTCAGTGTAATGTCATGGATAGCGAGGACCACCCAAAGGGGATGAAGAGGGGATTACTGTCCAGCTTGCCCCCATGTCCCCTTAACATGCTCTTTACACCTCCAACGCCATAGAATGCCTACAGAGCACAAACAAAACTGCAAAAACAAACTTGGAACATGGCTCCAGCCACTACCCCCTGCCCCACCCCTAACAGTATGAAAACAGATTAAGTAGACTGAGATCCAGGTGCACCCACCGCTTTCTGTACATGCAGACCACTTTTTCTATCTCTGAGGTTCCCCCAAAGAATGGGAAGAGTGTCAGGGAGGTAAAGTCAGATATACATAATGAAAAAAGCTATCATGACATGTCTGGGATATGAACAATAAACTGTTATTTGCCCCCTACTCCCACAGCCACAACACCTGCAACAGCCAGACCCATCAAGAACAGAGTCTTCTTGTACTGCTGACAGGCTGGCCAACCTGATTGGGAGAAAAAGGAAGACTCGGGATGAGATCTTTGCAGAATTCATGGCAAAGTCACATGGAAAGGAAAACCAGGCTGGCTGAGAGGTGGAGGCTGAACATGGGGACACAGAGAGAGAGAAAGAGAAGTGGCTCTCCAAGGAGATCCTGGGAGTATCTGCCATCAGTATTGCAGTGGCCAGGGAAAGCATGGCTGTGGCCAAGGACATCATCACCATGGTGAAAGAGAGCATGAAAAAAGACAGGAAGATGCAGAGGCACTGCAGAGATGTTCAGAGTTCATGGACGCTATCCGAGGCCAGAATCCCCTCCTGCAAAACATGCAACTGCTAGGTCAGCAGGCCCTGCTGTCCTGTAATTTGGGATCTCACCATTTTCTTCAGCTCCTGGACAAGGCTGGCTACTGGGACCAGCAACAACTCCTAACCTCTGCATCCCACAACCGTACTCTCAGTGGCTCCCATTCACCTCTGAGATCCAACCTCTGGGCAGTGACAATACTTGCACCTGGGAGTCCAGTTCTTTTGAGCCCTGCAGTGCCCCTGAGAATTTTGAGCCATAGCACTCAACCCATGGTGACAAGAAGAACCAGAGACAAGGTGTATGCAAACCCCCCTTCCCTAAATTGTTATATTTGAAATGTTCTTATTGTTTCACTTTGAGTTTTGTTTGCACTGTTGCAGTAATTAAAGGTTTGTGTATAGTTGGTTATTTAAGAAAATTAGTTGGTTAAATGTATTTCCAAGTACAAACATTGGTTTCACTTAAACTTTATTATCAATTTTTGTATTGTTCTTTCATAGATTCATAGATTGTAAGGCTGGAAGGGATCTTGAGAGGTCATTGAGTCCAGTCCCCTGCCCTCATGGCAGGACCAAATACTGTCTAGACCATCCCTGATAGACATTTATCTAACCTACTCTTAAATATCTCCAGAGATGGAGATTCTGCAACCTCCCTAGGCAGTTTATTCCAGTGCTTAACCACCCTGACATTTAGGAAGTTTTTCCTGATGTCCAACCTAAACCTCCCTTGCTGCAGTTTAAGCCCATTGCTTCTTGGTCTATCCTTAGAGGCTAAGGTGAAAAAGTTTTCTCCTTTCATAATACAACTGTTTACAGGACATCCATTATGAGTCTTCATTAGCATTTAACTGAGAAAATCATTTAACTAAAAACAGAACTCCTAGAGTCTTAAAAAAGCACATAGGTAACGTTAAACTTCATCCACTCCCCCCAGCCCCCCAGTAAACCAGTGCTTACATCTGCATCCCAACACATACCATATGGGCTAACGTGTTCAGGCATGCGTCTCAAGGACAAACAAAAGATATCCCTGACAGCATTCCCTTAGGCATTTGTGTTTTCCGTGGGACACCTTGCTGGTTGCTTGAACCTCCAAGCAAATCTTCACATCTCACCCTCTCACCCATGCTTTCATTCAGTAATGCTTTCATTCTTGCTCTCACAAATATGGTGCAAAGCGTGCAGTTACAATGGTTGGAACATTTTTTTCTGCTGCTTCCATAAACAGCACCTCTGTCTGTCAAACAGCCAAACTCACACTCGACTACCATTGTGCAACTACTTGGGTGATCGTTAAAATTTTTCTTCCTTCTGTCCATGACTGTCTATGACTTCATTAACCAGGGAATCAGGAATAAGCTGAGTCTTCCAGAATAAATGGACCAACCTCAACACCATTAATGTCCACAAGGATCCTGGGACTAAACAGTCCTCTTCCCATTATTTTAAATAGCACTACATTTTTTTGAAAGATCCTAGCATTATAGACCTTCTCAGACCACCATTTAGGTCTGTAAATTTGCCACAGTGTTCCACTGGTCCTTTCAGCACCAGGGAGATCTATCCCTTTCTGTTTATAAATTGTGCACCATGGGGTGGGGGGTAGATGAGCGATAAGCAAACAGGTTCCATCAATTGCCCCAATGCAGCTTGGGAACCACATGCATACAAATCCATCAATAATCTGATCATTACCCAGTTTGGTGACCTAGTTAGACAGCACCTGATCCATAGCATTAGCAGATCTGCATGAGAATGGGCCCCAACAGTTGATCTCATGCCAAATTGGTGAGCCATGGACCAGTAACATTCTGGGGTGTCCAGCTTCCAGACAGCAATTGTGGCCCACTTCTCCATGGGTAGGAGGCATCACATAGTGGTACGCTGTGGCTGAAGCTCCAGGGTCAGTTCTACCCAGATCTCAAAAAAGATAACCAGTTCTCTTACCAATGCTCGTCATCCCACCTCTACAGAACAATCATCTGCCACCAAATCACACTAGTTTCCTGGGCCCAAAAACAGTTCTGTTTGTTGTGTAGGTGTTCCAGGAACTGGGCCTTTTGTTCCCACAGCTCAGCATCCTACTGGTTTTCCGTCTCATCCTGCTGCCACCACCTCAGAGTATTCTCCTGCTGCCAGAGGAGGTGTTGCTCTTGTCATAGAATAGTCTGCTCCAGCATCATCTGCTCAATGGTGCAATAGCCAAAGTCCAAACTGGCTCCAAGCGTGATAATACAGCCCGTGTGTATTCGTGCTTGTCACCATAGCAGTGCAGAGCATTGTGGGGCCATGCTGGCCGACAAACATTCAAAAATGGCATGAGCCAGCTCAGAAAGGAAGTATGGGGTGGAGACAGTGGTTACAAAGGGTTTGGTATTTTTTTAATTGAATCCTCCTGGCTTCCCACAATTCATAGCAAAAACAATACCAGGATGCAAGCTGCTCAGTAGCAAAGCAAAGGACCATGGGACACCTCCAAAAAGCACTACCCCCTCAAATTGCAGCAAACTGCTGCTGTCTGTTTACACACTGCAAACTGACCAGGAGTTCTGTGTGCAAATTGTTGGTGCAACTCATGTACCATGGGCTACCAGGCGTGCAACAAAAAGCTTCGGCTTAAACCCTGCTACAGACACCCCCTAAGTGACAACCTTTTGTATTTATTTTGCATCAGAGTAATTTTTGCCAGCTAATAGCAAGGCTGATATGTTGTTAACTTAACTGTCCTGGTTTATCAGTAAATAAATTAAGTGAAAACATCAGATCACAGACATACCCGTTCCAAATTCCTTCCCTTCCACAAATAAATCCCAGGAGTCTTACAAAGATAACATGCCATCTTTGAGCTCAGTGATGTGGGGAATTTTACAGCTTGAATATGACCTAAAAAGAAAATTGTCATTTTTGGAACAAAAAATATTGTAATAATAGAGTGCGGGGGGGATTCAGTGTCACATGAGATTACTATACATGAAAGCAGAGGTTTGACTGCTGCCTTGATATTACAAGCTCTTGGTAATGGAAAAATCATGCTACTATACAAGGCTTATGGGATGATCAGCATACAACACTTTACTGCAATCCCTACTGGAACTCTGCTATCAACCACTGAAAAAGACCCATTATGCCTTGTTATCCATGGGGGGAAATGTCTAGCTCCCCCAGCGAGGCGGTCAGAGAAACACGAAAAACCATAGCTTAGAATAATAGTGATACACTCCCTCTTCTTTTGTGTTTTTAAAAGGCAAGAAGTGAAGAGGGAGGGGAAAGTCATATTTTATTGCTTGAGCTCCAATGCAGTCTATTACTTTAGTACATTAATAATGCAGATGAAGCTATATGTAAAGCAGAGCATCAAATTCTGTGAGCCATAAGTATGGTACTGTCCAATGAGCAACAGGCTTTTGAGCACTTTGTTTCCATTCTGTATTTGTACATGAAAATTAAAGGAAAATATCTGGAAAATAAATATATAGCTTCTGTCCAGAGTGTCCCCAAATCCCATATTCTGAGTAATGCTTACTCACGGGAGTCCTACTGTATGTTTCATATCTCTACTGACCCACTGTGATCAAGGCAGATGCAGGGTTGAGGCTGTACAAGTTTTAGTAGATTGTTATTTTACTTGAAGCTCTTCTGTTTCTTTTAATCTCTTCAGCGAGACATTGGCGGGATTACACTGTAGAAGATCAGCAATGGATTTTTTTTCTTTGTGTTAAGCATTCATTGCACATTACCAGCATAAGGAGACAGAGTCTCAGTTACTCTGCATCCTCTGTGGTCATTTACACCAGTGCAAGGTGAGTGCAAAGTGGGTGTGAATCATTGCCATTCTGATTGTACTCATTTTGCTCTAATGTAAACAGTCAGGGCAATTAAGAATCAGGCCTAGGTTTTCAGCATGAATTACATGCTACCACTGCCTTGTGTAGTCATTTAAACCTCGTCAAAGTGATGTGTAATGCTACCACAATGATTTGGTACTGTTTTATGCCCATTTTGCAGAGATGTAATTGTGCAGGGCAGTGGAGAATCAGGCATACTTAATATATACACTCTGTAAAAAATAATGTGTAAGTCCCATGTACGTCTATACTTTTTCTAGTTAAATAGCTGAAAGGCTGATTAGGCCTCAACTGGAGTACTGTGTCCAGTTCTGGGTGCCACATTTCAGGAAAGCTGTGCACAAATTGGAGAAAGTCCATAGAAGAGCAACAAAAATGATTTAAAGTTCTAGAAAACATGACCTATGAGGTCAGATTTAAAAAATTGGGTTTGTTTAGTCTGGAGAAGAGAAGATTTAGGCCTGGTCTACACTAGTTATTTCGGAATTAGCCAAGTTAATTCAAAAAAAAAAAGATTCTATCCACGTGAACAAACTGGCTTTTTTTATTTAAAAGGCTCTTTAAATTGATTTCTGTACTCCCACTCGGCAAGTGGAGTAGCACTTAAATCAAGATTACAATCCTGGGTTAAAGGTATTGTGGATGCAATTCAGCGTTATTGGCCTCCGGGAGCTATCCCAGAATGCTCCCTTGTGACCGCTCTGGACAACACTCTCAACTCCGATGCACTAGCCAGGTGGGCAGGAAAAGCCCTGGGAACTTTTGAATTTCATTTTTTATTTGGTCACCATCAGCACAGGTGACCATCGGCACAGTCCACCATCATAGGTGACCATGCAGCGTCCACCATCACAAGAGATCACGCAGTCCCAGATTCACAGACGAGCCCTAGCATGGTCCGAACGGGAGGTACTGGATCTCATCGCATGTGGGGGAGACGAGTCTGTTATGGCAGAACTACGTTCCAAAAAAAGGAACGCAAATACATACGCTAAAGTCTCCAGGGCCATGACGGAAAGAGGCTACTCCAGGGACACAGAGCAGTGTTGTACAAAAATCAAGGAGCTCAGGCAAGCATACCAAAAAGCCAGGGAGGCAAATGGGTGCTCTGGGTCACAGCCCCATACATTCCGCTTCTACCGTGAGCTCCATGCAATTATGGGGGGTGACACCACCACTACTCCACCACTGTCCGTGGACACCTGCAAGGAGGGAATTGCTCCTTACTACTTTCCAGGGTGCATGTGTACGGCTTCATGAGCCATGGCACTAAGGTGTAGGCTGGGTCCCCGAGGATAACTATAGGCAGTTCAACATCCCCAACAGTAATTTTCTGGTCTGGGAAGCAAGTCCCTTTCTGCAGCTGTTCAAACAGACCAGAGTTCCTGAAGATGCGAGCGTCATGCACCTTTCCTGGCCATCCCACATTGGTGTCGGTGAAACGTCCCTTGTGATCCACCAGTGTTTACAGCACCATGGAAAAGTACCCCTTGCGGTTTATGTACTGGCCGCCCCGGTGTGCCAGAGCCAAGATAGGATATGCGTTCCGTCTAAGGCCCTGCCGCAGTTAGGTAACCCCAGTACATTAGAGCCATCCACAATGGTCTGCACATTTCCCAGAGTCACTACCCTTGATAGCAGCTGGTCAATGATTGCGTTGGCTACTTACAATACTGCAGCCCCTACAGTAGATATGCCCTCTCCAAACTGATTCCTGACTGACCGGTAGCTGTCGGGCGTTGCAAGCTTCCACAGTGCTATGGCCACTCGCTTCTCAACTGTGAGGGCTGCTCTCATTTCGGTGTCTTTGCGCTTCAGGGCAGGGGACAGCAAAAAGTTCCATGAAAGTGGCCCTACGCATACGAAAGTTTCGCAGCCACTGGGAATCATCCCAGACCTGCAACACTATGTGGTCCCACCAGTCTGTGCTTGTTTCCCGGACCCAGAATTGGCGTTCCATGGCATGAACCAGGCCCAATGCCACCATGATCTCCCAATCACCACATGCCGTGCTTCTAGGAATGTGTGTGTCCATGTCCTCATCAGTATAGTAATTGCATTGTCATTGCTTCCTCACCTGGTTTTGCAGGTACTTCACATAGTGCTGGATAATGCACGAGGTATTTACAATGGTCAAAACTGCAGAGGAGATCTGAGCGGGCTCCATGCTTGACGCACTATGGTGCCTGCATGGGTAATCCTGGAACAAGGGTGCAAAACAAGCTGTTTGGTTCAAGATGGCCAGTAAGAGGCAGTAAATGGTTGTCTTCTGTAGCTTTCATGGAGTCGGGAAGCTTGTTAGAGCTGCAAGAGCAGGAGAGCAGAGTTTGCAGCAGAAACATGAGCAGAATTTGCTGCAGAAGCTGTGCGGCTCTGCTCACGGTGTCTGAAAAACAGCAGAGAATTGTTGCCTTCTGTAGCTTCCACAGGAGCCCAGGAAAGACAATCTGGAAAAAGCAGCGGAAGCTGTGCAGCTCTGTTCATGGTAGCCGAAAAAAGGCGGGAAATGGTTAGATGAAAGAGTAGATAGAAAGACGAGAGGACATGCCTGGTAGATTCATAGTACCAGGAGACAAGTGGGGCACCGTGCTGCACCATCTGCTGTAGTATGGCATCTGCCATAGCTGTCACGGAGGGAGGAGCAAGTGACAGCACACACCCAGAAACACCCGCGAGAATATTTTTGCTCCATCATGCACTGGGAGCTTAACCCACAATTCCAATAGGCGGCAGAGACTGCGGTAACTGTGGGATAGCTACCACAGTGCACCGCTCTGACATTCGATGCTAGCCTCGGTACTGTGGACGCACTTCGCTGAATTCAGGTGCTTTAGTGGGGGGACACAACACTGAATGTATAAAATTGATTCCGAAAATTTGAATTAAATAAGTTTGAATTAATTTTGTACTGGAGATGTACCCTTAGAGGGAATGTAACAGTTTTCAAGTACATAAAAGGTTGTTACAGGGAGGAGAGAGAAAAATGTTTCTTAACCTCTGAGGATAGGACAAGAATCAATGGGCTTAAATTGCAGCAAGGGTGGTTTAGGTTGGACATTAGGAAAAGCTTTTTAACTACCAGCATGGTTAAGCACTGGAATAAATTACCTAAGGAGCTGGTGGAATCTCCATCATAGGGGATTTTTAAGAGCAAATTGGACAAACACCTGTCAGGGATGGTCTAGGCGAATGGGGGCTATGGTAAGTGGCACGGGCCAAGGGATGTGCTGGCCGCCGCTTCCCACAGCCGCCATTGGCCTGGAGCGGAGAACTGCGGCCAGTGGGAGCTGTGATCAGCTGAACCTGCAGACGCGACAGGTAAATAAACCGGCCCGCCATGGTGCTTACCCTGCCAGCCGCATGCCAAAAGTTGCTGATCCCTGATCTAGATAATACTTAGTCCTGCCTTGAGTGCAGGGGACTGGACTAGATGGTTGGACTTGAGGTGCCTTACAGTTTTATGATTCTATGAAAGTGTTGTGTGTGAAAAGCCTGGTAAAATTGGGATGATTAAGTTTACCTGGTATGCAGACGCACTGAGGTGCTTTGCAGATAATTAATATGAAGTCAGGAATCTAAACAAGATAGTACATGCACAGCAGAGAGCATTCATGTTTTTTTTCAAGGGAAGTATTAAGCTCTGATGCTGCAGCCCTTCCTTGTAGGAGTAAAGATTACTTGCATGAATAGTTTTCTTGACATAGATGTGGTAACTGACATGACTAAGGGTCATTCCAGGGCTTGGTTCTTTATTTTGGTGGATTCTGGTTATTTTTAAAGTCTTTTATTATTTCCTGTTATGAACTATTAACAAAAGGCCTAATTTTATCTCCCTGGTCCACTTACAGAGGGGACCCTCTATCTGTGGATCACTCTCTCTCTCTCTCTCTCTCTCACGCACGCACACACACACACGGAAGTAAGGACTCATCCACCTCACCAGGAAAACCTCCTGTGGACTCCATGGACAGGCTACCTTGGGGCAGCTGTTGGCTGTGGGAGCCCTGGAAGGGTAGCACCAGTACAGCTGTGATGCCATTCCTTCAGATGACCCTGTGCCGACTGATCCCCTGGAATACACAGGGTTTGGAGTGAGTCCTGTAGCCTGTTTTATGCGGGCAAGTCCTGTCCTTTTCCTTGTGGAATGACTAGCAACAATTCTTGATAAGAAAAACTTCGTAGAGATTTCCTCCTACTTCTCCCACTCTCTCTGCCCCCCGCCATTGATTTTCCACACAAGAGCCATGAATGGACTAATAGCTATTACACATACTTTTGAATAACCACAAAACCATCTTCTGAAGCATGTGTACAGCTCTGGTTCACCTTTATGTTCAGACCACATACCTGCATTCCAGCACAGAATTTGGCTCCCTGGAACAGTTTTGACATGTATTTCATTGCAACCTAGTGCTCACTTCGAGTAAGGAAAATGAGGCAGCTTGAGTGAAATGTCACGTTGAATAAAATGTGATGGTTCAGGGGAGAAGGAGGGTGAGAATTACAATTTGAATTGCCTGAAATGGAAAAAAAAAAAAAAGAAAAGAAAACCAATCACTTATAAACAAAAAAAAATCTGAGAAATGTAATAAAATTTACAAGTGAGTGGATGGAACAGATTAAACATGCTGCTTTTTTTTCAAATCAAATGTCTTTGGAGGATCCTGTGGAACAGTTTAAAATTCAACCAGAGATGTTTCATAAGACATTCTGAATCATTTTTTCTTCTCTTGATTTGATAGTATATAATGATTTTTATCTGTTCTACTTTTCTTTAGTCCCTCTGGCAATGTTCAAACTAAACTGATATAATTGTGAAGACTACCATTTTCTTTCAGCTTCATTTAGCAACATATGCAAATATGCACATGGAATTGCTAAGGATCACAAATGCTTCTAGGCAGAAGTTTTTGAAGAAGCTTTTAAAGTACAGTTTTGCTCTGAAAAATAACAATAAATAATTATAGCTCTTTACTCAACAGATCTGCCCCCTGAGTGCATTCAACATCAGAGCTACTGGATTCAATGACAAAAATAAGTTTTTGCTACTTTTACCTCTTAGCTGTATTGGCTCCACCAATTGGCTAAGAGAAGGAACTGAGCTCTTGTGCATCATCAACAGAATTGTTTACAAAATTCCAGTCATCTCTGTGCAACCCCACTGAAGACAATGGATTTGCACATGTGTCAGAGGGCATCATTCGAAGGCAGCAGATTTATGCAGCGGTAACTGAGAGCCCAGTGTGGTCTGCAGACCTTTCATTATTGATGAAGATAAATAAGAAGGAAAGAGACCCACTTTATGCTGAGAGCCCAGGCTGAATTTGCAAGGCTGGCAGTTAGGAAAAACATTATTGTCACTTGTAAACTGAGCACGTGATACATAAATCACTGGCGTACAGGAAACATGGAGCCCCACAAGGTCATTTTTACAGAATGTTTTTTCAGATTAGAACTGCACTTTAAGAAGATACCAGGCCAGAATCCTGAAGTCTGTGGACTATCCTGACTTATACCAGCTAGGAATCTGACCAAATCTCCAAATCAGTTTTAAACTGTTATCAAGTTTCTCCCACTCAAGGTAATATCATAGGGTTGTCAAGCCTTTAGGATTGTCCTGAAGTCTCCAGGAATTAAAGATTAATCTTCAATTAAAGATTACGTCATGTGATGAAACCTCCAGGAATATGTCCAACCAAAATTGGCAAACCTATAATATCTCTTCTGAAATAAGAGATTAATTCTATAGCACTTCAACACTGTTTAAAGGCTGGATTGCAGTATAAGTAAGGCAATATATGTCCCTAATGACACAGGAAGAAGGGAGGAATTAGGTTAGAGCTATGGTCAGATCATCTGCTGGTATAAATCTATCTAGCTTTATTGATTTAATTGGAGCTATGCTGATTCACACCAGCTGCTGCTTGAGCTCAGCGTTCTAACTTAGGGCAGGAGGGGTGGTGTTCCAAAGACCCAAAGAGGTCAGACATGCAGTTAGCATGGTAACTCTGACACTTAATACCTCCCAGAATCAGGATCTAAGAAAATATGTTTTGACAAGAACTAGTTTTTTTTGTCTGGACATCGCAAAAGTGTGTTAAATCCAATCCCTCTATCCCTACCTAGCCTTTAGCAAAAAATGAGGTCCTGTAAACTATGTATCTGTGTATTAAACTGTGTAACTAGGTTCCTTGTCAATTTAGAGCACCTTTTAAAGTGAATTTAATTTAGTCCATATTGAGTAGGAAAAGCATTTTTAAATGGCATTAGCTGAGTCCATTTTTAAATATGGGTCCAGCTATAATGGGTATTTTCTTAGGGCCAAGCCAGGCAGTCCCCAAACTCCACTCAACTTGAGTACAATGGCAATTTTCTGAGTAAGGACTGCTGTATTTGACCCTTACTATCAACAGGACCATAACAAATAAGCCAGCTTAATAACTGGATATAAGACTCCCAACAGAATGGCCAGTATCAGATGCTTCAGAAGAAGGTGCTAGAAACTTCATGTTGGACAATTCTGGAATAACCAGTCCATGCAGAATTTCCTTCCTAAACCATGTCAACTAGTGATAAGTCATCAATGCCGCACAGGTTAGTAGTTATCAGTCAGTTCCTAGTTGAGGGTTGTCCATGTGAAACAGCTACTATCTCAGTTGGCACTGCTTAGGCCTTTTGTGGCAGTCTCAGCAGAGAAGCCAGAGAGACAGGGCCATTGAGACTGAAATATCCTTTCTTCCCTAATGCAGCTTTGAGACATATTGGCTCATTGTTGTGGGGAAGCTTGTACTTCTGCTGCCCATGCTGTATGTACTCCGGGGAAAAAGAACTTCACTCTCCAGAGCTCTCAGTTTGGCTCCTTTCAAGAACTGTAAGAGCCCCATGCTGTCACTTACTCTTGTCTATTAATACCTTGCACTATGAATAGTCCCATTGAAATGACGGATGAAGTTATTACTCAGCATAAGTCAGGGTGGCAGAATCTGTCCCAGAACAATTAAAGATGAGATCCTGTTGTTTTTGGTTGTTGTTTATTTTTTTCATATGATTTCTATTTAAAACCCTAAGTCTCAGAAGTGAAAACAGCCAGTGACATACATTTGGATCTCTTATCTCGGCCATTTAGAGAGTGCACTATAATAACGGCCTGTAATATTCTTCCCATTTAAAAAAATATTGGATTCATTTTTGCACAAATCAAGTCACTTCCTACTTCATGTGGTATTTATAACTGTGAAGGGAAATGCCGATAAAAGCACACGTCAACAATCTTTGGGAGACCTTTTTTGTGGCTACAGCTGGATTTTTGTGTGTGAGAATATGTTTTATTATGATTATAAATCACTTCTGTTTCACTCCAGAAATGACCGGCCAGAACGGACAACAGAAAGCAATTATCTTCTGGAATAGGTGCTCTGTAACAAGAGGAAACTGCCAGAGAAGGTAATGAAAGACGCTGTTTTATAACTTCTAGTTATAAAACAACTCCCAGCCAGCAGGGTTACAAAACAAATTGGCTAATACCAAAAAGTTGCTGTGGGTAGAGTCTGGAATGATCATGAATAAGCAAGTACAAATAATGTTTATACATGTTATCAGTGCTCCAAAAACATCATTGTAGCTCTGTCAATGGGATTCACAGCATCCCTGTGCCCTCTAGTGGCTGATAGGCAAATCTGTTTTCAAATGCTGTACAGTAAAAATTAAATGAAGTACACCTAGTTAACATGACATGACATGAGTTATGTTGGAGGACAGTGAATAAGCAGAGATGTCAGGTGATATTGGCCTCATAGCATTGACCAAGGAGGATTTACAGAGAATAACTTACAAGGTAGACTGGGAAGGCAGGAAATTCAGACTGAAGATCAGCGTGGCAAAGACAAAAGTCTTTTGCAATAGGAAGACGAGGAAGAGGCATAGATAAAAGTCGGAGACAAAGAACTAGAACAGTGGAAAAATTTGTGTCCATTGGAGGTTTAGTATCAAAGAATGGGAATTGTGAAGATGACATAAAAAAGAACCTTGGACTAGCTGTTGTTGCATTTAGAAAACTCTGTAAGATTTGAAAATCTAAAGACATTTAGATACAAATAAAAATCAGTGTAATGAAACAATTGTCATGGCAATACTCATGTACAGTCAGAATACTGGAGTATGAGGAAAACTGATGTTGACTGTAGAAATGAACTGGCTGAAGGGAATATTGAGACTTTCATAACTGCAGAAAATAAAATGAAGTGATAAGAAAATGGCTAGGGCAAGAAATTGATTTAAGAAAGATAATTGCAGTGATTTGGACACATGTCAAGATTGGACTCAGAAAGGATGCCATACATGGTGATATACCAGAATACAAGGAACTTGAAATAGGGAATCATAGAATCTTAGTACTGAAAAGGACCATGAGAGGCCTTCTAGTCAAGGCAGCACTAAATATTATCTAGACTGGTGGTTCTCAAAGCTGATCCGCTGCTTGTTCAGGGAAAGACCCTGGCTGGCCAGTTTACCTGCCGTGTCTGCAGGTTCGGCCGATCGTGGCTCCCACTAGCCGTGGTTCACCGCTTCAGGCCAATGGGGGCTGCAGGAAGCAGCGCAGGCCAAGAGATGTGCTGGCTGCCGCTTCCTGCCGCCCCCATTGGCCTGGAGCAGCGAACCGCGGCCAGTGGGAGCCGCGATCGGCCCAACCTGCGGACGTGGCAGGTAAACAAACCAGCCTGGCCCTCCAGGGGCTTTCCCTGAACAAGTGGCAGACCGGCTTTGAGAACCACTGACCTAGACCATCCCTGACAGGTGTTTGTCTAATCTGCTTTTAAAAATCTATAATGATGAGATTCCATGACCTCCCTAGGCAATTTATTCCAGTGCTTATCTACCCTGACAGCTAGGAAGTTTTTCCTAATGTCCAACCTAAACCTCCCTTGCTGCAATTTAAGCACATTGCTTCTTGTCCTATTCTCAGAGGTTAATGAGGAAAAAATGTTCTCCCTCCTACTTGTAACAACCTTTTATGTACTTGAAAACTGTTATCATGTCCCGTCTCAATCTTCATTTCTCCACACTAAACACTCATTTTTTTTCAATCTTCCTTAATAGGACATGTTTTCTACATCTTTAATCATTTTTGTTGCTCTTCTCTGGACTTTCTTTAATTTGTCTACATTTTTCCAGAAATGTGGCACTCAGATCTGGACACAATACTCCACAATGCTCGGAGTAATCAGCATGGGGTAGAGTGGAAGAATTACTTCTTGTGTCTTGCTTACAACACTCCTGCTAATACAGCCCAGAATGATGTTCGCTTTTTTTGCAACAGTGTTTACACTGATGACTCACGTTTAACTTGTGATCCACTGTGACCCCTAGATCCTTTTCCACAGTACTCCTTCCACTGTCATTTCCCATTTTGTATGTGTGCAACTGATTGTTCCTTCCTAAGTGGAGTACCTTGCATTTGTCCTTATTGAATTTCAACCTGTTTCCTTCAGACCATTTCTCCAGTTTGTCTTGATCATTTAAAATTTTAATTCTATCCTTCAAAGCACTTGCAACCCCTCCCAGCTTGGGAACTTTATAAGTGTACTCTCTATGCATTAGGAAGACCGAATGTCTAATTAACTATATCATGAAACCATTTTAGATTAGGGGGAAGATTCAGTAGTTAATATCTGTACAATGCTTTGGATATGTAAAGCACTGTTAAAGTGCTAACTTATACTTTGTTAAATATATTATGTTTTAATAAACTGAAACTATGTCAATAAAACAAAGTCCTCAATGACTAAGTAACGATTGCAGTTTTATATATATTTACATGTGCAAAACCAACATCAGACATTCGAGCTAGTAAAGTGCAATAAACAGGAACAGCATAAGAAACAGTAATGACACTACGTTCTATAGCACATTTTAATTGTAGTGTGCTTCAGAAACTAAATTAAGCCTTAACACCTGTGTCTAACCTTTGTTCAGCCCTGCTGTGTGTTTACATTGTAATGCTGTCATCAATGACATGATCCTATACTCCTGCCTCATTCAGTGCACAGACTGGACACAATCAAGAGGCAATACTAACTCTGGCATTTCCTAACTTTTGAATTCTTGACATTGAAACCTAAATAACATTCTTTTAGTATCATTTTTCATGAAATGTATCTGTATATATCTGTTCAGAAATCCAGCATTTGTAGCACCACAGATACCTGACATGGAAGGAATCTATCACTCAGGTGATCAATATCCATTTAATATATGTCTGCTACCTAACTCCCATACTCTGTCTCAGTTCCAATACCTTTCTAGCAGCTCTCCCATTTGTGAACAGCAAATAACAAAACCCACTGCTGAGTGCTGGAAGTCTAGTGCCAGCTGCTTAATGCCAGGTAGAGACAGAGGACAACTCTTCAGGAAACCTTCCCCTGTCACGAATGAAAAATACAGTTGTGCAATGAGATAGGCTGTTTGCTTGGTGACCCCATCCCAAAGTAGAGAACAAAGCTTTAGGAATTACACAAGTGACCCTGTAGTTGACTGTGTTCCTCGGAGTAAATACGGCCCATGAACCAGGACACAGTGCATTGTTTCAGAAAACAACACTGTGCTACAAGCAGAAGAAGATCTAGCCCTCTGCCATTATCTTGTCTAGGGAGCCTCTCTCCTCCACAGAATGTTTTGGCTTGGCATTCAGGCTCCCTCAACACAGAATGCAGATACAAAGAACAGCAGTGCTCAGTGACAAGGCCAGCACCATGGGTTTGAAGAAGTGAAGGATTTTCCATGCAAAAATCCAGCTCAGCTGAAGAGCTGAGAAGATTCCTTGCAACTGTGGTGATTTTCATTCAGTATTAACATTGCTGCTCATAAAGGTGATGTGCAGTCAGGAGCAGAGACCCAAATATAGACTTTCTTATTAAACTTACTTTTAATGTTCTCGCTTGTTAGAAGCTTATATTTGATAGGAAAGATTTAGCTTCCAACAGTCTGCAGGCTCCATATAGGTGCTTAAATGCTATGAGGATAGGTGCTCTAGCAATGCTGGAAATAGATGGCTTGATTACATAGCAATGGATTGGTATCTGTATTGATTTATATGTACCAAATACAACTACAATTGCCCATCCAGTGCTCTGGGCACCTATTCCATAAATTAAAAATGAGCTCACATAAACAAAGGACTGCCCATACATATCTCCATTTCACCCCACACCCTGCTCAACGTCCTTATGAAAAGATGGGCTTGTAGCCCAGGTGTAAGCCATTTCAAGTTGAAAGGAAATATTGTTTTGGTGTTTTCAGTTCATGGTAGCCTTACAAATGTTGTTCTTCGAATGCATTTTTAAAAACTGTTTTGCCAATATTTAGTATGTTATGTGGAGCAATTTCTGTACTGCTAACCCAGGCAGGCAAAAATCATGAACTAGGAACAGAAGAATCATGAGATAGTCTTAGAAATCGTGGGATTTTTAACAAATGATAAATGTGACATTCTTTTGATTTCTGCACTTTCGAGTGCATTTGGGTTATGTCTTCTGGCCTTTCCCTGCAACTGTGAAGAACAGAAACTTGCTTAAACAAAACAAAGCCCACCCCTGCGCTTCTCATGAAATAACATCTCCAGAAGTTGGAACTTTGAGAAAAAAACATTAAATATCACAAGGTTTGTAATAAAATCAGGAAGATTGTTAATACTGCAATTAATTTGCCCAGGACTGAAAAATAATATTAAAAAATATATATTATCTAAAATTACAGCACTTAGATCCTGGCCCCGCAAAAAATTAAGCATATTCTTCATTTTAAGCTTAGGAGCAGTCTCATTGATTTCAGCTGGACTATTCAAGTGTGTGCACAAGTGTTTGCAGTGCCAAGACCTTAACATATACACAATGTAGTCTATAACTGGCCCCTGGAGAGGTGTCTTTCCCCAGGTAATTCCGGTTTGTCATATTTCCCAGTTGTGACCACTTGGAGAAACCACTACATTTAATTATAATCATAACACTTATTTCACCTGTAGATCTCAAAGCATTTTGCAAAGATGGGTAAGAATCATTATCCCCATTTTGCAGGTGGAGAAACTGAGGCACAAAGAAAGAAAGTTAGTTGACAAAGTTCGCACCATGAATCAGTAGCAGAGACAGGAACAGCCCCAGGTCTCCTCACTCCCAGGCAGTTGCTGCCTAACACAGATATATAAATATAATTGTGATTAGAAATGTGCCCAGGCATCAACAGATACTGGGATTTTCAGTTTTGATGTCATGGGTTTGCCTGTCCTAGAGTGAGGGATGAACTGTGACATTCAAATCCAGGATTGGATTCTGATTCCTTAAAGTTTAGAATTGGGATTTGAGACTGTAGAACTCAAGGCTGGCCTCAAAACTGAGAACTAGTTCTGGGTTCAGATTCCAACCTTACCCCCACGCTGCTTGAGATGCTGAGATTCAGGGCTTTGGTCCATTGCTAATAATAATGAGTAATACAATAGCTTTTAACCTGTCACACTGATTCCCAAAGCACTTTGCAAAATATTAATTCATTCATCAGAAAAGGAATTTCTCTGCCTTTATTTAGGTTTATATAGTACATTAAGTTGTGTGTTGATTCAAAGCATGTGTAAAGATCTGTAATGTATTCTCTGTAATAAATGAAAGCAATCTTCCCTAAAGCGCTGTCCATTCCTTGGCCCATTTCTAAATCTAACTATATTATATTAACATTAGGCACAAGCCTGGAACAAGATTTGGATCCTTTTTCTGGCTCTGTGATTGACTTACTGTGTGACCCTGGGCAAGTCACTGCTTCTTTCTGTGCCTCAGTTTCACAGTTTAGAAATCAGATGTGGGGAGTCTGACTTTAAGACCTAAGGAGTGTCACATGACCCTGGCCTTCTATATAAAGGGCGCTTTTAGAACTAATTTGTGTTTCCAATGCTAGCTGGTGAGGGTGGAAAAGAGGGGGATGATCTATGGAGAAAAATCTACTGAAGGTCAGAATGGAGATCCAGTGGAGTGCTGCCAATCTGGTCTATTTATTTTACTTTAGCTGTTTCATTAGAAAGCTATCAAGGGTCCCGGAACAAACAAAAACCCTTAATTGTGGGCATCCATGTTTTAATATAGGTGTATTTTGCTATTGTATTGGAAATAAAACAGTATTCACTTAGTATATATGTTAATGAATCCTAAAATACTCATGTAGAAGGTTTTAATGCCTTTGGGCAGTCTCTTATAAAATGCTCTTAAATAATAACTTGTCTACCTAAAACTGCAGAAATGCAGCTTAGTTTCTGGCCAAGCTTTAGTCCATTTGATATCTATAAAGTGCTTGTTAGAGCAGATTTATGTGTGACTGTTGTGCCTATTTTCTTGTTAAAGCCTCAGCTCTTGTGAAATGCATGTGTCTGATTAAATGAGATCTGGTCTATCTTACCAGGTGAAAGTGATTGGGTAAAATTGCTAAATGCTCATGATGACTAATGGAGGAACATAGCAGCTTGCAAAGGATAGCCTAAGATTTTGATGTGATTATAGGTACCCAGCTTGGGACACTTTAAAAGGGCCTGATTTTCAGAGGGAGGGTGCAGAAAAATTGAGGTTGTTCTAAAATTAAGTATCCAAAATCAGTAACCACTCCTGAAACAGCATGGAGGCCAAAGAATTCTAGTTTCATTCTTACCCCATTATATCCATGCTAATAGGAAACTTCCTGAAAGTGAGATGTTAGGATGGGGGTTGGGCAGTGGCAGGCATTTAAATCAGAGGGGAAATGGAGAACAGCCAGGTGAAGAGAGCAGTGGACTGACTACACACACAAAAAAGAGAGTCCCTGCCCCAAAGAATTTTTAATCTAACCTCATGGTGTTCTTATCTCTTGGATTTTCACTGTTGAAGTTGTCTCCAAGGCCAATGACTGTAAGCAGCTCAGATGTGGACCAAAAGAACATGAGAAAACATTTGAGTAGTTCCTGCATTTCAGTGTTTTCCTGCAAGGGGTCATCTTCTCCAACAATCAAGAATATCATAAGCAAAGCCAAAGCAGGATCAGAGTCTAAGGGTATGTTGCTTACTCAAACCATAGCTGGACTCATCCCACAGATTATGTGGAAATAGGAATTTTCCAGTTCCCAGACATCCTGAAGGGGTCACCCACTTGCCAAAGAACTGCTTACAATTTCAACCATAACTTCAAAAAAATAGAGTCAGGGTAGTGGAGTTGAAATTGGTCAAGGAGTAATCTATCAGTTATTTGGCCAGTGACTTCTTTGGTGGTGGGAGAGTGAAATAGGATTCTCTACTTCTATTAAAAATCTGGTTGAGACTTGACTGGCTCTGAAAGCTTCAGATGTAGGCACTAGTCCTATAACTTCCACTGTTAAGTAGTTTATGTGCACCAAGAACCTTGTGAAATGCTTTCTTTGCTTAAAAAAATCCTGTAAGCCAGGTGACAACAGCAGAAGTAACTGAAATAATGGTGCTTTTTCAGGTGGTCAAAAGCAGCCTAGCTGAACTACAACAAACCAGGCAAGGATAGGCTGCTCCACCCTGTCAATAACTCAGTTTCAATTAGTTCCTGAGCAAAGAAGTGTTGCTTCCCAGTTCATGGTCTCTTATTTTATAAAGAAAGGCAGAAACAATACAAATGTCAGTAATATGTAAAGGGAAGTTCAGCCTTAAAAAGAACTCTCAGTATTTAATGGTACAAAAGACACAGGACCTTCTACAAAGATACAAATGAGCCTTTGAAACTTTTTTAATGGAGTGTTTATTCCTAGTCAACTGGAGCTCCATGTACGAAGAGGCAGAAATTGGCCCAGAGATAATTGCTTATTGTGCTCCAGACACCTTTAGACTGATTAATAAAATTAGGCGCAATTTTCCTTTAAGGACAGTCTGATATTCCCCCTTGACTTTTACATTAAACATGCTGGTAGTTTCAGTGATCATCTTCCTATTCAAGGATGCAAGAGTTGCCTGGGTATGCCAGTTTCTTCAGTCCCCTTCCATCATGAAATAGCAATCAGTGTTTTTCCTCTGCGCTCTGGTCATTACTCACCCACCCCTTCCATCTTCATCCTTTTGTTTTAAATTGCACTTTATTGCCACCACAATTAGTGGGTGACCTTTTGTCTAACACTATGTCCAAACATTCCTAGGGCTGTTTTCATTGTAGAATTCCTACTCAGTGAAGACTTCCTTCCCCCATTCATCCATCCAAAAGCTCTCAGATCCACTGTACAAGCTACAGCATAGAAAGACCATTTCTGTTCTAAAGCTGAGGCATTTGTTTTACAGACAAGGAAAATGATTCAAAAATGGACGCCAAATGTACTTCTGTTTCTCAGCTGCCCAGGTAACTATTCAGAAAATATCTCAGTATGCTGCTTCTGGAGCATTAATATTGTTTGCTGTAGAAGTCTCCAGATCATCCCAAACCTCTAGATACTACAAAACTACTAGCTTTTTTTCTATGTAAGAATTGTCTTGCCAATTTCCTGAGTTGGGTTTAAAAGATACAGATATTTCAAGGGCCTTTCCCCTAAGATATTTAGAACTATATCTTACATTGCAGAGAATAGTATTTAAGGCCTAGATTTTTCAGAAATGTGCATATGCAAAAGTGCAGACACTTGTATGTGAAATCATGGCAGATGTGAGCATACATGGGCAGTCAAGTATCCAGCTATCTATTTGCATATACAAATTCAGCACACTGCACATTCAGGTGCATGTATGACCTTGATAACCTGAGCTCTATTTTTTTTCAGTAACTTGGTAATTAGAATTGAGTCTACCAAGACTTTATTTATACACATTTACTTTGCTAAAATAGTAGTATCAGAGGGTAGCCGTGTTAGTCTGGATCTGTAAAAGCAGCAAAGAATCCTGTGGCACCTTATAGACTAACAGACGTTTTGGAGCATGAGCTTTCGTGGGTGAATACCCACTGAGGAAGTGGGTATTCACCCACGAAAGCTCATGCTCCAAAACGTCTGTTAGTCTATAAGGTGCCACAGGATTCTTTGCTGCTAAAATAGTAGGACTATTTTAGCATGGAGGGCTTACACTGGGGAAAGGCTCTGTTTTAGGCTGCATTGGCTGTCTTCAGTAACTTTGTCTACTCATTCACTTATATTCTATCAAATATCTAAATTTAGTAAACACAAAACTTAAGCATGTTGAAATATACTGACACCCTCATGATAGGGCTAAGCAGGTGCAGTGACATCTGTTTTACACTAAGATTGAATCTGACTGATATTTCTCCATTAGTGGGAATTACTAATGTTATAATTTAATACTGATTCTTATTCTGCATGCAGGAAAATGTGGTGCATTGATGACTTTGAAATTGGGCGGCCACTTGGGAAAGGTAGATTTGGAACCGTTTATTTGGCTCGTGAACAAAATACCCACTTCATCCTAGCCTTAAAAGTCATCTTCAAGTCTGCCCTTGAGAAATCACAACTGGAGCACCAGCTCCGAAGAGAAATAGAAATTCTGAGTCATCTCAGGTAAGAACCTGTGCTGAAAGTACATAAAATAACCAGTGAGTGGAACTAACAGTCTGAGGAATGCTGGTATCCCTGGCTGACTTAGTCTTCGCACCCTCCATTTTAGCAAAAACCAGACAGCAGTTCATTCTAGACCACCCTAGTGGCAAGCTCAACAAACTGGAGCCAGTCTTCTGGGTTGCCTTTTTGGTGATACAGAAAAGTGGAAAACGTGATTACCTTACTTCAAAACAACTTAACCTGAACTGGTGAACTTGAGAAATGGGAAAGAAGGTAGAAGTGCCCTCATTAGTTTGTCATAGGAGTGAGGAAAATCTGAGATCTATCCCTACAAACTACACAGATAATTGCTATCCTCTAAGAAATATACAGCAAACAAAATCGTGTGCTGCTGGCGGGCCTCACTCTCCACCCATGCCCCCAAGAAATTGTTCCATTGCCTTTTTCAGTCATCTACTTAAGGCTAGAATCTTGAGGGTCCTAATTCTGATCACTGTTCAGTTGTGAACTAAAGAGGATCTCATTGGGAAAGCTGAGATGTCTTGATTTCTAACGTGGTTCAGTTGTGCCAATCTCAGCAGGCTTCTGACTAACCTAATTCCTGACTGCCACAGTTACAAGGCTGACTGCCTCTGAGCCCTTCTCTGAGCTGAGTTCACCCCCTTCAGGTGTTAGGCCTAGTGCCCTTTTCCCACCAACTCCTAGGTGACAGTACCCTGTGTATGATCTGTGCTCACCCCAATAGGCCCAAGTAGGGTTGGGTACCTGCAGTTCTTCCCTTTTGGGAGCTTGTGACTAGTAGAAAGAGTTTAATCTTAACAGCATGAACAAACCATAAGACAAAAGTTTGTTAAAGCAACAAAAGGGCTACCTACATATCTGTCTTGCCTTAAAGGCTTGCCGTCCTTAGCAGAGACTGTACTCAGGTCTAATATCCCAGGCTCTCAACTTCTGGAGCTTGGCTTCACCCTCCCTCTCTTGAGTGACTCTTTATCCAGCCCCAAGTCTTATTGCTCTCCTGTGTTTTCTGAGCATAGTTAAACCAGTTCAGGTAGCTCAAGAAGAGTGGGAGTAGTAACATTAAAGTCCATATTTCTGGGTGCTTGCTGAAAGTCTGTCATCTGGGCAATTGTCCTGGCTTCCTGCATTTCCTGACAATCCTATTATCAAATAAACTCAGTGCAGTAAACATGCCAAAAGCCAGGTCACATACAGCATTCATAAATTGTCACAGAGCTGTTCCAAATCCATCACACTAACCCTGGGGGGAATTCTCTAACCTTTCCCGCACAGACCTCTGAAATAACAAGCACCATTTCTACAGCATGGCTTCTACTCCTGTTAAATCAGCAGCCAATGCTACTTAACTTCAGTTGTCCTATTGTCATTCTGTTAGTAACGTATTGACTGTTTTTTACATATCTGATCCATTTAATTCATCACTAGACCAACTAAACCATGGGATTATTATTTTCCCACATGTGCAAGCTTTCATAACACTCCTGATCCAACTGAATAGGAATGTGGTGGTGGGAATCAAGAAACTAGCTTAACATCTGGCTTCAGTGTTGTGATACTTGTTTGATTTTCAACTACCAAACATGACCTTTCTGGCTTTTTTTAGACATCCAAATATTTTGAGATTTTATAACTACTTTCATGACAGAACACGGATCTACCTGATGTTGGAATATGCTCCGGGAGGGGAGCTGTACAAAGAGTTGCAAAAACATGAGCATTTTGAGGAGACTAGAACTGCCACGGTGAGTAAAGTGTTGATGCTGCTTATGTTTTGTGAAGGGGAATGGAATCTCATCTTGGAACAATAATGTATGCACTGTAGACGTAACACGCTGCGTTTGTATGCAGAACAAATCATCTTGCCTAAGTAAAACTAGCTGGAAATATCTTGCTCACAAAGTGTCTTGTGTGACTGCCAATGTTCCAGTTCCTGGATAGAGCCAGGAATTGCCAAGATGTGGCATGGCTTCTTTCTAATCTTCAAAGTTTCAGTAATCTATCCCTGATTTTATATAGTACTACCATTAGCTTTCTAAGCCACTCTTATAAGCAATATCAAAACAATCATAGAATCTCAGGGTTGGAAGGGACCTCAGGAGGTCATCTAGTCCAACCCCCTGCTCAAAGCAGGACCAATCCCCAGACATATTTTTACCCCAGATCCCTAAATGGCCCCCTCCAGGATTGAACTCGCACCCCTGGGTTTAGCAGGTCAATACTCAAACAGCTGAGCTATCCCTCCCCCTAAATATATGGAGATATACCTATCTCATAGAACTGGAAGGGACCATGAAAGATCATCAAGCCCAGCCCTCTGCCTTCACTAGCAGGACCAAGTACTGATTTTTGCCCTGATCCCTAAATGGCCCCCTCAAGGACTGAGCTCACAACCCTGGATTTAGCAGGCCAATGCTCAAACCATGGTAAATATCAAACCAAATCACTCACTGCTGAGCCACAACAAGGTTTGTATTTAACTTACTAAATGGCTAAGTCGTATTTCCTATAGAAAACCACTACATAAACTGTGTTTGACTGTGTAATTCTCTTGGGTGAGGCACATTCTGCAGTATGTAGAAGAAATATCTGATGCTCTGATATACTGCCATGCTCAGAAAGTGATCCACCGAGATATCAAGCCTGAAAACCTCCTGCTAGGACTTAAAGGGGAACTGAAGTTAGCAGACTTTGGCTGGTCCGTGCATGCTCCGTCACTCAGGTGAGTCTGACTCCTCTTTTCAGTGGTAAGACCACTACGATAAGGATTCAGTCTCTATTCAACTGTCCTGTATTTCCAGCTCCTCCACTGACATTTTAGTAAAATCTGTCTAATATCCTAATTCTCTCATCTTGATTCACTGATGCCACATAATTGTCTCCAAAGAAATGAACTGTGGACAATCACTGGATTGTGACACCACTGATGGTGAGCAAGGAGGAGCAGGATTGGTTCAAGGTTGTGTGGTCCCTTGAACACTGAAATGAATCCTCAGGGCCTCCACAAAGGCATGAAAAGTATGTTCCTTGTGTCCTGCTTTGCTTCCACTACATGGTCCTTGAGACAGCATGAGCAGAGAGGAGGTCTGTCAGCAGCCCCGGGACCAACAGCTGAGAGAAGCTCTCCTTCAAGGCTGGCTATCTCTATGCCTTGACTGGCACTTTGAGGAAAGAATGCAAAACCATGCATAGGGCTTTTCTTAGGTATTAGAATCTTTATTTTTTTCCAAAGATTCTTGCGACACAGACTATAGTCTGAAATATTACTGTCATGGAGCCATATAAGTGCCTCTTGTCTTTCATGAAGCACTAAGAGAATGTTTTTGACTCGGCAGCCCAACCCTTCATGTAGCTTCTGTTCGACCTAACCTAGATCTTTGGCTTCAGGAGTTATGTCTAGTCCCCAGTCAAAACTATTCCTTTAGACTGAAACTTAAGAAACTGTACACACAGAGTCACCCAGCTTGCATACACAATTTTGAAAGTTTGGGCCTCAATTGGTCAGAAAGTTAATTGCTGGGTAAGAAAAGCACTTCCTAGGATTGAGACAGAAGCTAATCTACTTTCCCCACACCTAGGCAACAAAGCTGACATCCTACTTAGGGCAAGATCTTCAAAACTGCTCAGATTCTAGTGGGTCCAAGTCTGGCCCGTAAAGTTCTAAACTGGGTGTGGATGTACGTAGTAAATCAGTTATTGATAAATTTACTCTACCTTATTTTAATGCAACAAAATGACTGGTGATTTATTTTTTAAACAGGAGGACAACATTTTGTGGCACGACAGATTACCTTGCCCCAGAAATGATTGATGGGAGAACCCATGATGAAAATGTTGATGTTTGGTGTGTTGGTGTTCTGTGTTTTGAATGTCTTGTGGGGTATGCGCCATTTGAAGCACCCACCCGCAATGAAACATATAAAAGAATTGCAGAGGTAAGCTTTCCTAAATCCATGGAAGAAGTTACTTGGTTTTGAGAGCAAAGAATCTACTCCCACAGGCAAACAAATAATTAGCCCCAGAAGGATTTTTTTTTCTAATCAGTGAAAGCTGATTTCATGGTATGCGCAAACTAATGAAATAATAGCTTAATTGATCAAAGTTTACAGATAGGCAAAATAAGAAAAATGCTGCTTGAGAACTTTCTGCTTTAAGGATATTTACTTTGTATATTTTGACTGATGTTGACAAATTGTGTTTTAATGGTTATAAAGATTTAACTTTTTGAATCTTGCCATCTGTCATTAAATTGTCTGATTTCCCACCCTCCCATAATTTTCTGCAACTGTGAAAATTTAAATTGATAAAAATGGAAAAAAGCTTAAACATTAGATACTTATTGAATTATATAAAAAATCAAATTCTGGGGAGCCTACAAATAACCTAATCATATAAAAGATTAGACTAGGAACTCACAACTGTCAGCACCGCTGATAACCAGGCCAATAAATTCTCTTCTTTAGAATCAGACACTGCTTGGGTTTTGATTTTGTTGGCATCAAACATGACTGGTAAAGCACTGTCAGAGTGCATTACACAGAACTGGGCATCCTGTTTGATACCATCTCTGTATTCATTAGGACCCCTGACATTCCCAGTTAAAATATTCAAAACAATGTCAAAATAACATTGTTCATTAGGAGAAAATCCTGGTTACCATTTCCCTCTTCAAAGTCTGTAGTTGAGCAGGGTTGGATAAAGATGCCTTCAGAGCACATAGACTCATTCTTAAATCAACAAGAGTCCTTAAATAGTAATGCGAGGCTCTCCCTTTTAACAAACTACTCATCAATTGTGCTACCTAGTTACTAAAAATAGCACAAACGTACTGTGGCACTTCATCTGGCAATACATGTGGCAAAACTGTTACATCTAAATTAGTGTTAGGTGTGTTTCAGACAGCTGCTCCTTTTTTGTACAGAATTTAGGGTGAAAAGTGGTGACAAGAAGATGTAAACTACCTAATCTGAAACAGTAGATCATCTTGGATATAGATCTGGGGCCTTGTCTTGTACCCATACTAATCTACTGGAATTTTGCCATTGATCTGAATGGGAGCAAGACTGAGTCTGTGATTTCTTTTCTATCTGCAAAATTGACATGGTGGAGGAGGGGGATGAACAAATGTAGATAAATATATTGAAAACTAGGGATATAGGTACAAAATGTACCAGTTGGTTCTAATACTGGCCTTATTCAATGAAGATTACTCTCCTTCATTAATTCTGTCTTCCACACTGCTCAGTACAAAACGTCTCTTTAAAATTAAGCAGCCAACCAATTTATTCCAGTGAACACTATCAGCTAGTGTCCTTGACTGGGACTCTAATGTGCACACTGTATTGCAGATAAGTGGAAGTGTACTATGCCAGAAATATCTATCTTATTTTGCACATTAATGAGGGTTAGAAGTATATCAGATAAAGTTCTTGTGATTTGATCTATTCTGTGGCTGCTGTGACAATGATCTGGTATAGGAGATGTTACAATGTAATTCTGGAGCACACAAAGAATCTTACTTTTCATTGAAATTCAGTTGTTAGCGTATAGTTGGGTTATAACTTATGACATCAGACTTATATGCATTCCAAATCTTAACTGTCAATAACAGTCTTGCATGTTCGTAGTCTTTTTTTGAAGACCCTAATTTACTATCATGGAATTACCTGGCTTTGGTAATATTGTTACATCACTCATTACCCATTAAGCAGTAGTTTTTGTAGCTGTGAAGACTACAAAAAACTTGACGACTGCTTGGTGGCTAGTGTGCTGAGACCATAGTCTATTGTACTGACCAATGGTGTCTCCTGTGTCAGTTTGTCATATAGTTTGATAACCTTTGCAAGCTATCTAGAGTAATCTTCCCCGCAACCCCTTCATTTTGTTTGTACAGCACCTAGTGCACTGGGGTCCTGGTCCATGACACAGGCTCCTAGGTGGTGATATACAATTCATTGTACTTGCATCATACCGGCTGTTACCTTGTGGAACTAATATTGTGTGTCTTTTTTGTTTTGTTTTTAATTTCAAGGTTAAATTCACATTTCCCACAGGGGTGCCTGATGGTGCCAAGGACCTTATTTCAAAAACACTTAAGCGCACTCCTTCGTTGAGGCTCTCTCTTAAAGAAATAATAAAACATCCATGGGTTAAGAAGAATTCAAGGAGGATTTTCCCACCAGTTTATAAAGCAGCTGAACAATAAACTTGTGCTTCCAAGAGAAGACACTCTCGCTCTGTAATATTGACTACTTGTGCTTTTTTGAGATGGCTGGATTTTTTTTAATTCGGTTAGGAATTCAGTTTATCAGAATGAACAGGAGTGGGAAGTATTAGACACTAAACTAGAGAACTTTTTGTGATGCTGGAAAGAAAAAAAACACTAGTGGGCGTCTTAAGGCTCAGGATTGAGAGGTGGTGGGGAAAACAGCTTCAGTCCTGAAGGTAATATTTAAATGGTTAATTCACTTTTAGAAATAAAGCAGCTGCTGCCACTAATTAGAGTAGTTTGCTTTTTGTATAAACGTAATTTCATAATTATGCTTTCCCTGCCCCCGTTCAATCTGATGTTTCCATATAAGCTTTGAGAGCAGCTGCTCCCTTCATGCTTAAAATGAACCTTCTGCATCCTAACTGCCAGCTTTTCCTATGCGTCACGTGTGGTGGAGTCCGTTAACTTTGCAATAGGTAACACACACCCCCTTGCCTGGAGTTTGCACATAAGGCTGCCCCGAGAGGCCAATGGCGCTGGTTGTGTAAGAGGGCGAGCGAGCTGTGCTGCAGCCAGGGGCTGGACAAGTCCTGCCTGCCCCCCCCCTGCAGCGCAGAGCCCGAGCTGGTGATAAAGAGCTAGGCCCTTACACTGCAGCGTGCACCCCCTCCCGCCTCCGTGCAACGCTGAAGGGACTTGTCTTCCCTCCCACGCTGGGCCCCACGCGCCTCCCTCCACACACCGCCCCCGCCAGGCCAGCGCGGGGAGCACCACGCTCTGTGACAGCAGGGGTCGCTGCCAAGGCGGCGCAGCCGCATGCGCGAGAAACACCCACGAGGGGGGGATAGGGTCTTGCGAGGTTAGCCGGCCTACACGGTACGCATGCGTCCTGAGTGCAATTATTGTCACGAGACAGTCGCCTGCGCGCGCGTCTGTCTGGGGCGGGGAGCCAGCGCAGCACGTGGCCAACTGCGTGTCCGTCCGACGAGTGGCGCTTCGCTTCTGATGTCACACTGACGCAAGAGCGTAAGATTGGAGAGGGGCGTATCCTCCCTCGCCCTCCCCGTCTCCCACCAGGGCCTACCGCGCCTCTGCTCACGGCGCAGGCGCAGGCGCAGGCGCAGGGGCCGCCGCCGGCTCTGGCTTCCATTCTATTCGCTGGGGCGTCGCGTGAGGGGAAGACGCGCGGCCGCAGCACCGCCCGCCCGCCTGCCCCGGGCCAGTCACCGCCGGCACCATGAAGATCTGGACCTCGGAGCATGTCTTCGAGTAAGGGCGGCGGCGGCGGGGAACGGCCGCGGGGCCACGCGCGCGCCGTGCGGGGGGTGAGCGACCCGGGTGGGGCCTGGGCCCGCGTGGAGAGGCTCGTTTCCCAGCCGGGGCGGTGTGAAGAGCGACGAGGGGGGCCCGCCGGCACAGCAGCTGCCGCTCTGTGGAGGCAAAGCCCCTGCCTCGGGGGCTCCCTCAGCGCCGCGGCCCGGAGACCCGAGCAGCCTGTGGCAGGGGGTCTGCGAGGGCCGGGGGGAGAAGGTTCTTGCCAAGGGGCCCGTAGCTAACTGTGGGTGCGCGGCGTAGGAGGCGGGCGAGGGGGAAGGGACGAGCCTCGAGCTCCGCGGAGCTGCAGGAGAGCTCTGGAGCTCGCAGGCTTGTCCCTTCCGCCAGCAGCCGTCGGTCCAGTGAAAAAGATCTCTGCGGTTTGGGAGGTCGGTGAAATTATCATGGTCTTACATAGCTGTTAATTCAGGTGGGGCAGTGGTTCTGAAACCCCATTGCCCTGCCACACCCTTGTGACAACAAACATTGCTACGCGACCCCAGGAGCGGGGGGGGCGAAGCCTGAGTCTGCCTTAGTCCCACTGCTCCGGGGGGAGTGGGGGTGCAAAGCCTGAGCCTCACCATCCCGGGCGAGGAAGGGGTCAAAACCCGTGCCCCAGGGCTTCATCTCCAGCCAGGGGGCCTGTAACCTGTGCCCCGCTGCCTAGGGTTGTGGGGCTCAGGCTTCCCCAAGTCCCAGCAAGTCTAAGCCAGCCCTGGTGACCCCATTAAAATGTGGTCATGACCCACAGTTTGAGAACTGCTGTGTTACAGTAAAGCCACTAATTAAGAAATGTGCAATACTCTGGTATTCCACAAATAATTATTTGGTTTGTTTATGTATTGTTTCAACTGAATATGTTTTTTACCTGTATTTTTAAAGCAAACTGTAAACTGCATCTTTTTCGTTATACTAATGTATGTAATATATAAATGTGTTAATTTTGATTTATTTTGTCAGCCACCCCTGGGAAACAGTTACAACAGCTGCTATGCAGAAATACCCAAATCCCATGAACCCTAGTGTGATTGGAGTTGATGTACTAGACAGACACATAGACCCCAGTGGAAAGTTGCATAGCCATAGACTGCTCAGTACAGAATGGGGGATGCCTTCTATCGTAAAATCAGTAAGTACATTATTAGAAGATGAGAGAGAGAGAGTACGTACGAGTTATCTCATTTTTATAAATCAAAACACTATATAATTCAGCTCTTCTTGGGACAACACAGGGCCTGGGGGATCATACGTACTGCACCATTCCTTAGTGCCATCCCATGTCCCTATCTCCTTTACAATTATTTATGTCCCTGTGGCATTAGGCGGGAGCAGTAACTTTACCTACCCTCAAGCACAGAAGCTGCTCTTGTATCTAAATCTTGCTTTGTGTAGGCAGGTGGGGGTAAAGCCCAATATGACCTTTCATGTCTTGTATTGCAGCAACAACTCTTGTATCTTATTGCTTGGTTACTTGAAAAGCAGCAGCAGTAATCTGGTTAACAGCTGTTCTCTTAAGGTGTCCTGTTCCTAAAAATGGCAAATTTGTATTGGATTGTCAGGTACACTGACATTCTTCTGCTATGGTTTGATCCTTGAAGAAGTTTTGTAGTATACTTTGGTCCTGAAAGGTACATAAATCATTCCCAGTGTATTAACATGGCTTTCCTCATGATAAGAGTTTCTTTATTAGCTTAGTGGAAGAACCACATGCTTCCTTATTTATCATCAGTTTTAAATACCCCATAAATTAAGATCAGATCCCATTGTTGCACTTTACATAAACATTGTCAAAGACTGTTCTTGCCTCGAGTTCAAGACAGACAGACAGACGAGACAGACAAAGGTTGGGAGTAAGGGAGTAGTAGTATTTCCTTTTAATAGCCAGTGCTCCTATTTTATGTTCTGGTAGAATAAGGTTGGACTTGGGAAACCATGCCACTTATTTCTCATCTAGTTGAGAGAACAGCATTCTTCTGATTTTTTGTGATGTTACTTTTAAATGATTAACAGAATTCTGTTTTTGTAAGTAGTAGATAATATAGTTTAGCCTATTGCATACTTTTCCAAAGTTTAAAAGGATGTTAACTTAAATCACATTTCAGTATAAATTGTTTTACCTGCAGTTGTTAAAAGTAACACAGTTGCTATAACTGAAAAGAATTATAGAAAAATTTTATTTTTCCCTGCACATTTGACAACTATCTATGGACAAATTCACCCTTTCCCCTATATAATCATTCTGCAGCTTTTTTGCAGCATAATGAGCGAGAATGTTTTTCTGATAGGAGCACGTGGTTTTAAAACTGTCAGAGGGAAGAACAGTGGGACTTCTAGCTTTTTTTTAAATTGATGGATTTCAAACTGATGGCGTTCTTTTAAAGAAATTGAATTAAATTATACCTATTTTAAGCAGGAAATAAATACCAACTTTGTCATTTTAAGGCTAGTCGCATTTCTTACTCTTTATTCAGCATAGTAATGTTTACTTTGATATTCCATAGTATGTTGAAATGAAAGGAGAAAAGTAAATACAAATCTTTAACCTTTTCAGAATAGTTACTGCAGTGTGTTTGCGTGTATAATCTTGGGTGTCTTTCTTGTAGCTCATCGGTGCTTGCAGAACAAAGACATACGTTCAAGAACACTCTGTAGTTGATCCTGTGGAAAAAACAATGGAACTTAAGTCAAGTAATGTAAGTATTGTAATTTCTTTAATCAATAATACTAGAAAGTCACTAGTTGACTGACATGTTTAAATTGTATAAACAGTTTGAAAGAGAAAATTTTATCTTGAAAATAGCATACCTCATATTCTCAACCTTCTATAGCCCATTATAGTAAAGGAACTTTTTTGCCAGCTTTGTTATGAAACACCTGTACTAGAAATGATTAGTATATACAAAGCATCCCACCTTGTTTCAAAAATTCTTGTCGTATTGCTGCTACCTTACTGTGTAGTACTTTGCTCAGTACTGTATATCGTTTGTACATGGTTGTTGTTAAAATCCTTTTGTGATCTTAATATATGGAGATATACCTATCTCATAGAGCTGGAAGGGACCCTGAAAGGTCATTGAGTCTAGTCCCCTGCCTTCGCTAGCAGGAGCAAGTACTGATTTTGCCCCTGATTCCCAAGTGGCCCCTCAAGGATTGAACTCGCAAGCCTGGATTTATCAGGCCAGTGTTTAAACCCCTGAGCTATCTTCTCCCCCCCACACACACGCACGCACGCAGTTCTTGACAGTGTATGCTGAAGGACATAAGAAGAAAAAGTAGTTTAGCAAGCTTGAACTTTAGGATTTATTTCTTTTATGTACGTTTATACCAGTTTCATTAAATAGTATTTCAGCTGTAATTTTAGAGTATTAAATTAGAATACCACATTGAAAGATGGTGTTTAAAATTAGATATTTGAGTGTTAAGGTCTTAGGTTGTTCTAGTTGTATTTACTGCATCTTCTTAATGAAGCTTTTTTATTTATTTGATAAGAATCTAACTCATTTTATTCCATAGATTTCATTTACAAATCTGGTATCAGTAGATGAGAGGCTTATCTATAAACCACATCCTCAAGAGCCAGAAAAGTAAGCACGTGTATATTTGTCTTCAAGATTGCACCTTAGAAGAGTATAAAATAAATTTACATTATCCTTAATGGCATTGCTTCTGCAAATCCCCACTATGAGATTGCATGCCCTTCCCTAGGACAGTGGAGTCCATTTCAAAGCAGCTGCTCAGGGAGTGAGCATATGCCCCTGTTTCAGCATTTTAAAATGAAGGGTATAAAAATCCCTGATCTCTCAACTGTCTCTCATTTCCAGAGTCCTGTGTTTTTTACAAATATGAAATAAAATGAAAAACAACATATAAAGCAAAAAACTCACCCTGCAGCTATGGCTACTGTCCCATGGGGCTGGGCCCAGCTCCTTGCTCTGGGGTGTTGCGACTTGATGCATGGTTTCTCAGTGCCATTTCAGGTTTGGCCCAGCCACCCCTCTGTCATCATGATGCCACTGCCAGGCGAGTGCAGGGCAGGCTTGCTTTGTGACCTCCCTCTGCAAGACCCATGTCCCCTCCCCCCATGTTGATAAAATAGATAAAATTAAATAACACAAAATTGCAGGAAAATAACATGAAAAATTGTTAAATAAAATAAAAGGAATTTCATGGGTCTCTAATCTTTTTTTCCTATCAGCCTGAGTGCACACAGACCATAGACCTGTCTGCATCTGGATTTCTTTTAGACTAACTAAAGTAATTGTAGATCAGATTAGCTGCTCCTTTTGGAGAGCTGTGTTATCATTTTGTAGCTAGTAGTATTCCACAGCCCCCTCCTGGAAGATTGGTGCTGCTAGTTAGTCTCTCTCAGTGGGAATATGTCCTGGCATTGTCATAAGGGAGAAAGGTGACCTTTGTTCTTTGAATGTAGTCCGTCTGCAGATCCATGTTGACCCTCCCTTTTACCCTTTATTATGGAGAATTTAGGATTGAAGAAGTAGTAAGGGACTTTTGTGGGTGGGTAGGGATTACTGTATCTTATTTCTGGAATGCTGGAACAGAGAATCATGCACACCCAGCCTTACAGCAACATATCCCATTTCAAAACAATTAGTCATTGGGGGGAGTGTGTACATGCTTTTCTGTTCCAGCATTCTGGAAGCAAGAGAGAGAAACAGCTTTGCCAGGTAGATCTGTGGAAGAAGGGCATTTGGAGAGTGGGGGGAGGAGCTATTTTTATAAAGAATATTTGTTTTTATAATGTGAAAAAATAAAAGGAACTTTTTTTTTTTTACTCAGAACCATTTTGACTCAAGAAGCAATAATCTCTGTGAAAGGTGTCAGTGTCAGCAGTTATCTAGAAGGATTAATGGAAAACACTATCTCTTCCAATGCGAATAAAGTAAGTATGACTCCTCCATATATGTTCTTTATGACTTCTGGCTTCCTGATTTGTGGAGTTCAAAAAAAAAAAAAAGCTAAGGTTGGTTTTGTTTTTTTTACATTGTTCATACTGCATTTAGTTTACTTTTGAAAAAGATATGGCGGGGCTTTTCAAAAGGGATCGTAGTGTGAATCATTTCTTGAAATACAGACCTTGTGATAGGCATCTCCACGCTCAACCTCTCAATCCTGATTCTGCACCTTCCCTAGCGTAACAATAGCACTTTGTTAATATTGTCCTAACATTTAAAATGACAAAATAAAAATAAGCACGTTTTAGCATGATGGGTGTGGCTGCTTGATCACATCTCTCTGAATCTTTTGGGTTTTTTCTCCTCGTTGACTGTATATTTATTAGTACCAAGTTATCCCCATGCTGCCTGGGCTAGCATCTCCAGATCACTTTGAACTTTGGTTCTGTTCTATGTGTTTACTATTCGTCCAGTTCAAGTGCCATCCAAAATTTTACATCCAGCAGATGTGAAGCAGATGCAAAAAGTTGCTTCTTTTTACTGTAACTGGTCAGCTAGCCTCTGGAAATCCAAACAGGTCCTGGACTGCACTACAGCAGTTGGGAAGCATAGGCTTGACAGAATCAACTTTGCAATCACAATTTAAGCATTGCTAAACTAAAGAAAATCTTTACAAAACAAAAACAAAAACTGCACTGATTTCCTTGATACTTTGTTCGCTTTATTTGTTGAAACAGTGTGTGTTGAGGTCTCATTTAATTTACATCTTCAGTTTTATAAAAACTAAATTCATCAACTTTTGGTTTGCTAAAACTTAATTTATTAGTTACATGCATGGTCTTCGTCACCCCTGCCTTTTAATATTGTCATAGAATACAGAACTTTGGGAGAGACAAATGAAAAGGCAGTAAATATAACCCTAATTAAAGAAAATACTACTTCACATAGTATTCACCTCAGTACAAAGATGCTCTGCACATTGTTTCATGTGACAACTTAAGTATAAAGAACAGGAGTACTTGTGGTACTTTATGCTCAAATAAATGTGTTAGTCTCTAAGGTGCCACTAGTACTCCTGTTCTTTTTGCGAATACAGACTAACATGGCTGCTACTCTGAAACTTAGGTTCAGTTTAAGTCTTTTAAAATGGGGAATAAGAGACATGTAAGGCTTTGTGTGGGCCTCCTGCATGGGGATAAATTTCAGCCTTAGAATATAATCCATTGTATTTGCTGGTGCCAGAGACAAGAAGACAAAGCTGGATAATTTTATTGCCTTTTAGAACAATTTTATCTATGGCCCCGCTAGTATTTCTCTCTTATAGTTTTTATAATAGTGCCCATCATTTTAGTTATGAGTGTCTCCCAAAGAATTTGAAATCAAATCTAAACAGCTAGAGACCTAATTTTCCTCCTTGCCTTCCCATCTGTCAGTCACGTGAATTTTTTTTAACTGTTTGTGAATGTTCTCTTTTCTCACTGTTGTACTATTCATTTTCTGATTTTCCTCTTCCTTTTTTCTATACCTTTTTCTTTGTCTTCTTTCTTGTGGTTTTTACTGCAGCTGTAGGAGGGAGAAACTGAATTGAGTTTTCACTTGATTCTGAAGACTGTAATATTTGTGATAATTTTAATCTCTGGTGGAGTAAACTCTGAAGCCTTGGTCCTGTTCTTGAGAATGCTCTGTTTCCTCTTTCTCAGTAGCTTCGTCCTTGATGTTGGCAGCATCATAGTTTCTAAGGACTGTCAACGTACACAGAATTTATCTTAAAAAAACTCACGTTGGGCCGGTATGATGGAAGGCCTTAATTTAAGATTGCAGCTTTTGAACTCAACACATTATTCTGTTAAGAGCCAGTGTAGTGAGAAGTCCATGTATATTAACATATGGAAATACACAGGCAAGACACCCAAGAACTCTCCCTTGTATTTGCACTTTGCAGTAACCATACAATTATGATTAGTGCACAAGTGTTTGTAAATCTCAGATTCAGCTGATTTAAAGACACTTGACTTTTTTTCTTCAAGTCCACTACAGTAAATTAAACTCATAATTTACAAGCAAATCAGTTAGATTTTCAAAAAATGTATTCTGTGCTGAAAGAAAATGCTATACCTTATCTTCATACGTAACGAAGTGGTTCAGTCCCTCTTGCATGCAAAACTCAACTCAGTCTTACCTATGGAACTTCAGTCAACTTCAGTATTGTTGGGGGATGCTTGTGACTAGGTATATAGTACAATGCAGTTATTCTGACCTGGAGCTTCCAAAGACCTGGCTCATGTGACGATTTGGGGTTTTTCTGTAAGATGTGGTGCATTCTTTTAACCAGTTTTGGCTATCATTAGTATCAGCTGTTTGAGATTCCAGCAACAGTTAGGTGTCCAAAAGGATTCCAGGGGTGTGTGAAGCTATAGCTTGTGGATTATAAAATTGTGTGTGTATGTTAAGCAAAAAGTCACATTGTCTACCTTGTATACATTTTGTCAAGACCTAATTACATTTTTGTTTTCTGCCTGTCAGTGAATACTAGCAGAAATTAATTTTAGATTTCAAATCCAGAGTATAAAGAGAAAAATGTTTAACATCACCTGGGCTCAAATAAAATTAATTAGCCATGGTCTTTCATAGCTTAGCCCTATAAAGGTTTTAAAGGGAAGTCTGGGACTTGGGAGAAAGATCTTCTGGTTTGCATGAATAGTGGAGGTATATCTGTGCTCACTCTTGGCTCCCCTGTTTCAATTGTTTTGATCTAGCTAGTCTTCAAGAAAATATGATGCCTTGGCCATTTACTTACAGACCTTTCCTTTCTTCATAAATATGTGAATAAGTGTTTTTTTTTAATTGCAGGGCCGTGAAGCATTGGAATGGGTAATCAGTAAATTGAATGCTGAAATTGAGGAGTTCACAGCTTCAGCAAGAGGAAGCATGAGGACTTCTATGGCAGCGGCAGCATTTGTAGAGAAATAATAGTGAATACAGCTATATCAATTACTAGGTCTAAGTGAAATAAGCAAACTAAAACTTCTCTCCAAGTTGAAATATATTTATTCTTATATTTGTTATTTAAAGGTATATTTGTATATTAGGTAGTTTTTAAATTAAAACTTGGAGAGAAGTTATAAATTCTTGTGACTGAAGGTTATGTGCTGGGGCTTCACTAACGTGTTAGTTTCATTGGACTGAACGTTTTTTTCAAATGAAATAACCTCCTAATATTCAGAGCTAATTCCTGTATTTAATGAACACTTATATAAAACAGTTTTTATCCTAGGTAAGTTGCAGACGTTGCAGGAGATAGACATGTTAGTGAATCTTACTTGGGTGGAATTTAGTGGTTTGATTCATGAACTCTACCTCTTTTGGGACCAAGCACATAATTAAGCAAAATGGCTTGTTCTAGCAAAGTTGGTGTTATGTTTGTCTTGGGCAGTTGAATGATATAACTTGATTTAGATGGAAGTTTTATTACTTGAAGTCTGAAGTATAAATGAATGTTTGTATAAAAATACTTGTTTTGAAAACTGCTGTTAAAAAGTTATTGGATAGCTGAGCTAAAACGGTACTTTTAAAGTTAAACAGCATCTTAAAATTCTCACAATAAAAGTCACTGAATAGTTTTGAATAGTGTACTTACCTGCTGAGGCCCAAGTTCTGTCCTTAAATATGAAGTTGAGTGTTACATGCCAATAACTGACAGAAGAATTTAGCCCTATGTGCTTGCTTATTTTTCATCCACTATCACAATACAAAGGAAAACAATCTCTATGCAGAAGGGTACTGTAACCACATGTGCATTTTAACATGTAATTTTGTAGACTATTAAAGCTTCATAGAAAAGTAGAAATGTATTTTGAAATTCAGAAGAAAAACTTCCCTGATGTTATTAGAGGAACTTTATAGAATTGTAGAAGTGAGACTGAGATACTTCTTCATATGTTTACAGGAGTTGTTACATTGCTAAACATGTTTAAAATGTTGCCTAATCATGCTTCAAAAATACTCATTAAGCATGGCATCACAGACTATTTGGGTGTCCTTTAATTTAAACACAGTATTTTGCCTTTAATTTTCTATGTAATGCTTTGTGTGCCTCCTTTATATCTTATTGAAATAATTGTCTGCTTATAAACAAGGCTTTTAAATGAAAGACTGGAATCAGAATTTAGAAGAGGGTTCGATAATCTTGTCTCTTAGTACTGGCCACAGATTCTTGGTGCTGTCCCATTCTTGAGTTCCCACAGCTTATCGCTAAAGGTCAGATTTTTGCCAACGGTACTGAAGTCAAGTACCATATTACTCTGCAGATAATTCCATTGGAATCAGTGAATCAATCTCATAAAATAAGGTCTTGCCTACATGGCTTGTGTAGTCATGGCGCAGCGAAAAAACCCACCTCCATGAGAGGCATAGCTACCAGCACTAGGAGCATGGCTACCAGCGCTGGTGTACTGTCTATACAGGCACGTTACAGTGCTGAAACTTGCAGTGCTCAGGGGTGTGTTTTTTCACACCCCTGAGCAAGAAAGTTGCAGGACTGTAAAGTGCCAGCGTAGACAAGTCCTAAGGCACCCTTCAGGGGGAGGGAAAAGTGCAAAATGTAGCATTAAAGAAACAGCACTGATGATTTACTGGTCGGAAATCCTGACTTCTGGTGCCATAAGGGTCCATTTGGCATTTCAGACCAAATCCTAATCATATGTTGTTTTGTGTCATTTTTCAGAATGTAAGATGTCACCTGTTTAGTATTTTCTGTTATATGCCATTTTTCTGTGATACTAAAGTTGCATATTGAATATTGTGTGTTAAAGTGACACAAACTAGATCTTTTCTTAGTTTAACAGTGCTCCATATAGTGGGAACACAAACTTCAATAAGATTTTATATAGAAGAAAGATTGTATGTGTGTGTATAATGCAACAAAAGAAAATGTACCTATTTAATATTTTTTTCTACTTAAAACCTATGAAGTTTTAATTTGAGACTTTGTTAGTACATTTGTAAAAACAACTCAAATCCATTAGGGTTTGTGGATTTTTTTTACACATGGAGATTGTTCATACAACTGAAATTATATTTCAACTAAAGATTAGTAAATGTTGCTACTTGATCAAATTTCTGTAGTCATAATGTATCTTGTGATAAAAGTTGCAATGCTCAAATTAGTGATTAGAAACTTTTTTTAAATTTGTACCTTTTCTCTTAAACCTAGCTTAATTCTGTGCATTTTAAACTCAATATAAATTTTCTTCATTTTGCCGCACTATGGACCAACTAACTTGAACTGGCAATATTTAGTAGGCATTTGAAGGATTTTGATTTGTTTCATATTTATTCAGGCTTTTGGACTCTTCCTGAGCAGGGTAGTGCTTTTGTGTGTAATTTTTTTATTTTAAATAAAATTGTTGCTGAGTGTTGGCTAGTTTGTAAGAAATCAATCAGGTCATAAGACCTTATATGCCCTTTAGAGTAGCAGTCAGTTTGAAGGCTACTGATTCTTTTCTTCACTGTTCTGTAGCAGAGGGAGAGCACTGAATGCAGGGGAAGAGAGACTCTGCTTTTTAATTTACTTATAAAATAGCATATCCCCAAATTTACAGAGGCACTAATAAGTTAAGCACAAACAGTTCCTATAACCTTTCTGTACTGCCAAGTATCTTTTCTGTAAGACCACCGTGCATTAACCTGCAGCCCAGTTCCAAGTCCATTGGAGTCAGTGCATGTTTCTTAGCAATATCTGCTCACCTTTCTTGGAGTTAACAGAGGGAACTGAAGTCATAGGGGCAGTGCAGCCCTTTCTGCCCTGAGCTTGTGACCTCCATCAAGAACTACTTTCCCAAAATTTCCCACAGCTCTGTGGCACTGGGGGTAATATCCTGCAAGTGTGGCTATGGAGAGGCAACATTATGAACCACAATTACCATAGTAACCTCGTTCTCTTTTTTTTTTTTTTTTTTTTTTTTTAATACCTGCTTGCTTGCTCTATCACCATGGCATTAAACCCTTGGGTTATAGAAAGCTGGCCTGGGACCCAGTTTCTTAGTTCCTAACCAGTCTAGGAACATGTTTTTAAAAAAATGTTTTAACTAGTAGGCTGGCTAGACTTAGAAATGGGTTTAGGTGAAACCATTTTTAACTGCTTTGAGAGGTTGGCTTATTCACAGGGTGAGGCCATTCGTGGGAGAGGGAGCAAGGAAGGAGGTGGTAGACTTTTCACCATTTTCAGTTGTTTGCTTTGAATCTAATAGGCCCATTTATCTCCTGTGGTCAAGCTGTTTTTGTGCCACACCAACTCTAAAGTAGTCATAAATAGTTTACCCAGGTAATGGATGATTTCCTTTGCTTAGGAGAAGTACTGGTTGGTGCAGAGTCTCCAGAGTGGCTACCGAGCCACTTCCATCCAGCTCCCAATGTAGAGAGCAGCCAGGCCACCCTGTATCTAGCTGACCCACCGCTATTTGAATGTGAGGGTGGGGGGAATGCCAGCAGCTATCTTAATTTACAGCAACTCTGAAGCTGGTTTATGCTGGATACTGCGACTGGCACACAAATGACTTTAGGTACAAAAGTGACTTAAAGCCACTAGGCTAACTAGGGCTTGCTGTGAGCATAGTGAGGAGGATCTGGTCCAGAGTTTAAAATTCCTAATTTGAACCAGGAAATCAGGTATCCTTAATAAAGATCCATATTGTGCTATCAGTTTTTAAGCAGATCATCATCATTGAGTTCAGTTGGAGTTCTGCTTCAAAGTTGCTGCATTATAGATTCAGAGTAAATTTTTAATGTAGGAGTTGCGAGATCCTAGGGACGTAATGGTCAAATTTATCATCGTAGATAGGCCCCAAATCACTTTTCTCTTACTCAAAACTATACACTACAAGTCTACACTGTTACAATAGTTTAATAGCAATATTGTGTGTATACAACAAGCAAAAATATACTGAGTCACTCAAAGCCTGCCAGACAACTGCACACTGGCTGTGTGAGTTTTATAGACAGGCCCTCAGAAAGCAGCCAGAAAGAAATTAAGATAGGCCAGAGCCCATTCTGCTCGTTGTTGGTTGTGTGCTCACTGTCTGCTATGCAAGTACATAACCAAGCCTAGCATATTATTAGCACCACTTTATATTTGTCTTCTCGGTTATTTTGGATGCAATACTGTCAGATTTTTCCTGGTCTGTTTCCACAGCATACCTTCTAGCACGGGTTCTCCAACTAGAGGTTGGGACCCTATAGGGTCATGAGCTGTCAGCCTCCACTCCAAACCCCGCTTTACCTCCAGCATTTATAATAGTGTTAAATATATAAAAATGTGTTTTTAATTTATAAGGGGGAGGGTCGCACTCAGAGGCTTGCTATGAAGGGTGACCAGTAAAAAAGTTTGAGAACCACTGTGGCTTGTACTGAGGATTCCTGTTTAGAGAGACCCAGTAGAGTTCTAGTGGATTCTTTAATGTGAGTGAAGCCCACTAGTGCTGCTATAGTTAATCTTATTTGAAATTTACATTTTAAATTACATTTGGAACTATGATACGTTGGCCAATTTAATCTCAGGTCCTACAGAAACTTACTATCTAGGTTGTTACCTCACTGCTGCTATTTTCAACAGAATTTAAAATCTGTTCAGTTAGTTTTAGTCCCCAAGAATATCTTTGACTGCCCATACTAGCTAATCAAGGATATTGCATTTTAAAATCTTGCTCCTACTGTATGGCTGAAGGCTGCACTGTGTATTTAAAAAATTAATAAAAGAGCAAAATGGTATTTTTCTTTGGGTTTAGTGGGATAGTTCATCTGGTGTTTTGGGGTTTTTTTTGTTTTAGTAAACAATTTCACTATGGGTGATGTTTACTCTTCCCCCACTGCATCATTTACATAGGTTTCGGGGGGGAATCTAATCCAGGGTTCCAGTGATGGAGTCTGCCCCCCTAAGCTTTTGGGGTTTCCGCATAAGGGTGGCTCTAGCAAACCCTCAGTTCCTGATTTCAAAGACAGTTAGGTGCCTAAGTACCTTTGTGAATCCCACACCTAAGTGTCTTAGCTGCTTTTGATGAGGCTCTTAAGTCACTTAGGTGCTTTAGAAAATTGTACCCAGTGTTATTTACTATCGTCTGTAAAATGCTTTGACATTTACCGAAATAAAAATCCTATATTATGTTATATTACAACAGACTGTTAAATATATTTTAAATTAAAAGAACAAGAAAAAGTCATTAAATACATCATTTACAGTAGTTATTTGTAACTAGTAAATGTGGACTGAATCTTGACCCACATTGTCCTTATTATGCCAAACCTAGGACTCTCTAGACTGAGAATAGTCAGCCAAGCCTGCCAGATTGTGTCTAATTTGCAGAGTGGACAACTGAAAATTAAAATTTCACTGCCAAAGTCATTTTTACTTACAGTCTAAACCAGGAGTTGAATCCAAATGTCCAAAAGTTAAAAAACACCTAATGGGTTCATCCACATCACTAGCTCATCTCCAACATCTCGCTCTGTAATAGAAAACAATACAGAACTGCAGCCTTACATTAAAATTGTAGATAATTTCAGAATACAGTATTATGTACTAGTGCTCCATCCTTAGTGCTTCATTGAGGCAGTAAGGGATTTACCAGAAGATTACCTGTATTTTAATCAGCATGGCATGATTTCCAGTAGCTGTTGAACAGATTAGGGTCATCTTCAGCAAGCACAGCAGAGCTTTAACAGCAGAGACCAATATGGCTCACACTAGGGAAGAAAGGTGAAAAATCCACAGCTAGAGAAGGTATGAAGTATGTTCTGTGCAGTAATGGTTATGCTTCCATGTTTCTCCAATGTGTGTCATTTCACAGGAAAAGCAGAGTAGCCTTGCCACTCTAAACAAATGCAGAAGAGACACAGTGAAGGGACACTGGAATCTGTAGTGTGTTGGAAATTGTGTCAGAATTGGTTTTTCATTGTGATGCGATTAGCTTAGTTATAATGATTTGTTTTCTGTTGTAATGTGCATGCGTGAAACTTTTTAATCTGAAGAGAGAGTCACAGAATGATGGATCCTTATTCATTAGATGGGAAAGGATTTCTCAGAGATGGTTCACAATTTTTGTTGTTTCATCAAAGTGTGCAAGGGAAGAAGGAGAGTGAGCATATTTATATTCTCATCATAAACATTACTGAAACCTGTGTGGCAAGAGATTTTCATGTATTTTGCCATCCTGATCCATATACTTTGTACACTTGATAAAATGACAATTACATTGGAGGACCTCTAAAATCACGGCTTTATTAAAAATAAATGTAAAGTTTATTTGATAATTCAGTATTGTTTAGGCCTTGTATTGTTGCATATGTGGATTTTATTTTGTAGAATGAAATATTTTCATATTGTGCCAAATTCCTGTGGTCCTTAGTCTATACATGCTACGACTAAACTGTTGACTTCTCTTCACTAAGAAGCAACCTTTAGTGGGAGTGATGTTAAATCAGCTATGCATGTGTCTGCACCTCAGTCAGACAATAATACAGACAAATTTCAGTTGTGTAACCGCCTGAGAAACTGCAGCCTTGCATCATGAGTGCATGCTTTACATGTCCTGGCCCATTATACTATGTTAGAACACAACTGTGAGTGAATATATGTATGTAATGATTTTTTTTAATACATCTGTTGCCATGTGTCCCATCATGACAACTGGTGTCAGTAAGATTGGAACTGCTGACTGTCTTGCTGTGCAGTCTTGAGGGGCCAGGAGCAGGGCCTGCAGTTGTAGAATGTTCATCTTGTGATCTATCCCAAACTATACTAAAGGCACCATTCGAACTAGAATCTGAAGTTTTCAGCTATACATTGCTTATGTTCTGTGGCTTTGCTGAGCATTTCCCAAACTTTGTTCTTTCTCTGGGATTAAAATGGATGTATTGTCTATTTATCATAATTGATCTCTTCAGTATAGTTTATTAAGGCAGCCAGAGTGCCCACAAATTAAAGATCATCATTATTTTATTAAGAATTACACCCAAAGGAAAAATAACAAGTGATCAGATGGGACCATTGTATAAAATAAATAAAAGAGCATAATAGAAGCTGCCAGACCTTTTCAATACATTTCTTAATTAGTTGCAAAGGCAATTTGGAATGACATTGGCCCCCCAAAATAAACCAACACTTATTCCTGAGAGAATTACTATTTTCTTTTCCATTTCTATTAATGTCCTCAAGGAGATGCACTTTGCTGAATTATGGTGCCTCTCTCAGCATTGACTCAGATGAGAAAGAAATGATCCATCATATCTTTATAGTGATAGGCCAGGTAGGACTCTCACTTGCCATTTACAACTACGTTTGTTTTAACTGTAAGCCATTAAAAACCTATCTATCCGTCTGCAATGGCATTTATTCCACTCTAATCACTATGACATCTGAATGCCCTCTTGTATCTGGAGTCCAGAAGTTGAAAAGAAGGTTTAGTAACTTTCATTCTCTTATTTTATCATTTTATTTTAAATCATCAGGCCAGGTGATGAGCTTGTATATGTAACAGGAGGGTATTTGGAGGGTCCTGTGCTAAGATTTTGCACACACTGTGGTCTAGGGACATAGATACACTTAGAAAAAAGACAGATACATACTGATGCACAAATGCTTCTATGCATTTACTTGTCTGGGATTCTGGGAAATGCTAGTATTCTAAGGGATAATGCTGTAAGCTTATAATATTAGAATTTAGTTGAATAAAATCCCAGAGTGAAATCTCTGTTTAGTTACTTTCAGTAGTAATATTAATTGGTTTTTATGTTCTCATTGTTTTATATTTTCTTAGCATTTTAATTGTTGGAAAGTTTTAGCTGAACCTGCCTAGGATTTGTATAAAACATCAATCATTTTGTGGATTTACTTGGCTTTTCAGTCTCTTCAGCCTCCCTGTATCTCTGTGGACTCACCTTTTTTGGCCTCCCTGGATCCCTCCAATTTTGAGTCTTCAGGCTCCTTAGAACGCTGCAAACTCACCTTTTCAGATTCATTGGACCTCTCCAGTCTCAGCTCCTCAGATTCTTTGGACGTCTCGAGCAACACTTCTTCATCGTCCCTGGACCTCTCTGATCTCACCTCTTCATCTTCTCTGGACCTCTCTAGTTGCAGCTCTTTGGCCTCTTTGGACGTCTCCAGCATCACCACTTCAATTTCCTTGGAGCTCTCCAGTCTCACATCTTCAGATTCCTTGCAACTCTCCAGTCTCACTTCTTCAATCACGTTGGACCTTTCCAGTCTCACCTTTTCGGGCTCTCTGGACCTTTCTAATCCGAGCTCTTCAGTATCCTTGGACCTCTCCAGTCCCACTTCTTCTGCCTCTTTGGATCTCTCGAGTCTCTCATCTTCACCCTCCCTGGACTTCTCCAGTCATACCTCTTCAGCTTCCTTGGACCTTCCTTATGGAATCTCTTCACCCTCTCTGAATGTATCTGATCTGACCGCTTCAACCTCTTCCCCCACTGCATCACTAGACCTCACTAATTTTAACACTTTAACATCTCAGCGTTCCTCTGATTTATCCTTATCAACCTCTCTGGATGTTTCTAATCTCATCTCTTCACCCTTTCTGGACCTCTCTGACCTCACTTTTCAGGATGCCTCTTCTCTCACCTCTTCAGTTTCTCTGGACCTTTCCAATCTCACCTTTTTAGCATCTCAGGACCTCTCTCTGTCAGAGCTCTCTAAATGAGTTCCTGTTTGGGAGAGTTCTATAAATTGTACTCAGCCCTGGGTATGAAAACAGTTTGTACAGGTCTGTAGTGGTGCCTTGCTTATGGCTGCAGAAAAGTCAATCATTTATGTTATAGAGTTTTTGTACAGCTCTGCTTTTATGTTCATACACTAAGCCTCATTCAGTCTCAGCCTGCTACCTCTCTCAGAGCCCTGCCTCTTTTTAAAAGCTCATTTTGAATTTTCATCTTCTAAGAAAGATCAACAGATGACAAAAGGGCTAAATGGTCAAATAATTGCACTCAGTGTGCATGTCTCCAAAACTTGAGCAAAGTGTGCACAATTTGAGGCAGGTAGTATGTCACGTACAGTGAGAGGAAAGACATGGACAAAAGCGCAAAGCAGGATAAAAAAAAATAAAGACCAAAGAGGAAGAGGGAGAGACAGAGCTACAAAGACAGGCACGGGATGGAGTGGGGAAGACAGAGAAAAGTAGAGGAACATTTAGTGGGATAAAGGTGCCCAGGGCGTCTAATATCCTAATAAATTGTCTTGGTGGTTTGGGCAACACATGAGGCATCAAATGACCTTGCTTGGAGCTATGGTATTTATCAAATGAAATCACCAGGTGTAACAAATCAAAGCAACCCTAGTATAAAAATAACCCTTCCTTCTCTCCCACCAATACTAAAATGACTTAGCAAATAGAACAGTTAGCTGTGCAACACCTAATTTGTTGGCAGGATTGTCACAAACATAATGGAGGTGAGCATATTCCAATGCTTCCTGGTATCCTGCTCTTGTTTGTTTTGTCACGGATACTACCTGTTCTTTCAGGAGGTTGGTTCAGTTTGTTGGGTTTGATATTGACTGATTGACACTCTCTCTAGCTGCTGTGCCCAAAGTGCTGTGTGTTCAGTAGAAATAATTGGTATTTCTGTAGTAATAGGTTATTTTTTACATGCTGGAAAACTATTCCAACATGCCATGTATGCCTCATAAGTAAGAGCAAAAATGACTTGCAGAAAACCAAGCAAGAAAATAAACACATTAAAGAAGATTGTTGTCTTCTTTTATAATAATTTTTGTGGAATTATTATAGGAGAAATTGTGAGATGTTTTTATTTTATAAAAGCTTTTAAAAATTAAGTTTGACTTCAGCTGCTGCATTTGATGCCAGCAGTTGAGTATACCCTTAAAAATCAGCAAATTAGTGACTGAGGTGAAATGAGCTGGTCAAGTTCAGTTCCGTATAGATAACAAATACAATAATCACTAATGGCACTAATTGGAACCCTTGCTAGCAATCTCAATGGAAAAGTCAAGTAGGGAATGTGCAGGGAGAGAGAACTCACCCTTCCAGACTTACAGGTTTTTCAGGCACACTGGTGTGGCAAAATGGACACGTTTTCACTTTCACTGCCTTTGCTGTACATGCTGTGTTGCAGACTCTATTTGTGCATGAACAGATGTCTCTAGGCCTGTGAATCTCACATCTTTCATCAGCGTTATCCACCAAGATCAGGTTTGGATTTTGGGGAAGCTACGTTGTCATTCTTATCATGTATGGATTTTTTATTATCATGGTTTTTAGACCAAGTGGAAGCTCTAGTGCATTTGGAAATGACCTGTTCTTTGTCATGTACAGGCTTCTGTGTGTGAGACAGACACACTAATAAGTTAATTGATACGTTTCTGGACGGATTTGCCAAGTGGTGGTGTCCTGCTTCTCTCTGATGGAATGAAATAGGCTTTGTTTCCAACATGGACCATTGAAATGCTGCTTTTCTGGCTACAACTCTGAAAGGATGAGAGAAAGAGGCTGGTTTTCAGAGCATGCCCAGTTTAAATCCACCTCCACAGCACCGTCTCTGCCCCTTCCCAGGACTCCTGCACTAGGAGCAGGCCAACATGCATATATCATCTCAGGAGGCAACCAGCAGTAAATCTGCTTGAGGCTTCACGTCATAGTGGAGCCACTTCACATTTGAGAAGTTCACTTTAAAGACATTCCAAGGGGGAGTCTATGCTAAAGAAATTTTTGCTGTGTAGCTTCTATGGAGACAGACTGCAGCAATAGTTCAGAATAGCCATGGAAGAACAGCGCATCTGCATGGATGGCACAGGTCTTCTGGGATTCTTAACACCCACGTTGATCCAAGAGGATCCATAATTTTTTGTTTTATTATTGGGGTGGGGGACTCACATGCACATACCTCAGTGGAACAATTCCATGGGTCTGATCCAAGGCCCACTGAAGTAAATGAAATGACTCCCATTGATTTACATGAGTTTTGGCTTAGGGTCCATAAGGGAAGCTCAGAGATTCATCCTCAAACTTCTGACCTTCAATTTGCAGGAGGGCATATTTGGATCCATCATTTTTTTTAATTATTGTTGTTATATATGTAAAGTAACCTACTATTTTCAGGCCACTGTAGAAAATTATTAGAGTGGGTTTCTGGTTAGTGGTATATATTTTCCCTCCTTTTCCATGTCTACGTTTAGGCAAATTATGAGAATAGTTTTCAGGAGTATACAAATATAAAAAAGACAGTTTTCTTTTGTTGTATCTAAAGGAGGACCCTTTTAAAGCCTCACTTTCCTAAGGATGAGGTCTTAGTGAGTGTGGGAGAATTTTAGGGTCTGCAGACACCTTTGCTAACAATTTTCAGCTCTTCAGATATGATTATCTTGGTATGGGTTATGTGCATTTTATAAAAGCATATTCTCAGATGTTTGCTTCAGCTATATTTTAGTCAGTTGTAACCTAAAGCTTACTGAAAGGTGTTATATAAATGTAAGATGTCATTATGTGATAATGAATAAGACCATCCACTGTTCTCCAGCCTTTTAGAAAATAATTACAGTTTCCTTTCTGTTTATTTTGTCCTAACGTTTGGTGATTTTCAGGCAAGTTATTGGCAGTGGTTTTAGAAATGAAAAACCAGAGCCCTGATCCTGAAACTGGTTCCCTTTAGACAGACCTCTGAACACATGTAACACCTCATTAGTGTTTGGAACATTATGCAGGTCAGAGGTCTGCCAGTCCAAAGACAGTTGCCAGGATTGGGGATGTAGTGTCTAGGGCTAACAACCACGCCAAGTTGTTGAACATTAAACAACATTTTCATAAAAATATATTCTTCAGTGAACACAGTCAACTTGAAACCTAGTCAGTTTCAAGAGAGTTCTGGAAGTGGTTTTGGATCCCACACCTCCCCTTACATCCCCTTCCCCAATTTTAGTGGTTTTTCTCTCTGGTTGCTGTGTTAAAGACCCACACAAAGCAACGGGATATTCACAAAGGCCCCGATCCTATAAGTTGTTCCCTGCAGCTGGGCCTCATGTCTCTAGGGGACCCTGAATGAGGTCCTAACTGGCTATCGCTCAGGGAAGAGTGGAGCTGGCACCCACAAAGCATTCTTGAAGGCACCAAGGGAGGCGTGTTTTCCTCTAATCTCCTTCAGTCAGAGATCGGGGGTGTCACCCGGGAAGCAGTAGGTGAAGCAGAGTTCAGCCAGAAGGGGGGGGGGTAGGTTAACGGTGCCCACGCGGGGTTATCATGTTCCCACAACCTAGTCAGGGCTATTGAGGTGGATTGAGCGGGGCTTGGGCTGCCCCACTCGGGGCTAGCGCTGGGTGCAAACCCCGCGCTGCTTTGGCAGCACCGCGGTGGCTGGCTCAGCCTCAGTGAGATTTCAGCCCCCAAGGCAAGGGGCTGCCTGCAGGGCCTCCGGACACGCCATGGAGCCGTAGTGGACCGGCGGTGCCACTGGTTGGCTATGAGCGCAAACCCGCCGCTTCCCGCGCCCCGCCGCTGCCAACCCCTGCAGCAAACGGAATGGGGGCGGTGCCAGGTCACTCCGCACTCTGATTGGCGGCACGGAGGACTCGGGTTGCGATTGGTGGGAGCAGTTAATTCGCTGCGATTGGCCGAGTTCTTTGAGGGGATTTAAACTGTGATTGGCGAAAGGGGACGGTTTCCGATTGGTTAGTGGCGGGCGCTTCGGCCTTGTTCCGGTGCGCGCTGACCTTGGCGCCTGGGGGTCCCGGAACCGCAGCCATGGTGTCGTACTGGAGACAGGCCGGGCTCAGGTACCGGCTGCTCGCGGCTGGCCCGCGCCTGCCTCATGCCCGTCTCTTGCCGGGGAGCCTGGCTCGGAGCGGCCTCAGACGCTGCTAGGGCAGCGGCGCCTCCGTGGCCCTGAGCGGAGGCTCTCAGTAGCCCGGGCGAAGGTGTGCGGTGTGGCCCTGGGCTGTAGCCGCCTGGGGGCCAGGCACGGCGGGGAGGAGGCCCCTGGGGAGCCGAGGTTGGGAGCCGACCTGGCCGCTGCCAGGCTGGGGAGCGGCCCCGGCTCGTGGCGCTGGAACAAATTCCGCGGTGAGGTGCTGGGAGCCATTGAACGAACCTAAACCCTCTGTGTGATGGAAACAACTGCAAGCAAGGCGGGGCTGCCAGGCCCCTGGTCTCGTGGGGCCGAGGGCGATCACACCCACGGTTGTGGCTCAGCGGGCAGGAGGGTGCCTCGCTGGGAAGGGCGCTCTGCTGCAGGCCCTCACGTAGGGAACTGCCTAAAAACATGGCAGAGCAGTTGTTGGCAGCACCTTCGCCCGCTCCCAGCAGACCTAGAGTCCCTGGAGCTGGTTATGTTAATTCTTGGGGGTCCACCTGTTTTTCATCCTGTTTGTTTCCTCTTTTTCAGCTACATCCGCTATTCCCAGATCTGTGCCAATGCTGTCAGAGCAGCCTTGAAACCACAATACAAAGCTGAGGCAGAAAAAGCTGCTGTGGCCACTATAAAAATAGTGAAACCTAAAAAGGAGTAAGATGTAAGTAAATAGCATGGGAAGGGGTTTTTGGATCCCTTATTATAGGTTCCTGACTTCTTCTCACGGTGATATTGAGGAATCTTCTCATATTACCTTTCAGGTTAACAACAATCTAAAACCTGCAGGTAGCTTGTGCAGAAAGTGTAGCCCAGATCTTGGGGCATAAGACTGGTTGCATAGGCTGTTGAGTAATATGTTGGAGGTGTCTGTAGCTTTCTCGGACTACCGGTTGGCTCAGTGATAGGAAGAAACTTTAATTTCAGAGATCCATTTTAATGAGATCCTCTCGGCCTTCAAACAAGAGCTTAGGTTGTGGGGACTTTTAGCTCTGTATGTGTCTGGTTGGGTTAAACTGTTACAGGAGGCTTAAAAGCTTTTGGCTTGAATAGCAGTCTTTTTTTTTTTCTTGTTCCTCCACTTCATTTGAACAAGAGCAAGCTATTGATTTGGTCCCTGAACTCTGCCACCCCACCCTGCGACTCAAGCTAGCACATAGAGCTAAAGTTCATTCCTTAATAACACTTCCCCAGATGGTTAACAGGCAGCTAATCTCATCTACACTGTTTTTCTGTTGAGGAAATGTTTTGTGCTTGTGAAAGGTGGATCTATTTGTCCCTTCACTTATAAGGACACGTACACTGCAAGCAATTAAAGAAGAGTTTTTCGAGATATCTGTGGACTGGAATGACTATGGATAAGAAATCTGGTGTGTATCTGTTGGTTTAGCCTGGCTAGTCAAAACAGACCAAAGGCTACGTGAAGTCATGTGACTAGAACTGCAGTCTAATGGGGATATCTATCTTTCTCAGTAAAGGTGCCATGTTTTTCTCAGCATCATGGCCAAAACTCCCATTGTATTTATGTTGATAGGAACCATGTCTGCATAGTGTCATTCTTCAAGAAGTTGGAGCAATATTTTCTAAAAATTTGCAGATAAAGGTAAAAACTGAAATACAAACAGCTGAATTAGGATCATCTGTTACAAATGTTGACAAAGTAAATAACTTCAGTAGTCTGTGTTGTTCTGTCCTCTGAACACACAGGGCTAGATTTACAAATGGAGGCACTCACTTGAGAGGTGAGAGCTCCTAGTTTGAATCCCTGAATTGGAGCGGGATTTGAACAGGTGAGTGTCCTAACCACTCGGCTGTCAGATATCCATGGGTAGGTCTCTTTATGTTGAAGCTGTTCCATGTTGAATAAGTCATTGTTCATTGAGCTAGTGAGAGAGAAAGTGACTCTCTAATTCAGTGGTTAGGGCATTTAATGGGATGTCGGAGAGTCATGTTCAAGTCCCTGCTCCAAATCAGGGATTCAAACCTGGATCTCACCTCCCAAGTGAGAGAATTTATCAGTCAGCCCCCAAAATTGCTGTCCCTTTGTGAATGTAGCCTGAAGTAATTTCTCAGGGGCCCTTCTGTGTAGTCTTTCTCTACCACAGGGATGACCACTGGGTGAGGAGGCTTAGCCGTTCTAAAAATACGGGGCAGAACTTTTGCACTTGAACTGAGACAACTCTTTTCCCACCCCCATTATGCATAAATACTACCCTTTTGTTTAGAAACAAACCGCAAAAACTAACATCCTGTCTCCTTACAGCAAATGACTTATTACATTCTTTAAATTTCTCTTAGGACTGTCCCCGTGATGAACTGTATGGACAAAATATCAAGTGAAGACAAGGTCATGGATCTGAAGATGTGCAGTGTAGTCTCTTCATGTTAGCTATAAAATCTGCCTGCATGTGTAAGTCAACATGCTAATAAACTGAGCTTCTAGTTCACCATGACCATAGCAGCTACTGTGGTTTCTCTTTGAAAGCATGAGTTACTATCTTTGTCTGGGGCATTTACTTTTACATTTGTGTGAGAGACAAATTGTTAGACTTTTTCTTAGAGGAAATTTGAGTAGCTTTTAAATTGGAAATTCATGCACCATCTAGTCTAGATGGCTTAATTACTGCAAAATGAGTAAAATGATGATTTTGAGGAGTTTAAAAGCTGAGAGGGGAAGAGTTTGTTGTTTTTTTTTAAGTCAGACTACTCAACTACTTACTTTCTGTGACTAATGAACATCTTGGAGACTGGTATTCAGTCTTTACAAAAAGGCATCTATCTCCTTTGAGGTGCTCACAATAAATTTGTTCTGTGATACGCGTTCACTCCCAACAAGTCTACTACCAAAGCCCAGGGATACCAAAGTTGACATTCCTGGTATTTTGAAAGTGAAAAAACCACAGGGGAAAAATAAAGGCACAAATCCAGGTTCTTCACAGGTTTCCTTTAAGAGGTGATGTTCCCAATTCACTGTAAGGATTAAACAAACTTCTACATTCAATAAATGGTACATTTTTGGATAGATTAACAGTTCTAAAATGTGATATCTAAAGACCAAATTTCCCTCTGAAGATTAGATCTTACTTCAACTTAACACTTGTTACAGTCCTCTATTGACAAGTGTCATAGTTGTGTATGGAGAGAAATGGAAACTATTCCATTAGGGTACTTTAGCTTCCCCTGAAGGGATTTCATATGTTGAACAATACACTCATATCTTGGTCTGAAGGGAGCTTTCCTGTTTCTCTGGATTGTCCTAAAGGGTGTTCATAAGTAACAGTAACAGCATTACTGTTTCTGAGTTTGGTACCAGCAGGGTATCCGGAAAATTATGGGTATCTTGTACATGGTATTTTTTGCCACACTTGCTGAGTCTTTCTTCAAGGTAGGTATGTTTTATGGGGCAGTTAGAAAGAGGCTATGGGGAGGAGGTTTCCATAGTGGTTGAGTGGCCTTACCATCTATCAGCCAACCTTTTCATTGTAGTTACAGGAAACAGTAAGAACCCACAGTGTTCCAGTAGAAGGTGACAAAACATGAATTTGACTAATAAAGTGCATCTCGTGTTTTTTGTTACTGAAATCACAACTCTGACAACCCCAGTACTAAGTAAAGTGCCTGAGGTTTTTTGTACAATTCAGTTACTATCTCTTCCCCTAGTGTCTAGTTGTGTAGCCTCTAAAGGTACAAATATAAGACTGTGTGTGTGTGTGTGTTTAAAAGCAGCAAAGAATCCTGTGGCACCTTATAGACGTTTTGGAGCATGAGCTTTCGTGGGTGAATACCCACTTCCTCAGATGCATGTAGTGGAAATTTCCAGGGGCAGGTATATATATGCTAGCAAGCAAGCTAGAGATAACGAGGTCAGTTCAATCAGGGAGGATGAGGCCCTGTTCTCGCAGTTGAAGTGTGAAAACCAAGAGAGGAGAAACTGGTTCTGTAGTTGGCAAGCCATTCACAGCCTTTGTTAAATCCTGAGCTGATGGTGTCAAATTTGCAGGTGGGTGGGTGGGGGTGTGTGTGTGTGTGTGTGTACACACACACACACACACACACAAATGTAATAACATCTGATGCTCTGGTCCTATCTAATCCTTAAACATTTGTCAGCACTCTCACCTTATTGTGTGGGCAGAATAACAGGAAGTTGGGGTACACATCACAACCAATTCTATGGGTCATTTCTTGTAAGTTAACAAAGTGTTACAGCTGTCATTACTGTAGGTCAAAGGATAGGATACTCAAATGTGTTCACCAAAAATAGAGCGGTATGGGAGTACAGGGGAAATAGCAAACAGCAAAGGAGTCTCACAGCTAGAATGTGGCTCTCCTGACTGCTGCGGACTGTATGGCCCACAACTTTGCTAACCTGTCTTAATTCAGATGAAGTAGATACAATCCATCTAAGATTCTGACTTCATTCAGCTATTCCTGTTCGCATATAATGATAGGAAAATGGAAATAGCATAAGCAGTATTGTCAGTGAGTAGAACAATTAGTTTTCATGAAACAGCAGCATCTTTAAAAGGAATTCACAGTGTCATTGAGGCTTTCATACTCCTAACTTGTTACTTATCTCTTTGCTACAGGAGTCCTTTCAAAGTTAATCATTCAGCAACAGAATGTGAGCTATGTAATATTGTCCAAGTTCAGTTATACAGAATAGCTGGTTCACTGGGTGTGTTCACTTAGAAAAGTTAATTATTTCATCTCCAAGCAAGTGGCAAAGTTAGAGCTTGAAAGGATGGGAAAGAAATGACCTGACAAATTTGTCTTTGCTTTTTATTTTAAATAATGCATAACTTCAAAAAGCTCAAATTTGGCTGGAGCATAAACATTTTTTGTATGAGATTTAACTTTTAATGAAGCACATTTGATAGACAAGGAAGAATATTTTCAAAAAAGTTTTGTAAAGTTATTAGAAATTATTTGAGGAAAGTGTTACATATTCATTTAAAGTGAGGAAATGATTCAGGAAACATCAAAACACCACAGTAATAGTTGCTGTATTATAAATAGTGTTGAATGGATAACATCACCGCAATGGCTAGCAACGGGATGTGTCAGTGAGATGCATTGTTGTTTTTAACTTTCCTAAATTTTGTAAACTGAATTGTGACATTGGAGTTACATCTCAAACTAGCTGCAAACCATTCTATTTAGTTCACTGTGTGAAACAATAAGAGGGAAAGTTATAAATACCCTTTATATAGGGAGAAGGAGGGCACCAAAATAAACTTCTAGATAAAATTCACAAAACTATGAGCTAATACAAACCACTCTAAACATTTAATTTAAAAACATTATGAATACAAAAAAATCTTCCATAATATAAAACAAAAAGAAAGTGATGCTATTGGTTAATACTCTTTCAGTCTGTTAAGAAATGTTTTAGAAGGTACCTTCAAACTTTTTTCTACACTCCTTAACAAATACTGATTCAGCTTGATGATTGGAGTGCAGAACAAAATAGGTACGTACTGTTATATCCTGATAGATAAATACACATGTATGCTCCTAAAAATCACAAATGTAAAGCCTATATCTGCATTTACCTGAGAATAAATAAATGTTATGACAGTTTAGACCATATTACATGAGCACTCATTGTCATGACTTTTGTCTCACACAACACACTGTTACATTCAGACTCGGACTATACCATTCTAAAAGCTAGTAAATTGTGAAGATGGCTGACACAGTACAACTTGCTCTCATGGTTGTTATTTTTGTGGGGTTTGCTGTACTAGCCATTGTTTGAGGAAAAGGCACCATGGGTGTTAATTTCAGTGTTACTATACTTCATACTCATATACATGAGATATGCTTTGGTTTAATATAGAAAAAAGTAGATACTTTTAAGAGTTCTCCCTTCAGATATGTAGGTGAGTATTACTGCTTTTTTTTTAAATAGAGTGTCCTTGTATAGTGTTCTGATATTAAAAATCTTTTTCAAGTGTATCTTGTTCTTGGCTAACTTCCACTTCTACCTCTTCATATTCATCTACCTCTACTGTGGCATCCTGATACTGCTGGTACTCAGACACCAAGTCATTGGTGTTGCCTTCTGCTTCAGAAAACTCCATCTCATCCATCCCTTCTCCAGTATACCAGTGGAGAAATGCTTTCCGTCTGAACATAGCTGAGAACTGTTCAGAAACTCTAATGAAGAGCTCTTGAATGGCTGTGTTGTTGCCTATAAAGGTAGCTGCCATCTTCAGCCCTCGTGGTGGTATGTCACACACTGCCACTTTCACATTGTTAGGGATCCACTCCACAAAGTAGGCACTATTTTTGGTCTGGATAGCCAGCAACTGTTCATCCACTTCTCTGGTAGACATCTGGCCTCTGAAGATGCATGCCACAGTCAAATAGCGTCCGTGACGAGGGTCACAGGCTGCCATCATGTTCCGTGCATCAAACATTTGTTGGGTAAGCTCTGGGACCGAGAGGGCTCTGTATTGCTGACTGCCTCGAGCTGTCAGTGGAGCAAAGCCAGGCATAAAGAAGTGCAGGCGAGGGAAAGGCACCATGTTCACAGCCAGCTTCCTCAGATCTGCATTGAGTTGACCAGGAAAACGGAATGAGGTGGTGATGCCACTCATGGTCAGGGATACCAGATGGTTGAGGTCACCATAGGTGGGGCTGGGGAGCTTTAGGGTTCTAAAGCATATGTCATACAGAGCTTCATTGTCAATACAAAATGTTTCATCTGTGTTCTCTATCAGCTGGTGGATGGACAGTATGGCATTATATGGCTCTACAACTGTGTCTGATACTTTGGGTGAAGGCACTATGCTGAATGTATTCATAATCCTATCAGGGTATTCTTCTCTGATTTTGTTGATGAGGAGTGTGCCCATACCAGATCCTGTGCCTCCTCCAAGTGAGTGGATGAGCTGAAACCCTTGCAGACAATCACAGCTCTCACACTCGTTCCTGACCACATCCATTACACTGTCAATCAGCTCAGCTCCTTCTGTGTAATGGCCTTTAGCCCAGTTGTTGCCAGCACCTGAATTACCTGTGAACGTAATTACAGAAAACCATCCACAAATTTATCAGGCCAAATGTAAAAAGACATTAATAAGAATGCTGCCAAATACTGACATGTAGAAAAGCCATAGGACAAATGACATAGTGGAGAGATATCATAACTGCCCACAAATACAAAAAAAGATGTTCTAAGGAAGCCAGTGTCTAATTACTCCTTAGCTAATGGGAATGATGTGCATTTGCTGAATCTGGGAAAACTCAGGTTGGAAAAACTCTAAAATATGCAATTGCACACCTATCTTTCACATTCAGTTCAGGAAAGAGTCAACAAACTGATTTGTTTCCTCCAAAATTGTTAAGAAGAAATGGAATTTCCTTATTTTGCTATTTTAACACAGTTCTGATGTTAGTTGCTAAATTCATACAAAATTACTACCATTTTCAATAGTAACCACAATTCTTTATTACATGCTGCTTACACACTCAAAGTTTCCAGTAGCACTAGAACAAGTTGCTGCATTTCAAATACAGACAAAAAACAACTAGGAATTATAAAACTTTTTCAGATACAAAATATCTATGGCTCATCCCTTTTGTGAACCCGGAACAGTTCCAGGGTAAAACTCCTGTATCTTGATTTTCAATGACCCTCTAAACCTTTCCTTAATTGTAATACCCTAACTAACTGTGACTAAAAACATTAAGAATGTTACTTATTCCCCAGAATGTTATATTTTGACTATGGCTTTACTGGCATACTTTACAATTTAAAAAAAAAAAGGTTTTCTCTTCCATGTTGCTGTGAGAAAAGGAACCTACACACAACAAAGGAAATATGGACACTGACTATATACAAAGTGGTGTCAAATGCAAAAAGTTAACTGAGAAAAACAGAAATTTGTATCCACTTATCTCTTCCAATCTTTGTAATTTTAGGTGTTAATTGCAACATTTTGCACACTATTTTCTAATTATTTGACTTCTTGACATTAGAAAGACCAATTCTGCCAAGATATTGAAAAACTTGTTTTGAATAGGATGTTTTGCTTAGCTTGGCAGCTGGGGTTTTAAAGACCCACTGGCATTTGTATGTGAAGGTACAATAAAAATGTAATACTTTGTTTTAAATTCCAGTGCAAAGTGCTCTGTATTTTGTTTGTTTGTTTTGTTGTGTTTTAACATTCCCAGGCATTTTAGGGACCCCAATCACTGCAGTATTGCACTAGCTGAAGAAGGCTGAAAAGTGAAATTGACTCATTTGTTTTAAATGAATTAAATGCATACAGTAAATCAGAATTAATAGTGAAGAGTGAATCAGATTTAAAAAATTCAGTTTTAACACTTTAAGTTCTTATTACTATCGCAGACACAAACTTTAAAAAAATGTGTGGCTATAATCTGTCTCCCTCTAACACTATTGTAGCAATTCTGTGTTAAGAGTGAATACTTTTTTGCTTTATGTAGGGATGCTTTTAAAAACAAGCAAACAAACAAAACCAATATATTTTAGGGAACCCCTGTGTTTGGGATTCTGGGTCTGTCAACCTTCACAGTATCCCTATAATGTCTTATTTATATTATTAACAACATATTGCACATACCATGAATAAAATTGTCAGGTCGAAAGAGTGGGCCTATTTTGCTGGATCGTACACTGTCCATGGTTCCAGGTTCCAGGTCCACCAAGATAGAACGGGGCACAAACTTCTTGGCTGTGGCAAAAGAAAAGCAAGAATAAATTGACAGGTAGCCAGGCAAAAATCTTACCCCCATCACATCACATCTCAGTTTAACCATTTCAGTCAGCACATTCTACAAAAATTCTACATTCTACAACAGAGCAAAGTGCAAGCCATGCTATTGAACTGATAGTCCCTTCAATAATTACAGATTGTCACAACCTGGAAAAACCCTCATTGTCCAAGCAACATTGGGCCCACTCCTGCAGTGCTTACAGGGAAAACTTTTGTTGATTTCAGTGGGAGTTTTGATCCGTAAGAACAAGTTAGGACTACATGACAGGAAGAGAAGATACAGGGTGGTATTTTCTAAAGCATCACAGTGACTTAGGAGAACAATTCCAATTGGAAGCAATGGGACTTGTGCTCCTAAAACACTGACTTTGAAAACCCCACGCACCCACAGTGTTTTTTATTTTAACTCTCTCATGTTGACTTTGTAATCTGCTCAGCCAACCCATTAAAGACCCTGAGCACTTACAATGAGCTTCGTTGAAGTACACATTAATTCTCTCAAGCTGCAGTGGTGAATCACCATGGTAGTTCCCAGTGACATCAATTCCATGTTCATCACTTATCACTTCCCAGAACTGAAAAAGGAAACAGGACTAAAGTAAGCACTTCTTCATCCCACCATTTACCTATAAACACTGCCACAAGGGGGAAAGCATCTTACCTAATACAAGCAGCCTAGTATGAAATGCATCAGAGACATTAATAGCAGAACCAATAAGTGCCACACAAAAAGTCAACAGATATGTGTTTACAGTTCTAGGCATCAACTGCGCAAGTTGCATAAAGAAGGGCATTATAGTCAATTGCAAGATTCCCATTGATTTTGAGGGAAGTAGCCCCAGGCCCAGCCTGTATGAGCATACGCAGTAAGGGTCTTTTGAGGATTGGCCAGCACTGAAGTGAGTATGGAGGCATTCTAACTGACTCAGACAGGTTTACACGTTTCAGCCAAAACGCTGTCACCCTTTCATTAGGTGTAGCTTGCATACTTCACAATGCCAGGCAGATGGGACCAGTTAGCTACATAAATGATCATTTCCACAAGCAGTTGCACACACAGTCCAAGGAACTGTGCATGTGCATTAGGTCTGCAGTTGGGTTTGGGTTTTTCTGAAGATGCAGACGAGTAGAATAAGGAGTCTGGCATAGAAATTGTCACAGATTCTGGGGCTGCAGAGGCAGAAAATGCATTTCAGAGTTCAAGCTTGAGTTTACATTCTGAGCCCTTTCACTTTTCCTAATGATGCATATTTAATTTTAGTAATGCAGGTTTAGTGATGCACATTTAAGAGTGTTTGGATCTGGAGTTTGCTTCTGGCCCATACCATTTAAAATAAACACTGCTTTCTTGTAAGAGGCAGACTTGAAGGCAACATGCTCAAAGCATACAGGAACAGCTCATCAAAAACCAAAATTAGTAAAACTCCTATCTAGACCTCCATTCCTAGCTCCAGCCCTGGAGTCTCTTATCTAAGCAGCTCATTACAGCAGTGTTGATGCAGCCACACCCTCTGTCATGAGCAGGCTATTTTAATTTTAAAGGTCTCTTGCCTTTAGCACACAACTTCATTTTAAATTTACAACTATAACACGTCTAGATGATGGCACTTATGTAGTATGAGCATTTTGCACCAACATTACTAGAGACCAGCAGTTTGCAGAGGAAAGTTTCTGAGCATGTGTGTATGTGAGAGAGAGAGAGAGAGAGAGAAAAGTGTATACACCTTTAAAAAGCCACATTGACTTTTTCATTCAGAAAATATTTCCTCTTGGGCTAGTCCTGCATTTCCCAGGGAAAGAAGTCAGTGGGCATTGTGGATGGGCGAGAAATCCAGGCCCCCAGGCTTTCTGTTTTGTCCATCTGCTAAAGAGCTCATTTTTCTGAATTGTCCCATGTCATTTTGATAGACTCCTACTAAAGCGAAAAACTCCTGCAAAAGTCATGCAGCACAAACAGTATTTCTCCCATTGCCTGTGCACACAATACATAATCATTTCCATCACAGCCTATGATATAGGTTTATGCTTAAATATTATTTCTTTCTTGACACACAAACAAAATAAATTACAGTCACAAGCAATGGCAAGAACCCTAACATTAAGTGATGACAAAATCACTTAAAGCCCCTTGGCTGTAAAACCAAGATACATTGCAACCTCTTCATTAATATCATCCTCATCTAGATTGCTGCAAAGAGATGATCCCTGCCTATTCTGTCTACTTTTGATGCCATCTATCACTGCTGCATCTGTGCTAATGCTTGTATTTAATTAGAGGGGTAATTAATGTATAACATTTTATGTGCAGGATATGAGACTCAACAGTTATTGAAAAATTAGCCATCTTATACCCTATAATATGCTTTAACAGCAATCTTTATGAAGCTATTCCCAGGTTATGTATCTCTATGTGCACATGTATAATCTCAAAACTAGTTGAAACAGTTTATCTAAGGATTTTTTTTAATTGCTTTTGATCTGAACTCTGTGGTGCTTGATGCAGTTGTTTTTGAGTTATGTAAATATAAATATACATTTATTTGTCTTTTGTAACAGTAGTTTTAGACTGGAACCTTAACTCCGCTTTCTGTCAACCTGGGAAAATTCTACTCACACGTTTATCTTGGTCAAGTAATTTTTTTTTTATGGTCAAGTAAAATACCTTTTAAAATAAATTATTACAATCAGCAGCATATTGCATGTGGGAGTAATACATTATTTGTCTAGATTAGTACATCTGCATGGGAACTTTGCAAGACTGGTATAAATGTTTATTGGCAGGATTGAGTTCCCTTGAATGCTGATAATCTTCACAACCAAATCGTCACATAACTATTGCAGATGTTTTATGCTCAGCCCTTGCATTTGCCCGAAGAAGAAGCCCGTTGCTATTACATTAAAACCTACACCTTCACTTCTCATGCTTCTCAAGCTGTCTATGAACAGAACTCCATGCTACTCCACATCAATCCGTATTTAATCACTCCTGTGCTGACCATATGGGCCCAAGTCATTTGCCACTAATGATGGTTACTGAAAACAATTCTCACCTTAGCTCCAATTTGGTTTCCACATTGGCCAATCTGAAGATGCACAATTTCACGCATTTTATATAGCCTGGAAAGTTCAGCAGCTACAGCCTGGCTCAGTCGCTGGAAGAAACTCTCTCTCTCCTGCAATATCAGCTACAGCCACACTGGACTCATTTCAAAAAGGGCCTTTTTTATACTGATGACGTTGTCACTCAACCAAGCAGAGGAGTATCCAACCCCACACATTATGCTCATCTCCGTATTAACAAAGCCTGCACACATATAGCCAAAACTCCCATTCACTGGGCTTTCTTCCTATGTATCGAATGTAAGATCAGATGTACGTTGCAGAGTATGTGAAGAGGAAGAATTTGCTTCTCCCTCAACTAACATTAAGTCTGTGTGGCATGTGGAATGTGTCTGTTCAGAAACAGAGGCACTAAAAGTGTATATATTCAATATTGAAGGAGCGCAGCTCTCTTATCTTGTCTGCTTTAGACACAGAGGCAAACAAATTCAAGCCAAAGCCTCAGCTGTTTGTGAACTGAAGGTGTGATTGTTAAATGCCACAGCCTCTCATCACTCTTCAAGCAAAACTCCCATGGATTTCACCAAGAGCTCCCTGCATGGATTGATAGTGGGATATTGCCCATAACTCACTAAAATATAGTCCTATCGCTACAATACGAATCCAATCCAAATCCAAATACACAATACAAGCCTGAGCAGCAATGATGATGAAGGCTAAACATCTGCCAGCACCAATGCTATTTACATCCCTAAAATGATGTTCTGAATAGAACTAGTAGCCATGAGTTTATAGCAATATTCTGTTTAAGAGAAAGGGCTTGAGTCCATAAGACTTAGCTGCTTTCACCAGATGTTACGTATAGGCCTCATAAAAATCATTGCCAACTTAGAAATGTGTGTGTGGTTCCTCACCACAATTAGTTAAGGCAACATTCACAACCAATCGTGATCTTCAAGCATTAGGCCTCTACTCTCACAACTCAGCCACACCAATTCAGTTCAACAGCTTTATCAGCCTCAGGGCATAACACAAAGAACTGAAAAACCACTTGGCAGTGCACACCCTTAACGCTGACCTTAATAATGTAATGAAGTTAGCTTAAAAATTACAGTTTTAGCCTCTTCATCTACTATACCACAGGCAGGGAAAGAACTGAAGTCAATTACATACTCAGCACCGCTCTATTTTTGCCTTCATTTCTTTTGCCTGCACCTCTCTCTCTCTCTCTCCACACACTCCACCCTGTCCCAGCAAGTATTTTATATTTTAACTTTGTAATTGTTGGTCACCCTATGAAGCACTTTGGGTTACAGGCTGAGGCAGCGCATGGGGTGGTTTGTTTTATTGTTATACCTTGGCTTACTATAATCCATGTTACACTGCCATGAAGTGCTGAACATTTGTACGTCTGCTGCGAAAGCCTCCTTATAACACAGGGACATTATTGCTTCCCACAAGGAATTTGGCTAGGAAGAAAGACTAGTATGTACCATGGAATCTACCATCAAAACAGAGGGAGGGAAAGCCTGGCCCCATTGCAGTTACTGATAAAATACAGTGTTCCCAAGGAACACTGGAAATGCTTCACTGCATCAAAGAACTAACATAACTCCAACCAGTCCCATGCCATAGGGATGTCCCCTGCAGATAGACACAGGTCTGGTATCTCAGAGCACCAGATGGCCCAGCCAGGATGCTTTTGTGAGTTTAAGACGGCTTCATTATACATTAGGCGCGTAGTGCACTTCAGTGACATGCTCCTTTCAGTCTCCAAGTAGGCCAGAGGAAAAGAACTGAAGACGCATTAAGATGATTCCTTTAAATGTCTATTTTGAATAAACACAGAAGACCGGCACGGTGGAAGAACTTGGCTCATTGAATGAGGTTCTAGTAATTTGTTTTATCACATTATGGAGAACTATAAATAAAAAAAGCCAGTCTAGAGGCCTCCTGCCCCCACCTCCCCGCAAAGGAATATCAGCCTAATCCAGACTTCCCCACCACAAAAGTAGTGTCACTCTTGCTAGCTGCTAAAGAAAGAGCCAATAGAAATAAGACACCGATCCAAAAAATGCTCCCAGAACTACAACGTACAGGGAACAGAGCACAACTTCTATGTGCACACATCAGGCATAATGATCCTTTTGCCCCTAGACCAACCCTATCAACCTTCACATGCCTGAGAATTCTAATTCACCCAGCAATTACTAATGAGAGCAGTAAGAGGAAGAATGAACTCTTTCATTTGTTCTTTAGAATGGGGTAACTGCATCATTTTTCAGCTGCAGGCGATCCTCTAACCATTCTATTTTAACAGGCAAGGAAGTTGTAGCATGTTCACCTATTGCATCGTGAGTATTTTCTAGCGCTGGAAGAATGATGGAAAAATTATCGGTGAATTTTCCTTTGCATTGGAAAGCAAATTTGAATTTAGCATTATATATTTTCTGTTCACTTCCTGAAAACGTTCAAACATTCAACTTCTACTGTTAGGACAGGGGTTCTCAAATTGAGGGTCGGGACCACAGGGCGGGGGGTCACAAGGTTATTATATGGGGGGGTCACAAGTGATCAGCCTCCACCCCAAACCCTGCTTTGCCTCTACCATTTATAATGGTGGTAAATATATAAAAAAGTGTTTTTAATTTATTGGGTGGGGTCGCAATCAGAGGCTTGCTGTGTGAATGGGGGTCACCAGTACAAAAGTTAGAGAACCACTGTGATAGGAATATTTGCACAGTTAAGTCTCAAGTGGCGCTTAATTACAGTCAGTCATCCAGTTAGGGCAAAGAATCAACACTGCCTGACCAATGCACTTAACTTACACGGTCTGCATTGTAAATCATTACAATTGGCTAATGAGTGGCACCCAAGAATGAGTTGCTGAAGAAATTGGCAGAATGGGATTGAGTAAAACACACATTTGAGAATGTCACAATCTTTTTGAGAACAATTCCTGAGCAAAGAACAAAAAAAGTGAAAATAAATGATACACTGTGACTCATTCAGCCATAGTAAGTATATTTTTTTCTAAAGATACCTGCCTGACCCCATTTGCGTTTTTTTAACAGCTTCGAAATACAGCTTGGATATGTTGTTGCCTAAGGCACAAAGTACCTTCATACCCTCAAATATGGAATCGTTTAAAATGCACTTTTCTGTAATGCTCCATCTTTAGACAAACAACTCTGGTTTTTACCCTGACATTCCTTGGCTGTTTGGCAATGTCAAGCCTGTTTAATAATCCTAAGGCATTCCTTATCTGCCAATGTTGTACATGTGTTACCATTGATAAGCAGTGGATGTTTTCAAGTGCTCAGCAACTGTAGCATGTGGGAACATGGCTGAAGTGTTGCGTCTCTGTAAATATATTGACTTAGTTTAAGTGAACGTAACAAAGTGCAGGGGAGCGCTGTATTGGCCATTAATATTATCAGCCCACTCCATGTTTCCACTCTCTTTAATGTAAGTTACATAGTGACAAGGCATAAAGATGTTCCCCCCACCCACCCCCAGCCCTCCCCAGCATTGTAATCATTAGCGTGCAGCCATGAGTGCCAGCAAACAAGCTACTCTCTGGCCTCATCCTTGGCATGCCTGGATCACAACTGAGGAGATGGAGAGGAGCGCACTACAATCTGGAAGGCTTCTTTAATCCTTGGTTTATTTCAGGGGTCGGCAACCTTTGGCACGTGGCTCCTGGCCAATGGGGGGGGGCATGGGAAGCCATGGCCAGCACATCCTTCAACCCACACCACTTCTCGTGGCCAGGGCCAGCTTTAGGCCAATTCCACCAATTCCCCCGAATCGGGCCCCGCGCCTAAGAGGGCCCCGCACTCAGTGAAAATCCCTTCCCTGGCTAGAGGCGCCTTTTTGATTTTTACTCACCTGGCGGCGCTTCGGGTCTCCAGCGGCACTTTGGCAGCGGGTTCTTCACTTGCTCTGGGTCTTTGGTGGTACTTCGACGGTGGGTCCTTCACTGCTGCCAAAGACCTGGAGCGAGTGAAGGACCCACCGCCGAAGTGCCGCCGAAGACTCAGAGAACCGGCCGGTGAATACAAGCCCCACGTGTTTTTTTACAGGTGTCTTTTTGTTGTTGGTTTGGTTTTTTTTTTTTTAGTCATCCCTGTCGGGGTCCCATCAAAACTGTTCGAATTGGGTCCCGCACTTCCTAAAGCCGGCCCTGCCCGCGGCCCCCATTGGCCAGGAGCAGTGAAGCTCAGCCAGTGGGAGCTGTGATCAGCCAAACCTGTGGGCACAGCAGGTAAACAAACTGGCCCAGCCCGCCAGGGGATTTACCTTGGCGAGCCGCATGCCAAAGGTTGCCGACCCCTGGTTTATTTGCTGAGACTGCCAATAAGAAAGTCATTGAATATTCATTCTTATGATGGTGTTTTGTTGGGGGGAGGGCGGGGCTTTTTTATTTTATTGTGATGGGACTGGACGGAGGCCAGCAAATAATTTGCATTACAGGGCACAGAATGGCCACCAGCCTGTAACCAATTCTAGCCACAACCGAGAGGGGCCAGAATGCCATTCCTGGGACTGTTACAAACTGTATGCAGCCCTTCCATAGCATGTGGCATCTTCAAAGCCTTTTACAATACCTATTGAAAGTCAAGCCACCATCTGTTCCACGTACAGAAAGCAGGTCATGCTTCACCACAGAAACGAAATTACTTGTTGCCAGCACAAGCTGTTTGCCTTTGAAGTTTCTCTCTTGCAATACAGTTGAGGTTAGAAGAACAGCCATTTACTTTTTCTGCAAAATCTCCTCTCTTCAGTCAGGCTTAATGAAGGCATCAGCAGGCTATGCCTTAGGGTAAGATGGGCCCTGCCTCCTCATGGGCAGTTTTAAGGATCTCTTACCTTCACCCACATTTTGGACTCTCAACAGGCATTTTCATTGTGGTGCACTAATTACATGACTGCCCGGTAAAATTTTAAAGAACATCTAAATAAACAAAGGGCCTAAAACCCACTTTTAACAGTGACATGAGCACACAGGAGCTCAGGGCCAGATATTTAAAAGGATTCAGGTGCCTCCACAGGCAGCGTTTTGCCTACTGTGGGTGCCACTGACGTTTTCAAAGCTGCAGCTCAGGCACCACCTCACCACCTCCCCCCCCCCTACCCCCCCGGTGCCTCAGTACCCTAGATGCTTATGTTTCTGTTAGTTAGCTGGCATTTTCAAAGCAGCCTCAGTGCTCCAGCCACCCCAATGAGCTGCTCATAGCTGTAGCCCAAGCCCAAGACCCCGAGGCCCTAAAGCAGAGTTTTTTAAAAGAGGCAGGCAAATACCTATCTTGCCACTATCCAATCACAGGCGTGCTCTCAGCATGCCTTCAACCTGACACCTGTCAGACCTTGCAACAGGGCACTGACTGGAGGGCACAGAGGCAGCATTAGCACCTGCACAAAAGACAGCCAGGGCACAGTGAAGCATAGGGCAAGCATTAGCGGGGTATTGTACATATGAGAGTGTTTTGGCTGCTAGGGCATGGGCTACTCAAGTGACTGACCTGACCAAGGTGGCGTATAGAGTTTGCAGCTGAGGATCCTGAGCAGAGGGAGGAGCTTATTTCTGGTGTGTCAGGCACATGTACCAAATCAGTTATTTAGGCACCTAAATCCCTCTCCCCTTCTTTGGCATTTCATAGCTGATTAGATTAGATGGCTCTCCACTTAGCTGGCTGGCTTTTGAAAAGCCCTTTCTTAGGCACTTAAGTGCCCCCTTGCACTCAACAGGCAGCTGCTTAACTCGGGAGTGAAAATTCCAGTAGGCACCAGGTCACCTAGGGGATAGGCATTGTTCCACCTAGCCAAGCAATGCCAAAAGCCCTTTAAAAAACTGGCCCTCATTCGCTTGCAATTGGATTACGGCTTGTGATTGCCTGGCACTTTTGAAAACAGGAATTAGGCTTTTAAGTCACGGTAGGGCTTTTGCAACTTTTCCATATATATATATGTATATAAAAACTCTCAGGCCTTCCTGTGCTAGTACGTATATCAGGAAGGCCCTAGTGGTTAAAAAAAACCACATGGCTAACAAAACTGGACATGCCTGCGGTCATGCAGACTCTGGCTACAGTTTACCAATGTGGTGGTTTGTAGCTCTGTGTTTCCAAGCATTTCCTGCATCGTTTCATACATGATGGGGCCTTTTACCTGGAATTTGTCATCCCTTTAAAGCATTTGTCCTAAAGCAGCTGCATGTGTATCACAAACCTTTGTGTTGGGTGCATCACATCTGTTGACTCATCTCCGTATGCCAAGTGTAGCAGATGCTATTTATTTTCAAAATCAGTTTTAGTTTTAAAAAAGTGTGATGTCCAGGCTGAGCCCTCAGGTGTCAATCTTAATTACACGGCAATACAGGTGGATTTGTGAAAATTCTAGCAGAGCAGTTTATATAGAGGCCAGAATGTCCCAGCTACCACGGGCTGAATGTGGGGAGTGGCTAGCACAGGGATCTGAACTCTCTCACCAGCACGTTATCTGTTCAAAACTGGCACAAGAGAAAGTAACAATTTTTGGTCATCAATCTAATGGCTTTGGTGATTTATATGTAGTGCATTTCACAACTCCTAGCACCTAATGGACAGGTTTCCATACCACCAAAGAACTGGGGAAAACCCACTACCACAATTGGCCCCCATGTTTGTCAGCTCAACAGACAGGACAATCACTGAACAGCCATGGAAATGGAACTCTCAGAGATGCTCACACCAGGTTAGCGTTAAGCCACATCAGGGCACTGGACTGAGCTTGCACTGCCATTACCAGCCTACATTGTACCTGTTCTGTGGTTCAGCAGAGGATTTCAGTCTCCAGGGCTGGCAAGATGGCACTTTTCACTTAGAAAAATAATTGTCAGGCATTTGTGTTTGTACCACTGTGTGTCAGCAAAATGTGCAATTTAATTTAATTCTCCAGAAAGATGTGTCACGAGATGTAAAAGTTGCACAACAGTCAGAAATGCACATAAAAATTGCACAACTGGTTTTGCTTCCGCTTTCTGTTCCCACCAAGAGCTTGGTCAGCACTATAAAGGTAAATCTAGACTGCACAAAACTCCCCCTCCAGCTGTGAGGTTCAGAGACTCAGTCTATAGACTGGGGCTTGTGGGTTATACTATGGTGTTTTTAGCTGGAAACACCCTAGACGTTCCTGCTTGGGCTGCAACACCTCACCAGCGGGGATGCTCTCAGAGCCTGAGCTGAACATCTCTACACTGGCATGTTTAGTGCCACAGTGTGAACCTGAGTCTCCAGACCTGGGCTCTGAGACTTGCTGCCACAGGGTTTTTGGTTTGTTTTTTTTCCCATGTAGACATGCCCTCTGTGGTTTAGACCAGTACTGGGTCACAGACTGTAAGGCACTGGGTCATGGCGGCTCTGGTCAGCACCGCCGATCGGCCATTAAAAGTCCCATCGGCAGTGCTGCCCGGCTAAGGCAGGTTAGTTCCTACCTGTTCTGACACCACGCTGTGCCCTGGAAGTGACCAGCAGCAAGTCTGGCTCCTAGACGTCAGGGTCATGGGGCTCCACGTGCTGCCCCTGCCCCAAGCACCAGCTCCACACTCCCATTGGTTGGTTCCCAGTCAGTGGGAGCTGGGGTGCGGTGCCTGCAGGCGAGAACCCCATGGAGCAGCTTGCGTCTCGGACTAGGAGCCAGACCTGCTGCTGGCTGCTTCCAGGGCACAGTGTAGTCCGCCGTGCCAGGACAGCCACTCATCTGCTGACCAGTAGCCACCCAAGGTAGCCTGCATCCCAATCCCCTGCCCTGAGCCCCCACCAACCCAGAGCCCCTTCCTGCACCCCAAACCCCTCATACTTGGCCCACCCCAGACTCTGCACCCAGAGCCGTGACCCCCCTCCTTTACCCCAACCCTTTGCCGTAGCCCTGAGCCCCCTCCCACACTCCAAACCCCTCATCCCTAGGTCCCTTGGGTCGTGGGCATCAACAATTTTCTTCAACTGGGTCGCCAGAAAAAAAGTTTGAAAAAAACCCCTTTGTTTGGACTACGATCCTGCGAAGATTTCAACGGCATTACTCTCAGTGCATAAAATTAGGCACATGCACACTTCGTGCAGGATCAGGGCCTTAATGGAAATACCTCTTAAAGAACATAGTTAAGGACAGGGCTGGTTCCATGGGTTTTGCTGCCCCAAGCAGCGGGAAAAAAAAAAAAAAAGAAGAAGCCGTGATCAAGATCGGTGGCAGCTCTGCCGCGCTGCTTTATTCTTCTATGGCAATTCGGCGGCAGCTCAGTCCCTCTGAGAGGGACTGTACCCTCTCGCCCCCGCCGAATTCCCGGACATCCTGCGTTGTCGCCCCAGGGACCTGCTTGCTGTGCTGGTGCCTAGAGCCAGCTTTGGTTAAGGAGTTACACAAGCAGGAGCCTCAGTGTTTCTGTAGGCAGCCTGGGGGCAACTGACCTCGCCAGTGAAGTCTGTACTCTGAAAAAACATCCGACCATAGCACAAGGCACTTTCTGGGCAGATCCCAAACACTCCTGCACGTTTATTAAGAGGAAGGCTCGCAGCATGAGCACTGAAGGCGGGGGAGGAGAGCGGGGACCCGGCTGCAGAGGCCGCTGAGCTCTCAGGACCCCATTCAAAAGGCCTGCAGATGCCCGGAACTCCCGCAGGGGGCAGGCGCCTGGTTGAGCAATCGAACAGCGCCGAGATTGCGGGGGCGCCGGGCGGTGCTGCTGGGCTAGCGGGGGTCTGGGATTAGCGGCGAGGCCAGCGCAGTGCCAGGCGCTAATCCCAGGCAAGCCCCGGCCCCGGCCCCTCTTGCGACACGCGCTCGCAGCCCACTCCCCGCGGACGGACCCCCGGGCCCGGCGCTTCCTGCGCCGCGGGTTCTCGTCCCTCCCAGCCCAGGGCGCAGCTGGGGATTGGCAGAGCCCAGCCCCTGGCTGACTCAGGAGCCGCAACCTTCCCTTAAGTGCTGCTGCCGAGGCGGGGGGGAACCGGCCCGGCCGCGCAGGAAGCAGCTGCAGCTCCAGGACCGCGGCGCTGAGCATGGCCAGGCTGCCCCGGCATCTCCTGCTGCTGCTCTGGGGCTGCCTCTGCCCGGCCTCCGACGCCGGCCTCTACTTCAGGGAAGGGCAGCACTGCTACAAACCGGCCCCGCGCAAGCCGCCCGGGCTCAGGTGAGCGCTCGGCCCCGCCGCGGGGGGCGCCGGCTGGGTGGGGGCGAGGGGGCCACGTGCGACGCCGCTGCTACGGCCGGGCGAGAGGCGGCTCCTCGGAGCCGGGGTCACGGAGAAGCCGCTGTCAGCCTCTCCCGTGCCGGGAACGGCCCAGGGGCGCTGCCCGAGCGAGCCAGGCGGGCAGAGCGCAGCAGCCGCCCGGAGGAATCAGCTGGGGGTGAAATCCCGGAATGTCATTGCCCACGGGATGCCGAGACCACCCCGGCCCCTCATTACTGCACCCGCGGGCGTTCCCCGGCGCTGCCCGACCCGAAATGGCTCCTAGTAACAGCGGAGAACGCCAGCCCAATTAGTTTCGCTAACATCCCTGCTCATCCCATCCCCTAGGGAGGTGGGGAAATGGGGAGTCTGCAATTAGCCCCCGTTTCAGCAGAAGGGCCAAGGCTTCTCTAGGGGCAAATGGCCAGGACCCAGCTCCTCAGAGGGAATTTGGTGCCTAAATACCTTTGAGGATGTGGGCACAGGGTGAGTATTAGGGGGACAGGGATTTGCACTGCTGCCAAATTATTCCTTGATAGAGGACTCCTGAGCATTGCAGAAGGGAGACAATAAATCCATCCTCTTAGTTTTGAGAGTAGAACAAAAACAGCATGAAGCCTGGATTGTTTAGGGTGACCAGGCAGCAAATGTGAAAAATCAGGACAAGGGGTGGGGGATAATAGGAGCCTATGTAAGAAAAAGACCCGAAAATCAGGACTGTCCCTATAAAATCAGGACATCTGGTCACCCTAGGATTGTTTCATGTGAACTCCTGTGAAGGGCTGCATTGGCCAGGCCTCTCATTTCTTATGTTAATCCCACCTGCCTACCTGATAGCTGTTTCTGAGTTAACACTAGTCACAAGACCATATATAGAAGGGCATTAAAGGTCATGGTGGCTAGAACTATCATGTGACCTCAGGCTAGGATGGAAATTCTCATACATCATTGTGAGACTGGAAGCTTTTTTTTTTTCCCCTCTCTCTGAAAATATAAAAATCATCTCTGGGAAACAGGCTTAACTCTTACTACTTTGTTTCCATATAGAACCTACCCTCGACCTCACGAGTACCTGGACATCGCTAAACTTCCCCAGAGCTGGGATTGGCGAAATGTAAATGGAACCAATTTTGCCAGTACCACTCGGAACCAGCACATTCCTCAGTACTGTGGGTCTTGTTGGGCTCATGGCAGCACCAGTGCCTTAGCAGGTACTTGTTACTGGGTATCTGTTGTTAGTGGGTACTGTTTCCTTGGCAGCCAGTCCATTTTAAGGATCCCTCACATTCTGAATCTCTGATTTGGGGGAGGGAGGGTAATCTTCAATTTGCAGAATTATCAGCACTATTCGGGGTTGTCACTGCACAAGACAAAGGGCCTAACTCCTAAATAGCTTTGAGTATCTGGGCCAAGGTACCTGCCCTACATAAGACAGGGGAGAGGGTAAGGAAGATTCTAAAGTGAAGGCAGGTTTGGTGGTAGCATATGCTGTGGGAATTCCCCAACTGGCAGCTGAGGAGGGGAACTTTTTTTTCCTGGAGGAATGTTCCATTGTGGCAGGGGTGTCCTCCCTTGTTTAGAATTATACACAGATTAAAAAGGAAAAATTGGAGTGATTAAAACACATTTAGCAGAAGGGACATTGCTTGTGGGGTGGGAATGTCACACGCCCTTCACTGTACAGTTCTCTTCTCCCTCTTGCATTCAGTCACAGTTAAGCCCCAAAAGCCAGGAGAAGTAGGTAGATAAATTATTCTAGCAATACAGTGAGAACTGTGATATAACTGTAACTTCCCTTTTTGGGTGGGGGCAGCAACTCAGCTGGAGTTTAGCTTTCGGTGGAGCAGTTTCTCTGTTGCCTCTTCAGGGCAACAGCAGCAGTGGGACAGATGCATGTGGGGCTGGGCGCACGTTACAGTAATCCCCCACTTAACATTGTTTTGATCTTACATCCCTGCTCAGTTACAGAACATGCTCCATTTAAAGTTGTGCAGTGCTTCACTATAACATCATTTGGCCGCCTGCTTTGTCCACAGTTGGCAGCCCGCCCATCAGCTTCCCTACGCTGGTCCACACACAGCGCCTCCCACCCCCCAGCAGATCCCACAGATCGACACCTTCCCTCTCCTCCTGCCCTTGGCAAGCAGCTGGCTTGGGGTATTCAGGAGGGAGGGGGGAGGAGCAGGAAGGACTTGGTGTGCAGGCTCCCCCTCCCTCCTCAGTACTGTACTGTACGGCAAAAGAAAGTGGGCAGGGGGGAAAGAAGCAGGTTAAGGGTGGGGGTTTGGGGGAAGGGGTTGTGGGCAGGCCGAGGGTTGAGCCCTCCACCCCTGGGAAGCTGCTGCTGCACAATGTGCTTCTCCTAGCCTACAGCACCTTCAGCCTCCTCTTGCCTGCAGTGCCAGTGAGCTGTGCCTGTGTGGGGTAAGGCAGGGGCACCTCCCAACTATAGTACTGTACTTTATGGCAAATTTTTCCCTGGAACTTAAACGTCCCCATTTACATTCATTCATATGGGGAAAGTGGATTTGCTTATCATTTCATGTGGTCACATTTTTCAGGAACCGAACTACAATGTTAAGTGAGAAGTTACTGTATACAGGTTGAGCGGACATACTGAAGAAGTGGAAGTCTCACTATCAGTCACTCAGGGAAACAGAAGTACAGGTTTAATTGCTGGTGTATATGGTGCTCTACAAAACACAAGCAGATGCCTGCAGTTTCTGTTAATCTGGATAGATATAATATATAACCAGTGTCTGAGGTGGAGAGTGGTACTAAGTATAAGGGAGGAACAGAGAGAGGTGCAGAACAGAAACTAGGTTGGAGGCAGTGGGAGCTGCTGGGGAAACTAGTTGGGGACAAAGATGGAGTTATGAAGAACCAGGTTTTTAACTAACCCAAAAATGCAGATACCCAGGCAGGGCTTGGTGACCATGTAGATCAGAAAGCTGGACTTCAGTGTAAACACAACTGAAGTTTCTGACCATCTTTATTTACAGTTTTGAGAAAAATTAAAGATGCCCAGGACATTAAAAAAAATCAAATATATCAAAATTCCTTAACTTTAGTAATAGAAGGGGTGTCAAATCTCTGCTTACCTTGCTGTCACTGGCTGACTAGGGAAGTAGAGTGGAAGCTTTCTCAAGCCTCAGGTGAAGCAGTAGGAGTGTCTACTTTTCATAAAGAGCTCTTCTCACGCATCTGAGAAGAATTAGAATGATCATTCTGATTGGGGTAGCAGTATTACCTAAGGATCATGGCCTCATCATAGTAAGCATTGTACAAATGCTTATTATAAAGTCCTTTCCCCTAAAGAACTCAGTCTAGCAGACAAACAAGTGGGAGAGCAGAGAAAGCAAGGTGAGAGAGCAAGTAAGAGTAAACCAAGCAAGTACAATTGGGCATAAACTGTCAGAAAATTTGGCCCTTGGTCTCACTGCTGCCTAAATCTATGCAGACTTGAGATTTCAGAGCCTAGCAGAACATCCCGTAGACCTGGGATCTACAGCCAGCGTTACTGGTGACCTGGGGCAAGTCACCTGACCTCTCCGTTTTTCCTTTATCTGTAAAATAGGGATGGTTATACTTCCAGGCTTTTGTAACGAGCTTTGAGATCTGTAGATGAAACATGGTATAGAAGAGCTAGGTATTATCGTTTGTTACACGTGAGGGCTTTCATAACTGGTAGAGGATGTTAGGATTTATCTAATTAAGGACTGAAATGAAACACGTTCATCCATATATATCTGCCCCTGAAGCCAATTTTGAATGGAAAACATTGGCTGCACCTGCAAAACATACAGACACCATCATTTTGCCCACTCCGATTGGGTCATGGTGTGGGCACCTAGCCATTCTGTTAGCATGAACCACTGTAGGCTTTTGCACCCACATCTGTCTGCAGATATTTAACAGATGTAGCTAAGGAGACATAGCTGAAACATTTGGCCTGTAATGAGTTACAGACAACAGTAAAACTAACAAGCACTAATTATTTATTCTTTTGTTATTACCACAGACCGCATCAACATTAAGAGAAAAGGTGCTTGGCCTTCTGCCTACCTCTCTGTTCAGAATGTTATTGACTGTGCCAACGCAGGGTCCTGTGAAGGTGGAGACCACACAGGTGTTTGGATGTATGCTCACGACCATGGCATTCCAGATGAGACCTGTAACAACTACCAAGCCAAAGACCAAAGTATGGCAACAGATTGCAAACCTTCCTAGCTACGACTCACTCTTATTTGGCAGGGTTTGGTATTCGCTTTAAAGGAAATTAAATATAATTTAGCTAACACATCCATTTCTTTTTCTGCTTCTAGCTACTGCTGGCTGCTAGTGAAGCACCTGCTATCTAACTAGGAGAAGCAGATTCCCTTAGAGAAGCTATGTTTGGGTTTTTTTGCACCAGAGTCAGACAGCATAGTGTGTTGCCATCATGTCTGAACAAGCATTCACCATGCAGGCTGCTAATCTGAACTCGCTAGGCACTGATGTGCATCGGTGCTTTCATGCAGTAATATTTAGAAGTGTCATCTTAAGTAACCAGAGCAGAACTTCAGTCTATTATACTTACTTGCAAACAAATCCCTTGTTGTTTCTGTAGCTCCACTGAAGCAATTTAATTATTTGTATACTGAGACACTTATCAGGAAGTAATTTTTATAACCTACAATTGAAAAGCATGTTTGAAGGCTGAAACAGATAAATAGCACATAACCTTGAAAGATTGACTGCGGAGGCTGCCTTAATTAGCAATCTGAACTTGCAGCTTTATTTAACCTGAAGAAACAGTTTTCTCTGCTATATTTAATCTTATAATTATGGCCCCTCAAAAGGAAATAATTTTTTTACATTATTTCATTGAATAATTAAACTGTAAGAAGAAAAACACTAGCTTGCAATGTTAATCAAATGTCACTGCTTCTTTATAGCATGCAAGAAGTTTAACCAGTGTGGAACATGTGTTACCTTTGGGGAATGCCACGTGATAAAGAACTACACCCTCTGGAAAACTGCTGACTATGGCTCTGTCAGTGGGAGGGAAAAAATGATAGCAGAAATCTATGCCAATGGTCCAATCAGGTAAAGACAGTATCACAGGGTAAGAGTTATCCTGTTAATTTTCTTTTAGTTGTTTCCAGTTTATCCCATGAAGTTTGCAGAGCCTCCTTATGTAGCTCATTGAGCACTTCTTCACCAGAACAGGCCTTAGCAATGAAGATTATGTGCTAAACTTTTGCAAGATATATTATGATATAGACCCACGTAGGTTAAGAACTTTTCATTTGAAGTGAAAAGTGGGTGATGGATACTGTTCTCCTTTAGTCTACTATACAATTATTTTTGAATGAGAGCTCTTTTTGCTTGTTACAGTTGTGGCATAATGGCTACTGCACAGCTGGATGCGTACACTGGAGGACTTTATGCTGAATACAACCCCTCTCCTATGGTGAATCACATTGTATCTGTGGCTGGCTGGGGTGTGGAAAATGGAACTGAATACTGGATTGTTCGTAACTCCTGGGGAGAACCATGGGTAAGGAAGAGACAGGAGGGATGTGCTCAAAATGAAATGCATTTTTAAAAACTCCAGAAATTTCTATATCACAAGTTGTACAACTAGCTTGTTTATAAAAAACTGAGTTTCCCTCTTAGCCATAGGAGTTGTCTCAATCTATGATTTTTAATACAGCTGTCAACTAGGAAAAAAATCTAAACTGAATGTAATGCTACCCCACTACAAAGAACACCACAATGCAATAGCAGGCCAGCCTCTGTGCGGTGTCAACTCCGCAAGTCCTAATGCTGCGCTCATATGTGTATGCAACTCCCATTGAAGCCAGTGGTAAATAGCTATTGGAACCTTATCTCGCAAAGCTATATTTGGCTCTGGATAGTAGCATATGGAAATGAAGTCCTGGCTGGAAACAAATGAGTTTACCAGAGAACCGCTATTTCAAATAAGCTTGTTTTGTAAATCCCACTCAGACCCTTTGCAGGGATCTGCCTTCACCTCTAGTCACCCTTGCTCTGCGCAAAGTACACTGCTTATGAGACAGAAGTTACTTTGTTACTAATTTATAAACCTTTTGCCAATACTAATGAAAATTAATTTACTATAGGGTGAACTGGGCTGGCTGAGGATTGTGACAAGCGCATATAAAGGTGGAAAAGGAGCCAAGTACAATCTCGCTATTGAAGAGGATTGTGCCTACGGGGATCCTGTATTACCTTGATTGTTTCTAGGGTTTATGGGGTACTTTCTGGCTTTGAAATTTTATTTCCCACCCCCCCTCCATCAAGGTGTGTGTTTTTTGTTTTTTTTTTTTAATTAAAAGGCAGTTTAACTATTCTGTAGTAAAGAATGACCAGGCAGTTAAGAGGAATTCACTCAGATAACCATGATGTTTTAGAAGTGGAAAAACTGCCTCTAAATTTTTAACTTGCACTGCATATTTAAAAGCAGCTGTTAAGACAAATTTGCTTATCCTCTGCTTTACATGCCTGGTACTTACCAAACAACATATCAGAAGTTATAAGTACAAATCCTCTCATTGGAAAAATCATTCTCACTTGTCAATATTTAATCTGAAGGAATATATAAGATTTGTTTTACACTTTTGTAACAAAGGAGGTTTTCCTTCTAGTACAAACTTTAAAGTTTGCTCTAAGCAAGAGGTAGTGATTTCTTCTAAAAATTTGGGTTTAGACTTGCAAATTATATACACAAAGTAAATATCACTGAGCTACATAAATACAGAAACCGTACTGTTTTTTGTTCTCTATTTTAAAATAGTGTCCTATAGTCATTCTATTGTTTCACTAGTGCATGTCTTGCACTGCAGATTGTCATTTTTATCTGATTGAAAATGATGCAACAGTAACCAAATCTCTTTAAAACTACCGGAAAATGTTTAATATAAGCACTGATTGTTATTGCCTGATACTTTCTTTACTCTAATTCTAGGCTTTGGTATTTGAATGGCTGTGCTATTTTTCTGTACAAGGACAATGACAGGTGTTTTTTTAAAGGGGGGGGGGAATGGGAATAGGGTTCTAATAAGATATAGCTTTTAACATGTGCTCTTAACATACCATCTTTTCTTGTATGGTATCTTCCTCTTTCCTGCTTACTCAACCTTATGTGCCTAGTTCCCTAATGGTGTGAATTACAACCCAAACCGTATCAACTATTAACTGAACCACAGTTATTAAAATGACATTGTTTCTTATGTGAAGTGATTAGAGGGTGCACAAATGGATTGTTAAGAGTTAAATGGAATTTGTTTCTCAGCATTAACTTAGTGGGACCTATGGCAGCCTCTCTTGGCAGGGCACAGACAAGGTTTAAACAGACTCTGTACTTTAATTAAATGCCAACATGAGGTGCCAACGAAGGATGGGTGAGGGAATAGAGCCACCTTCAATGATCGCATATGTATATGAGTGAACTAAGGACACCTACAATTGCACAGAAACTGAGTGCCCCATGTCACCAAGGGTCCTGCTCTTGGACTGAGATGTTAATCAACCACAACCTACTACATGTTGCAGTATGTACTGAAGGTCACATTTACCTAGAACAGAGATTAGGGTCTGCATTTCAGGTACTCTACAGGACAGCAGTGAGCTACAGACTTCTGTTTTCCATTTTGGCAAGTTAAGAAGAAACTGATCTTCCAATGTCTTAAAATATCTCTAATTTCAGGAGCCAGCTGCTTTTTTGTTTTAAATGAAAGTTTAATTGTTCATCTGTGACCTACAAGTGAGGAAGCACATTACTCATCTACAGTTGTTTCATTGTGACATGGGCTTTATTTTACAAATTATTAGCTCCATCACTGTCCCGCTGATTTCTAACACCCTTGCTGCTGCTGCTTTGATAAAGTAACACCAGGTCCAGTCTTTACCTTCAATCTCAGAGGGAGAAAATTGTCTCCTAAACTAGCTGCCCAGCAAAATACAGAGAACAGGCTAGGGGCCTATGATCCATATTAGAACATGCAACATTGGTCTCAGGGATACAGTATCAGATAGGCCACAAGAGCTACATTCTATTCCTAGTTCTGACAGATGTTCTTTGTGAGCTTGGCCAAATGCCTTTACTTTAGCTGTCAAAAAAGGACACTAAATCATTAAAGTTGCAAAATTAATAGTCTTTAGTTACATGAACATAATTCATATATGCAAAGTAAAGTTGCATGGGTAACCTCAATTCTGCACTGCCTGACTCTTGAAGGCTCAACTTTGCACTCTTGCTCTTCTTAAAATTAACTTAAAAAAACCATTTAAGTTTACTAAAAATGTAAGTTCCACAATATGAAGTCACAGTGGTCCAGATAGGTCATCAGCAGAGTTGTCCCTTGAGGTCCACACCACAGACCTTTCAATTGGAGACCAAAATATAAGTTGTTGAGGCAACTCTAATTTTGACTTTTCCTAACTCTTGAAAGCTCAGCCTTAAGGGTTTTGTTTGTTTTTAACAGTAATGGGGAGGAGTTCGCTATCTGCCTCTGTGAACCCACCACTGCTAGGGGATGAGGTACACTAGCTGATCTTGGATTTCACTGCTAGTTGCTGACAGCAGAGTAATGATGAGATTGAAGAATCCTGGGTTCCATTCCAGTTTCTGGAAAGGAGCATTTTAAAATAAATTATAAATCCTTTTATCCTCCGCCCCATGGCAGGTAAGTTAGGCTGCTTCCTCCTCACTGCCCAGGCATCAATAGGGGGAAACAGAGAAATGCAAACATTCTCCCTCCTTTCAGTCCAGTTTCCAGGAGTAGCAATTCTAAGGCAAGTCCTGCTTAGCTGCTACAAGCAAGGAAGGAGCATGCTCAGTACCAACTGAATACTGCTGCCAGCCTCTAACAAACCTCAACTGACCTTATGCAAACTGAATTTTCAGAGACCAAATGTGTGGATTTTCACATGAACAGCAAAGACCATTTGCCTGAGAGCAGGATAATTCCTGCTTCAACACATGGAGGTAGTAGAGCTTCTCAGTGACACAGTGGTAAGAATTTTTTTCCAAACATGGGCAAAACATTCAGCATGGAAAACTGCAACCTGAATGGTTATAATTTGGTAAAGTTATAAGCTATTGAAAATAATTTATAATGGAAAGTGTTAGCCACTCTGAAATCTATTTATATGGCAGTCATGTCATGGAGTGCTTTGTGCTAGGCTCTGTAAGAAACGAACAAATGCTTACAATTTAAGTAGAGGACGAGAGAAGAGATGGCTATAGACAGGAGAACAAGGGAACAGTATTGGTCAGCATAGTAAGCACTAGTCTCGGCATACCAGTGGCCTAGCCATTTTTTGTAGGCATCACAGCAAAGGAGAGTTTTAAGGAGGATAATGAGGTCATTATCCTGATGTTTACAGCAAGCCCCTTCCAACCACAAGGGGCAGGAGAGGACAATGCATGAAAGTGCTTGCTTGGAAAGTTAAGAGGACAATGGAGGTCAATCCAAGGCCGGAGTCAACGTCTCAACAGCAAATCAGAGATGGTAGTAGGGTGGCTATGAAAGGCTTTTAGAGTAAAGACAAACAGCTTTGTTTGGTGAGACAGAAAACCGAGAGCTTATGGAAGACTGCAAAGAGTTAAAGTTGGGTGTCCCTTCTACCTACAATACTCCCAGAGGTGCCTGAAGCCTTGTATTTTAAATGTTGACAAAGCACTTTGGAATGCTCTGGCACCAAGAACTAGGAAGCACTAGTTATGCAAAAGATTCACCACCTTTGAGCAATGGGCCAGTGTTATGGTAGTAATAAACTAGAGTTGCTGCAGCAGCACTGAGACGGATTCCCCCTTAGGAAGCACTGTCCCCCTTACTCAACTACTACAGATTACAGTCTGATAGAGAGTCCCACTTGTATTGGGAGAAAAGAAGGTTCTTGCAGTTCTGCAGAAGAGTCCACAAACAATGGCAAGTTATCTTGTGTATTAGTGCACCCATGCCTGCGGTATCTCATTACCAGAGACTCATGAACACATTTGGCTACTTTGAGGGCTTGGTTTCTTTTTATGAATGTCACTCTAAACAACAATTTTATGCCCCTTGTTAGTTACAAGTGCAATTTATCTGGGTGAAATTAGGGCATATAGATATCAACATTCCTTAAAATAGCATGGCAAGTTTGGCTTCTCTGTGCTCCCATTTTTTTCCTGCACGTGTTTGTGTGCAAAACAACAGAACACCCCACACAGTTATGTTTTAAAAAAATCAGGCTAACCATATAAAGCATAAGAGAAGTCTCTGTCAAAGTACTGTTTATAAAAATATAAATTAGAATCTCAGTGTGTTTATTTCCACAGCTCGTCTCCACACTAAATTAGTAAATGCTAAAGTAATAAAAAAAGCTACACCAAGAATGTTTAGATATATTCAGATAATTTAGCTACAGTCCCAACTGTGACATGGTAATGAAACTTACCAGTAATGTTTAACACATCTATTACAAAAAAAAGATAGAATTCTGAACAAGGCTGCTTGCACACAGGATTTGTCTCTCAGTACAGAACTAGCCTTGATTATTACAACTCAGTTTGTGTTCCACAACACACCTAGTTTTTCAGAAGGTAATTTTGTAGGATATTCAGAACACTCACCTGTGGAACGCAATGACGAGAAAAATCATCCTGGGTTCTCCGCAGCACAGGACTAATTGTGTGCTCATCAGATCACACGATCAAAGCCTGCATCATTCAGGGTTACAGTCACTAGAAAAGTGGTGTGCGCGCGCGCACGTGTGTGTGCGTATACACACACACACGATCAGTAGAAGAAACTTCTACAAGCTGTGAAAGTAACAAAAAACATTCCTTGAAATATGACTGTATTTCTCATGCTGCTCTTAGGCTGGCAAACTGATTTTTGTAATAAAAATATCCTGAAGTATTAATCCTTGTATGGACTGACCCTTTCCCAAAGATGCAATAGAAGATCTCCAGAACAAAGTTCAAAGTTACTGTGCAATATGAATCAGCAAGCATCTCTACACTTCTTCCTTGTTGGCTGCCACTGTATTATCCAACTAGAGAACCCTACTGGTGGTGGGCATAGCAAGGAAGTGATTGTCCATAACCTCAGTATTCAGGGTGCTCTGCATTCTTGTTTTTATCGCTTCCTTAGTTCACCATAATGAAGTTAGATTTGCAATGAGCTTAAAGAAAAAAAATTTAAAAAAATTGTTCAGCATGTTGTTTTAGTTATAACTGCTTTCATGTGCAATGTCTACATTATATAATTGGTTTGTGACAATTCACTAGGTTAAAGTCTAGGGAACAGATAGACCCTCTTTGTTCTCAGGCATGAGTGTGCTATAGTGCCTCTCTAGAAGCACCAGTGAAGGACTTTCAAAGGAAGTCCCATCTAGCCATCCCTGATTAACGGAAAAATCTCTCCACATGGGTCTTTAAGAGGAAAGGGAAACTAGAATGTACACAATAGTGCCTGTATAATATATTCTATTAACTGTAATCCCCCTCCCAGAAATATCTTCAGAATGTAAGGGCGTACATAAGGGATTGAGGGTAACAAACATCTTACCTATGAATTCTGTGACAGGGTCATGTTCACCTTCTGTTTTAATAGTGCCTGCAATGCTTTCATTCTCTAAGATTGGAAGGAAAAGCTGCACAAAGTCTGAGGTATATGGAGGAGCAATTACATCCAGTACCTGAGATGTCAGACAGAAAACTGGAGGTTACTTTTCCAGTTTGGTGATTGGCAGAGACAACTGATTTGTGTTACCCTCCTCCCTTAAATCAAACTGTTGGTATGTTACTAATTCACATTTCTTTCACACCACCTCTAGTCTCCAGCCATGTGCTGCCTCTAGCTTGCTGATGTTGCAGACAAACCTGTTTAGATCACTACGGGAACTCCTGCCCTCTGAAAACAGTATGCCATGTCCTAGAGAGTGTCCAGTGTTAAGTATATATCTCAGAATCTGATGTGTCTTGAAATACGGGTATTTGTAAAAATCATCAGTTTGGATTAGACTATTGGTAGAAATTACCAACGGATATAAAATCTATATTAAATCTCATCTGGTTGTGCGTTAGTTGTCCCTTTTCAAAGCAAAACCAACAAAAAGAGCTACATGAATAAAAGTGAGCAGCTGACCTCAGTAACAAAGTATCTAATGAGTGAGATGTCTGTGTCTAGTTTCTCCAGACACTTGCGGATATAACCGACGACAGGTAGGACATATCCCCGACTGAGTAAGTGAACCATTCTGTCCAGAAGGGTTTTCTTCAACTCCAGCTGAAAAGACGAGAGGAAAAAAAGCCATGCATATGAATCAGAATCACCTAAAAAAAGGTGTTATTGTTCATCCTTATCATTTCAGTCTGTCAAGTAACTTTTTATGATGACACAATATTCTTGAAGCAAGTTCCACTGGGAATGTTGGTGCAGCAAGATCAGTCATCATGAGTCTAACTAACAGATAAGGAGCAACATAAAGAACAAATCCTTTAAGTATCACCTGTTCCATGACATCAAGCTGGGAGTGTTCCGTTTCAAAAAGCTTGACAAGAAGTTGCAGAACTTGGGGGTGAAGCAGCTGATGGCATGTGCTGATCTGCAAACATGAGGTAGTGTTAGGATCACCAGTACTTCTACTTTAAAAGACAGTTATTCAAGCAGGCTTACCCTTATTTTCAGTTATTGATCCAGTGCTCAGTACAGAATTCTTCAGGATTGGAGGTGTACAACTGCTATTCATCCCTTTGCGGGCTAGAGTTGCCAACTCCGTGGGATTTGCTCCAGGAAATCCCATCTCATGGTACCAAGCAGTTAACTTGGGGTACTGAAATGGATTAATCTCAGTAAATTTACTGGGTTACAGTAAACTGACTGATGTAATCCAGTGTGAGACTTCAACGGACTTTGGATCAGGCCCTTAGAATCATTCCACTCACAAACCTAAATATTGCCATTACCATCATCACCCAGTAATATATCCCTTAAGGTCTTACCTCGTCTAGTAATGCCAGATGCACTGGAGTGTGATCAGTCTGAAGCTGAAAATATCGTGGTTCTGACACTGTCCAGTCCACCCACTTTAATACACCCATTGCCACCACAGGAAACCTAAATAGAATAAGCTCCATTAGACAAACTGATTTTAGATACTCCATCCTAAAGCGCGGTCTTAGTCTTGCCTACAATCAGCTGAAAGTTTCATATTTAACTTAGATTAGAATTAATACTCAGAGAGGAAAAGAAATACTCTTCCTGCTACCAGCATGTTCACAACAGGCTCCATTGACAAAATAGAAGGAAACACTCAGCCTAGAGAAATTCCGTTTCCGTTCACAAGGATGCTCCTTCAGCAGAGAATGATATGTCCCATACACAGTGGGCAAGAAGAGCTTTCTCCACGTAATGTACTTTAAGGCTGAGCAGGCCCAAGAAAGTTCCAGTCAGATTATTCAACATCAGCTGTCTCAGACTTGGGGAAGGACTGGTGTGTGTGTGTGTATGTGTGTAAGGATTGTTGTGCTGAGAAAGATTCATTAGGTAGGAAAAAGTGACTCCGGTGTGACTCATCTCCTTCCAGCTGTACAAATGCACAGTCTTCTACAGTACAGAACATTTCAGTTTGGGGAATGGAGTAATAAGATGGAGGTACACCAAGCCGACTTGATTACAGATTGATCCTGATGAGGTATATCTGAAGCCTCAATGTTGCTTACTCCTTGCAAATGTGGCCATGAGACAGATCTTTCACATATCTGCTCAGAATGATGATACTCCTAATACTGCCCACAAGGAAGCAACTGCTCCGGAAAAGTGAGTTGTGAATAGAAATGGAAATAACTTCCCAGTTCAACATTCCCAGAAAAGGTCTTTTTGGGCCTAGTTATCTATTCAGAATACAGCAATTAGGTCAGGACTTAATTACTGAGAAATACACCTTCCCAGGAACAGCAATTTTGAAGAATGAAGGAGTTTCATAAAAAGTACGCAGCTATATTACATAATACAGAAAGGAAAGAGAAGCAAGAAAAAACAGACAGAAGCCAACATCTAAATAGCTATCCTCTGAAGCCAGGGACATGTGTAGCATTATGAATTACAAAACAGAGCGAGTTGCAGCTTTCACTATTTGCTGCCTTTATTACAATGTAAATTGTACTTCCTTGTTAACAGAAAGGAGTTTCAGCTTAGAAATAGACTTTCTACCTACCTGATGCACTGATAGAGGGTGCTCAGCTCTGCAACCAGTTCTGAAGCTCCTTTGTTTTCGTTGCAGCACAGATTGTGAACCGTTTCAACAGCTTTTGAAGTCGATTTGAGCTCGTCTTTGTTTATGCTCACTCTCTTGTTCTAAAATATTTCAGAATTAAGCTCTGAATGCAAGACTTGTGAATTTACAGGAAATCGTTGGCTGTTTAGGGAAAGACTTATTATATGACGCGTCTCACATAGCTTTACCTTTCTCAATGCTGAAATCTGTATATAATTTCTGAAGTTACCAAAGTACAGATGACTGTAAAGTACTAAAAATGTTTCTTTTGTATTATTAAAACGATTATTTTCATGATTTTAAATTAATGCATTTGCTTCTAAAAGTAGAGTTCAGATTTTCTAGTACAGCACAGACCTGCACTGCTACTCTAAGATATAATGGCAAAAAACCCCAAACATCTAATTCCAAACTTTTACTGTACTGGCCTAATCTACAGAAGACCTGGAGTTTCCATTTTTTTCAGTTGGAGCTGGGGATATTTAACTCCTCCAAAAAATCAGGTGCACACAATTTCAGCCTAAGCAATGATGGAACTTAAAACAACAAGCCTGGATTTTCCTTAAGTATATTTACATTAATGCATTAACTTTAACTTCTACATAGTCAAAGAATCTGATATTACCTTTTTCCATGTCTCCACTACACTGGCTGCATATGCTAATATGTGGATATATTTATGTTTATGGTCCTGATTGATCTTAGCACCTGGTTTAAATAGTGACTGCATGAAAAGGTCCAGAAAGGCAGGTACTCGAATCTGTGAAGGAAACACAGGGTATCATTAGTGCAACAGATTAAAAAGCACCAAATAAATATCTGCATCTTGTGTACACACAGAGAATAGGATACAATAATGCATTATCTGCTTAGTGATAGACCAGACGGTTTAATGGGTCATATTTTTAAAGGGGCGCAAATCAAAGTGCTGGCACAAAGTGGAGGGTACAATGAGTAGCACTGAGAATACTATTTAGGTATCTAAATTTTCCTGTTTTTTACTTGAACTCCATACATAATCAGGTAGTTAGAAATCTAAACAGTGTAATTGCACCTGTAATTAACTGTGCCCATAACAGACTGGGGACACAAAATTATAAGTCACTTTTTACACTCTGACCTAATAGTTCTTTTCCATATTTAACTTTGGGGAAGTGTTGTAAAAGCATTCTTAATTAGATGCTACAAATAGCATGTTCACATTTCTGTATCCCTTAATGAGAGGAGTCTCCATAATGAGTAACTGAGTGCTAGCAAGGGGCAGCACTTATAACTCTCTCTTGTTTTGGTGCTTGTACAGCACCTTGTGCAATGGGGCCTGAAGCCCTGAGTAAGGCCTTGAGATGCTTATGTTACAGAAATAAGAAGAAAAACTAAACAGTATAAAGAGGTAACTACGAACCAGTTCTACTGGAGGTGGGTCCATGCTTGTAAACATCTTGAACAGGACTGTGATGTCTGCTGGATTCAGAGCTCCTTTGGATAACATGGCACCGAGCGCTTGACATGCTCGAGGGTAGGAGGCTGCAGTACCCAGGGCTAGAGTGATCTGACTAGCATCGTGGCCTCTTGGTAAAGAGCAAGACACACATGGGCATTATATTTTTCTTAGGAAGAAACTGAAATGTTAATTTTAGCCTCAGAAACATATCGATAGAATAATCAGTGTTTGTCATCTAGTGTGCAGAAGAGAGCCTTAAAGACTGAACCCTTTCCTCAGTGAGGCCTTGGCTACACTGGCGCTTTACAGCACTGCAACTTTCTCGCTCAGGGGTGTGAAAAAACACCCCCCTGAGCGCAGCAAGTTACAGCACTGTAAAGCGCCATTGTAAACAGTGCCCCAGCGCTGGGAGCGTGGCTCCCAGCGCTGTAAGCTAATCCCCTTCGGGAAGTGGAGTACCTGCAGCGCTGGGAGAGCTCTCTCCCAGTGCTGGCGCCGCAACCACACTTGAACTTCAAAGCGCTGCCACAAGAGCGCTCCCGCAGCAATGCTTTGGAGTTTCGAGTGTAGCTAAGCGCTGAGATAATATTAATGTGGCTACAGTAGGAGATAAGAGATTTGCATAGGATATTTTAACACATTTTACACAGTCAGAACATCGAAATTACTTAATTCTTTCATAATGGCTACTTCAGGTATCCCAACACAGGAAAAAGGGCTTGTTTGCTGCTCTGTCGATATTTGTTTATTGACCACACCTGAGCAGCTCTCTTACTGTGCAGCTTTATCCTACTATGAGCAGGATGAAGACATTTAGGAATTCTCTATTTCAATTTGTGACTTATCATACTTTTACCAATGAAATTCTGCTCATGTGAGAAAGACAAATTAACAAGGACTTACTTCTCGTGAGCAAATCGCTGAACCTCCTGAGCAATTCTGTGCACAGCAGACCCACCTTGCTCTTCTTGGGCTAATATGGACATCATAGACTGAGCAAAGAGATATGTGTGTTCTCCATGGCAAACCATTTTCTGTAAACACATTCAGGGAGATGTTATTCGCCAGCGTGAAAAATCTGGCTCACCCTTCAACAAATATATTGCCTTAATAGCAGCAGCAAGGGTTAGTTATGGTGCTAAATAACTAAGTAAGATGTAATGTAAATGGAAAGGTGATACCATAGAAAATCAAGTACAGAATGACATCCTTGTATGTGATGCTATTCCAGGACAAGCTACATCTAGAGTTCCTGCTTCACTTTACTACCCAACATAGAAGGCTTCTTAGAATTCTCTCTCCTTCACCTAACTGACAGATCTCCTGGTTGTCCAGTGTTTCTCTTACTAAATTTAGAGAATGAATTAGCATTAAGCTATCCAAACCTCACATGCACTTGTCACAGTTCAGGACAACTGCATCTGTATTTTCCCTCAGTGGTACCCCAAGGGTACCCACCCTCAGGCATCCCACTCCGCATCTGTTGCCTCTCTTGGATGGACAGACATGTCTCTATCCCTTCTGACTGGGGTATTCCCAGGCCTCAGCTCCCTTGACTTTACTGTGTAATTCCTAGCACAGAAAGGTTGCCCTAGGGCACCTGCATGCTCTCTCTTCAGGACGGATAACAGTACAATTGCTTGAGATAAGTTACCGCACAGTTCTTTCTAAGCAAGCCTACTTTATTCTTAAGAGAATACCTATTAAAAACAATAAAAGACACACATGCTAATAAGATTACCAGAGTTCATCCCAACTTTCACATGGGCTTTGGCAAATGCAGTCTTTTAATACCCCATCCTAGGGGCATCCTTGTGGTTACAAGTTCATCAGAGCTTCAGCTCAGAACAAGCACACAGTCTTATGAGGCCCCAGTAGGCCAAGTCCTTCCAATCCTCCCCTAAGCACTGGGACCCTCCATGAACCAGGGGTCCTGTCCATTTGCTGGAACAGGAAGAAGGCCTTGATGCAGATTACACCCCAGGCTTTTATCCAGAAGTATTTCCTTTGTCCGTTGGTCCCTGAAGAATCCAGTATGAACTAGTATATTTATTTCTCTGCACGAACGTAACTTCAAAGGGTTGATAATGGAGGAAGTATATGAACCCACCCTCCCTCCTACTAGGGAAGGTACATACACTGCCACAATACAAACACAACTGCATTTTACTACAATGTTCCCAAAGGTGTTAACCCTAATGAATGAGGTTTAATTTAGTAACAAAGCAACATCAGCAAATTCCCAGTCCCAGACTTTCCCCCAGAAACGTGCATCTTGTACTGCCCAGTCCTCCCCTGGACAACACAAATTCATATAACATCTACAATTTTATTAATAGAAAATGATATGCACAAATCCCAAATGGAGTTTCCCAAACACTTCAATCCAAGCACTGTTGGATGCTGAGGAATTTCTAAGAGTTGCTGCCTTGAGCACCTGCCTTACAACCAACATCCTTCTGGGTCTAGATTTTCCAGAGCACTACAGTTATGCCAGGTCCTGATACCCCCGCTGTGCACTGATAGCATGTCAATCAGGACACTGGTGATACTGCTGAAAGCATAATGGGTTCTAAAATTCCTGCTAGACTTCTGCACCTTCAAATTATTCAGATTAATAAACCTCAAGAAGTGTCATCTCAGCGGCCGATACAAACCCTGGTGGTCAAGACTTTGAACGGTATAAAAGCTATTTTTGATGCATAACTCTTGGTCTACAGTTTTTTCTGGGGGCCCATAAACAAGGCTGCATAACTATTTCACAACATTTTGAAAATACACTGAAGTTTCTACACCATCACCAAGGAAGCAGAGAGATTCTTTCTGACAAAAGGTAAAAAGACACTTACCGCAAACTCTGGGAGGTTCTTCTCAAGGTTTTCTTCCCCTCCATCTAAAATTGTAGCCAGAGAAGTACGTAGCACTCGAGAAAAGACTTCTAATTGCTGACATGCTGTTGATACACTGGTTATTTCCCCTTGATAACCAGCATCAGATATAAGCTGTAACAACAAACAGCACTTAGAATGATTTTTGTATCTCAGCGCATCTTAGGAAGATTGGGTGAAAATACACCGCACAGAATGTTAAATGAGTCTCTGCATACTCTCCATGGAATCCAGGTAATACAAATAAATAATCATCAGCATCTAGACACTGACTGAAAAATATGACGGTAACAGGACAGGTGGATAAACCCAAGTCATATAACATTCCCTGTACTTTCTGAAAGGGAAAAAGATAAAACGTCCAACACTTAATATAAAACAATGCCTTTCCGTTCCTTCTCAGAGAAGGGTTTTGCTAATGTCATCAATTGTTAAAGCAAAGTTAAAGCAGTTCATATAAAATATAAGAAACACCATGAACTGAATTAAGCTTCTTAATTAAGTGTTCTCATTGCTATCTGGGACCACTAAGTTACCTGTAAAACCTTACACAAAACAAGTTCATGGAGGCAAGTTCACACAGGCAAGCCAGGAGACTATCTACTTCTTGACACACTACAAAAAGAGGTTAACCCTTGGTCAGCTGTTCTATAGTCTACACGAAATGGGTTGATGGTCAGTCTCCCTTTATATCACAAAAATACACCATAACTGTTGGCATCCCTGCAAGTGGTTTAAAGGAGGAAATCAAGAATTGGTCACCTGATACTTAGTGATCCTTCTAAAAATAGGGTGAGGTATGCTGTGATGAAACTTGTACTGAGGATATCTGTACAAATACCTGCTCTTCACCTAACCAGAATGCTATAGATTTCAATACCTTATATTTCATATCACCAAGCTCACTTTAAAGAAGTACCACCACATGGCAGTCATAAGGAGGGTGGTTTAGGTTGCCTACAAATGAAATGTAACAAACTACTATTAAAAATCACACATGTATATTACTGTCTTTGATCCTTGATTTAGTTATGTCAAACTAAAAAAAATATTTTTAACATGCAGTCTGCAACATTCTTCCCATAGAAAATAGACTTTTAAAATACACAGAGTTAACAATACAATAAATAGTATTAATATGAATGCCCAGAGACTGGGGAAGGTTACAGTTGGCATGTTATGGAAGAAGAATTAGAAATCATCGTTTCAGTAATAAGCTGTTTATTAGACTCCAGGATTGATTACCTTGACAGTAAAATTAAGCATCAGGCAGTCTGGATGGGCTTCAGCCAGTTTGTAAAAAAGATCTCTCCATGTAGGATGTGCTATCATTTGCTCAAGCCAGGCTGGAGTCTGCAAAAATTACAGTGACAGAAAGAAATACTGTTGTACAGTGCAATAAAAATCCTGAATTTAAACATTTATAGAATTCAACAGATTCCACTTCTTAAGCTTATCCAGAGTAAAATTTTTACATGCATTATTTCAAGAGTCTTGAAAGAGAAATAGCTAACTGGAACCTTGTAACAAAATAAAATGTATTCAGCTTTGAGCAGTTTCCACTGTCTAAGTGAACCTACAGGGCTTCTCAGATATGCAGAGTAATTTTAAGAGAGAGCTAGTTTTAGTAAAGTATTAAAGAGGAAGCTACAGCTTCCTTGCCCAGTATTTGAATCCAAGGGCCATATTTACCTTGGTCTAAAGAGATATAATTTCGTAAAGCTGAGCTCAAGAGACATTATGTCCAACAATTGCAACCCTGAGTTTGGCCACTGAGCAGCTGGTTTGTACTTGGCCATGTGTATTCTATGTATTACCTCGCCTTCCTCTGTAAAGATGGAATCTGCTTTCCGAGGGTCAAAGTGTTTGATGAGTAAACTTTTCAAGTGGTTTTCTACAGTTTCCTGAACCTGCACTGGCTCAACACCTGCAAGGAAGAAAACGTCACTAGGTGGAATCTAAACTGTCAGAGTAGTAGCAACTCCTTGTAGTTTCTCATGACTATTAGAATAATAGAACAGAAGTCATCTAACAAATTAACTAAGAAGCAAAAAGGGAGACAGTATTCAAAACCCAAAATAGGCATATCAAGCAATATTAGATCAGATATGAAGGATTTAGGATTTCTCTTTCCTAAACACAGACCTACCAGCTGTATTACACAGGTGCACACATGTGCAGGTTATACTAATCCTTTTCTCAACTTGTCTTCTCCACTCATGTGAGCAAGCTGGGCACTGACATTTAGAAGACAGCTAAATAGGCTGATAAGTATGTTTCAATATCTTGTCTGCTCACAAGAAAGCATATGGAGAATAGACAGTGACCCTACATAGCTACAAACTAAAAGACAGCTGCTTCCCATATGACAGATTCAAACACATGCCCACCAGCCTTCCAAGTACACCTCTACTCCAATATAACGCTGTCCTCAAGAGCCAAAAAGTCTTACCGTGTTATAGGTGAAACCGTGTTATATCGAACTTGCTTTGATCCGCTGGAGCGTGCAGCCCTGCTCCCCCCCTCCCCCCAAGAGCGCTGCTTTACCACGTTGTATCCAAATTCGTGTTATATCGGGTCGCGTTATATTGGGGTAGAGGTGTATCCTTTTGAATAATGTAATTAAGTAACCAGTATCTGTACTGTAATTGCAGTGATTTAAAAAATTTCTAACAGTGTGCATGTATTCTTTTCACACTAGTTACATTTGAATCTACCAAGATGTAGATTTCACCCCTTCACTACACCATGGCAAAGATCCAGCAAAAATTTATACTGTGAACTTGCCCCTTCAGAGGCAGAGCTGCAGAAATCCCAGAAGGTTTGACAGTAAAGAATTTCAGTCTCAATCAGTACTTTTGAGAACTACATTTACAAAACTGTATATTTAACTGATCCACAAAAAGCAGACTGCAACTAAAATGTAGTTAAATCAATATTAATTATGTTATGCTATAATAAGATGTTAGGTATTTCTAGAGTATCTATCACAACACTATCTAAGCACTAGTCTCTTTACATGGGATTAAAATAATAGATGGAAAGCAGAAAGTCTAATATACAATAGCTCCTTTCATACTACAATTTTAGTATTTTAGTGTTCATCACCACACTACCTCACTCATCCCTTGGGTACAATTGTGTTCTATTAGACAGCTGCCACATCATTACACAAAAGTGGAACTAAAAATATATTATCAGGTATATCAGGATTCAAAGCAAAAAAATGAATTTAGTCATATATTTAGGTATAGAATGGCAACTTGGACATCAACCACCTTTTGGGTATGATCAACGTTATATCTGCCAACAGTTCAGAAGTTTCTGATGTATAAAGCAAAACTACAGCCACATGACAATGTTAGACCACCGTAGCGTACCTGTTTGAATGAGCCACTCTGCCAGCAGATTTACAGTTTGTGCCACTGCAGTATAATTCTCTGACAGCAGTTGGATAACATTTTCTGGAGAGCCACCTGCCTGGAAATACCTGACAAAGGGATTAAAAGGGGGGAGGGGCAGTTATTTCAAAATTAACTGAAGAAACAGAAAGTATTCCACCCCTATGTAAAGGCAGAACAATGCACTCAGGTATCATTTTCAAACTCTCTGTTATATGCAACATATTATCATTACATATCAAAATCTTTTATACTCACCTTTTTAGAGTGTTAAATATAGAGGGCTCCATTATATAATCTCGAGTGGAAAATTTATGCAAACATTCTTGCTGGACTTCAGCATCATCTTCTCCTTCGCCATACTCATCATCCTGCTGTTTACAAACACAGAGTCAGAGTGGTTATTTCTCTTTTACATTTGCTTTTTTTCTACTGTGCTAGTTACATTTTAAATATCTTTCTTGTTGCCCATAAAGGTGCATATACACACCATGACTTCCTACAGCAAATGCCTTCTACAGCAGAAAGCACAACCTCTTAACAGAGTTTACTTCAACACCTACCACATTTAGGGGGGAAATGTATTTTTAGGGGGAAGCATGTATTCTTAGGAAAGTGAGCACAATCAAACCTTAAATAATAATACAACTGTAGACTCAGGGCATTAAATTATAAATCTCTTGGAGCAAGACATATCTCTTTCCTTTATACATTTTTAGCGTCAACTGCGAAAAAATCCAGGCACCAGAAGCAGCCATCAAGAATAGGATTTTTTTAAATATACCCCACATTTGCAGTACTTGCCACGTGAAGGGGGACGGGCAGGGTCTAAAGATCAACCAAGGTTGCCTGGAGCTCAACCCAAAGAAGACAGGGGCTCAAGAGCGCTCAGGTTTTGCTATCAAAAGGGAAACCATATTTTATTTTAACTCCTGAAAATCACAGAGGGGAACCCCTGTGCCTGCTCTGACCATGCCAATGGGCGAGCAAGTAGGAAGCAGGCAATGAGACACAACTGGGGAACACCCAGGGCACAACAACACACCCTCAGCACGGCAAGAGGAGAGAGCCTGTGCTGCTTTGGTGATGGAGCCGTGGGGACAGGGCAAGGGGAGAGTCAGCCTCTGGGAACACTTCATACAAGTGTGTGTGTGGGGAGGGGGATAGAGCCCCCCAGCCAATATTCCCGCCTCTGCTCCCCCTCCAGAAGGGATCTCCAGCCACAACCCCTCAGCCAGGCTCCACCCCGCGCCCCCCCCTGCACCCCCTCCTCATGCCTCCCCGGCTCGCCCTTCACCCCGCGCCCCCTCCAAACTCCCGTTCTGCGACTCCGCCTCTCACCGCCCCGCCATCCGCATCGTCCCCCCACTCCGCCGCGCTGCCGCCGAAGTAGTCAGCGTCCTCCATGGGCTCCTTCCGCTGCGAGCCTCCGCCTGCAACCCCCACCTCCCCGCCCGGCTTCGCCGGCGGAACCAGGCCTGGTCCAGGAGGGGGCGGGTCCCGCTGGGCTGGGCGGGGAAGAAGCGGAGCAGGGCCTGGGCTGGGCCCGGCGGCGTTGGCTGAGGCGGGCGGGCCCGGGGCTGCGCGCGGTGGGGGGAGGGGCGGGGCTGCGCGGCCATGAGGAAGCCGCCTCGGCGCGGCGGGATCCCGGCGCTAGCGCCCGAGTGGCGCGGGCCCGGGGCGGCGCTTTCCGCAGCCATTGCTGAAAAGGGCCCCGCGCTGCTGGCGGGCGCAGACTCCCCATGCGGGGCGCTGAGTGCGCCAGGCCGGGCCGGAAAGCTGCCGCCACAGGGCAGCGCGCAACCGCCCAGGTGTCTCGGGAGGCCGTGGCCGGCCTGGGTCCGGGAGCCGGGGCGCAGCTGGGCCGACACCGATTTCCTTTTCCGTGCAGGACGGAGCCAGCTGGGGGACCCCGCTGCTGGCCGAGCTGGTTCGTCAGCCGCCGTTTGGCGCGCGCCGGGTCCTGGTGGTTGGGACTCTAGCCAGCCCCGCGCATATTGTCCCCGATTTATCCAGTTAAACGTTCCGAGTGGAGCAGAACGCGGGGGTTTAACCCCCAGCCTCGGCATTTCTTGATAGACATGTTCACAGCTGCAGGAAGTTAGCGGGAGGGGGGCAGACAACGAGCTGCTGATAGAAAACCAGGGGGTCTCAACCTTCGTTGCAGTGCGGCTCCCCGTCTGACAACAAAAGCTACTCGGGGACAGGGGCGGGGGGGACAAACCCTGAACCCCACTGCCCCATGCAGCCACACGTGGGCCAGGCTTCAGCCTCGGGTGGGGGGCCTGTAACCTGAGCCCCACCACCCTGAGCGGTGGGGCTTGGGCTTCAGCCCCAGGTCCCAGCAAATCTAATGCCAGCCCTGGTGACCCTGTTCAAATGGAGTCACGGCCCAGGGTTTGAGAACTGCTGTAGTAGACTTTAGATGATTCAAAAAGTTTAAAATTTACAACTGTTAAATGATCAATGTCACGTCAAAATATACAAAGTATGTATCTTTAAAATCAAGTAAGTTCTCGAGCAGCATTTTTCTTTCTGTGCCTTCCCATAGATGATGATCATCAATAGCAATATTTTCTCTTGTGTTCGTATGTGTACTGTGAAATTGATGTTTACCAACGTTCACCCATAAAAACCAAATCCTTCCAAGCCTACATGTGGGGTTTGATGGAGCAAGCCACAGGTTAGTAAGCCACAGGTCTGTGAATATCATGAGAGTAAGTTTGGAAGATCAGCCATGAGCCCACTTCTCCAGGAGTAGCCTCTTGCTCAGGAGGTTCCCAGCACCTCACAGGCTCAGGTACCTGGTCAGAGATTGTTCAAACAAAACCTGGGACCCCCTGCCCAGTGATCTTTGTCTCCCAGCCCACTGTTCCATTCTCCTGTGCCATGCCAGCTGTTTGTGTAGGTGGTGGTGGGGTGCTGCTCTTATTCTCAAAGAGGTTGTGATCCAGGATTTACACCCAAGGAGAATTGTGGGTGGAGATTGTGTGTTAATAAGGAGGAAAGAGACTAGGATACTCTTGGACCAGATCCACAATAAAGAGAGGGAGACTCCAAATCTCAATGGTACTCATCCTCATGATTCACTTTCTACGCCATGCATCACTGAAGAATGGGTCCTTAACATCCTATTACCGTTAGTGGGCCTCAGGAGTCTCCTGCAGTTATAGATGTGGCAGCATGGTGTGAAGTGGCTCTAAGTCTTTACAACAAGCATATAAGAAATTATGAAATAGGATAATTATTGTTTTTGAGAGGGGAGGTATGGGTCTATGGATGAAGCATATTGTCCTCCAGGGGGAATTGGTGCAGAATTCATGTCCAGTGCAGATTTCTTTGCTTCCCCACAGAAAAATGACTTTCTGATAAGGAAGCAAAGGGAATCTGCAAGACTAGACACACACTGCTCCCTAGCTGCGCAGGTACATCATGTCAGGAACCTGGAGCAACCAGCGGAGAGGTAAATCACTGCAGGGCTAGGGGCTTCTCAGCCAGTGACTCCTACCCTGAGCCGGGATCAGCTGCTAGTACTGGCTGGGCTGGAGGCAGGAGAGAACAGGACTTCCTCTTTCCCTGCATGGGGTGGCTGGGGCTGTCAGACCCACTCCTAGAAACCTCCCCAGCTGCAGGAAGCACAGCATCCTCCCCTGCTTCCTGCTCCCATTGCTCGTCAGCTGCGGAGAGAAGGAGTCAATGTACGGGGAGCTGCTCCCCATCTGCCCAACCCCCATGCATCTGGACCTCCCAGACCCAGACACCCTGAACCCCACTAGTCTTCCATACCAAAACCCCACCCCACTGAACCTCAACCCCTGCATCTGGAGCCCCCTGCCTCCGGATCCCCATCCCTGCACCCAGCCCACAGAGCTCTCTGCACTCAAATCCCCACCCTGATGAGCCCACCCCCCTGCACCACCCTGAGCCCCCACATCTAGACCCCCATGACACTGAGCCCCAATTAGTTCCACTCAGATCCCCACTCCCCCAGCACCCATACCCCCTGCTGAGACCCCCACACTCAGACCCCTCTGCTGAACCCCAGCCACTTTCACCTGGAAGCCCCTGCAGAATCCCACTGCCTCTGCACCTGGAACCCTCCCAACAAGCCTCTGTGCATCCCTCACCTAGACCCCCCACTGAGCTTCCTGCACCGATAGTCCCACACAGAATCCTCTCCCCCCACATTGAGCCCCTCCACAGTTGGATCCTGCCTGCCCCACATCTGGTGCGCCTGGCACAGGGGGGCAGGGCCCCAGGGTGTTTCTGTGTCAGAGTTTGGTGCAGCCTCACTACTGAGTCCACATCCCCGGAGTGGGGAGGCTGATAAGTGATCTCCCACTTTCGTGCAGCCAGTGACCTGTGCTCCCCACGGCCATGCTGGAGCCTCTGCATTTATTTATTGATAAATAAAACTTGCAGAATTTTGAAATATTGTGTGCAATTTTTTTATTTTTTTGGCACATAATGCCCTCAGGCATAATATACAGATGGTTTATTTGTAAATATGAGTTGCATTGCATTTCTGTTGTCTTATTTATTCAGGGTTTCCTTTACTGGATACTATGTAAACATAGGTCTGCCTCTTTTCTTGAAAATATTTAAAATATTTCCATTTAAACCATAATTCCAGTTACCATATATTTAATAAAGAGGGAAAAGGAACTTTGATGCATCTCTTCTACATAAAAAGTTCCTCTTATTGCTTTCCTGAAGTTCCAGTATTCACTGCCTCTATAATTAGCATTTGTTTTGCTTAGGGAATTGTGAATGTTTTACATACTTGCTGGAAACAAATGGTTTCTCTCTTTCTTGCTCTTTTAAGCATGTTTGTAAAAGCCACTAGTTGGTAAATTATGGGTGAGACCATTTTGAGCACGGGCAGATACAAATAAAATGTGAAAATGAAAGACTGGCACAGTAATGGCGTTTTCCAGTGTGGGGTGTGTTTGTTCTTTCTGTTCCAGTTTAAGTGATTTATCCCTGGTTACAGTTGCTACCAGAAATTGAAGGCTAAAGGCACAATAATATTAGCACCAAAAATTAAGCTAGATGTCAGTTAGAAGAGAGGGGGGAAAGTAGATACACAGTACAGTTGTGAGTTAGTAGCAACAGCTTCCTATTTACTGTTCTTTGAAATGCTGCGGTGAAATGGGAAAGCCAGTGATAAGTTTGTTATTAAATATTTATGTTGTGGTTGCATATAAACACTACACCAGGTTAGGGCCTAACATGTAAACAATTACCCCACCCCCACTTTTTTGTTAACATTAGGACATGCTCTATATGAAAGACATCCATTTGTATGATCTTATGGACATAAACTGTACATCTTGTTTACTAAATTTAAAAAAATAGTTCCTGGTTTGTCTTGGTACTAATAAATCATATTAAGACCAGAGATCATGTATTCTACAGCCATGGCACAGAATTGTGTTCCAGAGTCTGAGTCTCTTGTGTGTTTGCATGGTCTTTTTAAGGTATACTTCAAGTATTTCTGCATGTGAATAAGACCTTCCAAATGATAATCAAGTGGTAATTATTGCCTTCCTGGATCTATAGAGAGCCCAAAACTGTAGCTCTGAAATTGGAATTACTCTGCTCATTCATTTAATCTGATGTTACCTGTAAAGCCTACAGAGAACATCTTAAATGTCAACATTGATAACTGTTTCGCTGCTCAAATTATCCTGCTATTGTGATCTCCTTTAGCCACGTAGAGCACCTACCTGTACAAGGTATGTATCCAGCAGATGTTTTACTCCCTCTCCATGCACACAGTAAACAGTGTAGATCAACCTTTGTGCTGACTCTTTGAACCCCCTATAGCCCATGTCAGAATTTGGCCCTCTGATGTTTAGTCCAGATGTACAACAGTTAATTTAATGAAGGTGATGTGGAGCGCTAACCTACAGAAATAGGCCAACAGTGATGCCAAAGTGAAGGGAAAAACTGGAACAGCTGCACCAGGAAGGGAATAAAAAGGCAGGGGGAGGAGGAAAGGAAGAGAACACAAAAACTGAGATGAAAACTAATCAAACTGTCTTTAAATAAGGCAAAGAGATGAGTATTATCAAAACTGAGAGCATGTGAGAGGGTATACAGAGTCCCTTTGTTCTAGTTCAGATTGACTTCCTTTCTTAAGTTGTATAAGAGCTTATATGTGAGACATAGGAGGATGAGGGTGTATTCTGGGGTTTGGAGGACAGCCCAGAGCATAGCTGATTAGTTACTTAAAAAATTCTTTATTCAGGTTCAGGTTCTCTTTAATTGGAGAGAGGGAAGTACACTCTCTTCCATGCTAGTCTCCATTTCATGAACTCATGTAGTGAAAGGAGCAAAAGACCTGTCCATAATTATTTTCCAGTAGGACCCGCTAGAGATGCACTCCCTGAAATATCCAAGTGATGATAAACTGTGTTAGTTTATTCCATTTGCAATTTTGATTGGATGAAATAGTTGTTTGCATGTGCCCTTGAACTGGGTGTAGATTGGCCATATGGCACTTCTCCACAAGCACAGCTATGTTTCATTGGTGGGCATTTGTAAGAGTTTTGGGAACAAAAGTTCTAGATGAATATAGGGTAATATCTCCTGATCCTGCCAAGGAGGAAAAGAGACCTCTTCACAAACACAAGGACTGACAAGACTGAAGCAAAAGGAGAAACTGTTCTTCACTTGCGCTGACATTGCTTCCTGGCTGCGGGAGAGTAAGACAGCAAAGTAACAATTCAATTGTTAAAGCAACACTGGCCATTTTTATGAGAAAAGATTGGGAGTAAAATGACAGAGATACCCTGGAGGCCAATGGAAATCTCACTTTAGAATAAAGAGCATGTTCTACTCCTGAGGACACTGCACCAAAAACTTAAAAATTCTGTGTACAATATTTTAAAATTCTGCAAATTTTACTTGTCAGATAAATATGGAGGCTCCAGCATGGCATTGAGGAGAACAGTTCACTGGCTGCACAGAGGTGGAAGATCACTGTGCAGCTCCCACCCCGGGACATGGACTCTGGTGAGGCTGCATCCAACCCTGACAGAGCGCAGGAACCCGGTCTGCCCCAGAAACACCCCAGGGCCCTACCCCTCCATGCCAGGTGCACCAAGTGTGGGCAGGCAGGCTCAGCAAGGATTCAAGTATGGAGGAGCTTAGTGGGGGGGAATCCAAGTGTGGGTTGAGAGGGTTTTGTGTGGGGCAATCTGGGTGTGGGCAACTCGGGGGGAATCCGGGTGCAGGCGGATCTGGATGCACAGGGGCTTGTTGGAGGGTTCTGGGTGCAATGGTAATGGAAGTCTGCATGGAAGTCCAGGTGTAGGTGGTTGGGGCTCAGTAGGGGGGAGGGTCTGGGGTGTGGAGGGGATAGAGCTCAGAGGGGGGTCTGAGTGTGGGGTCCAGATGCTGGGGGTGTAGGGCTCAGTGGGGTGGGGATCCGGGTGCAGATGGCTCATTGAGGTGGTCCAGGTACAGGGGGAGTGGTGCTCATGGGGGGGGTTCTGAGTGCAGGGGGGGGAGGGGTGGCTCAGTGGGAGGGTCCGCATGCATGGGGATTGGGCAGATGGGGGAACAGCTCACTGTATAGGGATCCCTCCCCCTGCAGCTGAGGAGCAATGGGTGCAGGAACCGGGGGGAGTTTGCAGAGCTTCCTGCAGCTAAGGGAGAAATCTGTGGGTGGGTCTGACCCAGCCCTGGGTGCCATGCAGGGGAAGAGGAAGTCCCTTCTCCCCAGCCCAGCTGGAACTAGCAGCTGAGCCCAGTGCAGGGTAGGAGTCCCCTGCCCCACAGTGATTTACCTCTCTTCCAGCTGCCCTGGGTACCCAAAACAACCTGCTGGGGAGGATGGCATGACAACTCTCCTGGCTTCCCTTTACTTCCCCATCAGAAAGTCATTTTTCTGCAGGAAAGCAAAGAAATCTGCGGGGGAAATAAATTGTGTGTATGCGCAGTGGTGCAGAATTCCCCCAGGAGTAATGCTCAAACCACAGCTTTTGGTACATTTCCCTTTAGTCAGGTGGTAATCGGCACCTGACAGCAGTGAAAGGAGAAGAATGTAGCACCCATCTAGTCATTGAGGTTAACAACATGGAACAATTCAACTTACGGGAGTGGCACTAAGCAGTGGGCAAATGGTACTTTGTTTTTTGGAAAATGGTATGGGTATATCAAGCCCAAGTTTTGTTTTCAGTCTACATATATTTTAGTTGGTGCAGCCCCACGTAGTTAACAGAAGCAATATCTGTGCCATATTTGGGTTATCAGATTCTAATGCTACCAGTATCGCTGCTGAGCAGATTGCGCTGTTGTAACCAACTCCTGAGTGCTGAAATTCTGTGGGTAGAAAAGGCAAGTGCTAAGCAGCAATGCCATGTGGTAGCACAGTTAGAAATGCCCCATTCAAGCTCAAGCAGAAGTGAGAACTCCAATTATATCTTCAGTTCTGGTGTGAGTCGTTTTAATTCTATCTCAAGGTACATGGCACACCTGAGCTGTATGGAATAGTTGACTTACAGTATAGAAATAAGACATTTCTATACTGCACCTGAAGCTACTCTAGCCAGGGCAAAGACAAGAGGCAGATCCTCCAAGAGTAACAAAAATGTATGTACCCCTCATGCTTCATCAGCTCACTTGCATGTTGTGTTTATAATCCAGAATGGTGTGCAAGGCTGCTAACTGTAGGACAAATTTTTGGAGGATGGTTGCAAGACAGCTACTATGCTGTCCCATCTAATGGAAGGTGCAGGAAAATCAAGACAAGTTATTCTGTACAAAAAAGGAAACCAAACACTAAGACTTCAAAGTCCAGCCTGATCAGTACTCACAAACAGAAAAAAACCCACTTCAATGCCTATATACCACATGCATGTGTTTTATAAAAATTATTTAGATAAGGTAACACTGGTTCAGAATGGCTACAAGAAGGCTGCATTTTGCTGGTGGGTGAAGTGATCCCTGGATATATGTAATGAACCATAAAGCACTTTGCAGACTTTTTATCTTTAAGATATTCTCATTAGTAGAAGACTTTCACTGCCTTAGCCTTTACTGGCTGATGTATTTCAATCAAGAATTCCAGGTGTTTCTCTGGGTTGTAACTAAGAGGTTTTTCCATACAAATGAGTAGCTGTTATGATACAAGTTATTTCTATTCAGGGCTGGCTCCAGGCACCAGCAAACCAAGCACGTGCTTGGGGCAGCACAATTGCAGGGGTGGCATTCTGGGGGCAGCAGTTGTGCTCTTGGAGGTTTTTTTTTTTGCTTTGGGCAGCAAAAAACCTAGAGCTGGCACTGTTTCCGTCATCTGTATACACTGGATTTCAGTTAAAATATTACAGTCCTTTCACTATGAAGAGGAAACTTGGATCAATTATTAATTTATATAGAGACAAATTATTTGCATAGGCTCCTAACTTTGGCGTTTTACTGTGCATCATGTTTCTTGCTTCAAACACACCATGCAAAGTAACATGATTATTTCTGTAGCTATTTGGAAGAGGTCCAGGCTAGCATTTTATTCCCACATGTTAAGTTTTCTGCTGTAGATTAGACAAAACGATAGAGGATAAGCAGCTGCTTAACTCTTTTGGTTACTGCAGATCAGTACCCAACACAATCTATGTGCTCTGAATACAAACAAAGCAAGTAGACATAGGGCCTGGATGGAAGCCATATAGATTTCAAAATACAATCTTTAACATTAGAATGCACTGTGCAACAATGACTTGCAAATTATGCCTGTATATTTCCACCCACAAATAATTGCAAATTATTTTATAGAACTCCAACATGTAAAATACTGCATCTTCAACGCTCTAAAAGACACATACAAAAATGGAAGGGATGGTTGGGGAGAAAGGGGCACACATGGAATCCGAGCCATGAGAGTGAAATTCTTCTTTCACTGATGTTAACGGGTTCCTGTGGCTTTGAAGATAATATTTACTCCTTACTATGCACAAAAGTTTGGTTTGTCCCCATTCTAGGCAGACATGGAAATTTACGAATGAACTTAAATGAAAATGTGTTCTGTATTCTTGGTCTGTGGTACTGAACATAGAGGATAAATTCATGGCTGAGCTCAATAATGCAGGAGTCAAGTTGGCAGCTGTTCGTGAAAGTTGCCTGCTGAATCTGGAAGGAAGTAGGGGAAGGTGGAAGGACAGAGTGATTTACCTCACTGCACACCAACCACTCCGTCTAGTTAATTAGTAGCAATGACACTCTCATAAAGAAGTTTCTAGTCCTCCCTCAGCCAACAGGATAGTGGCAAGAAGGAAGTGGCTAAGAATTGGTGGTTATATATAAGGGAATAATAATGAGGGGGAAAGATGGTCCCAGAAAACGAATGAGGGAATGGAGACAGGATTGGAGAGAGGTATTGGGAAACAAAACAACAGTAAGTCCCAGTCCAATTGTCGAAAGTGGATGCATTTTAAAATGTGACTGTACTCTGACAAGTGATGCTACAATGTTAGCAGAAGGTCTGTGTGAATCTTATTAATTCCATATATAAGTTCAGTATACAAGTAAAAATGTGTTTTCCTTTCAATGCCAGTCCTGCAAGGTAAGCTCAGTTATTTCTTGCTTCTACTGCATCACCATAAATAGACAAGAATTGTCTCACTAGAACAAACCAATTATCCATGTAGTGGAGTGGCCAGGAGCAGATGGCAAGGTTCAAGAAACCCAGAGACAGTACCTGAAAAACCCACTGAGAAGGGAAGTGTCTTCCTCACCCTTATCAGTTAGTATTGACATTTGCTTTGAAGCATGAGGGATGATCTTTTTCAGCCTATCTCATTTTAAACAAGTGTCTGGATTGTACCAAAGAGGTTTTTCCATGCAAATGTGTAGCAGTTATGATACAAGTTATTTCTGTGGTAGTTACAGTCATCTGCAAACACTGGATTTCAGTTAAAATTTTTACAATCCTTTCACTTTGAAGAGGAAGTTTGCAGAGCCTTTATCAAATTCCACCAACCTCTTGGCCTCAATGATTTAATGTAGCAACGAAATCCACAGGTTAGTCATGTGTGGTGCAAAAAGTTATTTCCAATAAATAAGTTTTACAGGTCAAATTCCGCCCTTAGTTACACTTTTGCAATCTCTCTGTCTACACAGGGCAGAATTAGGCTCTGCTAGTGGAACTTGGTTAACAATGCAGTTAATAATGCACAAACCAGAATAGAATTAGTTCTTTCTCTCACAGCTGTACTATTGTATTCTAATAGATTCCTGTGCCATCTTCATCACCGTGTTATTAAGATTCCATAGCACCCAGGAGCCCAGCCATGCACCAGGGCCCCCTTGTGCTAGGGTGCCGTACAAACACCCAAGCACCTTCCAGTAGTGCAACAAGTGACATGACTGAATATGTCACAGGTGCTTCCTTCTCTCATCCCCTCCTCGGGGAAGAATTGTGTGTGCAGTGCAATTTTGTGGTTTTTATTAAATGTGCATGCTGCTCTGCGTTTGTTAGAGAGAGGGCAGGTTGAAGAAATGAGCTTTGTTGTTGGGAGGTGGCAAAGTCTGTGATGGCACTAGGTCTGCAATTCTGATGTTTATTATTTTACAGCACCTAAGAGTGTCTTGGGCATTTTGTAATAGAGAGAGAAAGACATAGCCACTGTCCCAGAGAGCTTACCGGCTTGTTGCAGACATGAGGCAATGAATGGGAGTAATAAAACAATACAGAGGGATTTGAAAAGGAAGGACAGGGAAGATGTCAGTGAAAGCTGTATCAACGTAAATAAATGGTCACTAAAATCTATATATGGCTTTGCTGGCTCATATCTTGGAGGTATAAATAATGTATATTTCACACACACAAACTATAGGTTTAGGACCAAATCTTCGTTCCCTACAGAAAGCCCAAATAAAGGGGCTTCGCACAGCAGATCTCAGATGTGCGTGCATGTGTGGGAATACCATTCCCCTTCTGCCCCCCCACAAATCTTGAGGTCCCTGATGTGTGCACCTCTTAAGTAGGGTGTTTGGCCAGTGGAGAGGTCTGTTATATTTAGAGCTTCACAGTCAACACACTCTGTTCATAGTCCCCATAAGCTTTCCCAGTACAGGTTGAGAATTCACCCAATGACAATGATCAGGACTGCTGTCCTCTGGGGGTGACAATTACAGTCACGCTATAATACCTAAACTTATTACCTAGGCCTTGCAGGAGGATTCAATAGTCCACAGCAGCAAATGCCGTCACTAGATCCAATGTTAAGAATAAGTGACATGAGCACTTTCAATGACTGGATCTTAATATTAAAAGAAGTTTTTAACTCTTTCTATATTTGTATTTCTTTATTTTGATTACAGTAACAGAAAATTAATTTTCACCTTTTTTTATATATAAGAATGAACAATACTCAAAGCATTTACTTCCAACGTTCCTAGAGAGGAAAACCAGGGACTGCACCAAAGTCAAACTTTAGCTGAGTGACCCTTTGCAGAAAAAACATCATCTCCAGGCTTTTTTCCCTTAGGTCAATAAAGAGCAGGCAAAGTGAGATAAGAAAGTCAGCCTCAGTGTATCAGTTAAATTGTTACTAAATATTCTGAGTTTACCAGAACCTGCAATTTGCCAACTATGCTTTTACAACTCTGAATAGAAATAATGTTGATGTCCCCTTGGCCTTATTGTACTTTCCCGTATGCACTGGTGTTTTTCGAGGTTTCAGTGCAACGTTTAATGTTGCATTATAATGAATGCACTTAAATTTACCTGAAAGTCCTCAAGAGTTTTAATTTTCCAGTAAATAAACAAACAGGACTTCCCCTCTTAATTGCACAGTTATTTACACTACCTTTCTTTCATAGTGAGGCTAACATGGTCCAGAGGAATAAGCTATGGGTGGACTGTCAAATGCCTGAGTTTGAATTCCGACCCTGCAACCAACTAGAGCTGTGTGGTCTTGAACAAGTTACCATACCTGCCAGCCTCAGACTTCCTACTTCACAGGGCTGTTGTGAGGATTAATGTCTGTAAAGCACTATGCAAGTGCTAGGTATTGTATCAGAGAGCTGGATGGGAGTGTGACCAACCTGACTTCATGCAAGACTGGGAAATATTTTTTGCAAACTAAAGCTTATCAGGGAAATAAAAATAAAACAAAAAACAAACTCCAAGGAGAAGAGCTGATTTCATACCAAAGTTTGTCTTCCCTTTATATGTTTTCACACATTCCACCCTGGAATTGTTCTCTCTAACCTAATTACCCCTGCCCTCACCTCTCACCAAATTCATTTAGTAGAAGCTAGTATTTCAGTAATCAGTAGCCCTTTAAGACCCAGTCAATACATTCAAATAGACATAAGGTTCTAATAGCTTTCAGATCCACCAAGAAAATACAGCAGCATCAAGTTAGGCTAATGAGATGTGGCCGAAGGGCTCTTCCTCTTGGAAGAAAAGCTCAAGATTAAGCACTTTTTTGACTTTGAGATTCACAATTTAAGGGTAACACTGCAACATGAAGACAATTTGCTAGGTAACTGGGAAATATTTTAAAACAAGGAAGTGGGGGAAGAGAGCATGAGTGGCCACCGATTAGAGACGAAGCAGCACGATTATAATACCTCTTTAAAATGTTCAAGTTAACTATTGTTATATACTGTAAATTGCTAAACAACAGAACCTCACCATACACCCAGGTACTTTTCAAATTGAACCTGTTACCTAATACCAGAGCAAGCACTAATCGATCTCTCTCTGTGTTAGCAACAAGCTTTCAACTTGGATGTTTTGTGTTTTTCAGTCATGTTCCTTAGTTTAGGGCATCCTAATCTTTTTAATGAAATAGCCCCCATTGCCTTGGATAAGTTTTATAATGATCCAAACTTGAGAAACTTACACTGAGGAATTAAAAAATCCTCCCATTTTTTTTTCTACCCCTGACAAGGGCATTAAATGCCTATTTAGCATTTTCTCCAATTCCTTTGATCCTTCATGGGGCTATCTCCTGTTGTCTTTCACAGCAGCTGTGGAAAAGAAAGAGGCACTACCCAGTGCTATACCCAAGAGCTGAGCAGAGCAGAGGTCTATGGGGTACAGTATTGAACCAAACAACCTGGTTGCAGTGGCACTCTAGGCACAGGTATGTTATTAACATGCTATTGTGTGTACGAGCACTGGGCTCGCAGAGCCTGTTACACGTGTAACTTTGCAGCCCAGCATGGCTCTAACCCGTGGGAATGGAAATCAGGGCAAACTCTAGAGCCTTTAATGTAATCCGTTCCTTAGACACCCTTTTGGAGATGGTGCCTTCAAATAAACAGCAGAACTCAGATTATGACTACTGAGAACCATCAACTCTTCCCAAGATACCTGCATTGTTTCATAGAGTTCTAGGTTTATAAAAGGATTGAGGTGTCTTCATCCATCAGTCTCTATTGGGGTTTTATCACTCCCTTCCATGGAAATTCTCCTCAACTTGGCAAACCTAGGAGTGGTAACAGAGTGAAAATGAATTTGAATGGGAATCCCTTCAAAGGGCCCTCAATCCTGCGTTCGCAGGACTGAAGTGGTGCTCAGGATCCTGGTGGGACAAACTCGGTTCTCTGGCTGCTCCTCACTCTGGAATATTGCTTGTACAAATGATACAAGCGAATTCTTACATGAGACCAAGAGCGGGACAATTACAAAGAGAGAGAAATACCATACTTCATGTTTTATAGCCAAATGAAAGTCACCGGCCCACAAACATTTAGATTATATAACAAATCAACAAAACCAAACGAATTCAAAGCACCACTAGCCTGCGCTCAATCTGTCCTTATTCACGCCTTGATGAGGCATTGCAGAGGTTTGACATTAGCACAGGGTAGTTATTACAAGACATTTTTAATGCAAAAAGAACCAAAGTGAGTTAAGGAAGGAGAGGAGAAGTGTTCAAGCCTTAACTTTTGAAATTCTTTGCATTTGTTCCAGCCTCAGAGTGCAGTTAGCGCTATTTGATAATCTCACTCAACACATGTATTCTGGGTCACGTTTTCAGACTTTATTGACTGAAGTAAATTTTTGCTGCTTTTCATATGAGCAATGCAGAGCCAGTGGGACGGAAAGAGCTGTGGATTCTATTCTATCTTGTTCCTCAAGACAACTTGTTTACCAGCTTTCAGTCAACTACATCTCACTGCATAGGTGTCTCTCAACTTTTATCACTGGTGATTATGCACAAGATGGAAAGAACGGTGCTTGACTTCCAGAGCCCTGGCCAAATTTGCAGGGTTGGCAGACAAGTAAAAAGCCATTTTTCCTAAGTACCAAGCACATTTGATGCAGAAATCAGTGATAGACATGGACACAGAGCCCCACAATGTCACTCTTTGAAGGACTGTGCTTTAAACTGTGCCCATTTTAGAGTAATAGAAATGTAGCGCTGGAATGGACCTCAGGAGGTCATCTAGTTCAGCTCCCTGCACTGAAGCAGGACCACGCACGGGTGCCGCGTAATGGAGGCTAGGGGAGGCCAAGCCTCCCCAAACCTTGCACTGTTCGGGGAAGTAGGGGCAGTGGCAGATTACTGCATGGGCCCATAGGGCCCCAGCCAATTTGGAGCTCCCAGAAAAATCTCCCCTCACCATAGCTCCGGCCTGGAAGAGCTCTTGCTCCTCCAGCCAGGGATCTTTTCCAGTCTTTGGGCCACAGTGGGGGGATGACCCAAAGGAACAAGTAGAGGACAGAGCTGTGGGGGAAGGTACGGAATGGGGGAAGGGCTCTGGGCTTGGAGCTCCCGCAAGGGCTGATTCTCCGCCACAGTCCCTGCTGGGACCGAGAGCTAGACCTTAGACAAGTTCTCAGCCCCACTGCCCCCTCACTCATGGCCCTAACCGAGCTCTCAGCCACCCCCACCTCTGCCTTGGCTAGGGCCACGTGGGGGGGCTGAGAGCAGTGAGTGGGGGCCTGGCCTTGGCCAGAAGAGGGAGGACAGGGGGCTTCACCCACTACCCATGGGAGCCAGTAAACCTAGACCACCCTGACAGGTGTTTGTCTAACCTGTTCTTAAAAGCCTACAATGACAGAGATTCCAAAACGTTTCTCAGTAACCAATTCCAGGACTCATCTACCCTTATAGTTAGGTTTTCCCCAATATCTAACCTATATCTCCATTGTGCCCACTACTTCTTTTCCCACCCTTGGTGGACATGCAGGACAATTGATTACTGGCCTCTTTGTAAAACCTTTAACATTAGAAGACTGTAAGGTCCACCCTCAGTCATCTCTCTTTTCAGTTTTTTCAACCTTTCCTCATGTCAGGTTTCCTAAACTTTTTATCATTTTTGCAGCTCTCCTCTGGACTCTCTCCAATTTGTCTACAACTTTCTTAAAGTGTAGTGCTCAAAACTGGACACAGCACTCCAGCTGAGGCCTCACCAGTGCTGAGTAGAGTGGGACAATTATGACCGATGTCTTATATACACCACTCCTGTGAACAGGGCCGTCCCTACGGGGAGTGCATGGCCAAGGGGAAAATCAGCCCCAGGCGACTTGGGTGCCCACTCTGCATCGGCGGCTGGGCTTAGCCTTGGGCATGCAGGGTAGCAGCCAAGAGCCTGGGGGTGCTGCAGCACCCCCTGCACCTCCCGTTTCTGCGCCTGTGTCCTCTAGGACCGACTGCACTGGCCAATCGCACCTGCCCGCAGGGCCCCCCCAAAGCACAGGGTCCAGAGCGGTTGCCCCAAGTCGCCCTACCCAAGGGACCGCTCTGCCTGTTAATACATCCCAGAATGATATTAACCTTTTGACATTAGCCTGAATGACATTGTTGACTCATATTCAATTTGTGATTCACTACCACCCCAAAATCCTTTTCAGCTTTGCTCAGCACATTAAAAGTAGACAGGATGAAAAGCAGGTTTCACCATTAATAAAGAAATTTAACTGAAAATACAATTATGTACAAGTTATTATGAGCCCAATACTGATGGCTGCCATTTACGGACCTGTGTATGACACTGACAGAATGATACTCAAAAGCAGTTCCCATCCTGCTTTAACACTGACCTAACAAATGAAATACCAGCTTTCATACTTAATACTCAAAACAAACCGATTAACTTCATTTTTGGATGGTTCCACCAATAGGATGGAAACTAGTTCTGTATGTTATGCTGGAACTCCCACCTTGCCAGTCTCCAAAAGAGGTCAGTTTTTGGTGTCAGGGCTTTCACCAACTGAGGTTCAGAAATCCCCTTTGTAACTTATTTTATTTTCAAAAACTTTTCTAAGTTTGTTAAAGCAGAAGAAGGTTCTTCCCCCTAACGCTGAATTTCAGAAACACCAAGCTGAAGGAGAGGGGTAGAGTTTTCCTCTCTGAATGCAATGAAATTTTGCCTATAAATATTTTTCATGGTGGTATAAACACAACATACCTTATGAAGGAACAAGGGTCTGGTTTCGTAAGTTGCTGACTGCCCTTGGCTGCCACTGATGCAACTCTATGTGCCTGATTCTGCTTTTTAAAGTTAACAGGAGTTTTGTCATTGACTTCACAGGAAAAAGGATTCAGTGCTAACACTGCCAACATGGATAAAAACATGTATTGTACAAAAAAGCATAGAAGGGGGTTTCTCCTCCAATGTAAGTTGTATTATTTGATAGCTCGTAATTATTTTATCTACCTTCAGCATTTATATAGCACCAATAACGAATCGTTTCATTGTTAAGGCACTGAACTGGGACTCAGATGACCAGGGTTCCTAGCCCCAAATTTGAAACCAGCTTCCTCTGTGGTTTAGATTAATCATTTCATTTCTCTGTACCTCATTTCTCCATTCGTAAAATAGGGATTTAATACAAACATCCCACTTCACAGGAATGTTCATGGTTATCAGATGCACAGATACTACCGTGATGAGCACCACAAAAACGCCTATAAACAAATGATAAATCTATGCATAGATTTATTGGTTAAAAAAATATTCTGCTGCAGGTACCAATTCTGAAAGTGTGCAGTATGAGGCAACAGGAACTAGCTCCGGTTCCTCATGTTAGTCCCCATTCACACATTTTGGGGGAAATCCTGGCCCAGTGAAGTGAGTGGGTAAGAAAAAGACTCCCGTGGACTTCTATCAGGCCAGGATGTCACCCTCTATTTAAAAAGGTCATTGTTGATGCTGTCTGAGCTATCTGGATTTGTAGGGTAAATCTTCCACAAATAGATTATTTCCCTTAACAGACCATAGAAAGCACCTCTGGAGACATGCCTATTGACTGTATCACACTGGCTGGTGCACATGTACACTAAGTCCACACTGCTAAAAGTCCTTGGGTTGAAATAAGTTACTGCAAATGCACAGTAGCTGATTTTGAAACCACAACACTGCTACAATTTATTATCATCATTTTTACAAAATACCCAAAGTGATCAGGTCATATGGTAGATTACTGACTTGCCAAAGGTTATGTTTTAAATCAAAACCGTTTGAATTATACAAGTGCCAAAAATATCTTGAACCAATCTTTTTTTTTTTAAATCAACCCCTGTCCAACGAAACAGTTGTATAATTTAAAACAGAACCAAAAGTTTGTGTTGGAAATTGTTTAAAAACCAACCCTCCAAATCATGCTGGAGCGGAAGCCTTGTATGGCAAGATTTAGCCTGGGGCAATTTGATGCCAAGGTATAGACTCCCCCTATGGGTTTATAATGGAAATACTGACACAACCTTAACTATAGTGATGCAAACATGCCCCTAAAACACTGTATTGGTTTTTATTAATAGAAGTGGTAGTGTTTACATTTGCAGGTATCTTACACTTCAGCATCAATGAATACTGGGTAGAACGAGCAAAGTCTTGGATGTAAGGGTCAGAAATGCCCAAACAGGTGAATGAGACAAAAGGTGAAAGTCCTCAATTATGAAAACAAGACGTTCAAATAAATAAATGAGGGACGGGGAGAGAAAATAATAAAAGTAAGAAAATAAATGCAAGTGTTAAGTTGGAATGGTTCAAATAACTTCAATTGATGGCTACTAAATTAGAGAGAGAAGAAAACACAGTTACTAATTAAATAGCAAGCATTAAAGCTTTATGGTTTTGTATTAAAAATAAAAACAAAACAAAAAAGAAAAGCTGTTAAAAATAAGACTTGCGTTTACCAGGCCACCAAACTGCATGGACTACTGAAGAAACTAATAAAAGGCAATACTGAAACATTAAGACACACACACACTCCATACATGTGCAACCTGACTTTTCAATACATTGCCTCTCTCTCGCTCTCGCTCAAAAAAAGCATCTCCTAAACATTTCCATTCATATAAAGCTTTATAGGAAAGTTTCTTAAAATGGTATTGTCTTAGTTACATATGCTTGTATATCCTTGTCATTGTCAGAGGAAGGAGTTTGACATAGTTTCTGTATTTTCAAGAGGAGGTGCTTTCTTTTGCTCAGCTCGGAGATTACATTCCTTACCATTAGATTCCCCCCCTCCCCATATATAAATTTGGTGCTTCCACTAACTCCCTCCAGGCTTAAAAAGATAAGGGTTGGCACTAAACTTACAGATTTTGGCTTCTGTAACAAAAATTAAGGCTCATGTTTTCTTTTCTTTTCTTTTTCATTCCACTTTTGCCTACCTACCTACCTGAAACCCCAACCCTTAACCTCCAGGTAGTGATTCCAATCTAAAAATGTGAGGGCTATTTTGGGTCAAGCTCTTCTACCGATTCAAAAGGTTCAGATGGCAGCTTTCCAGATTGTGAACTGGACAGACAGGTTTTTCAAATCTCATTAGCAATTGCAGCCAAAGTTTCAAGACACCTTTGCGTCTTCTGAAGGATCACTAGTCATTTTGAACCAAGTGGGGAATGAGATATTGCCAACACTAAGTCCTTGCTTTCTGCATGTGTGAAAATGGATTAGGTGGTTAATTTCCTCATTAAAGGAAGCCACAAAAGCAACAATAACAAAAAATTCTCAATTCTGCATGGTTACAGTTCGTAACATTAAAAAGGCATCCAGTACCTGCAGCAAATCTAGCCACACAGACATTGCTCACCACACCCTAGCATTAATTTAAACTGGACCTCTTCCCAAATAGAAATTAACGTCTTGTGAAAAAAGCTAGTGTGAAAGGAAAGATAATTTTTAAAAAATTCACTGCGTTAGATCCAGATTGGTTTGGGGGAGTAGGTGGGAGGGAGGGAGTGGAGAAGGGCGTTTGAGTAATATATGCTAACACTGTTCTAGATGTGTTATTACAGCTGTAATTTTTGACTTTGTACAAATTGTACACGTAGGTTTAGACACATGAAAAAGTAATACACTCACAGAGACATAAAACACCTAGGTATAAAATATAAAGCAGTGTAGTAGTTACTAAAATTACATGCTCTCTTATTGCTACAGTGATTTTTGCTCTTTTTTCTTTTTACTGTACCACATGTTGTTCTAAGCATATAATTTGCATAAATTATTCAAGTTTAAGAAAAAATCCACACATCTTCACTTTAAGCTACTTATATAGTTAATATAAAATAAAAAGGTTCTAAGATATCTCTTTATTAAAAGAGAGATAAAAATGTCATTTGAAACTGGAATTCAGTGGCCAAATCCAAGGGCGGTGTACACCGTATCATTCTTGTAGTATTATGCCCATGCAGGATAGCGGAGTTTGGTGGGGTATTTGGCCCAGTCTACAGATGGTCACCAGACCTGCATGATACCTATGTGTTTGTTTTTGTTCTGCTTTTGCAAAAAGGACTATGAATGACCAAAGACTAACATTTATAATTTGTAGCAAAATTTGGTTTATGTAGAAACAAGCCATGTTTTGCATTTGGATAGAGATTTAAATGAATTAAAGCTAAAAATTAAAAAGCATGATGCTGCAACATCTGGTCACTTGTTGAAGACCTCACTTTTAAAGTGGTTAAGTTTGCACAATTTGTACTTTTTTTTTGTTTTTTTTGTTTTTTACTAAACAGTATTTTTCCTTCTTTTATAAACCAGAAAAACTAAACTACAGATAAATTTTCCCTACCTTGAGCTAATGCTGCAGATAGGGTTGACAAAGCTGTACAGCGCAATCAAACATACTTACATCTTAGCTCATTGTACAGGTACAGCCATAATCAAGGCACAAAGATCTTCTACAAGTTATTTTTTCAATAAAGTTGTACAAAATAATACATTTTACAGTCTGTACAAGAATAATAATCCAGCGGTAAAATAAAAAAATGAGGGCAGGGAGAAGAAAAAGAAGGGAAAGACCGTGAGGACTAAAGTCCAGATAATGATTTTTATAGCTGACAGGATCATCAGTGGACAAACGGAAAACAGTGTGTGGTTAACTCTTTCTGCAATCACAGGCCATACGCAGTTCAATTCTTAATGTCCATGGTCATCTTAAGACCACCAAGACTGGATTTAAAAATACCCTTCTGAAAGGTAGCGGTTAGTTTTTGCACTGTCTAGGTCTGTTGTAGAATTGTCAGTATTTCCGTTCAAAGCCACATTACAGTCAGAGAACCAAACTCAAGTGTCTGTCTTCAAACTTGGTCTGTGACTTGGCACCTTCTTTTGTCTGATGCAGTGAATGGATACAAAGTTGAGATCATGGGTTATATGATTATGCCCACAACAGTGCTAAATTACCTAAGGTTTTCTCTCCGCCCCCTTTTTTTTTTGTTAACTATTTTAATTTTATCCCCAATCCTTTCAGGGGCTCCACATTCAGAGCCTTTAATTAATTAATTAATTTAGTTAACAACAGTGTTAGGGAACCCCCCATGAAAATGGCCTTTAAATTTTACGTGCCATTTCAAACTGTCTGAGGGGGACACAAGCAGGCTTAGAAGTGCTGCTATTGTCCAGCAAGGAGAAAAAGTTGAGGGGTGCAAATCAGAGGGAGACTGCAACAGTTCTCTTCCACCCTACGTGGGCAAGGGTTTTTTTTGTTTCTTTTTTGTTTTTCTTTTTTTTTTTTTAATAAGGAATAAGGAGTCCAAAACACAGAAAAAAGTGCTCTCCATCACAACAACTCATATTGGCGAAGGTGCATCCGTTGAATAATGTCCCGACAGTCATTGAAAACCCTCCGGATGTTTTCTGTATCCACTGCACAGGTGAAGTGAGGATAGCAGTAATGTCTTCCATCTCCACTTGCTGTGCTGATTCTCTGTAGGAATAGTACAGAAAAATTGTGTGTCAAAATAAAATTGTCTGGAAAAATTATGCTCTCAAGCCTCAGCTGAATGTTTGTGAGGATATTATGTAAGTTCTGAGACAGGGGTTCTCAAACTTCAGTTGTGCCACGACCCCCTTCTGACAACAAAAGTTACTACACAACCACAGAAGGGGGCACTGAAGCCTGAGTCTGCCCTAGCCCCGCTGCCCTGGGCGGTGAAGGCCAAAGCTGAAGCCCAAGGGCTTCAGCCCCAGGCAGGGGGTCTGTAACGTGCCACTGCCCAGGCTTCAGCCCTGGACTGCAGCTAGTCTAAGTCAGCCCTGGCAACCCTATTAAAACGGGTCGCAACTCACTTTGAGAACTGCTGTTCTAAGGTGAAATATGGACCGCAATGAAGTCAGTGGCAAAACTCCCATTGACTTCAGTGGGATCAGGTTTTCACCCCAAGGATTTAACTTGAGGGGAACTAGGTTGCATGTGGAAAAACTGAGTATTTGGGAACTGAAATGTAACTACAGAGAGAAGATAACTTCTCCGATTCACATTAATGGGGAAATGTATGTGCAGGTGGGGGAGGGACTTGGCCCACACCACTCCCATAGTGAACTTCTCCCTCCAGAGCACTGAATTTTGCCTGTGTGTGAATCTTCAGCTCCTCTTTACAAACTACACACAGTCTCTCAGTATTTTTTTTGGTTCTGGTGTAGATGAGTCCCAATTTTTATTGCAATGATCAGTATCCCTAATGACACCCAATTCAGGTACTTATTGTACAAATACTTAAGCAATTGTTACTAAAACTAATCAGCAGGCTAAAGAGATGATGGGAACGATGCAGGGAAATATTAATATTCAGCAGATAATATACTGATTTCAACCACAACTTCCTTTAGAAGTGACGTAGTGGATGAAATCTTGGCTCCCACTGAAGTCAAATGTGAGTTTTGCTACTGTTGTCAGTGGGGTTAGGGATTCACCCGTTATCTCCCATTTGAGAATTATGGATTCTCAACAATTATTCTAATCATTTAACTGTGTATCTTGTTAAACAAATGAAAAGTAGCTAAAAAATCCAACACCTTTTAAACCTCTAATTGGGTGTATTCCATAGCACACAGGTTAAATATAAGCCACTGTAAGAACAGGAAAACAGTTCTGCAATATTAAAACACAGTTTAGCTTATGATGGAAAAACGTACACAGAAAAAAGAAAATACTTACAAGAAATTCATCTCTAATAAAATACTTGGCCCTTGTAACTCTGGGATCCTCACCAGGCTCTGGTGTTGCTGGTTAATAATAATAATACAATAAGCATTTGTTAAAGTAGGAGTTTCATAGTAATGATTCTGAAAATCGTAACTTACCCGCTGACCATCAACTTTATGAACTAGTCTTTGTTTTCTGTGCAATTGCAATTGAAACAATTTTCTTAACATAAAATATTATAGTTCTAGTCTTTAATATGGTATCTAAAGCAGTAAGACTCCAGGAAAGCAACAAAATATGATGGTATCCATAATGTCAGGAATGGGTCAGAATGTAAGGATATATTAGTGCAAACACAAGCTTTTGTGAGGAACTTACAGGTAACCTGCAACACCATATCACCTCTAATGCCATTGACTGGGTTAAGTTGTACTACTCTGGCTGCAGATAAAGGAAGGCTGATGGTCATTAAAATGAATGAATCTGTAACAGGTATATTTATTTTATAAGTAACCGCATAATATGAGATGGAAACTTCCTTAGAGAATCTCTTTAAAAAGAAAAAAAAGGATCATTAAAAAGTGCTGTCACACACAGGAAGGGTGTTCCCATGGAATCTTGAACCTCAAAGGACACTGCTGGATCCCAGCACTGCACTGAGGAGTCTAGCAACGAAGTGCGTAATAAAATGATAGCCTGTTGAGATGCCTATGTGTATGTCGAACAGATAATGTCCTTTAACGGGACTGCAGAAATATTTAAATTACAATTTGTCTGAAAGATACTGAACATTCTTTCAACTTTAGAAATTTGCTTGTTTGAAAGTTTATCTGAAACTTCCAATAAATGTTACATACACAGTTAACATACACTATAGCCCAAGGAAGTGGTACTTTGATGATATAGGTTTATTAAAAAGATGAGAACAATGCTCTTACCATCCTCTGGTGTAGTGTAGCGAGCAAATTCTGGAAAGTAGTCTTCAATTTTAGATTTCCCTGCCAAAACTTTCTCTGCTAGCAAATCCTGTTTATTCAGGAAAAGAATTACTGAAATGGTCCGTAGCCACCTATAGAAAATTGAAGCCAAATATTGTTAGAATATATGGCTAAGCTTAAACATCAATAACAAAAAACATAACACACTACACTTTAGAGAGGTGGTTTTCAACTTATGGTCCGCAGACCTCCGCAGGTCCACAGACTATGTCTAAGATTTCCAAAGGGTCTGCACCTCAATTTGAAATATTTTAGGGATCTGTAAATGAAAAAAGGTTGAAAACCACTGCTTTAGAGAATATATTCATATTCTGTACTATCATAGTTTCTCTTAAGCTTAGTTTATTTTTTCCCACTATTAGGACTACCATTTTCCCAATACTGTGTAGTTTTTTTCCATTAGATTTTAATACTGTGTGTTAGCATTCCATGTATCAGGTTTACAGTGGTGATCAAAGGTAATGATTGACTGGGCCATGTCAGAAATAGAAATGATGCACTTTATACCAAAGATTAACTTTATCAATATAACACAGTGTTACTAATGCATGTGAAATTAATGATGAAACTTCAATTCATGGACCTGTTGTTCCAGATACTCTTGAAGAGGTTTAGTGCTTCTTGAAGCCGATTGGTCTGATTGTCCTCTCGTATAACCATGTTGTAGCTACTGCTGGCCACCACAAATATGATCGCAGTCACATCTAAAGCAAGAAACAGCCAGTAGTTAACATCAAGATCCCGATAAAAATCTTCAAGAACCCCAGAGTTCTTTGAAACTGTAAAGCTTCCAGCTTCACTGAGGTGGCGAGGGGCTGGCCTAAAATGATTGCCTCCTGCTTTTTAGGTGTAAGAAATGAGAAAGAGGAGGAAGCATAACAGAGGCAAGTGGGAAGTCAGAGGACTGAAAGGGATGCAGGATACTGACGGGGAATGAAAAAATAGAAAAACTATAGAAAGAGAGGAAAGAAGGATCAGAGACTGGAGAAAAGATTGAGAAAGAAGAAGTACAGAGAAAAAGGGAGTGAGTTTTAAAAGGAAAAGAAGAATGAAAAGAAAAGAGGGAATTAAAAAGCTAAAAATCAACTCTAGGGAGCCCCTGGGAGAAGAGAAAGCAAAGATGCCTTTGGCAATTGCTTCCATGGCAACAAAAGGCACAACCACTGAAATCACACTAGTATGGCCCCTTCTCAAAACCTTTTTCTAAAATGCTATTCCTTGGAGAGATGAGAGGAAAGATGACTGGAGAAAAGGTAAGGAAAGAAAACAGAAGGATGAAACAAGAGTCACTGTGAATTCATGGCTGCAGTCTTAATTCCTCCCACGGCATACTATCCCTCTCAGAGGGACACTGCCTCTTTCCAGGGAGACATTCACAGAATCATAGAATCTGAGATTCTATGATTCTATGTGGCTGTGCGGCTCCAGACCCCTCATACTGACTTCCAAGCTCATCTGCCTCAGATATCAACAGCAGGAGAGATGAAGCAGATCGTAAGGCAACAGGAAGAGGACGGAGCAGAGGTGAAAACTGAACGGATCTTTTATTAGTAGGGCAAAAGGAAACATTGCACAGCAGTCCCATGCATATCCCATTGCTCAGATGATATTATGATGGCAACTGTAGCTGAATAACAAGCAAGTAAACTATGTTCTCTCTATTAAGCATCTTCCCTCTTCTATGAGCTCATTAGAACTGATCTAAAAAGGGGGAGAGGAATTTTGTGAAATTAATTTTTTTAATGGGAAAAATGGAAGTCTGAAAATTTTTGACTAGATCTAGCTTTACAAAATTATGTGCACAAAAGAAATGCTTCACACACAACTGATATGCAGACACCTCTGGGGTAGAATGCAGCAGCTGTACAAAACTCACACATATTAGGTTCAGGACACAAAAAGGACTATGGACAATTTAAACTACCGGGGGAGTTTACGAAAGACTAGATTACTCAAAAGGAATTTTGGCCAGGACACAAAAAAATTGTTAACAGTCCAGCTCTTGCAAAAAGTGCATAGGACTTTTAAGTGCCATTTTGCTATGTTAGCATTCTAGAGGAAGGAGCTTACCAACAGTTTTTCCCAGCAAAGTGGTTAGAGTTTTCCAGGTCAATTTAGACAGGGCCTAACACATTCTATAGGATTATTTTAAAAGCTGTCCTACAGAAATACCTAAATGCCTAAAGTGCAACAATTTCAAAACTCAGTGGAAAACTATGAGCAGTGCCACTCTGGACCACAATTTTACAACTTATCCAAACGCCAGAATCTCCAAAGGGCTCCCCAGCACCTGACTGCAGCAATGGTTCACTGTTAACTTGGAAGAGTGGCACCTACTAGGTCAGCAACATAGCTTCGCTTACGCACAATAATGTGGCATTTTAATTTGATCACCCGTATTTATGCTACATGTAGCCCTTCACTTGTTAAGACAGAACAGACAGAGTTTGGAAATGAACTGTCATGTCGCGGGCAAATCACAAAAAGGAGAACTTATTAAATGATAGCCAGATGTTTGGGGCTGCAGAAAGTTTGGACAAACTATTTTAAGTTACCCAGCTTGCTTTCCTTCCCACCCAAATTTTCACTCAAGACATTCAAAACAGTTACAATAGATTACACGATGATACAAATTCCAGCCAATCTGTCTGTTCAAAGAGACACTGTATGATTCCAGACAACTAAAGAGGACAGGAGTTAAATCTCAAGTGTTATTTACATTAAAATATTGCAATGAACTTTTATTTTTTAAATTTTGTAAAAAAAAGTCAATTCCAAATCTTACCATTGAAACACTGGATCCATTTTCGGCGTTCATCTCGCTGCCCTCCAACATCAAACATGCTAAAGAGGAAAAACCCTTAGTCACTTACTGTACAAAAACACCGCTGCTCTCCTGACTCTGACATACAGTATTTGAAGTAAGGGTAAACGCTGTTTGTGAACACAGCATGTAAACAACTCCAGGCCTCCCATTTTTCAGAACTTAATGAGACAAAGGACTGCCAGAATCTGCAGGCAGGAGTAAAAGCCTATTCGCCAGTGCAAAGAGGCTTTCACCCCAAAACGTAATGTAGTACTTTTAGGGCCTGTCTACATAAAAAGTTAGTGTGTGGCAAGCTGGGGTGTAAATCTATGGCACACAAGACAACTGCACATTAACTGTCCGTGTGGATGGACCCTGCTACTGCGCACTAAAAGTTTTACAGTTCTGTTTGAAATAGCAGAATGTCACAGCACGCTAATGAACTTTTAATACGTGGTAGCAGGATCGCCCAGTGATTTAGTGTGCTATACATTCATACCCTGGCTTGCTGCCCACCAAGATTTCATATAGACAAGCCCATTCCCTCATTTGCCCTAATAAGACAAGAAAAGCTAGAACTGCTGAAGCATATCACAGCGTTCTTATTTGTCCTCACTGATCAAAGAGACATTTAATAAAACTACTATGATGAGAGGTTTCCTCACAAAGATACTGTAGATCTAGGTTCAACAATATCAGATTGATATTTAAGAGTCAGCATTTTTGGGTCAGGGCCATCAAACACCCGTTAAGCACCACCTCCTTATAAAGTGGAAAAGGGAGAAAAGTGTGCATCTTCTGTTACTCTGATACACACCTAGATTTTGGACAGCTTGGTCAGTACATTGATTTTAAACTTTTATTAAATACAGAACACGACAGACCTGGAAGAAAAGAAGGCACAGAAGCAGTTCAAAGAAAAAAGTTTCTCTCTGTTCTTTTTATTTAGCTAAAACTAGTTGACAGACACTCTCCAAGAGACAATATGAAAGGCAACAGGAAGGAGAGGAAAAGAAAACTATAGGAAACCAAAACAGAATTAAAAAGGCAAGCAGAGCACAGACCAACTCCAGAGTTCAAATGAGAGATTAGTTCATGACATGAAGAGATTTGGGAAAAGAATCTAGGTAACAGCTCAGGTAATGTTATCTGTGGGTATGTCTACACAGCACAAAAAGACCTATGGCAATGAGCCTCAGGGCCTGGGTCAGCTGACTTGGGCTTGCGAGGGCTTGAGCTGTGGCACTAAGAACAGCGGTGTAGATATTTGGGCTTGGGCTGGAGCTCAGGCTCTGAAACCCGGTGAGGGTCAGGGTCCCAGAGCCCGGGCTCCATTTTAAGCCTAAACATTTACACTGCAATTTTATGGCCCCGCAGCCTGAGCCCCAGTCAACTGATACAGGCCAGCCATGGGCATTTTATTGCAGTGTAGGCATACTCTTAGTACTGAAGCAAATACAAGATCCCAGAATACAATTTTAGGTCCCAATCTTAAAAGTGAGATATGTACATGTAGGCCCCATAGCCTACACCAAGTGCCACTGAAGTCAGGGGGGGCTCCACTCAGATGCAGTGGCCTGTACAGATTGGGACCTAAGTGACTACTTTAAAAAACTGTGCTCTGTGGGGCAAATTGCATGCAGTTTCCACTGAGAACAATGAGAGCTGCAGATCGTTACGAGAGGGCAGAATTTATAGAATAAAGTGGTTTTTGTATACGCTTTCTTTTAAACGTGTGTGTGTACATATCTTCTCTTAACTCTACTGCTGAGCAATTACAAAAAAAAGCAGACATGGCCCCATTATTTTAATATTATCCACAAAAGTGCATTCTGCTTCCTCTCCTGGCTTCGCATAATCAGAGAAGACGATCCAAATGCACAAGACAGGTATTTTGGAAAGCTAAAGTGCAATATACACATTTGTTGTAAACAAAACAGTATCCATTTTAATATCAGCTGCATTAAAACAGAAGAAAAGATGTTTGCCATTCAGAAAAAAAAAGAATCCGGAGGAAAGTTATTTTCAGGCTTATAGAAAGACAGAGTAAAGGAGAATAAAGTTATCAAAAAGCGTTATCAAAACATGTGGGGAAAAACCACCAGTTCTTTGGCATTAAATCAAAAGCATAAAAATGTCGGCCAATTTCCATGGTGTTTTTAAACCTTAAAATGTAAAGCTCCTAGACAGAAGTATCTGACAAATACTTGTTTTCCGTTAAGTGTTAAATTCAGCAATAATGAAGGAGGATACTTACTGAAAGTTTACTTTGTCCACCTGAAACTTGGTTTCAAAAATTCCTGATGTCAAAACTCTGCATCTCAGCAGGTCCTAGAGTACAAGAGAGAAGGTCATTTTATTCAAAGCAGTGATTTGATTATTCTTCAAACCTCCAAATTTGAAAAGAAAATATAATAATTTGCTGAGTGCTGCTCTTGTACTCAGTGCTGTAGAGAAAGGAAAATGTATGTGAAGTTGGGAGAAGGCCTCCAACCTAAAAATTTGTACACATGCTTAACAAGCATTTGCACAATCAGGATCCGAGTGTCAAATCCCTGAGAACCAATGAACATTTGCAAAATGGCAACTGCAGGTGCTGAGCACCTCTAAGGATGTGGCCTTCAGATCTACTAAATCTTGTAAGAGTTCACTGAAGGTCGGACGTTCAGGCGATGAGCCACAACTTCAACTGATTTACAGAGGGGCAGTGAGTGCTCAGCACCACCTTTAAAAATCAGACTATTAACTTCTGAGCATAAGACAACAAAATTGTCAGGTGAACAGTGGATGGCTTCGTCACACAGCAGTGCAAAATAACCTACATTTCTATTTCCTCACATGACAGAGCAACGTGCCTATAGTGAGGGATTAAGACTGAGAGGCTACATGGAACAGGCTCACTTTGAGAAAAGTAGATGCTTAACATGCTGATACAGTGGTAACAAAATGTTAAGCTTTCCAAAATAGATAACTGAGCACACTCTACTATTTGCTTATCCTGTAGCTTGGTGAAGCATAGTTAGAGACAACAGATGCCACACAGCAATTGTCATCCCAAACATGACATTTGTGTTAAAAAAAGGAGCAACAATCTACCACATAACCAAAATTATTATGGCTTTATACATTCAGGAATGTATACCTCTACCCCGATATAACGCTGTCCTCGGGAGCCAAAAAATCTTATTGTGTTATAGGTGAAACCGCGTTATATCGAATATCCGTGATTCGCCAGAGTCCGTAGTCCAGCCTCCCCCACCCCCCCGGAGCACTGCTTTACCATGTTATATCCAAATTCGGGTCACATTATATCGGGGTAGAGGTGTATTGGGCTGACATTCCCCAAAGGCTACCCCCTGTCTCCCACTGGAGTTCCTTTTAAATCAAACATGGCTCTTCCCATAGGGTTTCTTTCTCCAGAGAAAAGACGGTTACTCACCTTTGTAACTGTTGTTCTTCGAGATGTGTTGCTCATATCCATTCCAATTAGGTGTGCGCGCACCGCGTGCACGTTCGTCGGAAGATTTTTACCCTAGCAACATTCGGTGGGTTGGCTGGGCGCCCCCTGGAGTGGCGCCACATATATACCCCTGCCGACCCAACCGCCCCTCATTTCCTTCTTGCCAGCTACTCCGACAGCAGGGAAGGAGGGTGGGTTTGGAATGGATATGAGCAACACATCTCGAAGAACAACAGTTACAAAGGTGAGTAACCGTCTTTTCTTCTTCGAGTGATTGCTCATATCCATTCCAGTTAGGTGATTCCCAAGCCTTACCTAGGCGGTGGGGTCGGAGTGAGATGTGGCAGAATGCAAAACTGCTGAGCCAAAGGCTGCATCATCTCTAGACTGTTGAACCAGAGCATAATGCGAAGCAAAGGTGTGGACTGAGGACCAGGTAAGTAATAGTAATAACTGGAGATATACCAATCTCCTAGAACTGGAAGGGACCTTGAAAGGTCATCGAGTCCAGCCCCCGGCCTTCACTAGCAGGACCAAGTACTGATTTTGCCCCAGATCCCTAAGTGGCCCCTTCAAGGATTGAACTCACAACCCTGGGTTTAGCAGGCCAATGCTCAAACCACTGAGGTAGCTGCACGACATATTTCCTGGATTGGTACATGAGCCAGGAAGGCAGCAAATGAAGCCTGAGCCCTGGTAGAACGTGCAGTGAGATGGCCCGAGGGAACATGAGCCAAGTCATAACAAGTGCGGATGCACGCAATCATCCAAGAGGAGATCCTCTGAGAGGAGACAGGTAGGCCCTTCATTCGGTCTGCCACTGCGAAGAAGAGTTAGGGCGATTTACGAAAGGGCTTCGTCCATTCGATATAAAATGCGAGCGCCCTACGGACATTTAGGGAGTGCAACTGTTGCTCCCATCGTGATGAGTGCAGCTTTGAGAAGAAGATCGGAAGGAAGATGTCCTGATTGATATGGAAGGCCGATACCACTTTAGGGAGGAACGCTGGGTGTGGTCGCAACTGCACCTTGTCCTTGTGAAAGACAGTATAAGGTGGATCCACCGTGAGCGCCTGAAGCTCGGAGACTTGTCTGGCTGATGTAACGGCTACGAGGAAAACTGTCTTCCAGGACAGGTATAGCAGCGAGCAAGTTGCTAATGGCTCGAATGGTGGAGACATAAGTCTGGTTAAGACCAGGTTGAGATCCCAGGTATGGGCAGGGCGGCGTACTTGGGGGTATAGGCGCTCCAAGCCCTTGAGGAACCTGGAAACCATAGGGTGTGAAAACACAGAGCGGCACTCTCCCCTGGGTGGAAGGTAGAAATGGCCGCCAAGTGCACCCTCAGTGGTGATACCACTAGCCCCTGCTGTTTGAGAGACCAGAGGTAGTCCAGGATGGTGGGGATCGAGACCTCGGTGGGAGTAACATTTTGCGTTTCGCACCAGCAGGAAAAACGATTCCACTTGGCCAGATACATAGACGGAGTGGAAGGTTTCCTGCTATCCAGGAGTATTTGTCGTACTGAGGCAGAGGAGCGTAACTCTGACTGGCTCAACCACGCAGGAGACATGCTGTGAGGTGAAGGGACTGCAGGTCTGGGTGGTGAAGTCTGCCGTGGTCCTGAGTTATGAGGTCTGGGAGAAGAAGAAAGGTAATTGGGCTGGCTATCGACAGGTTGAGCAACATGGTGTACCATTGCTGCCTGGGCCATGCTGGGGCGATCATGATCAAGCGAGCTCCGTCCCTGTGGAGCTTTAGCAGGACCCTGTGAACCAGCGGGAACAGTGGAAAGCCGTAAAGCAGTTGGCTCGTCCATGGTATCAGGAAAGCGTTCGAGATCAAGCCTGGGGAGAGACTTTGGAAGGAGCAGAACATCTGGCATTTCCTGTTCTCACAGGAAGCGAAGAGGTCTATGCGGGGAAATCCCCACTTCCGGAAAACAGAATGAATAATGTCCGGACGGATCGACCACTCGTGAGAGTGGAAGGATCTGCTGAGTCGATCCGCCAGAGTGTTCTGAACCCCTGGGAGAAAGGACGCTACCAGATCTATCGAATGGGCTATACAAAAGTCCCAGAGTTGAATGGCTTCCTGACAAAGGGGGAAGGACCGTGTCCCCTCTTGTTTGTTTATGTAATAATGGCCGTTGTGTTGTCTGTGAACACTGAGACACAATGGACTTGCAGATGCTCTTGAAACGCCTGGCACACAAGGCGAACTGCTCTCAACTCTCAGACACTGATGTGCAAGGCCAGCTCCTGAGATGACCAAAGGCCTTGAGTGCGAAGATGTCCGAGGTGAGCACCCCAGCCGAGTGATGACGCATCCATCGTCAGGGCCACAGAAGGCTGGGGCGGATGGAACGGCATTCCTGCACACACCAGGGAGGGCGTCAACCACCAGTCGAGGGAGCCTAGGAGTCTCAGGGGAACCGTGAGGATCCTGTCTATATTGTGTCTCCCCGGATGGTATACAGAGGAGAGCCAAGTTTGAAGGGGACGTAGGCGTAGCCTGGCGTGGTTGTTCAAGAACATGCAGGCAGCCATGTGACCCAGGAGGCCGAGACAAGTTCGAGCCGAAGTGGTTGGGAATTTCTGTATGCCTTGTATAAAATCGATATTGCGTGAAACCGCAGCTGTGGTAAGCAGGCCTTGGCGAGACTGGAGTCCAGAATGGGCCCAAAGAACTCTAATCTTTGTGTGGGAACCAGAGTAGATTTCTCTAGGCTGATCATCAGGCCTAGTTGGATGAATAGGTCCTTGACAATGCCCATGTGCCGCATTACTTGGGTCTCGGAGTCCCTGCGAATGAGCCAGTCGTAGAGATACGGGAAGACATGTACGTGTCGATGACGGAGGGAGGCAGCGACTATGGCCATACACTTTGTGAACACTCTTGGGGCTGTGGAGAGGCCAAACGAAAGGACCGTAAATTGGAAATGTTGATGGTTGACCACAAACCTGAGGTACCATCTGTGCGGAGGATAAATGGCAATGTGAAAATACGCATCCTTCATATCGAGGGCGGCATACCAGTCTCCAGGATCCAAGGATGGGATGATGGTCCCCAGGGATACCATGCGGAACTTCAACTTTATCAAGAACTTGTTGGGTCCCCGCAGGTCTAGAATTGGTCTGAGACCTCCCTTCGCCTTGGGGATTATGAAATAGCGGGAGTAGAACCCCTTGCCCCTCAAGTCCTCCGGTACCTCCTCTATAGCTCCCATGGCAAGGAGGGACCGTATGTCCTGCAAGAGGATTTGCTCGTGAGAGGGGTCCCTGAAAAGGGACGAGGATGGGGGTTGGGGCAAAATAAACTGAAGGCGGTATCCAAATTCTACCGTGCATAAGACCCAACGATCTGAAGTTAGTTGGGTCCACGCAGGGAGGAAAGAGGAAAGGCAGTTGCAAAAGGGAGGGAAAGGATCCTGTTGCAACTGGTACGTCGCCCTCAGGCGCGCCTTCAAAAGTTTGGTTTAGGTCCCGCGGGTGGTTTGCCGGGGCCGTGATTCTGACTCCCCTGGGGTCCGGACTGCCGTCTACGATTGCCTCGGTCACACCTCCTGCCGAAGTCCTGCCGCTGTCTACGAGGGGGGTAAGGGCGCTGGGGCCGGAAGGGTCTGCGCTGAGTCTGCGGTGTGTGCATCCCGAGCGAGCGTATGATCACCCTATTGTCCTTCAGACTCCGCAGTCTTTTCCGAAAATAGGCCCTGACCTTCGAAGGCAAGTCCTGTATTCGAATGCTCCAATTCATGTGGAAGGCCTGACACCTGAAGCCATGATATTCGCCTCATGGTAATTCCTGAAGCCAGAGTTCTGGCCGCGGAGTCGGCTGTGTCTAAGGAGGCCTGGAGAGAAGTTCTCGCCACCTTCTTTCCTTCCTCCAAAAGGGCCGCAAACTCTTGGCGCAAGTCTTGGGGGATTAACGCTGTGAATTTCTCAACTGCCGCCCAGGTGTTATAGTTATAGCATCTAAGCAGGGCTTGTTGGTTTGCCACCCTGAGTTGGAGGCCCCCCGGCAGGGTAGATTTTATGCCCCAATAAATCTATGCGCCTAGCCTCCTTTGCTTTTGGGGCAGGGGCTTGCTGGCCATGGCGCTCCGTTTTGTTAACCGACTGGACGATGAGGGAGCAGGGTGTTCGTACAGGTACTCATACCCCTTAGAGGGCACCATGTACTTCCTCTTAACTCCCCAAGCTGTGGGCGGAATAGATGCTGGAGACTGCCAGATTGTATCAGCCTTCGCTTGGATCGTCCGAATAAATGGTAAGGCCACCCTTGTGGGAGTGTCAGCCGACAAAATATCTACCACCGGGTCCTCTATCTCAGGAACCTCCTCCACTTGGAGGTTCATATTCAGAGCCACCCGTTTCAGGAGGTCTTGATGTGACCTTGGGTCAATTGGAGGAGGGCCCAAAGAGGATGTCCTCGCCACCGCTTCATCTGGAGAAGAGGAAGAGGAAAGGCCAGGGACAATCGGGTCCTCCATTGTCTCGTGGACTTGGGTGACATCCGGCTCCGGTGGGACCTGAGGGTCTGGTGCCTGAATGGGAGCGTCCTCCATAGCCACAGGAGGGGGGCAGCTAACAATAGCCTCCGATACCTGGTGCTCCGACGGTATGGAGCGTGATGGCACTGGAGGTCCACCTTGGGTTTGGTGATATGCCCAAGGCATCCAGAAGGACCACTGATGAGGTCCTTGGTCTTGAGCCTGGGTCTCTTGAAAGACACGCCTGGGAACATCTAAGTCACGGTCCTGTGCATAGGAAGCACTGTCCAAATGGGATGACATAGATGCATGGCGAGATGGCCAAGGAGGAGCTGAAAACCCCTGAGAATGGTCTCCATCCCTGAGCAGTCTGTCTGTACGCTGCAGCGGAGAGCGGTACCGGGCGCTATACCAGTACCGGGAACAAGACCAGGACCTGCGACTGGAACAGTGCCAGGAGGTCGACCGGCACCTCAAAGCTCGACACCGGGAGCGGCTGCGAGAGGTGCAGTGCTGTGAGTGGTGCCGGGAGCTTGTTGGTACCGAGAGTACTGGACTGGTGAACTGGGTCTTGAACGGTGCCACGAGTGCGACCGGTACCGAGATGGAGAATGGTACCGGGACTGCGAGCGGCATCAGCACCAGGATCGGCGATGGGACCGAGAACGCCGACGGGACCGCGATCGTGATCAGTGCCTCTCAGTGGTGCCGACAGAGGATGGTCTCAGTAGGGCAGGCTTGCCTATGGACTGTATAGCCCGCACCGGCGGTGCCGGGAGTTGAGGCAGCGCAGACTCCGTCAGTGCAATCAGTTCCCTTGCCGTAGAGAAAGTCTCCGGCGTGGAGGGAATAGTAAGCTCAACCATGGCGCGTGCCGGGGAGCTGTCAGGCACCGGATTCGATAGCTCTTGCGGGACCAGAATTGACGGTACTGAAGTTGTCGGTGCCATGGCAGTTGTTGGTGCCGGGCGGTCCGACTTAGGCGGGTGCTCCGACTGCGGCGTGGACACGGAAGCCGCAGGAGTCTAATGTTTTTTTTAACTGCGGGGAGAGGGAGCGGTGCCGAGCAGACATCTGGGCTGGTGACAGTTGGTGCCGAGGGGCATTAGCACTTCTCCCCGGTGCGGATTGTCCAGCGCTCGGTGCCGATGGTGGACGAGTAAGAGCTGCCTCCATCAAGAGCTGTCTAAGACGAAAGTCCCGCTCCTTTTTGGTCCACGGCTTGAAGACCTTGCAAGTGCGGCACTTATCTGCGAGATGGGATTCCCCAAGGCACTTAAGGCAGGAGTCGTGAGGATCTCCTGTAGGCATCGGCTTATGACAGGCCGAGCACGGTTTGAAACCCGGTGAACTGGGCATGGGCCCCGGCACCGGGTGAGGGGAAGGGGCTAATCCCCAAACCCCTCTTAACTATATACGCTATGTTAAAGAAAATAATAAACTAACTGCAAGTATAAAAATTTGAACTATATACACAATAACAACGAGAAAACTACGAGTAGCTAGGGAGGTGGAGATCAGCTAAGCCGCGCTCCACTGTTCCAACAACCGACACGGGCGGTAAGAAGGAACTGAGGGGCGGTTGGGTCGGCAGGGGGATATATCCGGCGCCATGGCCGACCCACCAAGTGTTGCTAGGGTAAAAATCTTCTGATGAACGTGCACGCGGCGCGCGCACACCTAACTGGAATGGATATGAGCAATCACTCGAAGAAGAAGCCAGGGGAGCACTGATTAAAACCAAACTGTCAAGTCTGGTATTGAAGCTCAAACCAAACACAAAAAGCTTCTTCCTCCTGAGGTTTCCAATTCTCCCCAGAGACTTGAGGATTAAAGGAGATGTAAGCAGGAAGAGCTCTCCCAACCACTTGGGGACACTTCCAGTTCCTGCCTCCATCCGCTGTCTCCTGTTATCAGAGAAAAATGTGCTTATTTTCTGCTTCTCTTCCCAGTGTGTCATGCTAGGGAGGCCTAGACGCCCCAGCACCCCCTGGCACAACACTTCCTAGAAATGCTTTTGGCAGAGGCGTTGGGGGTCCTGAACTTGCTCACACTTCCAGGCCTATTCCCAAGCCTTAAACAGACTGCAACCTGGATTCTCTCCCAATCCCAGGGTTGCTAAGTCTTGCAAGAGGAGGGGTACGAGGCTCTTTCAGACATTGGGCTGCAATAACCTTAATGAAGTGGCCTTTTATGGAAGCTTTCTCCCCTTCTTCCCAATACCTGGCTACTGGGGAAAGGCATGGGGCTCACGTTATTATTGGTAAGAACTAGGAACCCAAATGATGGAATGTTATGTGAAATAGATTTTTAAAACTGTGATCATATTAGGGTTTTCCTGTAGACACACAAAACAATGAGATCCCCAGAGCTGAGATAGCTATAAAGTAGGAAAATTGTGATACTGGCCTAGATAATAAGCAAAAGCCACCAGAGGTGTGTTGCATGGACTGGCAAGCATGTAGAAAGCCTAAAGAAGAGGTTCTCAAACTGTGGTCTGCAGACCACTTCATTCAGGTGGTCCGCAGATAGTTCCTTCTAAGGTGTGCACATGGGCTTCCACAGCAGGGGAGAGACTACTGATATTAAAATATGAGTTGCGTGCTTTTATTTGTAGAACAAAAACATGTTAATTATTATTTCAGATTTTTTATATAGCATTTTTATCCAAAGCGCTTTACAATAGTTAGCTAGCGGAACAAACAACATTTGGAAAGATCATTAAGTGGTCCACCAAGACCCTAAGCAATTTTAAAGTGGTCTGCAAAAAAAGGTTTGAGGATGACTGGCCTAAAGCGTAATTAACATAGAAGCGAATAAATATAGAGAGGCTTCAAATAAATTAAATCTTGAAAGTTCATGTTCTATCAGGAGACATAATTTTGAATTTGACTGAAGATTTTTGAAATCCAGGACTTAAATTACCATGGTTACTAATCTTGGTATTACTGGGACTGTACTGGGCACTGTTACAAATGGATCTTACATTTGGACCATACAGATAAGACCACAAGAATAGCGTAGAATATTAAAAAACTGATGAGTGCATTAAAAGCCACTCCCTTATTGCACTGATATTATATTAAAAGAATTATAAATTAGTCAGTGTTTAAACTCAAAGAGTCACACTGCTAGACGAAATCCAAAGGTTAGACAATACTGTTAAATCGTTAAACAAAATGGCTGCATTTTACAAACCCTTCTTTAACAGCAAATTGTTGCAAACTTGCTAGTTTTCTTGAACACTTATATTAGAATATTTCAACATGCATATATTCTAATTAGATCCATTTGTTAGGAATGATAATTTTAAAATAAAATTCTCTGATAATTAAAACGTTAAATATGAAAAAACTAGAAGCTGTCAGGCTCTAGAATCAGTGCAAGTTTAAAAACACAAGTGGCCATCTTCAAAATGTCTGAAGACAAGCACTACTCCACCTGGGCATTCTCCTGCACATGTATGAAGTTCCATCAAAGTCAATGGTCCTAAACAAGCAAATAATTCAGGGGTAGGCAACTTGCGGCACACAAGCTGATTTTCAATGGCACTCTCACTGCCTGAGTCTTGGCCACCGCTCTGGGGGGCTCTGCATTTTAATTTAATTTTAAATTAAAACTTCTTAAACATTTTAAAAACCTTATTTACTTTACATACAAGAATAGTTTAGTTATATATTACAAACTTATAGAAAGAGACCTTCTAAAAATGTTAAAATGTATTACTGGTACGCAAAACCTTAAATTAGAGTGAATAAATGAAGACTCGGCACACCACTTCTGAAAGATTGCCGACCCCGACATAATTAATAATTACACACAAAGCTCCTGCCATCATTGGCCTCCAATATAAAATTGAAACATTAAATGTATGATTTAATATCTGCAGGCTAATCTCTCTGCAATTCAAAAAGAAGCTTGTCAGGTAATCTGTTTATTTTTAATACAAATAATTGATCTCAATTAAAAAAAATAGTTTTTAAGAAACTCAGCTTTTAGAAGGAGAAATGAATAAATTCACCCCCAAGTAATCTCAAGAGCAAAAGATGCAAATTGGTCTCTCCTCATCACTGTTGCTTGAAACAGTCCTGGGAAAATTAACGCTGCAGCTGCACCGTTGTAATGTGCGCAGCGTGTAGCCACTCTTTGTTGCCGGGAGAGAGTTCTCCCAGTGACTAAATAAAACCACCTCTAATGAGGGGCGGTAGCTTTATTAGCGGGAGCGCATCTCCCACCGACGAAGCGCTGTCCACACTGGCACTTTTTGTTGTTAACACTTGTGCCCTTCAGGGATGTGTTTTTTAGGGTGACCAGATGAGAGACATGAAATATTGGGATGCAGGTGGTGGGGGGAGGGAGCGGGGAGAAACGACGGACAGAGCAAAACAAACCCAAGAGCAGGCAGTGGAGGAAAAATAAGAAAACAAAAAAGAGCCGCTAGAGCATAGGAAAAATTAGTGGGGGCTGAGCACCCGCCGGCAGCTCCACGTCCTGCCCCCCTGCACCAGCTCGCCTCCACCTCCCCTGAGCTGGCAGCCGCATCCTGCTTCTCCCCCCTCCCTCCAGCGCTTGCGCCACCATACAGCTGATTAGCGCAAGTCTGGGAGGGAGGGGTGAGGAGGAGGAATGTGGCATGCTTAGGGAAGAGGCAGGGCCAGGGCAGGGATTTGGGGAGGGGTCCAATGGGGCAGTGAGGGGGCAGGGCTGGGGGTGGAGCAAGGATGGGAATTTGGAGAGGGATCCAATGGGGGAGGGAGGAGACAGAGTTGGGGCGGGGCCAGAGGGTTTGAGCCCCCTCCACCTGTGCACTGGAGGGCAAAATATCGGGACAATCTGCATCCTGACAGAACGTCGACCAGGATGCAGGACAAGCAAGTAAATATCAGGACGTCTGGTCACCCTAGTGGTTTTTTCACACTCCTGAGCGACAAAAGTTTTAACAACAAAAGCGCAATGCAGACATGGCCTAACATTTTTGGCTACTTTTCTGTAGAAACTCATGTGCATGCTTTATGGGACTACTTGTGCACAAAGTCAAGTGCTTGTGCATTGTGTCTTGGGATTGGACGTTTGGTCCTCAAACGAAAGCTCAAATTATTTGCAAACTAAACAAAAAGTTACAATCCCTATACTGACAAAAATAAAATGTTGTTGTAGCTGTGTTGATCCCAGGATATCAGAGAGACAAGGTGGGTAGGTAATATCTTTTACTGGACCAACTTCTGTTGGCAAGAGAGACAAGTTTCTGAGCTACACAGAGCTCTTGAGATCTTGTCTTTTTCATAAACACAACTGGTCCGATAAAAGATATTATCCCCACTTTGTCTTAAAAATAAAGCACACTGACAAAGTTGCCTACATACAAAGCTCTTTTCCGGTAACTCTGGAGAGACTATTAGAAGAACCCTGAAGGGACTGCAGACTACTAGAGGAAATTAGATGAAAGGGTGATTTTAGAAGGGACAAAGAAAATCAGAGTTGTAAGTGGGTAAAAGTCAGTCTGCACTTCTAATCCTTCCTGAAAACAGGGGTTAGATAAACTGAGCATTCATTAAATTTCAGATCATCATCAACTATTGGAAAACTTACAAATCAGACATGACTATACTTTTTTTATGACCATTCAATCTGGTAGCTTGAGAAGCGGTTCTCTCCTAAAGAGAAGGGTCTGCACCTGAAGAGGAAGCAATCTGTCAGAATGCTCTTTTTTCTTTTTGTGGTAATAAAAGACTGACTTTTTTACTCCTTCAACCCTGATACTGCCTTAAGATCTACAATGACAGACCCCTATGGCCCACGTGGAGTCCACTGGAACTCTACACAGGTACAGAAGTCTGCCTCCATGGATCCAGTCACAGGATCGTGTCCTTAATTTATGATGAACTGGCCAGTTCACATAAAGAACCTTATTGTGTTCAATATGAGTTAAAGGGATTGCAACAGATTCTAAAGAAATAATCAAAGGCTATTTTGATGTAGGGAAATGTTTAGAAGCATCAAGTACTGTTAGGGAAGCCATAGTAATAGAAAGCTCTACCAAACCCTAACAAAACATGTCCTACTACAGACCTCTGGTCCACTGGAATGGGATTCTTTTTGAAGGGGAGGGTGTTGATTCTAGTCTATCCATAGCAGCCTGACCTTTAAAATTCATTAAGTTGTTTGACTGTTTTAGTAGAATGTGAGAGCTTTGTTGTTCTGCTGTCTAGATATCTATTCACTGGGACACACGTGATAAGTCTTGTGAGCAATTTTTGGCCCTGATGCTGCTGTCGGATCCATGAGGGTAGATCTCTGAGCGCATGCAAAGCACTGGACATGTGGACCAGGGGCACAGGAGCTCACTTGTGTTGATCCAATTGCAGGATCAAGGCTTGCTTATGGGCTTGAGTGTTTTAAAATGGATGCTGTTGTTGAACAGCATGTTAATAAATAAAACCAAGGACTGCCACATATTTTGCTTATATAGTTAAAGAACAGTTCAGATATGTACCGAAAAACTGACAACTGCTGATACTTGGCTTCATCCAGGCTCCTATGCATTATGGAATAGCAACTGGTCCATAGTTAGTTATAATTAGGTTTCCCTAGCCCAATTAGTTTTACATTTGCATACTCTACCATAATGTTAATTTAAATCTTAGAAACTGAAGTGCTGGCTGTACTTTAAGCACACTTTTTTTTTTTTTTGGTAAACAATGAAGTGATTCTGCATGCAAGTGGGCATATTATAAAAACAGGATAACTTCACTTTCATTGGGCAGAACATGTCTGGAGTTTAGCTTCTGCTAGCTCTGGATGCACTGATCCAAGCCAGAAAATGGGTGTCATTTGCAAAGGAAGTTTTCCCAGTGCTACTAACACTTGCCTTTAATTACAAAACACTGGGTCAGACGACATTTTCACTACAACAATACCATCCTGCTGAGAATGCTGTTTTAAACTGACAGACTATTGACTGGTAGGCTATTCTGTCATCTGGTTTAACAAAAGGCAGTCCTCTGATTTTACAGGTAACATGTATGGAAAAAGCTGGAAAGCTATCTTTAACTGTCAGCAACGTGGCCCATTGCTTTATGTAGAGAGCTAATTTGCAGTGGTAGCCAGGAGGACTGAGAAAGCATAAACCAAATTTAAGTTAAGGAATATCTATGGCAGTTATTCAGCTGGAGGGGGAGGGGGCTGACTTTACGAAGCTCTAATTCCAATGGTTACAAGGGATGGCTTTTACTACTAGAGAAGTTTGACCTTTACTTTAACCTGGGCAGTTTTTCTCGTCATAGTTCCTTGCTCCTGATACACTTGAGCTGAGATCAAAGCATATGCACGTAAACTTTATTTTCATTGCAATGTTAAACATCATATAACAGAGGTTGGCATCTACAATGGAGACTGCAGCTGTCAACTTGACAAAAGGAAGTTAAAATATATATTGTGAAATTCAAAGCTTAGTTATTCCTGGCAATGGGAAATAGATAGTGGTTGGGTTATAGAAGTTCTTAATACAATTTTACTCACCTGGTCAGATGGTGTATATTCATTTTGTTTTACTATGTCAATCTTGTCTAGAAAACTGGGGAAAAAATTAAAACGTCATTTTTTGTCATCAAATACATTCATGATCTCTAAAGTTAAATTACAACTTTTGAGTACGCTTCACCTAAAAGATATGCTATCAGGTGTTTGGGTTCCCCCCTATCCCCCAGTATCTTACATTTCATATTTACAAAATGCTGAAGTGATGTAAATTATTTAACATATGAATGGCACTGCATCTGCAACAGCAATACAAAAAGAATTGCATTGGCTACCACTATCCAGCAGAGGGCCAGGAACACAAATTTAATCGACTATTCTGATAATCTCATTACAATTTTCACTAAAACAGTTTCATTGTTAAGAAACACACATGTGGTTTTATTTTTTCAAACTGTGTGGACAAATATCTATATCTAAACATTAATATAACTTGTGCTATCATTCTCGGCTATCGCCAACATTAGAACATTAGGCAAAGTATTTCTTTCATTGCATTTAGTTATTACAAAAGTAAGACATGAACATTTTTTTTAAATCAAACTTTACTACTTTATTTCAAAAGAATGGGTGAAATCCCTGCACCAATTATGTTGCTAATTAAGTTAAGAGTAAAGTAGGACTGATCTGTCCTTTGATCGTTTGCAGAAGTTCTTTTAGTTTACTTACCAGAGTAGGTAATGGCAGATTAATTAGCCATAATGAGATTTGTATTACTCAAATTGATTAATACAACTAAAGAAGATAGCAATGCTAACGTGGTCTTTAAAATGCCTTTAGCAGTAATCATTCCCTCCTGATTTCCTTTCATTTTAACTGGAAGCAAAAATCCCAGGATGCTGCTTTATTAATTACTTGTTTCACAACAGTTGCAAAATGCTCCCACATTTATCAATAAAATGCCTTAATATATATGCTTTATAGCCCCACTAGCACAGAGATAAACAGTGGATGCAGAGAACAGGCTCTAGTGTATACTGACACTAATGCAGCTCAACTATATGAAAATTCTTCCCTCTCAGCTCACCTTTCACAGATACTCAATGTTTGTGCCTACAGCAACATCCAGATTTTATGCTACAAACTTCTCCATATCACACCTGTCATACCACGTGGGTATCCAAGCTACACAGCACTTACACAGCCTCCATATTAATATTACCAAGAGGCCTGAAAATACCTCTGCAGTTAGCTTTTCTGGTAATTTACTACAATCTAGAAGCACCGTGTTTTTGAAAGATACCACACAGAAATTCCTTCTGACTGAATTCCTCTGTCCATAGAACAGGAATAGCAGAAGCAGTCAAAACACAAGTTTTCCCCTCCCATTCCTACACACTCTTTGAACAATGCATTTCAACCCTCATCTGGCTGACTTTCTCTAGGGTCAAGAAAGTATCTCAGTCTCCATGCATATTTAATCACTGATCACTCTGCTAAGATTACAAATAGGGCCAATTAGCACCAACTCTAACACTGGCTTTGTGAAGTAGACATTGTGCACTAGGAAATGGACTAAAATGATCAATTGCTTCCACAGGCCAGTGAAGAATCACCAGCAATGAATTTAGGTCACTACTTACCCATATCAGACTTTTATATATCTCTAGATTTCCAAGTTTAAAACCACTGAGCTATATAAAGCTATATATATATAGCTTAACTATATAAAGTTAAGAAGCAGTGGTAGCATTATTAAAAAAAAATTACACCTAAAAATCAGCTCTTGTTGACAATGTTTTCGCAGCGATACAGCTGAAGACGGAGGTAGAGCTAGAGGCAAGGAAACAGAGCAGTAGAGGGAAACTTGTATTGTCACTGCTCATACTGGATTTGTTCTCAAATCTTCCAGGCTATTACTCAAACAACATGTGATGTTTAAAGTAAAAAAGAAACATCATTTCAAAAAAATGAAAAATCAGGGTGTTTAGGGAAGACTGTCTATGGATTCAGACTAGACAAACAGTCAACAGGTAATAAAGGCATTCTGCTTTTAAAACTGCAGTCTCAGGAACATGTGGTGACAATGTATATTTCATAAGCAGGAGGATATCTCATGCAGGAATTCTTGCTATGTTATGAACGCTGTTATATTAATCACCTATGCGACTTTGAAACATCCCAGTCTTTCCACACAATATACACCTAAGTGTAACATTTTATAGTAAGCTTCCACAAACTCTTTTTTACTTTCATAAGAACGCAACGGGTTTTGGAAACTCTGACAATTAGAAAACAACGAGAGATTTCTAAAACCTGGAACTGAAAGTACAAACCTCTTACTGTTGTTTATGCAGACTATTTTTAGACCTATGATTTCCTTGAAAAACACCAGCCACATAGGAGAAGCAGTAATGTACGGGAGATGAATTCCAACGGCTACATCCATGCCAGGTAAAATAAGTTTGAATGTAATAAACATTTCTTCTTTCCCCAAAACAAGTTCCAATAGTCAAAGTTTGATATTCAAAACAATACTACTTTAGAGGAAAGCATGTAATTGTGTGACAGTTACCAAAAAACCTACAATCATCCTTCCAGCAGCATTTTTGGAGGAAGAGAGCAAAGTGTTAAATACAGAGCTCTCCTTTCTGTGCATATTCTACTTCATGAAAAGTGTTTTAGAGACCTTAATTCCCAAGACACACACAAGAAAATCATACTGATTTATAGATGTATGATGCATATTTGTAGGGACACCCCCTGAACTGACTGAGGCTGCCTATCTGCAAAATTAAGGCGATATTTGCAAAAAAAACAAAAAAAAAACAAAAAGAAAGCCAAAACGGCAGTGGAAAAGCTATCATCTCTCCTGTTGTAACTAAAGTGAGGGTGTGTGCTTTTTTTGGGGGGGGGTGGGGTGGGGGGTAGGAGGAAGTGAAGAGAGCTCAGAAAAGCTCACAGTATAAGACCCGGAGAATACCGAGTTACTACAAATCAAGACTGATTTCTTTTTGAGTATGCAATTTATCAGTAAAAGAGATTATACCCAGTGGGAGTAAAACACTTTCAACTTGGTTTCATTTTAACATACGAAATTAATGAGTAATTACAAATACATACAAATTTATCGTAATCACTATTTTTCTTTCTGAAGTTCCTTTCATGATCTGTCCAAAATGTGAAGTTTTGGGTGAGGACATTTCAGTGCCAGTCTGCATTCACTACATTCACTACTAGGGTAGACAGGTACAATTCCACTGATTCCAGAGGAGATGTGCCCATTTATGTCAGCTCTGAAAATGTATGTAAACAGATTTCATCTATGGGACTTCAGGCTGGAGACAGAAAATGTAGGGATGACATACGCCTTCCAATTTACTGGAGAACACAATCTGCCGTGGAAGAGAAGTTGGGAAGAAATTTGTTATGGGCTCTGGGATGTTTAGAAAGACAGAGAAAGGTAGCTGTGATGAAATAAACAGCAGAACCGTTGCTGTGTTTCAGAAACAAAGGAGCCAAAATCCATCAAGCTAGATCTTGTATCAATAACAATTTCTGCTTCAAACTACAAAAACAAACATTGACACAAAATACAAAACTCAAAACTACACTGCCTTTTTCCATGCAGCTTTTGCTGAGACTAGAGGAGGAAGTTATTTTCCAAAAAGCAACCCTGCCATTCAGTCAGCAGTCATTTCCACTTCTCACTGGGGGCCCGAACCTGCCTTGGACCAAGTTGCAGGATTGGGTCATTGCTCTGCAAAATATTCTCTCTTTGGCACAGGTGACCTTTATCTACACTATTAAAAAAAGTGCTAAGAAGCAGGGTGGGAAGTGTTAAATAATTTTAGTTAATTTGCAGCTAGCAAAACAAACCAACCGACTTCAACAGAAGCAGGAGCAGGGCCCTAGTACAGAATCAGACTTCTGTCTTGGATATTAAAACTCATTGTATTAAAACTTAAAGGTAAACGAAGATGATCTGAAACAAAACCAGGATTTTTCCTCAGACCTCCTCACCTAAGGGAAGAGAAAGGACACACAAAATGTAGGAGACATAAGCCACTGTGAACCATCAAATTCCCTTCCACTTTTTAGGCACTGTATTTATTAAACAAAACTCGGACAGAAAGCTGGCACAAAGGTTCCTTTTCTGCCCTTCGTGCTATAGCGTAGGGGGACACAGTAAGTAACTGAATCATTCACTCCGAAGACTGTTCCAAATTTTAATAAACCTGACATTCCCCAAGCAAGATAAGATTTCCAGATAAAAGGACCTACTTATTTCCATTCTCTCTTCAGCAGCTCCGGAGTTTAAGAATGATCTGTTCAGAAATCTTTTCTGCTACTACTGTGTGTTCACATTTGGGGGTCTAGATTAGCAAATGAAGATGGAGAGCTATTAGAATAAGTTCTCCTTACTTTCTCCTTCAGAAAGATTTATAAATCGATGTATAAAACCCCATCCCATGCAACCACTTAATGCCACGCTTTTTAAGAGCTGGACAATAATCAAAGTGCGTCTGTCTCCTTGAAGATTTCCCCTACTGAAGAAACAGAAAAAAACTTGCCAACCTTTTCAGTAAACAGTAACTTGAAATTTTAGTCTTTGCAATCTGATGAAGTGGTTGACAGACAAGCAAAAATTCTGAATCTCAGTCTAAAAGAGGCTTTTGTTCTAATCAAGGAGAATATAGCAATGGTCTCCTTCAACAGATCACACATCTATTTTCAGAGAGGCAAGTTTTATTCCTATCGGATACTATTTTGTGTAAAACCATTACCTCAGTTTACAAGCAAAATGAAACCAACACTGACTTCTTCCTAGACCCCCTTCTCTGACACATTAACCTCCCACAAGTTACCACTGCACATGATGTATTTCAAAATATTTCAGTCTCAATTTTAAACAAAAACATTGATTTGAAACCTGTTTCTTAGCAGTAGTAGCACTTTGGAGTTGTAAAGCTCCTTTCATCTGAGACTCTCAAAGAACTTTACAGATACCAAATCAGGCTCACAACACCTGCCTCCCCACCCCAAGGTAAATATTAGTCACTCTCTTTTAAAGAGGAGGAAATCAAGACACTGAAAGGGTAAAAGAGCTGCCCAAGGTCATACATCAAGCCAGCAAAGAACAGATTCCAGATCTCCTCTCAGTCTTGTGCTTTTATTACTCCATTATTATTCTGAACTAATCACAGTCCTATTTGTCGTGGTAAGGGGCACCTCCGAGGGAGCAGTCACAGTTCAGTTTCTGTTTCTGAAAATGAAACCATTAATTGTTTACTGATTTTACCAATGAAGGGCCTGATCCTGCAGATATTACCTATGCAAACTCTCATCAAAATCAGTGACAGTTTTGCCTCATCCAGCACAGCAAAATTAGTTCTAGTGTCATTTAAGAGAGAGAAAATAAACTGCAAATTAAGTTCAACACTAATATTATTTGGAAGTAACATGTGCCTTTCTTGCTCCAGAACAGATCATCACCTTTTACAGTACTTTGAATTTTCTGCCTTTTGTCTCTATACTATAATTTTGTTATTTAAGTGTAGCTTTTTAAAAAGCAAAAGTGATATAAATATCTGAGAATTGAAATTCTTTCCTCAAAGACTTTGTCTATTCTGCAGCTACAGAGTTCCAAGTTACTGTATAACTACATAATATTTTTCTTAAAGAGAAGTCCAAAATTTTATGTACTGTAACTTGAAAGTAGACTCCCCTTCCCATTCTCCAAACACATCCAGAGGAGTTTCCCAACTCCTGAAAAACAAGGACTGCAACACTGCTAAAACCCCAGCTTCTCACCCAGGTCAATATGCTGACAACAAATCCAGGGCACCAGGTTTATTTGCAGCCGCAAGCATGCACATGTCGGCAGTCCCTCCGTTTTGCCTATCCTTTCTACTCTTGGGAGCAAGCAGGATATTGAATAATACAAGAATCATATTCTTGAAATTGGTGGAAGAGGTTTCCTGCATATTTCTAGTACCATACCTATTAAGAGAAACAGAGAAGGCAGGCAAGTAGAGGACTGGTGGGATATGGAGGCAAACAAAAACGAAGCTGCTGGCATAGTGTTAGATCTGCTAATCTTTATGGTGTCTCTGCAATCATTCATAGAATATAAATTCAAACCTGTCATGCAGTTATGATACATGATATTTCCTCAACATTTAGTAAAAAATCCAAAGAGGAAATACTAACGCTAGGCTGTTTAAAGTGAAATTTTCAGATGTTCACTAAGATGGAATTTTTCAGATTAATACGGGTCATGCAGACCTGTAAAAATTCTTACAGATCTTTAAAAAAAAACTTCCATGTACACACAGTAATATTTAGAAAACTTAGAATGAAAGGTAAAGAATCCCACCAAAATCTTATTTTTATGGGCCTATTAAAATACTTGTAAAACTGTATTTAACAACACAAACAGAACTGCTTTCAAATCAGAGGCACCCAAAAAAGCATTTAACGAATCTTGTACTTGTATAATCATGAGATGAGAATTGCAGTTAAAAAAACAAAACAAAAACGTGTTACTGGGATGAGATTTTACATCCAAGTTCTCAGACCCATTAGGGCATGCTTAAAAACAGAGATTTATAATGGAAAGCAGCTTTCCTACAACAGTGCAAATAATGAAGTTGTAATAAACCAAAAGAGACAATTATTCAGTAAAAATAGCTCCACTAAGCTAGAAATATATTTCTTTATATTTCCAGTTCTGAGTCATTTATTTATTAGGATGATCGTTATTTAAATGTACATTTTACGGAATCATGCACAGGTCAGAACACTTAAGAATCCAAACTTTAGAATTTATTTATATAGAATATTTGAGTGAGTGAGTGTGTATTACATAAAAGTGGTTCTGAGAGAAGAATCAGCTTTAATTTCAGAATAACCTCGGAGCATTCCAGCCACTTGGAGGCGGAGGGGCACCACTGGTCTAATTTTGAAGCAAATAATGAGAAAGCTGAAAAGTATGACTCCATATATTTGGAATCATCTTGTGGTAATCAAGGTTACAGTTCCTTATATGGTGTGGAGAGCACAAAGCACACACGAAAAATTTAATATTAAAACTACTGGATATGAAGAACTACAAAACTACAACTATCGTAAATTAAACCATTACTTTTGTGTTGCCACAAAAAAACAACAAACCCTTCCCTACAAACAAAAATGCAGCTTGGTTACGTGTATTGCTTCCTAAACTGCATAATTAAAACCGTAACCCACAAGAGGCCACAGGACCTAAAACGCATTTTGTTTCACTACAGGCAATACAAAGTAGAAAATGCATGCTTTCCAAAAACTGCCAAGAAAAGAAAAAATTGGGAAAAAGTAGGAGAAAAGGAAAGTGTATTTAAAGAAATTGTGGACATCTTTTTTCTCTCTGCCTGTCTAAAGTTAGTCTGGCTTAGAGGATGCACTAACTTTCCCAATCAGTTTTACATTACAGCACAAGTCCAGAAATAGCTCCCAGCCGCCTTGGCCTCTAGCACGGTTGTCATGACAATGGAACCACAGTTCTATAAATAGCTCATCAGCACCAAATCTTGTGAGACACATCTGGAATGGGGCCAGCCTAGCCCCAGCTTGACAAATAAAAATAGGCACAGGCAGTTTGAGAAGCTGGAAAGGTACAATGCATCTCTCAACTCATACACAGAGACAATCAGAGTCAGGTAGAGAAACAACTTTGATTGCTTTTTAATGCAGGATTGTATTTATGGTAGGTTTATAAAAAAAAGTTACAGTACTAAAATGAAAGCTTCAGTCACGCTCTGCCTCAATTTTCCATTCCCCCCCCCTCGTCTGTGGCAAACCATGCCACTTTAAAGACTAACCATACAATCACTTGCCTGTGAGGCCTTTTTTTAAAAAGATTTTTGTATATTTTCTTTAAGGTTCTGGCCTGAATTCAGCAAGTTTCTGTTCTTACAATAACTAAATGAGAGACAGGCAGACATTATGTGTCTGGTGGGAAAAGGGCTGCAGCACCTAGCACCAAGTCAAATCACTGGGAATTACAGGTGCTCAGCACCTCTCAGGATCATGTATTTTGCAAGCTTCCTCATACTGCTTTGCCACCTCCCAAGTTGCAGCACTTTAGCTATTCTTATTCTAGTTCTTGCAAGCAAATACTGCCACTTTGTTCCAAATGGCATGGAGATTTCTGAAGGACAAATACATAACAGAGAATAGACTAAGATCACAAATTAGTTTTACTTGCAACTCAAGTCAAATCTGAACTCCTGAATTCAGAGGTGAAACGCAAAACCTTTAAGTCCCTGCATACCATAGTTCTCTTCCCTATGCCCCTATTTGACGATGGCTGCCTTTAAAACATCCATTTTCTTTCATTTCATGGACACCTTTTTTATTTTTAGCAAGCAGTCTTGATCAATCCATTCAATTATGTCCAAATTATCTATATGGGCACAGACTTGTGTCAAAAACGTTAGCTGGTTTACCCTACAGCAAACATTTCTACAATCATGAGATTCAGCTACCAGCTGATACACCAACAGTCTAGGAATAAGACTTACGAGTTATATATAATAAATGATTTCACAGAGATCAGAAACAGCAGCCATTGTGATGTAAAATAGGCAAGAGAGATTAGATCCATTAATGAAGTAACCACATTTTATACTATAATCAAGAAATGAGACAATTCACAAAATATAAAGTCTTAGTAATTCATCAAAAAACAATGAGGACTGCAGATGTAATCAAAGTAGTGCAGCTGTAATAAGCATTTAAACCACGGTAAAATATCTTCCAAATGCCATAAAGACACGAATACAAGCATTCAATGCAAACTGCACCATCAGCCCACAGGATTCCTTTAGGTCCCTACATGGATATTTTCATTTCTAAAAATTGTAGAGTAAGTTCCATCCAGACTCAAATATATATAAGAGCTCCCCTCCCCCAATTAACCACATATATTTTGTCCGTTTGCCATTTGAACAATGCACATTTCAGAAAAAACAGCACATTTCATAGAAATTCTTTAGAAAGATGTACTTTGAAACATACATGTTACATATAATCCAGAATTTCCATTCATTTATTCTGCAAAGATACTCCAAAAGCTTGAGATTGGTGTAAGTGACGGAAATCAATGCCAAGCTTCATCCAGCATGAATCACAAGACACGATAAAGAATAAAGAAACATTTTGCAATGTTTTACTAATTCAGAGTGGAATCTTCTTCACTCACAGAATGCCTAAATTTCCTGGCTTTGTGTGGGTGAAGCACGAGAGAGAGAGTGATGGATGACAGAGAAATTAGCTCTGTAGCAGTGCACCCATGGCTGATACCTAGAGCTGGGCAGGAAATGGTTTTCCTGTCTTGTAAATATTTGAATATGTTTACCTTCCCGAATCAAGATCAAAAGTCACAATCTAGAAAATGTTAGTGAATCGAAAAAACTCCTCCTCCCCTCTTTTCAGTTCCATCAAAATGTTTGCGTTTTTATTTTGACTTTTTTACTTTTAACGTTTTTCAATCTAATTAACTTAAATTTCTGAATGAAAAATCATTTTGAGGCAGAAAACTGGATTATTTTCTGGTTTCCAAAATAAGAAAATGAAATAATTATACAATTAAAAATTTTTGTCAACTTTTTTATTTGTTTGTTTTTTGGGGGGGAGCCAGGGGATCTGTAAAAAACAGCCCTGTTTCATGACATTTTGGCTCCGACAAACTAGCATTTTTTGATGGAAAAAGTATTAGTTAAGAAATCCAGGACTAGCTCTACTGCTACCCCCAGCCTGCAGTCTGTGAGCAGTCATACCACCTCCAGGCTACTTGTGCAGCGTATTCAAGCTACCAGATTCTTGCTTCCCCCAACTCATTGGCCTGCCCCACTATTGCTCAGGCCATGTTTACAGTACAGATGCTACAGTAGCACAGATATGGTGCTACACTAATGCTGGTGTAGCACCAGAGCATAAACGTTTCCTACTGTGACAGAAGGGATTTTCCCTGTCACTGTAGACTATCAACCTCCCCAAGCGGCAGTATCTAGGTCCATGGACACATTCTAGCTGGGGTTAGGTTGACTTACCTACAGTACTAAAGCGTGTCAATTCTGCATGGTACATAGCTAGGTAGATCTAAGTGTAGACCTTCTCTGCAGCATACAGGGGGAGTGGATGCCTCAGCTGTTTTTCTGGTCCTCCATGCTTTCCACTAAACCAGGGCAAATTTAATTCTAGATGTTTATGTCCATTTTCAGTGTCTTGGCCCCTTTCATTATCCACCTCCCAAACCAAACATCCTCCTCATAACCCCCCCCAAATAAACAACACAATTAAGGCTTCTCCAATTGCTTCTATCCACACCTTTTAAACTTGTAACAGGCATTTTAGCATTCTCAACTATCAAAATCAACAGAGTGTTTAAAAACTTACTACTGTATGCCTGCAAGGCTCACTCATCACTGCAAGCCTGCATATGTCAAATAACTTCAGAACAACCCCTCACTCCACCCCAAAGAATTCCTTCACCAAACTAGCAGAAAGCTTAAACCAATCCAAGCACACAGGGTGCAGAAATGAAAGGTAACGGTATGAATGAGATCATGGTGTCATGATTCAATTCCTGGGCAAGCCTGAGGCTGGAACACTATGTGTTAGTGAGCAGTGATGAACATGCAGCAATCTCTGTTAACTCGTTTTTGTTTTTTTAATATAGCGTAGTCCATCATGTTTCCTTGTTTTCTTCTTGGTAGCCTGAAGTGTTCACAGATCAAACCCCAGGACTTATTCAAGTCTGGAGACCCAAAAACACTTTTTTTTTGTGGGAAACCCCTCTTCTCCCTGAATTTTGACCAGTAGGATAAAAATAGAAACCAGTTCTCATTCCTGATCCTTATTCTGACAAAAACAATCAAAACAGCTTCTCTGGCACAGGTGCATCCAGAATACTATTTCCTTGGACTCAGCATCCCTCATCCCAGCCAGTTATTTAGATGTAGGCCTAAGAAGAACTCAAAGTGCTGTGACTTTGTACAAGTTTTTTCTCCCTTTTTAAAAAGCAAGCTTGCTTGGATGGCTCACCTTAGTTTATCTAACTCTATTTACCACTTAGTATGGAATAAGATGGCAGAGCTGAATTAACGAGATCAAATTACGACTCCTCCATCCCTTAAACAGGCCACATGTAATTTGAGGTGGAATGCAGGGCAATGGCATATATTTATTCCTAAGTAAGGCTAACTTCATGATGTTCATGAGAGAACTAAGAACAGCTACAGTCTGTGTAAAGGTTGATAGCATTCCTAGACTGCTAAGTGCTCATGTTCAAAACTGTCTCTATGAAATATCTAAGCGATTTCTGCCTTTCTTGCTATTTAATGTGATTTTAGCTTTGTATAAACTCTGACAAAAACTGTTGTCTAGAAGAATGAAATTCTATAGGGATGCCTGGAAGACTCATGACTTGTTCAGTTATTTCACTGAGAAGGCGCATATGCTAAATACTACAATTTGTACTTTTATATGAGTAATTAAAAACAACAGACTAACAGGTCAGCTTAATACTGTATGTTAATCAATGATACAATGAATCTTGCTTTCATGGTCTTTGGCCACCCTCAATATCATCAAGCTAGAAGAATTAGGGCACTTGTACATGGGGAGTTAAGACCACTTAACTAAAGGTGTGAAGTTAATGCTGTAAGTTAAAAAGCATTAAACCCCCATCTGAATGGTCAACAAGAGCATCGACATGGAATTTCATGCTTTTTAACTAATGTGCATTAACTTCACACCTTTAATTAATTTGTCTCAACTTTCCTGAGTGTCAGTGTGTAGACAATCGCTTAGTGATCAAGTCTGGCTGACCAAACATGGATCTGATCATAAACACACCTTTCAATCTTTTTGCATTCCTGTTTCACACATGTTTTTGTCCCACCTGTCTGCTGGAAGATGCTTACCTGAAAGGCGATAGGTGCTTAATGGTGTTTTTCAGCTAGGAACCAAACATTTACTGGTATGATGTCAGCTAATATGTTTTGTCTCACCTTACTTCCATAGTTTTATAATGTTGTACAGCTGCTGGATTGTTACCTTCTCTTGCTGAGGAATTTGGTGAATTTTGAGACCACATCTCTCCCAGCTATAGTATGTATTGGCCTTGATAGTATCTTTCTGAGTGTAAGGCCACACAGTTATTCGTGGACTGAGGATGTGTGGAAGAAAGAAGCAAGACTGTGTCACAGAGATGGCTTATTTGCACACGAGTTGAAATGCATGGAGGCTGAGCTGATGGGGAACTACTCTATGGATCTTCAGAGCCAGCTGACAGATCAGAGTGCCTGTTGTAGGCTGTCCATGTAGTGCCAAAACAGATTAACATGTGTCCTCTGGTGAAGTCTACACACAAACTTATACCAGTGTTTTAAAATTGATTTAATTAAACCAGTGCAAATCCCTGTATGGGCACTCCTAAACTGGCTTAAAATGACTGATATTGATGTATCTTAAGGTGGTAAATGACTGATTTAAATTAAATCAAAACAATTCATTTTAAATCCAATTTAGAAGTGTCCAAACAGGAACAAAATCAAATTAAAAACACACCTTTAGTTAAACTGATAATGACCAGCAATGAGATTTGGGACACTTCATTTTTAGGAAGACCAGTCTGTGCTATGCAAAATGTGTTTTCCTTTATTAGAGGCCGCTCTAAATAGTTAAGAAATAGATGAAACTGACAGGATAGCCTTTGTGTGTTAACTATTAATAACTAAGTATTTATACGGACTTTGTCCTCATGGTCTTTAGCTCCCTCCAGGGCCATCAAATAAGTAGAATTATTTTCCCCTCAGCATAAATATTTTACCACATCAATACAATCTTTTAAAATTTAAATTAATACATCTTCTAAAACTCCATGCAGTAGAGAAGCCAGAGATTTCTGAAAGGCAAACATCAGATTTTTACAATGTAATTTTTCTGATAATTTACCACGAGCAAGGCGATGATTCAGTCATGCAGGTCAATGCAGTCACAGATTCCGTGACTTTGCCGGACACTCCATGACTTCTACGGCTTCAGCAGGAGGAGCGGTGCGACTGTGCACCCCCGCCCTACAACAGGGGCTGGCTGGAACAAGGACCCTGCATCCCCAGCCCTGCGGCTTCCTCCAGGGGCTGCAGCTGGGCCAGGGGCTGCAGCTAGGGCCGTGTGCCCCAGCTCCGCAGTGTCCCAGGCTTGTTGGGGGCTGCAGCCGGGGCCACACGCCCCAGGGTTGGCAGGACTGCAGTTGGGGCCGCACACCTGAGCCCCGTAGCTGGGCCAGCTCTGAAGCAAGGGCTGGGTGTCGTCCCCGCCCCCATGGCTGTGCCCCCTGCTGCAGCCACTGGAGTCAGGACTGTGCCCTCTGCCATGGCGGGGGTCTTGGCCTATCAGTCCCTCCCTCCCCCCATGGGACTCTTTTCCTCCCCCGGTTATTTTTAATAAAGTTATGATAGGTCACAGGCAATAACGGAGCCCATGACCTGTTCGTGACTTTTACTAAAAATAACCATGAAAAAAAAATCTTAGCCTTAACTATGAAATGATGTGGCCATTTTACATAACATAGAGTGTATTTTTCTAGTGTCCTTCATGCAGGTACCAGAAAATGCAGAGTGATGGGAAAGGTAACACCGCAGAATTAGATGCAAGTAGAAATGGAAAAAGATTGGGTAAAAAGTTGATGTTTAAAAACAGCGAAGATTCAATGAAGCACCAGCAGACTAATTAAAACAGGTGAGTGAGAAAAGAAAGGAAGATGTTGTAACAAGGAATGGGAGAGGAGAGGAGAGTTTAAGTTCCACTTAAGCTAAAATGAACAGGAACGTTTTAAAGGTGAAATTTAAATAGATGAAGTGACTCCTTTCAGGTAGTTGGAGTGATGTCCTGAGAGTGTATCCAAGCATTTACTGTGGAAAGGGCGAAGGCCAAGACTGGAGGAAGGAATTCAGCAAGCGAAGGGGCTAAGTGAAAAATAGATCAGAAGTAGTCATAACAATGTATACTTCCATGGCTTTTCCCATTCAACAGCCATGAAATGCTCTATAGACATTAAGCCTCACAACACCTCTTTGAAATGGGAAAGTATTATTCCCATTTCACAAATGAGTCAAACAACACAGAGATTCAATGACTCTAAGTCAGTGAATCAGTGACAGTGCTGGGAATAGCCTTTATTTCTCCTTACTCACATGTGACAAGTGTAGTCTAAAACCCAGGTTCCCTCTAGGCAAAGTTGCACGGTGTCGACAGAGAGAGTTCTGAAACGTGGGAATGGAATTTTGAACTGCAGTTATAGATAACGAGGGAAATGGGGATGGTATAATTTCACTTTCTAGGGAACAAGAGAGAGTATTCTGAACACAGGATTCTGGTTTCCCTAGAAGATTAGGAATGATTCAGAAATTCAAATAGTTGACAGGACAGGTCAAAGTAAGGACAAATGATGGTCATGTTCTGGAAATGGTGACAGAGAGACCCTTACGGCCTACTTTTGAATATACTTAAATACAAAAGTTCTTCAGAATAATATATATAGTAATTCAATATATTTCAAAATACAGCATGTAAATTCAGCAGAAGGTAAATGTTCATGTCTTTGCCTTGCAAGTCAACATCAAACTTGAGGTACTATATTTTCAAGTAAAATTCTTTTGCAAAAAGTCAAGAATTTTGACCTGTTCTTCTCATGGGAAGCTCAAATCCACATCACATCTTCATGCCAATCCTCATATCCCCAGGCAGTTGTTGGGACTGGAATGGCAGTAAGTTCCTTTACAGAAACAACCTGTCGATACCTGTTCTGGAGTTGATTGCTTAAACAGTTCACAACAACTCACATTTCAGTTTTTGTTTTCCTCTGCGGCAAGCTACCCATTTTTTCTTTTTCAAACTTAAGAAAAACAACTCCAGGCCTCTGCAAGGGGAGACACACAAATTGGCATCTACCGTTGAAGCTCCTACAAAAGGTTCAATGCTCTAGAATTGAATCAGGATATAAAATTACTATCCTTCCTTCTCACAAACAATCCATTTGGCCATGCAGGTCAATACCAGAGACAGATTAAAAACCTGATTTCTAATAAAATTTATGGCAAGTAAGGTAGAGCTCCAAAACTGATTTGACAAAATTTAGTATCTTTTAGAGAGACTCAGGCCTAGCCTTCTTTTCTTGGGTGCAAATGCCCTAAGACATTTTCACCTGCCAAATCTCTGACTTTTTCAGTCATAAAATAAATTAGATGCACAAATGAGAGCACTTGCCCCTCTGCCTGTTTTGTACCCATACTCATGTAGACAGAGACATAAATATTCAGGTTTGCACCCATACTCAAAGATGAGGACAAAGTTGCAGGTGTAAATTTTGAGGGCACAACCTGCATACACGAAAGAGAGACCACCTGTCTGAAAATTTCCAAAATGGTTTCACTTTGACATAAACTTTAACACGTAAGTGATAAATCCATCCAAACTTCACTCTTCGTAGCTCACTTAGATACCCTTTTCATGTTCCTCGCTTCTTTGTAGTAGCAAAATCTGACAAACAACCAAGCTCTGGATAAAACCCTCTGCCTTCATTCAGGGAAGTTATCATGAATAACTTTTAAAGAAGGTGATAAGTTCCAAAACTGTTTACAAAAGTATTTTGATAAGCTTTTAATTTTAAAATTGCAGTGGAAACTTCACAGAACACCGAAGTTTTACAGACACATACTGTCCATCTGCTGGGTGTGGCATGGTATGCCATTTTTAGAATAAAATAGATAAACCATTTTGGTGCCACTTTTTCACCCAGGTCTACTGGTTGAGAGTTTATTCTTAAACAAAATTGCCATCAATTAATTTTTCAGATATTTAAAGAAAACCCATCAGTATGGTGTAGGGGTTTTTTTTGCAGACCAGCTACTTGTCATTACGACTAAAACAACAGCAGGGTTTATCCAGATATGAGCACAGGGAACGTAAAAGCCCTGACAAGGCACTACTTTAGCTTTCCTCTACTACCTCTGAATCATGTTCTTGATTTCAGCATACAGAGGGATCTCCATTGTGATTTAATGACTCATGCATGAGGAGGCAGATGCCACAAAGACTGGAGCAGAGACAGTGTTACAGTTGGTATGTGTGTGTAGGGGGAGGTGTACACAGACCAGGAAGAGGGAGGGAACTGGAAGGATTGTTTAAATCCCAGTTCTCAAAAACTTTAACTTATCTACTTAAGAAAAAACGATATAATGAGGGAACAGTAGAGAGTATGGCCCTTTCAAACAAACAGTGGTTTTAAATTAGCAGTATGGTACCTAGTTCCTATACTGACAGGAGTTTTATAAATACCTAGGTAGATCAATAGATAGAACAGAATCCCACTGAAAGATATTCCCCCAAAGTTTCAGTAAAAACTATTAAAGACATTAAAAAATAAAACACCAAAATGGAGGGAATGGATGGCTCACAATAAGGGCAGGAAACTGAGCCTTTTACTGATCAAAATGTCAAGTGCAGATTTATATCAAATATCAAAGACAGTGGTTCAGTGACCTGTATGAAATGATCTAATGCTCTCAGTACGCATCACAGAAAAGCACCACCACATCTGGCATCCTTGTTAGCAGACTCAGAAGGCTGAATAGGCCCTGGAAAATTCACTCCCCAAAACATGGTCCCTCCAGTTCAAGGCTGAATCACACCGGCAGGTGGCATAGGAGTCCTGAACGGAAACTACCTGGGCTGGGCTCAAATTGGGTGGTTACGTGATGATGTGGCATACTGGTGGCACCCCTCTCAATGGTCCCTAAAAGCTCAGCTTTCACGTTTTTGTTTTTGTTTTTTTTTTAAGTAAGTCACTAGCTGTTGTAAAGTAAACCTTGTAAATGTGATCCATGTGCAAAGCAATGCTGCGACATCTGCCTGAGTATGTGGAGAGGGTGAAACAGCAGTTCTGAGAGGTATGAACTGCCTTCATCTCAATGGATGTTAATTCAGAAGCATCGCTGACTATTTCACTGCACGGCGGAAGGAAAATGTATTATAAATATTTACATAATCAACTATGGGTAAAAGCTCATTTTAACATCACAAGTAGGTGGACTTGATACATTACAAACACTTATGTCCCCCCACAGTAAAGAAGCAGACAGTCGCAAACTGCCCAGCAGTCTGAGCCCCTTTAAAGGGAGCCAAACCTAAGGAGCCCCATAGAGTTAATGCGTGGGAATTATATTAGCAAAAGACTGAAGGTCCAAGGAGTTGAGAGGTGCACACATGAGCAGCTTTTTAACATCCGCACAATGTGAGAGCAATGTCTCATTTTAGCATCTGAAGTGGGTAAAGCTTGGAAGAATACCCCTACTTTTGTTTTCCTTCCTGATTTCACCTCTGCTATGCTGTATGTTTTCTGGGGCTCAGTATCAAGAGATGCTAATTCACCAATTTGCATAAGGAATAAGTTACAAAATTCAGATTAAAAAACCCAGAATGTATTTACTGAATGGAAAATCGGGCTGATAGGCAGCAAGGTAATGCCAAAGTGGAGAAGGATCTGGGCAGCAGGGGGTCTACATTCACTAGTTTTACCTGTGAAACAGACCCTCCAAATTCTCCATCTATACTCTTCCAGACACAACTGCAGATGCTATGAGGAAGCTCTAAAAATCTGTTCATATACTTGACACGTCTAAGATTTCCCTCACCAGCACCCAGACTTCCAAAGCTCTCTCCATCATTTCCTACTCCCCTTCTTCTTCTTCAAGTCCTGACCCTTAATCATCTCCATCTTCAACATAACAAGGAAAAATTTAAGACAATCTAACGACAAACTGAACAGAACTGGGCATTATAAAGCAGTGTTCAAGAATAACACCACATTAACTTCTACCTAGACAATCAAAGGTAAAATCTCTTTACAATATCTCATTGCAGGGAAGCACTGCTAATTCCACAGCACACTTTAATATTGCAGTGACAGCACTGAGTCTGAGTCCAAACCACAGTGGGAAGCTTGCACCCACTGCTTCCAGGCCCAGAGATAAGATTACTACTAATCAGTTCCAAGTTATACTAGGTACTTCATAGATCTACTATACCAGACCTCGTGGAATGATTCAGAATTCGTCAGACTCTTCTGGTCACCTATTACTCTTACACCTGTAACTTAGCATTTGTGTGATCTACAGTGCAAAAGACAATTCCAGGATTTCCATTTGTTTTCCATTACTATAATTAGAGCTTCCGGATTATGGTTTAGATTCTAGATGAACAGCAGGGACTCTGGGGGTAGAAGAGAATCAACTGGACATATATAGTAGAGAACTTCTTTTTAAAGGAATAAGTGATTCTGGATGAAATGGAGTTGTGTTACACCATGCTATACCATATTATATAAAATATTATTAAAATACTATATATATCATTGTAGCTTCACTTAAAATATCAACTTTGACCACACTGCAGGGTTTTGACTCCACTGTAAAATTTCCTATAGTTAGAATGTAAAATTATACTGCAGCAAAGTATTAAACTTTCCACAGTAAAAGAGTTGACTTTGAAAGCAACAACTGTAATGTTAACTACTAACTGGTATTAATAATGTGCAACTACTAATTATAAGAGTTTTTGGTTCAGTCTTTCCTTTACTCTCCAAATCTTTTCCAGCACAACAAGGCTTTCAGTACCTTGAACATACTATCTGGCCTCCAATGATGATGACCCTGAGGCCATGTCTACATCTAAAATTTTGCAGAGCTGGTTGTTACAGCTGTATTAGTACAGCTGTATAGGGCGAGCGCTGCAGAGTGGCCACACTTACAGCAACCAGCGCTGCAAGTGGTGTTAGATGTGGCCACACTGCAGCGCTGTTGGGCGGCTTCAAGGGGGGTTCGGGGAACGCGAGAGCAAACCGGGAAAGGAGACCAGCTTCGCCGCGGTTTGCTCTCGCGTTCCCCGAACCACCCTGCAAACCGCAGGGAAGGAGACCTGCTTGCTCGGGGGTTCGGGGAACGCGAGAGCAAACCGGGAAAGGAGACCAGCTTCGCCGCGGTTTGCTCTCGCGTTCCCCGAACCACCCTGCAAACCGCAGGGAAGGAGACCTGCTTGCTCGGGGGTTCGGGGAACGCGAGAGCAAACCGGGAAAGGAGACCAGCTTCGCCGCGGTTTGCTCTCGCGTTCCCCGAACCACCCTGCAAACCGCAGGGAAGGAGACCTGCTTGCTCGGGGGTTCGGGGAACGAGAGAGCAAACCGGGAAAGGAGACCAGCTTGATTACCAGAGGCTTCCTCAGGTATGCTGGGATACCTGCTTATTCCACGGAGGTCAAGAAAAGCGCTGGTAAGTGTCTATACTTGATTACCAGCGCTGGATCACCAGCGCTGGATCCTCTACACCCGAGACAAAACGGGAGTACGGCCAGCGCTGCAAACAGGGAGTTGCAGCGCTGCTGGTGCCCTGCAGATGTGTACACCTCCTAAGTTGCAGCGCTGTAACTCCCTCACCAGCGCTGCAACTTTCTGATGTAGACAAGCCCTGAGAGTCAGTGCCAAGAAGAGGCCTACCAGGATGTGCTGTAAGGGGCCCCTTTTTTCATCTTCTTCTTCAACATATCGAGGTGCTATTTCTTATGGAACTTTACTTATCTTTGAAACAAACCAACCTCATGCACAGCAAGTTCTGTGGCTGGAATACCAGCATGCAGATAGGAAGGCTGAAAGTTAAGATGCCAGAGTAGTTAGAAACCACCAACCTCTCTAGAAATCTGTATTTCATGAGGAAGAAAATTAGATGTAAACAAAAGTTTAAACGCAGCATGGTAAAAACATTTATTGCATGGGGAATTCTGTCTTGCATATCCACTAAGAAGAAAATAATATTCCTTCCCTTTAATTAAACAACTTTAATTTCCAAGACTTACATTTTAATAATAGGTCCCACAGCTTTTCTTTTTAGCACAGGAGACTGGCTACTCCGATTTTGATTGGGGGTCACATCATTTCTTGACAGTGACTCTAAAAGCCGCCTATTTGGAGAGGGATGGCTCAGTGGTTTGAGCATTGGCCTGCTAAACCCAGGGTTATGAGTTCAATCCTTGAGGGGGCCATTTAGGGAACTGGGGTGAAAACCTGTCTGGGGATTGGTCCTGCTTTGAGCGGGGGTTGGACTAGATGACCTCCTGAAGTCCCCTCCAACCCTGATATTTTATGATATTGCTGTTGGTTTTTAACTTCCCTATGCGCTAATGTAATCATGTTATTCTATAAATATCACAGGTCTTGTGTAGTCAAGGTTGGAAGTACCACAGAGAAAAAGCACCAACATGATGGGAAAAGTGTGATTTTTCTGTTGCTTTAGCAACCTCTAGTCAACAGTTTAGAGGGAATCTCTGAAACATGCTGAAATTAGGCAACTATTCTTCTGGTTTCAAAAATCCTGATATTAATCAAACTAAGGTAAAAATGGAAGAAATAGCTATTTAGGTTTGTAAGTACTAAGAGTACTTAAACAAAATGTCGGCCATTCACAAAACCTTTTTCATGATGAGACTGTTCCAGAGAGAGCTTCCTACCTTTGGTAAAATATGTACAGAAGTCTAACCAAAATCTGTAATGTCTCCTCCTCACACTTAAGGCTAGTCTACCTTGGCAATGCTAAAGCGCTGCCGTAGCAGCGCTTTAACGTGCGTTGTGTGGTCGCAGCACTGGGAGAGCTCTTTCACTTTAAGACTCCGAAGTTTAAGTTGCTGCCTTGAGGGAAAATCAATTTGGTATTCCTCAGCAGACATGGGTATGTATCACAAAACTAATGTATAGAGCTCTCTCAGCACTCTAAAAAACCCACCTCCACGAGGCGCGTAGTTCCCAGCACTGGTGCACTGTCTACACTGGCGCTTTATAGCACTGAAACTTGCTGCACTCAGGAGAGTGTTTTCTCACACCCCGAGCAAGAAAGTTGCAGCGCTGTAAATTGCTAGTGTAGACACACCCCGGAGTATTCTTCTTAATACCCTCTCTTCGGTTGCTATTAGAAATAAATGTTAGACAGGAGAAGATTTCAGAAAAACACTATTAAAACACGAATGTTGCAATCTATCAATTCTGTAGTCCATACTTCTATAAAAGGGACTTCTGCTATTCCAGATTTTTGTATTCTTTAATAAAAAAATTGATGTCAAGTAAACTTCAGTTTCAGACCAATAAATATCTGATGCTCTATGCATCTATCAAAGTGGTGATTAAGTGTCAACCCCTCTATCTTAGACTTTACATTTTTATTTAAATTACATAGAACAGAATAGAATGGCGCATGACACCTTAACGGGGGAGCAGGTACCACATCTCCATAATAATGGTAGGTAAATCATTTTATTGCTATAGTTAAGGCAAAACTAGTTTTTTGTTAAAACATTTATTACAAACATTTCTTTCATCCCGTAGTAAGGTGATTAAACTTAATGGATGAAACACTAATCTTTCACTTTAAGACTCCACAGTTTGAGCAGCTGTCTTGAGGAAAAATCAGTTTGGTATTCCTTAGCATATGTGTGTCTGTATCACAAAACTAAAGTACACAATTTTGACATAATTAGCAGTCTTCTCTTAAATAAGGCCCAGGAGCATGCTCTTATGGAAACAATCACCTTTCACTTCTTTACAGAAAGTCAGGGCTGAAACAGAGATACATTCTTGTTGCTACATGCAACAGCAAAGATCCTATCTATTTTTAGTTCACTTTTTCACTAAGAAAACAGCTGGGAGCCTGACAAAAATACTTTGGTGACAAATTTAATGGTTTGAATTTTAAAGTTATTTTTAAACAAGATTCTAGTCATCTTTCAAAATAAGAAACATGGTTAAGCAGCACTTGGGTTACTGCCTGATAAGTCTCTGTGATTCAATCAGAGCAAACTGGGAAACTTATCAACACCTCCTCTGATCCTCAAGCTGGTTGCAGGCCAGCTTTTTTCTTGAATGAAAGCAACTCTGCTTTGACCTGCCTTGTTTTCCATTCTCCCTTCCCCCACTCTCACCTTCCTTGTGCAATGCTCCGTATCAGCTACGGAATTAGTGATCTACCTGCGCTGAATACACATTGTGAAGCAAACCGATGCGGAGATCACTGCTTCTGGAGACAGCTTGTGAAAGCTTGAAATTGCATTTGGTAATAAGCTGGGTGGGTCCTATGGTAGTTTGACTCTGTGGAACACGGGCAGAAAGTAAAGTGTTCTAGCAGAAATGGGGAAGGGTCAAGATCTCCTCTATGAAAGCACTCTCTAAAAGAATGCAAAGGAATTCACAACTCACAATCTATTGATGTCTATAAAAATATTAACGGCCCACATAATTTACATTAAGATGAGGATATTAGCACTCATCTTACATATATTGTTATCCTCTAATCTTCAAATCTGCATTCCAATCTACTGCTTTAAAAGCAAACATTTTAGTAACATGTTCATCTGATAGAATATGCTCATGACTTACACATATTTTACTTTTACTAATAACTTCACTTACTGATACATCAGGTTACATACACCATACATCGAATTTCTGCAGCGAGTGGTTAGCCACAGGAACAATGATTATGTCAGAATATATTGCTACTTTGAATTCATTTGATATCTTATATCCATACATTTCAAAGCACTTTGCAAATATGAACCTCAACACTTTTGTGTGGTAGTGAAGTATTATGCCCATTTTACAGATGGGGAAATTAAGGCACAAAGAGGTTAACTGGGTTACCCAAGTTCCCACAGGAAGTCTCTGGCAGAGCCAGGAATAGAATTCATCTTGTGCCTTAACCACAAGTCTATCCTTCCTTCCTACTGCACATAAATATGTACAGTACTAAGGCACAGTAGGAATGAAAAATTCCAGTTTTCATATTGTACTAGAGAACTAGGTAAAATAAAGATCAGATAACTGCTGAGACTCAAGCCTGAGGATAAAATATCAAGAACCAAGTAAACTACTATGTTCATAGTTTGTTATAAAATTACCATAGGCAGAAAGTTGCCTTAGCAGTCACTAACTTTGCAGATGCCTAGAGTACTGTCTTAAAAGTGTTATTCAAAGATTTTGGAATGTCTATACAGGAATAGTTAAAGTTCAGTTGTGGCAGCTTGATAGCTAGTGAGATAGATAGGCACTGCATTCCACATACTGTCTTCAGTAATTTCACAAACACTTACTGTCAGCATTTACAATACATGGAGAAATAGTAAATTAACTCCAGTTGCCAGGATTTTAAGTGTACATGATTATATAGTGATCACTTTTCAGTTCAGAAAATGATCTAATTTGAATAACTTTTACACAAGTTGCTATAAAAATGTGGCAGTACTGACAGGCCACATGATCAGGGCTAGATATAGCTCACCACAGGGCTACGCCCCTTTGATATGCCCTCCCACATGACCCAAAGCCCTCCCCCTCCCCCAACTGCAGCAGCTTTGGTAAAAATAGCTCTCTGCTGGCTTTTGCTTTGCCTGTAGTTTACATAAGCACTCTGGGGGAAGGGGACCCTTGCAGTGGATCTAAGGTACTCAACAGCCTAGTTGAAAATTTCTTGGGTGGCTGGTGCATTTTGAATACAAATTATAGAGCAAGACTGTTGGATTTGGCCTTAGATGTGCTTACTTTTTTGCAATATTAGTGTATCATACACATAGGTTTTATAGTAACTGTAATTATTTATTTTCATGCAGTTCAGATAAAAAAAATCAATTTATGTTTATTGGTTTATATTACACATTGTGTTTTAAATCCCAGTAGCCATCAATTCAGATGCTGCCAACAAAACACTGAAATGGGTAACATAAATAATGCTTATTTAAAAATTAGCTATCAAATTTTTTCTTTACCAGCTAATGGTTTATCTAAGATTCATTTAGACACGTATTATAAATAGTATTTTTCGATTTTTTTTTTAACCTGATGAAAATGTTTTTTTCTCATGTAGAAGCGAATACAGTATATGGCATTACAAAACAGTTTTTTATATTTCATACAATACAGGTCTGATAAACGTATCACACTTCATTTTAGTCATGTTTCTTTTTTTTCCCTTTTTTCTTTGTAGATCTGTTCTTTTTCCCCATCCCTCCAGTTTTCATCCCTGACTGCTCCTCCAAGTGTCCCACCTTTCGAACACTCCATTTTTACACCCTTATTTCCACTACCATAAAAACATCATTATCAGCCTCTCCCACATAGCCACTAGATGAATTTCCTTCAAAAGCCTGTCAGTACAGCTCCTAGTCCTGCCACCGAAAGTGTTACATAACAATCTAAGTGCTTTCTCACCCTGGGGACTCCATGTGCAGCATCTACAGTGCTCCTCCCAGCCCAGGGAAAGATTGGGAATCGAACCCGGCTCTATCACATGGCGCTACAAAGCACTGCCAACAGGCCTGGCCTAAATTCATGTTTGTGTCAGAAATTTTCTATTGCATTTTACCTTTGGAATACTTTTAGATTTATTATGTTTTTTTAAACAGATATTTTATGAGGTTTTGCTGTCTCTCTCTTTAGGTACTGGTTTGATAAATGCATTCCTTCAATTGTCTTCCTCCCCCTCATAATGTTCCTTCTGTATCAGCACACCAAAAGTAGCAAGAGCTCTCACGGAAGCTCTATATTCTACAAGATGTAGTGCTCCCTGAGAGGAAACATCAGAAATGACCGATTCCAAAGTCAGGCAAAAATTTCTTAGCGCTATTCATAAACAATGTCAAGTAAACTGTAAAATTCTAAAAATATCACTGTCACACACCTGTTCCACATTTGCTGCTGTCAGAGTGCTTTGTAAAAACATACCACTTCAGTAAGCTATTTCCTGTCAGAGCAGCATTTGCTCTGGGCCTTTCACAAAACCACCCAGTCCTAAATGGAGAAACTCCCTTGCAGGTCCCCTGTATGAAAAGCTGATTGTTCCAGCCAATAGAATTCTGCAGTTAACATCAGCGGTCATGACACTTTAATCATAGTGGAGTCGACTAGCCTATCATCAAATCCACTCAGCAAATACGAGTCTAGCTATTACAAAGGTAATGCAAAAATGACGCAGTCAACTCTGCACTCACTTTTTGCTTCCTCAAGCATTTATTTATAACTTATAACTACATTTTATACCTACAGATTTTCTTTCCAACAGATGTTGCCTTAGTACACAGCTGCAGAGACTTTCCTTTTTTTCCAATTTCTTCTATTGTGCCGAAATGCTGCTCCCCGTCCAGATCCCCCCCCCAACCTCACAACTCGAAACAACCTCACACAAGGGTTTTAGTTATACAAAAAGAATTAGTGAGAGAGAAGGGGGGAAGTGAAAATTAATGATCAGGAAGCAATATTAAAGAAAGTTAGAATAGCCTCATTTTGATTTATTTTAACACTCAAGGGAGCTGTGGTTTTGGAATAGAAACCAAAGTCCAATACAGTTTTTAAAAAGAAATTTCTGACAATTTACATTTCGAATTATTATTGTAAAAGGAAAGCAAATTAAATTATGCACTAAGAGAGTTTTACTGATTTTCTCAGCTTTTTTTTTTACACTATTAAAAGTTAACAGAAGCAAAACAAATCTATTGAAACATACTGGTACCTCAAAAGCAAGCAACTAAACACTGTATACAGTTTATAGAAACACCACCACTTCCCTCCACTTAACCCTCCGACACGTCATCCTAAGTAAATCCATTCCAGCACAGACTGAACAAAAGTTTTCTTTTACAAACAGAGGAAGCAAATTAAAGGAAATTTTTAGCACAGAAAAATAAAAATTCAGCATAAAAATAATCTATTTTCTTATTGGTTTAAATTTTATTTTAAATGGCTGTTTCTTTTAAACAGAATATAATTTTCACCAAATACCAACTGCAGAGAAAAGTTACATTTCTTACCCTCAAGTTATACAGATGCTAATGCATGTTCTTTGGAGGGCAAACTTTACAGCATTCAGCTTATGGAAGACATATTTCACCTATAATGTTACAGTTTACTCTGCGTGCATTTGATTTATTCAGAACATTACTTTCATGTCTTTTAAATCAACATTTTAAAAATGTATTTGGTGTCAGAAGGACATAAATCTGATGCTCATGAAAAGGAAAGACTAACAACATCTGTTAGAGCTAAGTATAGTGATGGCAAGCACTATGAAATTCCCTCATTTAGCTCTATCAACATGTCTCAAATCTCTGTGTATGGCACATGGCTGCTTTTTGACCCTTAAGCTTTTCTTGTCATGAAAATGTCAATTATGCTATTTTATTGCCAATTGTAGCCTGGTACTATGATGAGGTACCTACTACAGGGCCAGAATCACAAAACTCAACTAACTTCTCCTGGTGATGTAAACTAGGATTTTAAAAACATGAAACGCTTTTACACTAGCTCACCACATGCACAGCCCACTTGGCCAACAAATTCTTTAAAAGTTAAATTGCTACGTAAAATAGTTACTAAAATCTACAGATGATAAAGCCTAATTCATACTGAGTCTAAATTTACTGACTTAATAAAGTTACAAGGATGAATTCAGCCCATTAAATCTTTATTAAGTTTTACAATCATAAAACAAAATAATTAAGTAGTACAACGTTTGATACATAAGAGTGTTGCTTTATATTGTACAACTAAAAATGCAACACGAATTCAACGAAGAATTTATTTTGAGTCAATTCTGATTAACTATTTAGTAAGAACTTGGAATACATCCATCAAATCACATATTAATGGATTATTCTTATAAGTATTGGACATTATGGTTAAACTGAAAATAGCCAATAAAGCCTCCAATCTTCACAATTTATTGTCAACCTGTCAAGAGTTTTACACCATCTCTTACAGACCCCAAATGAACTTTATCTGCGCTGACAAGTTATGAATGTAAATTCTTCTCAGATGGCCACTGAGTAAATCTGTCTTGATTGCAAGTTAAAAAATACTGGCTTTGCAAAAGAGAAAACATTGTCTAACTGAAATGTGCTTGCCTAAAAAAAAAAAAAAAGAAAAGAAATTTGTCCAAGCTCAGCCCCCTATCCCTTCTCTCCCCTGTATAATTACTAGCACTTTGGTAATACACCTCTACCCAGATATAACGTGACCTGATATAACATGAATTCAGATATAAAGCAGAGCTCGGGGGGGGGAAACGGGGGGGGCTGCGCACTTTGGCGGATCAAAGCAAGTTCAATATAACGTGGTTTCACCTATCATAGATCAATGCAGTAAGATTTTTTGGCTCCCGAGGACAGCGTTATATTGGGGCAGACGTGTATATTCCATTGGTTTATATCAGGGGCTGGCAACCTTTCAGAAGTGCTGTGCCGAGTCTTCATTTATTCGCTCTAATTTAAGGTTTCGCGTGCCAATAATACATTTTAATGTTTTTAGAAGGTCTCTTTCTATAAGTCTATAATATATAACTAAACTATTGTTGTATGTAAGTAAGGTTTTAAAAATATTTAAGAAGCTTAATTTAAAATTAAATTAAAATGGAGAGCCCCCCAGACTAGTGGCCAGGACCTGGGCAGTGTGAGTGCCACTGAAAATCAGCTCGTGTCCCACCTTCGGCACACGTGCCATAGGATGCCTACCCCTGATTTATATTCTGTAGCTGAGTTTGCATCTATGTACACCTCTACCCCGACAGAACGCGGGTTCGCATACAACATGATAAGCTCTGACATGCTGCTCTGAGCAGCGTGTTAAGGGTGTCGGGCCAGGCCGGGGCTGAGGAGTTTGATAAGGGGCAGAGGGTCTCGGGGGAGGTCAGTGGCTCCCCCTCCACAGGATCTGGAGGGCAGGAGCTGTGAGAGGGCACTTTTGGGGGGCCCGTAGTCCCAGAGTGGCCCAGAGGATTAGCGTGTCGCTCGGGGGAGGGGGTTTGGGGAAAGGGATCCCCCCCACACTCACCAGCAGCAGTGGAAGTGGGGCAGCCTGACCCCAGCCCGCTCTACTCCGCCAGCTCCCAGCTGCAGCGCTCCGCTTCCCGCCGCAGATGAGTACAGGAGGGCGTCCTTTCCCCAACCTACCCGCACTCACCGGCGGCAGGAAGTGGAGCGGGCTGGGGCTGCGTCGCTCCCACTTCCCGTTGCCAGTGAGTGCGGAGGACGTCCTTTCCCCAACCTCCCCGCACTCACCGGCGGCGGGAAGCGGAGGAGCCCAGACCCAGCCAGCTCCACTCTGCCAGATCCCGGCCATGGCGCTCCGCTTCCCGCCGCAGGTGAGTGCAGGACCTTTCCCCAGCTGCCTCCCAGTGACACGGCGGGGGCCGGGGCAAGGAAAGCAGAGCACGCTGGGGCCACATCGCTCTGCTTCCCGCCGCAGGTGAGGGGCGGGGGGGCATCCTTTCCCCAACCTACCCATACTCACCGACGGCGGAAAGCAGAGTGCCATGGCTGGGAGCTAGCAGGGTGGAGCGGACTGAGGCCGGGCTGCTGCACTTCCTGCCGCTGGTGGTGAGGAGTGGATAGGGGTTGGAGCAGGCAGGGGATGGGGAGCTGGGTAGGGAGGTGGGATCCTGGGGGTGATTAGGGATGGAGGTCTCTGGAGGGGGCAGTCAGGGAACAAGGAACAGGGGGAGGGTAAAGCAAGTTTGATATAAAGCGGTCTCACCTATAACACGGTGAGGTTTTTTGTCTCCTGAGGACCGGGTTATATTGGGGTAGAGGGGTATTATTAAGGTGCTCTCTTCACAAAAGCAACAAAGGCCAATCTGAAATCTGACACTCTCTCCAAAAGAGTGTAAGTCCATTGAAAACAAATTTACCCATTGTCTTCTCATCCTATTGCTCTCATGTTGATAATTTATGGAACAACAAAGCAAACTTTGGGGAAGAAAAGCATTTCAACTAAAATACAAAAGCCAGCTAAGGTTAAACCACAAACTTTGAGCCATTTTCTAGATTATTTTGTATGAAACTTCAAAAAGTCTCAGTAAATTTCAAAGGGCAGATTTGTACAGTCCCATTTACCAAATGCTACCAAAACACACGGTTCATTGCAGATATAGGTTGGTGTGGGAAATGTATGCAGTAAAAAATTTCAAATATTAAATACTGTATCAGAGCAACTTCACACACCAATAATACATACTGTAGTTTGCTTTAAAAGTTTAGCTCTAGATTTTTTGTCTGGAATAGAAGAAGTCGCAAGTGTTTATTCACATGATGCCATTCATCTGTACTATTCATACTCATCAGAACACTGCAAACCATGTAGTGATGTAACCGTAATATTCTTTATCAAACAATGAAATTTGCCATTTTTACCATGAAAATCTATCATCTTCATCAATGACTCATGGACGTCTTTAAATATATATTTCTAATACCTAATTGTACTATTTTAACACCATGTTAATTTTATGGACATATGCAAGGTCATGAAGAAAAATGGGTATATAACAATTTCACTTTAATCTGTAGAATGTTAAAATCCAAGTGAATTACTTCCAATACTGTATCGTTCAGTTGGCTATTTTCTGTACATTGTATCTTTTCAAAATTAAAATTTAGTGCTTACTCATATGATCTCATTTTTCATAACATCACTTTGATTTTAAAGTAGCCTATTAAAAGTAAAGAGAGTGTTAGATACAGAACATATGCTGAACAAATGATCTTCCAGATTCTCTATATATTCTTTAGCAGCCCAAAATTTTATTGTGCTTGTCACTTCGGCATACATGTCGCCAGCTGACTCCTTGTGCCTTTGCCATTCAAAACAATCTTGAATGTACTCCTTTCTTTTACAAGGGAGAAAGTCTTTTAGAAGGGAGAAAGTTATTTGAACAAAACACTTATGGCTCTACCTAGCCCCAAAACAAAATGCAACTCTACTGAGAATTTAATTTGAAAACCTTTTCTATTCAAATAAACAGTTTTTGTAAATGTATACATGCAACTGCACACCTATTCTGTTAACTCAGTTGCCATGACTTTGCATACATATTAGATATTTGAACATGCAAATGGATATGTAGGTATGACTATCTGCATGAGCAAATGCACTATTTGCATGTGAAATCATTAGAACCTACAGCTAAAATGAATGCTCATTTTTTCAAAATCAGGCACTAAGCATTTTGATGATAGCTCATCCTTAAACCTTAAAAGACACTGGGGATTACTCAGTATTAACACTTTGGACAATCCAGTTTCCAGGGTTGCAAAGTGCTCCAAGGGTGTGCGATGATTAGGAAAAGGGCGGATCGGCTTGGAAGCAGGGCCAGGTTGAGACTCTTAAAAGGAGCCAGTTCCAACCCAATCTCTTTGTTCCCTCTCTCCAAGAAGTGTGCTTCACAGTGCAGGTAGACAGACATGCTATTTCTGCTTGAGCTATCATACTAAAAATAGCAGTGTGGTTGCAGTGACATGGGCAGTGGCTTGGGCTAGCCACCCACGTACGTACCCAGGGGATCAGGCAGCCAGCCCAACCTGCCACCCTTAAGTTTGTTTGGGGATGTGCACCACTACTTTCTAAGCAATGAACAGGGGTAGGGACGGGGCTCCAGTCACCAGTTACCTATCTGTGGTGGTGATCATGTGCTGTGGATGAGGTAGGATGGCCTTGTGGTTAAGGCACTGGACTATCAATCAAGAGTTTGGGCTTTATTCTCAGATTCCACACAGACTCCCTGCGTGGCCTCGGACAAGTCACAATCTTTTTGCTTCAGTATTCCATCAGTAAAATGGGGATAATAATATTTCCCAACCACCCAGTGATGCTGTAAGGATATATTCATTCATGTCTGAACAGGGGCCATAAAGCTTCTGCCCTGTTTGAAAGAATATTGTACGTGACACATCATAAGTAGCTCACAGAACTGTGTCAAGGCATGGGACTCAACCAAATCAAAATGGTACTAAACAAAGATGAAGTTAAAAATAGAGCCATTTTAATAAATACTAAGAAAAGGAAGCTAGGCTAACACAAAGTGGCCCCATTAAGCCAGGTATTACCTGTAAAGGACTGACTTTCAGCAAGGAGACCCACTGTTTATTGGCAAGAGTGAGAGACAAGCTTGTAACTAAGTGCAGTCAGTGTGGAGGAGGATTATCAAGTAGTAAACTTGGGGGTTTTAACTGCCTACCCTTCGCTACTGGACAGACTCAGAGAAAACAAACACAATAAAACCATAAATTAAAAATAAAGAATTACAACACCGTGACAAATTAAAAATAAAACCCTCATACATCCGTGCCTGCTGGCTTTTTATCAGCCAGTGCTATTATGCAGAGTTACTATTCTGCACTCTTCCTGCTAAAGCAGTTAAAAACAAATGAATTTTTAAAAATTATTATTCATAAAGTTCTCCTGGAGTTGCCTGGCTCATTTTCAGGCCATTAAAGTAGCTCTGCTGGTGTTGAATTACAAGAAACGTGTCCTACTGTACCTACACTTGCAACCCCCCCTAGCTTTCTCCTTCTCTGAAATGGCAGACAGCAGCAGAAGAAAACACAGCAAGGCATTCAAGCAGGAAATAGCGTGAGAACAGGCTCTCTCACGCTACTTCCAGCCCTTCCTGATGTTGGAGGACTGTGAAATGGCTTGCAAATAGCTTCTCTCACACTATTTCCTTTTCCACTCCAGTCAAAACTAGGAAGTGTCAGCTAAGAGATGAACACAAAAAGCACAGTATTAAAATGAACCAAAAATCAAATTGTAAACAAGGTACCCTAGGGCAAGCCAAAGCTAAATAAACCAGAAATTCAAATGTTTGAGAGCACAGTCCACTGCTTAGAATTGTGTAACGTCACCAGGAAACTTCTATTCCCAAGCTCTGCCTCTCACCTGCCAAAGGTCTGACCCAAAGACCACTGCAGTCAGTCAATCATTCCATGGATTTCAACGGGCTTTGGATTAGGCATTATGGGATCCTGAGCAAGTCACTTAAATCCTTTGTGTCTTAACTGATCCTAGGGGTGACCAGATGTCCCGATTTTACAGGTACAGTCCCGATATTTGGAGCTTTTTTCTTATATAGGCTCCTATTACCCCCTGTCCCGATTTCTCACACTTGCTATCTGGTCAGCCTAACTGACCCTGTAAAAGGGGAACACAACTTATTGTTCCTATCCTCTCTAGGGTGTTTGTGAGGCTAAAAAAGAGAGGTCCTTGGATGAAAGACATTGTACAAGTGATAACTATTATATTACTATAAAAGAGCTTAGGTCTGTTCTCATTTATAAAATGGTTCACCCATCTCCAGTCATAAATGAAGCTTCTCTGACATCAGCTCTAAGAGTTCATTATCGAGTACAGTTTTAAAAGACTCCCTGAGCATGATCCAAGTAGCCATTAAAATGGTCACCAGACTGGATGGAGTTTGGGACTAGAGTTTGAAAAAAACTTTCCCCAATTACCTCAAAGAATCAGAAGTCACGGCAGATCTATGAAGTAGCCCATGGTTTAGCTGCTACTGGGGCTATTTCTAGTATTACATATACAAAAACTAAGCTAAAAGAATATTATGAAAGTTGCAAAGTCAGACACTCAAAAGTTAGGAAACGAAAATTATGGCTGCCAGTGCAACCCGAATTCGGCCCCCTTGTATATATGTGTTATGATACCGTCATTAATTACACAATCGCATAGTATTTTTTCACAGGACCTTGCCTCATTTGGTGCAAGGATAGATGGTGTTTGCTTCATGAGCATCTATTCAACACTTGGTTTTTCCCTCATTGTTCAATGTGTGGTTATATTTACTGCACACTTTTCAAACCCGGCTGCACTAAAAACAGAATTCATTTCCTCATGAGCTTTTCTATGGTGCTCATCACTAAGTCCTTCACAAACTATTAAAAAAATATTTTCACAATACTCCTGTGACATGAGTGGACATTGTTAATCTCATTTTACAGATGGTGAACTCAGGTACGGAGAGATTAAGGTCAAAACTATTCACTAATTTTGAGTGCCCAATTTGAGATGCCCAGGAAGTGTTTTTTCAGAGTACTTAATGTTACATAGAACTTTATACGTTCAAAGCACTGCTCCCATTACTTCAGTTGCATCTGTGAGCACTCAGCAAATGAGACTCCACAGTCTCTAGTTGGGGATCCAGAAAATAGAACACAATTAGTGATCATGTGTGAAAAGTTTAGCTTAAGTGACTTGACTAGCATCACAGAGGCTATGGTTATGTCTACACTTAAAATGAGACGGCAGCATAAGCTGTGCTGCTGTAGCACTTCCGTGTGTGTAGACACTCCCCACAGTGACAGGAGGGGTTCTCCCATCGCTGTAGTTAATCCACCTCCCTGAAAGGTGGTAGCTAGATCAATAATATTCTTCCATCAAACTAGAATTGTCTAGACTGGGAGTTAGGTCAGCACAGCTACATCTCTCAAGGGTGTAGATTTTTCACATCCTTGAGAGACACACAGTTTGTCTACACTGGCACTTTACAGCGATGCAACTTTTTCGCTCAGGGGTGTGAAAAACACCCCCGAGTGCAGCAAGTTTCAGTGCTGTAAAGTGCCAGTGCAGACAGTGCACCAGTGCTGGTATCTACGCCTCTCGTGGAGGTAGTTTTTTTAGAGCACTGGGAGAGTTCTCTCCCAGTGCTCTGCTGCGACTACACAAGCCGCAGCAGCACTTTAACGTTGCCAGTGTAGACGAGCCAATAGTTATGCCAGTGTAAGTTTCAATGAAGACCAACCCTATGGCTTCACTGCGGATTTATCTTGAATGATCTACACTCAAGTTAATGCCTCTTGAGTTAGTGGCCACATTGCAAGTAACACTTGGCTGCACAGAGTGGACTGGATCATCGCACAGAATGATTCTATCAGCAAGTGATTGCAGTAAGCAGCTGACAAGTTGTGCCAGCTAGCTCAACATTTCTCAAATGCGGCCACCAAGAGCTTTTCTTGTGACCACAACCTCCTGGGCAGTGACTTTGGAGGGGAGGAGGGGAAGTGGACCCTCCTCCAGGGCCACCAGCACAGGTTGGACCCATACCCCTCGTGGAGCCACAAGCACTGGAAGAGTAGGTAGTGAGTGAGTAGCCTTTACGGGGCAATGAGGCTCCAGCTTTGGGCTTCAGCGCTGGGGTGGAGGGCGGAAGGCTTCAGTCAAGGGGCTTTATCCCAGCCACGTGACAGCAGGTGCTGTCAAATGGCTCACCACCATCCCTGCATCACCACTGGCCCTAGCTGTCTCCCTACCCACCTCCCCATCCAGGGCTTAATTTGTCCCCTGGCTTTCCAGGGTTGAGTAACTCTGCTGTGAAAATTGATATTTGTATGTTTGTTAATATCACTTTTCACAGCCTCCCAGGTAGCTAGTAAGTCTGCTGTGAAAAGTGATATTAACAAAAACCACTTTTCACAGAAGCAGACTTACTAGCAAGTCTTTTTAAAAAAGAAACCAAAAAAGCAAAAGCAACAAAAAAAAAAAAAGACAAGAATGTGCAAAGCACCTTATTTGTGTTTGTATTCTGTTTAGATCCAGTAAAGAATAGAGACAACTGTACATTATGTTTATTATTGAGTCTGCAAAAAGAAACTCTACGTAAATAAATTTGGACATGTATATTTATTTGTTTTTTCCTAAAGTTAATTAAGTATTTTAGCAAAAATTGTAAGAGTGCAGCCACCGACAAGAGTTGGTGGCTGCACTCTGAGGCCACTAAAAAAATTGTGGTGAGAACCCCTGAACTAGCTAGCTGTGGCCTATACCTCCTGATGGGCCAGCCAACACAACGTTCAAGCAAAGGGTTTTTGTATGTGCACGGGACTCAAGTTAGGATGTCAGCATCGGGTTGCCAGGTGTCCAGTCGAAAAGAGAACCTGGCAGTGTCCAGTCAGATGTATTGACTGAACATTAAAAGTCCTGTTACTGTTGGGGGAAGGGGTGCGTGTGTGTAGGAAGTCACCCAGCTCTGAAGTGGCAGCTCCCGTGGCAGCACGGATGCATCAGCTTTGGCCACAGGTGGCCCCTTCAAGGAGCATGGTTTGCAGGGCTGCAGCGGAAGACAGACTGTGGGGAGCCCATGGTGAGCTGCGTAAGGGGCTCCCAGTGGGCATGGAATGTTCCCCAAGAGGGAAGGAACACAAGCTGCTCTGTCAGCTGGTGCTTCCCCTGTTCACGCTCTCAGGCAGCTCCAGGGCAGGGAGGGCTCAAGCAGGAAGGGAAGGGGGCTGCAGGGCAGGTAGCACAGAGAGATGCAGGGGGCAGCTAGGCAGGAGAGCTGTGTTAGCTCATCAGTGGGGCTGCCTGGCTGCTCCCATGCAGCCGCAGGGCTCTTCTGATCTGTGCTCCCAGGCAGCCTGCTGGAGCTGGGGTTTGCAAGTCCCTGGAGAATGCTCTTGCTGGAGCTGAGGGGGGAGAGCAGCAAGCGATGGGAGGAGGCTGGGAGAGGAGTAAGTGGGGTGGGTGGGGCTGGTTTTCAGACTCCATGTCAGCAGAGAGAAATTGAGAGCACAGGAGAGACTGTCTGCCTGATAGCCAATAGCAGCCCACAGCTGCAATGGCTCAGCTCTACACTGACAAATGCCCAGTGCAGAGGGAATTTTGAGGGAATTTAACTGCTGAAATCTAAGTTGGCTATTGAGTGCAGTAGAACCTCAGAGTTATGGACTGACCGGTCAACCACACACTTCATTTGGAACCAGAAGTATACAATCAGGCAGCAGCAAAGACAAGCAAACAAACAAAAAGTAAATACAATATAGTCCTGTGTTAAATGTAAACTACTACAAAATAAAGGGGAAGTTTAACAAAGATTTGACAAGGTAAGGAAACTGTTTCTGTGCTTGCTTCATTAAAAAAATAAGATGGTTAAAAGTAGTAATTTTTCTTCTGCACAGTAAATTTTCCAAGCTGTATTAAGTCAATGTTCAGTTGTAAACTTTTGAAAGAACCACTGTAACATTTTGTTCAGAGTTACAAAGATTTCAGAGTTATGAACAACCTACACTCCTGAGGTGTTTGTAACTTTGTAACTCTGAGGTGCTACTGTATGTGCAAACTGCATTTTTTCAAAGACTTAAACCTTGGCCAAGTTTGGGCAGATTTCACATGGACTCCAAAAGTCGTATCTCTGACGTAAAGACCACCTCAAACAAATTTAAAGTCCTGCTCTAAAGCATGGGAGTGACAAGAACTTTTCAAAAAAACCCAACTTTTTAATTTGGGCAAAACAATGCATTTTTCCGTAGTCCTGCTCTTGGAAATGGCTGAACGTATTGGATCAAATTTTGCCCAAAATAATTCAGCCTGAGGCAGACACTTGGAATGCAAAATTTCATACCAAATTATTAAAGTTTGGCAAAGTTATAAGCAACTGAAAACATGGTCTTAGCATGGGAACTATCTGACAACTTCAGTAACAGCTGGTTTTAACAGCCCCGCCTATAATAGCTGAGCCCTAAAACATTAAAATGATTATTCAGATTAGTTTTAGGATTGTGTGGGATAAGATTGCATTTGACTAAAAACACTTGCTATGTATACGGCACGTTTTCTGAAGTGGGTTTAAAAAAAATATTAACTATCTGTGTGGATAGCTTGATTAGTCAAAAATCTCCCCATGAAAAAATGGTAGCAATTACTGAAGTTTGATCCTTGAGCTCCTAGACCATACATTAACATCTTAATACATTCCTTTTTTATATATATTTAGACTCAATGTTTCCTACTGTATCCAGTTTCACAAAGTAGATATTAACTCATTCACAAATTACAGCAAAATTAATGGCCCTGCTGAATTAACTCGATATACTTGTGTTCTGGAATTATGTGGTTTTGGTAATATATTTAAGAGAACAATCAGTGCAGCTTGTATTTTCTGATAACAAGACAGCCCTCCAAATGAAATTATGCCCCTTAATGGATTTTATTCCTTATAAATATTACACAAACTGCAAGTTAGATCGATGTAAAGACTGCCTTGAAAATTAGTGAAAGGAATCAGTCTGATTAATCAAGACCACAGGATCAAGACAACGCACTACAGTAGAACCCAGTTAATCCATACCTCAAGTGTCTGCATGTACAGTGATCGCCCCAGTTCTGAAAGATTTAACAGCAGAGGCTGTAGTGAGGACTCATATTACTAAGATTTCACTACTTTTACAAAATGCACTTCGGAATATTGACTAGTACACTAAGCATTACAACTATGTTAAAATAAACTATAAATGTCAAAATCAAAGAAGAGAGGCTCAAGATTTTAAAAGGTATTTTGGCATCTATCTGCATCTTTAGGCACCTAAATACTTTTTCAAATCTGAACCACAACAATTTTGTTATGTATTTGTACAGTACCAGGTAAAATGGGGCCCTCCCCCCACAGGTGCTAACTCAATACATATCATTAATACAATGCAGTGAAGCTTTATTACAAGACAAAACCAAATTCAAGCTACGGAAATGTGCCTTTGATGCTGCAAACAAGTACTGAGGCAGTAAAATGGAGACAATGAACCTTACGTTCTTTAATATTAAATAGTAATGTGTATTTTTGAATAAAAATGCAGTTTTGTGCTCTTCACGGACTAGATAGGAATGTTAAATCATCTATCATTGCTTTGAGTTTTCTGTATTCTATATCACTAGTCAGAAATAATGATAAATATTACAGTGCAACTTCTGTAAACATTTCTATTTTTTTCCCAATGTGAATCTCTAGAATATTCAAGGACAAGGAGTCCTATTTTCCTCCTCAATATAGTTCCCTTCTCACACCTACAGAACATTCCATATTGAGTGAAACTGATGAAAGCTCCCAGACCACACATTTTCTAAAAACAGAACTGAAAGTAACTAGTTACTAAGTCCAGTTAAGAGAAGGGAAACAGTCTCCTTCCTACTCCCCTAAAACTGCAAGCATTAGTAAGCAGGATGTACAGTAAAGCTCATGATGAGTAGAGGCAGCTACTCTTTCAAAATCAACAGGGATGCCTCTATGTTGACAAATGTTATTTACTCTCAGCAAACCTGGGTATAGTTTCAAGCTGCAAAACTGGAAGGGGGGTATTAAAAGCAGAAGTGAGGGACAGAAGACAGCAGAAGACTTGTTCTTACAGTTAAGGTTAGAGCGTTGTGCCTCCCAAGTAGTTCTATGTAAATTTCATCATAATGTGTATTTGGGTGGTGGGGAGGGGGAAGAGAAAGACAGAGGCAGTCCAGGTGCATTAAATATGTAACCTACCATGGAAAGATGTTGAAAAGTTTTTAAATAGTTAGGATAAAGTAACTATAGGGCTTAGCTGCTGAACGTGCATGGAAGAGAGATAATACTCCAAGATACTGATGCCTAGACAATCCAGTGAAGCATGCTCTAAAAATGTGACTGATTAGATAAGGGATGGGGCTTCTTTCATGGAGATGGGAGAGGCAGCTAGGATAAGCACCTCTGCTCTACACATGGGTGGGCTCTTCTTGGTCTGTGAAAGAGTGTGAGTCTGCACATCCCAAAATCTCTTGCTTTTCAACATGACTTAAGACTAGAAGTAACATCATAATTTAAAATCTCTCTGGAACCCTCTGCTAGAAAATAGCTATTCTTTCTCTCAATATAGAGAATCAACTGTCCTCTTTAAAAAAAAAAAAACCAGAACTCTGAAAGGAGAAACGAAGCTATGCAGAAGTAAGCCCAGCCAACTCCTCAGATTTTTCCACTAAAAAAAACTAGAGAGAGAGAGAGAGAGAGAGAGAGAGAGAGAGAGAGACTAGAGGGGCCAAATTATTTCACTTTTTAATTTCTAAAAGAATGAAGGTCAGTCTAGTCCATGGGGCAGGGCTTAGTCTTTCCATCTTGGCAAGTTACGGACAGGCAGATGGATTCAGTGGGAAGAAACAGAATCTAAGCCCCAAACCTAGGAAAAATAAAGCTCAATTCACACACCATTACACACAAATTGCTGGCTTGAGGTGTGTCTCACCCTAGTACAGGAGGCCCACCTCTCTGTAGCATTTTAACCTTCATTGTGCCACTGTGCAAGGAGGCATGCACATGGAGAGACCATGCAGGTCTGTCTCCACACTCCCTCTGCACTGCCAAGAGGACTACAGCTCTGGCTCCAAATCAGCAAGTATGAAAGGAAAGGGAGGAGTCAGAATCTGCCCCCAGAAATGCATAAGAGGGTCAATGGAGGGGGCAGTGGCTGCTATGCTAGCTCACTGGCTGGAACAACAGCCATGCAGGGGCTAGATCACAGCCTGCCCACTGACTGAAGGCAGATGCCATCCTCTCAATCTCCATTCTTCCTGCACAAAGGCTGTGTGTGGGCTTTATGCAGGCTTTGCACAGGGATGGGTCAAGTTCACCTTTGATAAGCAAAATTTTGGAATGCCAAATACATAAATTTCAAGTTGATTTCTTCACTGTTACTGTATAGAAAGACTAAAAAGCTTGGTTTTAAACAACTTATGAAACCCAAGTTTCCTGTATCTTGCAAACCCTTTTGTATATTAATACACTACCTGCAAGAGTGCGAACATGCTTATTAGTAATCTATATGTAAACATATATAAATAAAAGAATTAGACTGCTCTTGTAAAAAACAATTAAGTATTCACCAATACACACTTGGAAGCAGTCCTAGTGAAGAGGACTATGGTAAAAAGTAATACACATTTACAAAACACTCAATCAGCCTTAGAAATAGATAACTGCCAATTTCTATCAACAAAATTGTATAAACTTAGGGTGTGAGTGGCTCAGAGGAAACAGAAGTCACTGAACCTTTTAAAAAAGATTAACTTTGGAGAAGCAAAAAAACATCGTGGAAACTGCATTTATTTTGAAAACCAAAGATGATTAATAGAATTTGTATTATTTAAATTCAGTAGCGCTCTTTTCTTGTTTTACTCTGGCAGTTTTAAAAAGCAGAAAGCATTTAAAAACCTTGGATATTTTCTCTGAACCAATTGTCTCCTTAGAAGAATAATTTAACTGTAGAATAGAAACCTAACGCCCATTACCATTATTAATGGTTCTCTTCACACTGAAACCAAAATAGTCCTCAGTGGTGGAATCTCTGTTTTGTCTTTGGTGGGTTTCTTTTAGTAGTTTGTTTTAAGTGTGGCCATTGGATCAATTTGAAGATAATCAGTCTGTCATTATAATTTTGCTAAAAGTAATTTTTGATACTTTTCTAGAAGATTCAGTAGCAATGAAGTATGCCGTGATTTCAAAGCAGAGTTAATTTCTGAGCAAACATTTTTCAGTATCAGCATTTACCCTTTGGTTCTAGAATATTAAAAATACTGAATAGTGCAGTATCAAAAAGCACCAAAAGGAACTATAACTAACAAGGACAAAATTCTTTATAAAAAGAACTACTAAAATGCTGCAACAAATTCTAAGTTAAAAAACAATGTAAACGTTGAGATTACAGAATAAATTAAAAACGAATTGGACAATGAAAAATAGTCTAGACAAATTTCTGTAATTTGTCACTAGTGGTCAGGTTTTATTTTTAGTTCAACAACCCATGCTGTAAAAATCAACATTCCATTAGATGGAGCAGGATGGTAAAACCATCAAAGGCCATTCCTGCCTGCTGACCCAACACAAAGTCCATGTCCAGGAATCATGAACGATTGCAAAAAATATTTTAAGTTTTCTCCTGAGTTTTCATCTTAAGCAAAAGATAAAACTGTTATCCCACTTCCATACAGAGCAACATGACAGAGGGAGTCCAAGTTCCTAATATTACCTACTTCTGCTAGCAGAAACAGGAAGGTAACCAAATGCTACCAGAAACATGGTTTTTACTAGTTCTGTTAGTAAGGACAGAGCAACACTTTAGGCTATAGTATTATACATCAAACTCAAAATCCCAAACCTCTAAATATTTCTTGTTGTGCAGCAAATAAACTTACAATGAAACCACTTTAAGTGACGACATAAAGGACTAGAAAAATATCAGTAACCTAGAGGAGGGTGGTCTAACTGCAGGTCAAACAAAATCGTATTAGAAACATTGTCATAACTTTACAGTGGTTTCTTAAGACCCAGAACTGTGCAAGAGTCATGGTAGGCAGACTCTTTATAGCAAAGATAATTTTAGACTTACTTTTGGTCTGAGGTAAACAGAGACATAAAATCATATTTTACTTTATCTAATGCTTTTAAACTTGTGAAAGACCCAGTCCTAAACGCAGTCTTAAGCACTCCTAACCACTGATCGTTATATGAAATGAGATGCAACTGTTTCCTCAATCACAAAATCTTGCTTTTGACTTCTACCAAAAGCTAAAGAGAATGATAAGACTCCAATGTTCATAGATGGTACCTTTTACCTATAACTCTTCCAAATAAAAAAGGTTTCATTATGCACTCGAGAACTAGATGTTCTGGTGGTCCCTTCTGGCCTTCAACTCTAAGACTATGACTAAAGTATACGTAATCTTTATAGAAAACAAACACAGAAAAACTACTGAACTTCTGAACTCTGCTATGAGTAAAGATCTGCAAATTTGCCTCCAGTCTCTTAATATCCCTATAATTATTACTATACATAGTAATATTAATATGGGAGTGGAGTGATTCCCATTCTGAAGTCTGTATTAACTATGCATCAAGCGGCTGCTGGTGGCTCCATCACCTTCTTTCTAGCTACTAAATTGCATTAAAAAGCTACAAATTAAGTAGATGTTCCTCCCAGTCTAACTTTTCCACATAAACAATTGCTGATGCCTCAGGGATTTTATCTGATTGCCAGTGGACAAGGAGGTGCGGTCCAAGTGATTGTCACTGGAAAGGAAGGGGACTGGCTTTCAGACACACCGTTAAGACACAGTTTATCTCAGGAAAAATTGAGTCTTCTATCAAGACTGCTTAAAGGGATCTCCAATGTCTGCAATATAATTTGTCTTTAACATGTAAAACTACCATTACCTGACTAATTTTAGTGGTCCCACAAGTGGCTGATTAAGACAGGATTCACTGTATAGTAAACATTTATTCTTTTCATGGGATAGAATGTGTGTGTCAGGAAACAAAGTGCATTCTATCATTTGCAAATACTAAAATTATAGCTATTGACAATATATATCAGAACAGAAGTACTACTTACTACTGTGCACAATCAATCAACTGATATTCATTAGACCTCTCGTAGCAGGCTTTCACACCTTCATCTTGCCAAAGTGTTTTTGTATGTTCATAAAACTCCTGAAAGCAAAACAGAGGGGAAAAATGTCAGCACGAAAAGGAGTATATACATATAAAGAAAAACGATTATGAATGCTTTATAATCATGAGAAATGAAACATGCTTAGTGCTAACTTTAGAACACAGCTAGATTTCTGTACCATCTTGACTTTAGACAATCTGATACACTGTCCTTGAACTGCTTTGTTTGTGGGCACAGATCATGTTCTAATACATGTGCAGCTTTGAGCATGCTGTTGGTACTTCTCAATATGTACCACTAACTGTTTGGCAAAGCTTGCTCCGCAATCTCTCTCTTCCGCTAACTCTTGGTATTACCTTCCCTGTATTACTTAATTCACCATTTTCAGGGGCTAGCACATTTACATTGCCGAGTGCCAAGTATTCCCCCTCCCACACACAATGCATACATACCTGTAATTCTTATGTAAAGTAGAGACCACATCCCTGATTTTAGACACAAGATGCAGAGGCTTAATAACAAACTAAAATAATTTAGAACTCTTGGGAAATGCACAAGTCATGTGACCAAAGGGCGTACATAGAATATCACCACCTCTGTCAGCTTCAAACAACAAAAAAACTCCAATTCACAGGAGGTGACGGAATGTGGATCTAGGTAACATTTTCCAAAAGCACTAAAGTGACCATTTTCAAAAAAGTGACTTAAGTGCCTAAGTCCGGCTAACTTTCAATGAAGTGGGCTCCCAAGTGCCTATGCCACTTCTGAAAATGGGAGATAGGCACCTAAGTGATTTAAGTGCATTCAAAAATGTGATTCCCCTTAATATAAATCACTATCTGCAGAGAACAGGAACTTTCTTTTCCACCAATAGATCCATCCCTGAAGATTACAAAGCTCAAAAGATGTCTCTTAAAAAAAGAACATTTGCTTTTGTAAATAGCAAGATATCAGGAATAAAACCTCACAGAGATACCTCAACCAAAAGCCTAGATTAGGAGGAGTATGAGGTAGGAAAAGATGTCATAAAAAGTAAGAACAGAAACATACTTCTGACATCTGTCCCCCCAGACTCTCAATATCTAGAAGTAACAGTGGTGGGACACTAGCCCTACCTACTACTTTCCATAATTTGACAGTCTGAACCCACACACACTGCACCAGGGACATTTCTCATATCAAAACAGAGCATGACCAATACATTAGTAAAATGATTCCATGCAACAAGACAAAATCCTAATTAATAAAATATGTATGGTAACAAATAAAACCCTCCCTCCTAATAAATGTACTAAAAATAAAAGTACAATATCTTCAGTACCTGTACACTTCAACTATCTAAGAAATATGTATCTACAAATTCCAGTTCCGCACAATACGGGTATAATAAGGAACTAATGGGGAAAAGGAGAGAAATAAACAATACATGCTATATTATGTTCTAAGTTGATAGTTATGCAGATACCTGAAAAGTATTTCCACACAGACCTACAAAAGAAGTTTAGAAAACAGTAACATCTCATACCAGAATGCAGACGTAATACAAATTGGAAAGCATGTGCTATGCAAAAACACTGACACTTTTTCCAAAAAGACACTGAAATAAAACAGTGCAACGGACAACCTCTTTGTCTTAAATTTTATTGTATTTATTTTTAAAGTAAAAGGAGAGCGCAGATCCAAATCTACTTTCTCCAAGAGATGATTCTTAACTTGTAGATTATGTTGACTGACTCTACATGCCAGTGACAACTGATTTCCCTGCTGTGTAAGTGACCACGTGGAAGGACTGTTTGGACACCGTTCAATACCCACTCTTACCCAAGCAGTAAGATCTTGTACTGTCATATGTGCAGAGAGTAAAAATAAATAAACAATTAGAAAACCAACAACAAATGGCCGAATATCTGGTTTGAACAACAAATTCCAGGAACACAAGGCCTCCAAAAGTCTAAAATGCATAAGGGGTCACTCTCCATCTCAGTCCATCATTGTAACAACAAGAGGCCTGAAAATTTCAAATTCCTTGAGGGAAGGAATATTTGCTGTGTAAGATATTTCAGGAGATGGATTAATGTGATTTACCTGAAGACGAGGTGGAAGTTTTAGGTAGAGCAGAAAGCAGACACTTGTTGGGCAGAATAGGGCTAAAAGGGAAGGTAATGCTTGTGCTTTGCACTGGTTTCCTGTTTGCTTCCAAGTGCAATTCAACATGCTGATTGTCTCCAAAGTCTACATCTCTCTATGCCAGGGACAGGCAACCTATGGCACACGTGCCAAAGGCGGCACGCGAGCTGATTTTCACTGGCACTCACGCTGCCCGGGTCCTGGCCACTGGTCCGGGGGGGAGAGGGGGTTCTGCATTTCAATTTAATTTTAAATGAAGCTTCTTAAACATTTTAAAAAACTTTATTTACTTTACACACAACAATAGTTTAGTTATATATTATAGACTTATAGAAAGAGACCTTCTAAAAATGTTAAAATGTATTTATTACTGGCAAGCAAAACCTTAAATTAGAGTGAATAAATGAAGACTCGGCACACCACTTACGAAAGGTTGCCGACCCCTGCTCTATGCTATGCTACTGCTGACTGGAACATAATTACTAAACCCAGAGATGGGCAACAGGGAGCTTGTGGCTAAGAGTTACCACCTCTGAAGCCTGCTTGGCTGTTCATCTATCAGAATAACAGTGTATCAAAGAGCAGTAAATTCTATACCTGATTAACACACATTCAGTTCCTCAATTTGTACACATACTATGCACAGATTAGATACTACAGGGCCACATTCATCCTGTGGAATAATTTATTTATCCAATCAGAATATTTTTTTCAGTCTTTTTATTTATTAATGACTAATAAGCTAATTTCCACAGAAAGAGGTTCATTATGGCGACCTCCTGAAAATAAATGCTTAAAAAAATTAAAGGGGAAAAATAAGAAATCTAAACTTAGTTTTGAGGCATTTAAGATGGCCATAACAAACACACTGGCTCCCTTTCAAGTTTCCCAAATCCGCTATGATAAAAATATTTATTTTACTCTTTTCCTCACTTAAGGGTGATATATTGCCTGAATTTAAGGTCTGTTTATAGTTTTGGAATTGTCAGCAATCCACTCAATTTAAAAAATAATTAAAAAACACAGACTGATTCATTTATGTTCAAATGTACACAGAAGTATAGAGGAATTGCTCTTCTGGGTTTCAAATAAGCGGTGATTACTGGAAGGTATCTATATCTCAAGAATGATATAATTGGGCTACATCAGACTTCTAACATCTGTAACTTACAAAATAAATTATCAAAGGATTTACAGGATTTAACTTTCTGCAGTGTAACAACAGATGTAAGCACACTGCATTTATGGATTAAAAGCACCATACAAGAACTAGATATTATTATTGTGCCAGAGTTAAAGATGACATATGTTACTAAAATGGTTTATAATCAAACACATCTCCCAGGAAAGCTCTATACTTCAGTGCACCTGCCAGAGACATACTAAAAATACTATATGAAAAAAGGCTTTCTGCATGTGAAAAAATAAGTTTGAACTCCAGCAACTTTACATGTTTGATATATAATCATATTTCTGGCTTCTAGCCCAACAAAGAATTTTTGAATAAACTTAAAAGAAACAAGAAGCCGATTAGTAATTTAAGTACACAAACCACTGCACACACGACTGTTATAAATAACCATAGACTTTTCTCTCTATCAGAGCTTTTAAGCAGTTGGGAATTAATTTCCTTAGACCGGTTATTCACTGGCTTAGGTACCATATTCCGAGTCACTTTTTCTGCAAGCAGAACTGCATATGACCTTTCAAATAATCATTGTACAGTTGTTGGGTTTTTTAAAATTACATTTTCCCTACTTCTTGTTTAAAGGAAAGAAATGTCTCTAACTAGCACTGCAGTTTTAAGACACCATTGTTTGGATATCTCTTCAGGAGCTCTGCTATGGAAATGGCAGTTTACCAATGAGCAGAATATTCCTGTTTCATGGGCATACAGCACATGATTAGGTTATATCCTCCCCAGAAAGATACGTCAGAAGCACCTCACATTCTTATACTGTCCATGTGATAAAACAGCAGCCGTATCCAATTCCCAAAGTTTTATTTTAGGACCTCTACAAAGAAATTCAGCTTCTTGGTTTTGCCAGCTGAAATCCCCTTTCAGCCAATGCGTTTAGTTACAGCTCTAACTGTTCTAGTATCTTAATGGTCATCATAGAATCATAGGACTGGAAGGGACCTCAAGAGGTCATCGAGTCCAGCCCCCAGCACTCATGGCAGGACTATTATCAAGACCATCTGCCATTTGCTAACTGGAAGTAGATTTAGCAGTCCAGATTTGCAGGCCAGAAGAATGTGCAGGTCTAATCTGCACACGTAACCACCCTGAGTGTTTGTGCAATTGTGGCAAGCAAGCATCTAAATGAACTGTCAAGCACACATTAATCACTATTGGGTGTTCACTCTTTAGTAATTGTGCACACAAACTAGACACATAACTGTGCACTCATTTTTTAATTTCCCCAGTGGTGTAATCCTAATCCTCCCCGCACACTTTTTTTTCTATGGGGGAAGAGGTCTTTAGAGGGCATGGAAAAGTTTATTCAGAGAATGAGGTTAATTTTTTTCAGCCTTTTTTCCCCCTCCTCCTTAAGCGTTCATGGAACAAAAAGCCAAATTTGACATCAACTGGTGTTACACCTAGGAAAGACTATGGGATTCTAAATATTAACAGTTTTAAAATTAGGTCAAATTCAAAACCACAGCTGTCTCTCTAACATGAAATTAATCGATATTTGAAGAAAGAAATAATTTCCTTGCAAAGGAAAATGCAGGTGGGATACAAGAAGCAGGAGAAAGTTTCAATCAGTATTACTTCAAAAATCTCTCTTGCCTCTCGTTAGTTCTTTTCCTCCTTCCAACCCTTTTGTGTGCCCAATTAATTGTCAGTAAATTCTTAATTCTCAGTCTTGTTTTCATTTCTCCTACCCCATGTGTTGCCCTCTGATTAAAACTTTGTATTTTCTAGGCTTTTCTTATTTTGATGTTTCCTTTCCCCTGGTCCCAAAAACTTGGAGTTTATTTTTAGTTATAAAGCTATTCACAGTGCAGTGAGGGAAAGGACTTGTTGTCCAAAGTCCCTGCTGCTCTGGTTACCTGAGAAGAAAGGAGGAGAAAGAGAAAGATCGATTTACACGTTTGTGTAATTTTCTCACAGCTGAACTCTAATTGCCCTAACAGATTTGGGATAGCTAGCCCAACAGTTTGGTGCACATTTAGTATTAAAACAGATTTAAATCATCCAACAATCCAATAATCTTCAAATATGCCCTAAAATATTAAGTTTCTTTTTTTTTCAGATCAGCAATCAGCACAAAAATGAACGAAAACACAAATTTACAGAAACTTCAGCAATGCATAGAGAGTCCTCAGGCGCTGCAAATGTATGTTTGTATTAGGAGAAAAGAAACAGCAGCTTAATGAAAAAAAAATGTATTAGAACAATGAACCTCTGTTGCATCTACCCAGGATCTTAACTTTATGTTCCAACACACTTTTGATCTTCCTCCCTCACTCTTGTCATCTCTCCCACTAACTTCTCTTGTCCCAGAGTTTTGTTACCTTGATGCATCTCTTCAAAACAAGCAACAGCAAAACAACTGAGGAAATACAAAACTACCACGATTTTACTGTACTTTTTACCTTGTATTAACTGCTTAGCTGCTGAATGATTTACCAAGGCTGTTCAACATGTTCTGTTCCAAAACTGTTCAGTGTTCTTTCTGTTTATTTGAAGTCCGTGCCAAAGAATGCTCAGTGTAGAACTTACCGTAATCATGGATAGAAAGGACCACAAGCTTTTTGAGATTGTGGCAAAATTTACACTAATTTAATTCTCACGTATCCAGCTCTCATACCTATGGGCAGGCTGACCTTATAAGTTAACTCTAGCCTCTTTTCACCCTAAGCTGTCATCCAGGGACACTGATGTCCCACTTTGGCTCACCTGAGCAAAACACAACCAAGAAGTTAAAGGGGCAATGACACACACTAACCTGTAACATGCCTAAATCTCATACCTCGATGTTGGAACCTTCCACAGTTGAACCTACTTCAGTCCCCCCATGGCTGGCATCTTAATCAGTGAGAGAAGGAATCCCCCCACCTCCCAAATGCACCAAAAGTGATAGGCAATAGACTTCCCCTATTAATGATTTAAAAGTCAGTCAATTTTAATACATTGCACTTTTCCAGACCCTTTCAACCCAGAACCCTAACGTGCTTTGCAAATATTAATAGATTTAATATCAACCCCTGTGAGGAAGGAACCAAGGCACAGAGGTTGGATAACTTGCACAAGATCCTAGAGGAAATCTCTGGCACAGCTAGGAACAGAACTCCTGGACTCCCAACTCCCATTCTCATGTCTTACTAACATTTTATAGTAAGGGCTTCTCAGGAGGACTATTCATCACAGCAATTAGGTCTAAGAGCAGCAAGGAACAGAGGAAAGTAAAAATAAACCATGAAAAAAACCTCCCTGGAAACTCAACATGGAAGCAATTTAAAAATGGACATTTTCCAGAATAAGCCAATGTAACCACGCTGAAAATAACCAAAGCATTTCATACTACAACCAGGATAACCTGGTGCAGGACAGAAACACGATAAAATAGTTAAGCACATAACTGAATACCACTACTCTTACAGGAAGGAGATTAGGAGCGGCTCCTCTTGTCATGATGTTATAAGGGGAGGAAAAATAACCTCAGATCCTTGCCCTACAACTGCTTTTAGGACCAGCTTTCTAGGTTAGAAAGCAGAAAGGCTGAGTCTGGACTTAACACTCACTCAATCAGTGATGTGGCCTGCAACAGTGTCCTCATGGTGACGTATCCTACGTCCCCAAGATAATACTTGGGTCACAGTAGTGGGAGACAGGTAAATGAGAGACCCTCTTCTTCATTCTCCTTCCGGTCATTTTAAAACAGGAAGACTGGTCCAAATTAACAATAAAATATTTTAATACTGCAGATTAGTCTTTTCTGATGTCTGTCCTGCTAATCTGAACTGCACCCAGCAATATTTCTGCAATCTTTTTAATATGGTTATTAACTGTTCACGTGGGATGGAAAAAGAATTCAAGTCCACATTCCTTGAACTTTATTGGTGTTCCAAATCAGGACATACAATAAATAGTGAGTAACAGATTACTGTATTAGAAAGAATTTTTTTTTGTTTTGTTTTGCCCATATGGGGCAATCTTTTGTCTTGAGAGCATCTCAAAAAATCTTCAAATATTTTGGCCTCGATTCTGATATCGCTTACACAAGTGCAAATCAGGAGTACCTCTTTTAAGGCAAGAGGTGTAAAACTGGTGAGAGATGAGAACCAGACACAGGGAGTAAAACTAAGCTCTACTTTTGTTAGAAAACCGCTTCCATTAAAAGCAATTGATTTGAGTTATTTAAAGCATGTTAAATGGTTTCTTAAAACAGATTTCAATCTTTAAAAATTACAACAGATGCATTTTAAGGATTCTGAAATAATCTTTAGTATAACGAAACCATCAACATGAAGGATGCATGTAGCAATAATAAAGGGTTAATGAAAAAAACTGGACAAAACCTTAAGGTCTCATTTAAGTCACAGATGTTTGCCTGAGGGGCAAGATAAAGTTGGAAGATATTAGCTTAAGGAAAATATAAAATTTTGCTACATATTTAGGTGAAAAGCAGAAACCAACTCACGTCATGCAAGACCACTGCGGAGAAGCAAAATAAATTCTTTGCATTGGTCATCACAGCTGAAGATGCCAGGGACATTCCCAAACCTGAACCATTCTTTTTAGGTGACAAATCTCAGGAACTGTCCCAGACTGAGTTGTCAGTAGAGGAGGTTTTGGAACAAATTGATAAATTAAACAGTAATAAAGTTACCAGGACCAGATGGTATTCACCCAAAAGTTCTGAAGAACTCGTATGTGAAACTGCAAAACTACTAACTGTAGTCTGTAACCTATCTTTTAAAACAGCTTCTGTACCAAAATGAGTGGAGAATAGCTAATGTGATGCCAATTTCTAAAAAAGGCTCCAGAGGTGATCCCAGCAATTACAGGCCAGTAAGCTTGACTTCAGTACTGGGTAAACTGGTTGAAACTATAGTAGAGAACAAAATGGTCAGATGCATAGATGAATATGATTTATTGGCGGAGAGCCAACATGGTTTTTGTAAAGGGAAATCATGCCTCATGGATCTACTAGAATTCTTTGAGGGGTCAACAAGCATGTGGACAAGGGGGATCCAGTGGATATCATGTACTTAGATTTTCAGAAAGCCTTTGACAAGATCCCTCACCAAAGGCTCTTAAGCAAAGTAAGCTGTCATGGGATAAGAGGGAAGTTCCTCTTATGGATTGGTAACTGGTTAAAAGATAGGAAACAACGGATAGGAATAAATAGTTTTCAGAATGGAGAGAGGTAAATAGTGGTGTCCTCCAGGGGTCTGTACTAGGCCCAGTCCTATTCAACAATTCATAAACGATCTGGAAAAAGGGGTAAACAGCGAGGTGGCAAAATTTGCAGATGATACAAGACTATTCAAGATAGTTAAGTCTCAGGCAGACTGTGAAGAACTATAAAAAGATCTCTCAAAACTGAGTGACTGGGCAACAAAATGGCAAATGAAATTAAACGTTGATAAATGCAAAGTAATGCACATTGAAAAACATAACCCCAACTATACATATAAAATGATGGGGTCTAAATTAGTTGTTACCATTCAAGAAAGAGATCTTGGAGTCACTGTGGATAGTTCTCTGAAAACATCCACTCAATGTGCAGCGGCAGTCAAAAAAGCAAACAATGTTGGGAGTCATTAAGAAAGGGATAGATGATAATATCATATTGCCTCTATATAAATCCATGATATGCACACATCTTGAATACTGCACGTAAATTTGGTCATGCCATCTCAAAAAAAGATCTACTGGAATTGAAAAAGATTCAGTAAAAGGCAACAAAATGATTAGGGGTATGGAATGGCTGCCATATGTGGAGAGATTAATAAGACTGGAAAAGAGACGATTAAGGGGGGATATGATAGAGGTCTATAAAATCATGACTGTTGTGAAGAAAGTAAATAAGGAAGTGTTATTTACTCCTCATAACACAAGAACTAGGAGTCACCAAATGAAATTAATAGGCAGATTTAAAACAAACCAAAAAAAGCATTTTTTCACACAATACACAATCAACCTGTGGAACTCTTTGCCAGAGATGTTGTGAAGGCCAAGACTACAACAGAGTTAAAAAAAAAAAAAGAGCAAGATAAATTCATGGAGAGTAGGTCCATCAATGGCTATTAGCCAGGATGGGCAGGGATGGTGTTCCTAGCCTCTGTTTGCCAGAAGCTGGAAATGGGCAAAAGGAGATGGATCACTTGATGATTACCTGTTCTGTTCATCCCCTCTGGGCCACCTGGCACTGGCCACTGTCGGAAGACAGGATACTGGACTAGATGGAACTTTGGTCTGACCCAGTATGGCCTTTCTTATGTGATGTTCTTAAGTCACAAGCTTTTGAGTTACAATAATTCTGATTTGTATCTTCTATAAAAACAATGAAATAGGAATCAAAATAGGCAAAAATTACTAATCACATTTTGTAGTAGGGAAGTTTCCTGGAAAGAAATAGCCAGGAGACTAGTCCGTGCACGTCTAATTCTTGTTTCCTGCAACGCTGATTCATCTGTTGGCACATTCTAATACAATATACTGTATGGCAGTGTCAATGCAGGTTTTTTCTGCACTATATAATGAAACCGTTTAAGAGGACTAAAAACAAACCTGAATGACATTTTAATGAGAGATAAGACCCCATACTTTTATAACATCTAAAACTTTAGTCCAAAAGTTACCTGTATCATTGGACAACTACAGTAGAGCTACCAGCCTGTGTTAACTGATTAGAATAGTTTTCTTCATCCCATGTAATTTCTCACTAAAATGAATTGCCAGTTGCACAGCACACATCCAACCTGTGGTTGAAATGGTGTAAACTATAGCAGAATTTCAAAACCACTGACGACAACATGGCACACCTGAGCAGGATGAAGAGAGATTTTCTTGAAAACCATGAGCATAGTTTGGGGGAGGGGGTGGGGGGAGACATACTGAAAGGTGAACTGTCAGGCTGGAGGGAGGTTACTAGTGGACGGATTGCAACTGCTTTGGAGGACAGGGTCAAAATTCAAAATGATCTGGACAAATTGGAGAAATGGTCTGAGGTAAACAGGATGAAGTTCAATAAAGATAAATGCAAAATGCTCCACTTAGGAAGGAACAATCAGTTTCACACATACAGAATGGGAAGAGACTGTCTAGGAAGGAGTATGGCAGAAAGAGATCTAGGGGTCATAGTAGACCACAAGCTTAAGAGTCAACAGTGTGATACTGTTGCAAAAAAAGCAAACGTGATTCTGGGATGCATTAACAGGTGTGTTGTAAACAAGACAAGAGAAGTCATTCTTCCGCTTTACTCTGCGCTGGTTAGGCCTCAACTGGAGTATTGTGTTCAGTTCTGGGCACCGCATTTCAAGAAAGATGTGGAGAAATTGGAGAGGGTCCAGAGAAGAGCAACAAGAATGATTAAAGGTCTTGAGAACATGACCTATGAAGGAAGGCTGAAGGAATTGGGTTTGTTTAGTTTGGAAAAGAGAAGACTGAGAGGGGACATGATAGCAGTTTTCAGGTATCTAAAAGGGTGTCATCAGGAGGAGGGAGAAAACTTGTTCACCTTAGCCTCCAATGATAGAACATGAAGCAATGGGCTTAAACTGCAGCAAGGGAGATTTAGGTTGGACATTAGGAAAAAGTTCCTAACTGTCAGGGTAGTTAAACACTGGAATAGATTGCCTAGGGAAGTTGTGGAATCTCCATCTCTGGAGATTTTAAGAGTAGGTTAAATAAATGTCTATTAGGGATGGTCTAGACAGTATTTGGTCCTGCCATGAGGGCAGGGGACTGGACTCGATGACCTCTTGAGGTCCCTTCCAGTCCTAGAGTCTATGAGTCTATGAGTTCCTCAGGGATCAGTTTTTGGACCAATCTTTTTATTACTGACCTTGGCACAAAAAGTGGGTGTGTGCTAATAATGTTTGCGGATGACACAAAGCTGGGAGGTACTGCCAACACAGATATCATACAGGAAATCTGGATGACCTTGTAAACTGGAGAAATAGTAATAGGATGAAATTTAATAGTGGAAAGTGCAAGGTAATGCATTTAGGGATTAACAACAAGAATTTTTGTTATAAGCTGGGGACTCATCAGTTAGAAGTAACAGAGGAGGAGAACGACCTTGGAGTATTGATCGATCACAGGATGACTATGAGCTGCCAATGTGATATGGACGTGAAAAAAGCTAATGTGGTCTTGGGATGCATTAGGCGAGGTATTTCCAGTAGAGATAAGGAGGTGTTAGTACCGTTATACAAGGCACCGGTGAGACCTCATCTGGAATACTGTGTGCAGTTCTGGTCTCCCATGTTTAAGAATGATGAATTCAAACTGGAACAGGTACAGAGAAGGGCTACTAGGATGATCCGAGGAATGGAAAACCTGTCTTATGAAAGGAGACTCAGAGAGCTCGGCTTGTTTAGCCTAACCAAAAGAAGGCTGAGGGGATATATGATTGCTCTCTATAAATATTTCAGAGGGATAAATACCAGGAAGGGAGAGGAATTATTTAAGCTCAGTACCAATGTGGACACAAGAACAAATGTATATAAACTGGTCATCAGGAAGTTTAGACTTGAAATTAGACAAAGGTTTTGAACCATCCAAGGAGTGAAGTTCTGGAACAGCCTTCCAAGGGGAGCAATGGGGGCAAAGAGCCATATCCGGCTTCAAGGCTAAGCTTGATAAGTTTATGGAGGGGATGGTATGATGAGACAGCCTAATGTTGGCAATTAATTGATCTTTGACTATTAGCGGTAAATATGCCCAGTGGCCTATGATAGGATGTTAGATGGGGTGGGATCTGAGTTACTACAAATAATTCTTTCCTGGGTATCTGGCTGGTGAGTCTTGCCCACATGCTCAGCATATTTGGGGTTGGGAAGGAATTTTCCTCCAGGGCAGATTGGCAAAGGCCCTGGGGGGGTTTCGCTTTCCTCTGCAGCATGGGGCACGGGTACTTGCTGGAGGATTCTCTGCATCTTGAAGGCTTTAAACCATGATTTGAGGACTTCAATGGCTCAAACGTTGGTTAGGGGTTGTTGTTGTTGTAGCCCTGAAAATTCTGAGGCTAGATACGGAAGGTGATACAGTAACATGATAATACACCTCTATGTCGATATAACACTGTCCTCGGGAGCCAAAAAATCATACGACGTTATAGGTGAAACCGCATTATATCGAACTTGCTTTGATCCACCGGAATGCGCAGACCCGCTCCCCCAGAGCACGACTTTACCGCGTTATATCTGAATTCGTGTTATACCGGGTCACGTTATATTGAGGAAGAGGTGTATTTAAGATTCCTAATTTACATGACAAAGAAGCATGCTTAACTGCTTTTTGTTTTACTTACTAGAAGATGCTTTATTCCTCTGTGAACTGTGGAGAATTCTCCAATACAGTGAATGAATAAGCAACAGTTTGAGTCTACATATATTTATTTATGGTAGTTTAAGCAGACATCTGGAGGGGGAAAAAAAAAAACTATTTACAAGTGAGACAAAGAAACACAGTGTTCCACCCAGGAAAGAAGTTACTGAGATAAAACACTGGATGAGAGCAAGGGTAAGCTCTACTCAGTAGTGCAGAGTCCAATCCAGTTAAAATCTTCTTTATAATAGAGGGCTTAGACAAATGTTTGGTAAATTAAGTAATGGCATCCAGGTGAGCTAGTGTTCTATAAATGTCAACCAGAGAAAGTGTTAAAGACTTAAGAACACTTGAGGTTGAATGTTTCATTCTCTCTCTCTCTCTCTTAAATATAATCCTCAGGAGACCAACTCCAGGCCTGGGAAAAAAATAAGAATCCAAGACCAGGCTCTTGAGAGACATTTTAAGGATCAAGTATTAGTAGAAAAAGAAAGAAAAAAAACTGGACAAACTGTCTGAAAGGCTTTGTTCCCTCCAAATATAAATACCCAAGAGACTTTTTTAAATGTAGTTTATGAAGCTATGTTTTACAGGCATTATGATGTTGGCAGGGCAACTGAAACCATGACACCACATTTGCAGGAACATTGACGCATAACCTTACCTTCTCTTTGTAAAATATAACGTAGGGTGGATCTGATATTAGAACTGCTTATTTACTGATTTCAGCTAAAGTCAATGTTACTTGAAAAAAAAACTATTAAAAAGGTGTGTACAGCAGTTACACAATGTTGTGGTTAAAACTGAGATTCAATTTCGTTAGGACAAAGTTCAATGTCCCATGAAACTACATGTTTCATAAGAAGAGTTTTAAATAGGTCATCCCCTAGTAAACCTAGTGATTAAAGGTCAAACAAAATCACGTTCTGAACTGTAAAACCATATTTCAGGAGACATTTCTCTTCCAGATTGTTTAGTCTTTAGACATAAAAATAACCCCAAAACCTTGGTTGCAAATTCCCTTACTATCAAGACCTGTGGACCTACAAAGTTTACTTTTGTGAGAGTCAAGCAGCACTGTTTCATTCCTCTTACATCTTGGTATAAGAATACAGGAGTTCAGAATGCCAGTAGGGCACCCTGACACATTCCAGCAGAAACTGCAGAGGTTGATTTTTCTTTCTAGGATAAGCAAATACAAGAGAAACAGGTTTCTTTCATTCTATTCTGATTTGAAATCAAGTGGAGTACTACTGATGTTAAGGCTACTCAGACTAGGAACCCAAATGATCCCCACCCTTTGGTAATACCACTAACATTTATGGGATAACAGAATACAAGGTTTAATTAGCTGCGCATTTGAATAGGAAATCATCCACATTCCTAAATGGTGTGAATAAGTGCTAATTATTGCTTGCTATTTCAGGGAAAACGTGGTACTGATGCTATCGCAAAGGAAACACACACCTATGAATAGTTTAAGATATTCTCAAGTAACTGGCATGTATCCAAAAGTGAACACAAAGCTCTGGGAGGGGCCAGGGTACTCAGCACTTTCTGTAACTGAAACATTTTCAGTGAGGATTCAGTCCCATTATCAATAGTTTTTCATGCTTAGAAACAAGCAAGGAAGATGAACTATTTTGGACTATTGCCTGCAGCACCATTGTCCTCACATTTCTGGTAGCACAAGTTATACTGGAGTTGGCTGGAAGGGGAAGAGTGGGTGGTGGGAAAGGAACTGTGTTCCAGAAACGCCTGTGAAGTTTAAACTTTCATTTTCTCCTTTGCTAGCATTTCAGAACCCTACTGTATTCAGCACACAGTTCTGTAGTCATTATCTGCACAATGCCTTTGGTTAAAAAGGGATCGCTGGCACGGTCATGTATTTCCCTTTCCCCCCCCCCCCTTCCCTCCTCAACAACATACCACATAGACTGCGTTTGCTGCTACATGAACCCTGAGAGCTTTATTTCTCTTCTGTATGTAACCACCCATTAAAAACACCAGCCTCTTTCTGAAGAGGAGGAAGAATGGACTCGTGGTTAAGGCATTGAGCTAGGAGTCAGGGCATTTGGGTTCTATTCTCTGCTCTGCCAGAGGATCACTGTGTAACCCTGGGTGAGGCACTCAACTTCCCCGCAATTCTTTTCGGTAATTATTAACACTTAGTCATACAACATCCCTCATTAAAGGGTTAAATTCATACAAGGCTCTCTGTACTACTTTGGCTCTGATGGCACAGAACAGAGAGGTGAGGGACGCACTGCAAAACCTCTGACAGAGTAGGTTTGAGAATGCTTTGAGATTTTTATTTTTTGAGTTTTTTAAACGGGGGATTGGGAGACTCCTTTAACATCAAGTCAGTTAGTTGCTTTTTGTATTGTGTGTGCTTGGAGAGATGTAATAAGTACATGGTAAATTTTAAAATAAATACTCAAATCTAGTGATTTTATCAGCCTATGTAATTGTGGCAAGCCATAATTCAAAGCCATGCACTGAAGGGAGAGGCCATAAAGAGGCTGTAGTGTAGCCCTGCTGACACCTTTCAGGTCAGAGAGAGAAAAATCTATCCCCTCCCACAAATCTCCACATTGTTGCCTGCACAAAGGCAAATTTGGTTTTACGCAAGAGGTGAATTTCATCTAATGATTCTAAACTACTGAGCACTGTATCATCTACTCAGATTATCCTTTACTAAAATAGATCATTTTAAAATCAACGGCCAGTGATTGGTTGGCCTAATAGTAAATCCAACAGTAGGATCGAAGTTCAAGTTACCTTACACAGTAAGGCAAATGTGGCTTTTAGCCACTAATGAACCTGGCTTCTGGATGCAATTACTACTCCATAATGTTTTTTTCCTCCACTGGACAAAATGAAAAATGCTTTGATACTTAGAAGATCCTGTACATTGGTTTATCTGCAAGGAGAGAGCAAAGGGAGTTACTTTAATAACTGGTCAGCTGAAGCAGCTAGGCAGAGATCATCAACAGAAGAGCAGGGCCGGCGCTACCACTTAGGTGACCTAGGCAATGGCCTAGGGCGCCAGAATTTTTGGGGGGGGGCGCTATTTTGCGGGGGGGGGCACGTGGGTCCGGTGGACCTACCGCAATCATGCCTGCGGCAGGTCCACCGGAGCCTTTAGACCAGCGGACCGCCCGCCGGCATCACTGTGGCAGCTTCACCGGAGCCTTTCCAGCAGCAGACCGTCCGCCGGCATGACTGTGGTAGGTCCACCGGACCCGCGGGGGGGGCGGCGAAATGGCCATCCGCCTGGGGTGTCAGAAACCCTGGCGCCGCTCCTGCACAAGAGGGTAAAATGAAATAATGCACTTTTTTTTTTTGCAAATTAAAAAAACAAGAAAAGCCTGAGGATCTCTCTCAAACCATCCTACTCACTTTTTTCTGGAGAGAAATTCTAAGTATGCATTACTCAGAGAATGGTTTGTATGACAAAGACAAAGCGCACACAGTTTGGAGGAGAGAAGAAGCAAGGACATATTGAGGAGGAGCAGGCTGCCTAGTTTTCCTTGCAAGCCAGTGAATGTTTTATTTTCACTTATCCAATGAACACTGAAAAGGAAGGAACAATTTCAACCTTGGCTTCCCATTTTACATCTTGACAGAAAACAGAAGATGATGAAGAATAAAAGTGAGTTTACACGACGTTATCTACCCCTCACGTAAGCTCATGAGCAAGTCTACAATTCATAAGTAGAGCTCGGCAAATCCATGGATATCCGCGGACCATTTTTGCAGATAGTGGATTGGATGCAGATACAACCACGCAGGGCTCTACTCACCAGTGGTGCCTGGCTTGTGGCGCCTGGCTAGGGCAGCCCAGGGTGTGCAGCGCGCTCAGGGCTGGAAGCCATTGGCTTGAGCTAGGTGGCAAGGAGGAGTTGGGACTATCCAGCACCAACCTCACCGCACTGCTTCCTATCCAGCCGCTCAGGCCCCTGAGGCAGCACCAGTGTGCCCATCACAGCCCGGCCCAGCAACACTGGCTGTGCTTCCAGTCCTGGGCCCGGCCTAGCGGCTCCTGGGCAGCAGGGCCTGGGCCTGGCCCTGGGCCTGGCCCTAGGCATTGGAGCAGGCAGGGCACCAGCACCCCACCCCTCCGCCCCACTGTGATGCAATGCCCTCCTGCTACCATGTGCCATTGCTCGCAAACAACCGGGAGCAGTACGCTATGCGCCACCTCTTCCCCTCAGCCCCCCACCCCAGGCCGCCCCTTCTCCTTGAGACCTTGCCCGTGCTGCTCCTTACCCCCAGTCACCACCTTCATGCTGCCTCTTCCCTGCAAGCCCCTGCCCCCCTCCTCACACCCTTCCCCCCGCCAGCCCTTGTGAGACGGCTTGTTGTTGGGATGCGGATGCAAGTAAAAGACGGCTAGCGAATTGCAGGTTGATACTGGCAGATGTGGATCGGATGCAGATCCATGTTTTTGTATCCACGCAGGGCTCTATCATAAGAATGCACAGGTCTGATTTTTAAAGAGAGGCTCCAGTCCATGCAACACTCTCTGTGCCTTCATTTGCATCCATGACGACAGTATGTGTGCCCAAAAGAGGCCAGATAGGTAGGTATCTAGGCATTAGCAGGTGCAACTATAAGTATAAAACATGCACATGAAGCTCATGTTTCTACTTTTTAAAAATATCTCGCTGTCAATGTACAATTTATTACTCCCATATGTAGTTCTAGCTATCAAAATGTTTACACTCTACCTTGACCTTAATATAAGCTGTTCAAGCTATATGCTTTCAGCAGCGCTATAGAGGTGATATTAGCATCTGAAAGTATTACTGTGATGTGGGATAACTCAGAAGTTTGCTATGGAGGGATTTAAATTAGAATGCTCCCTTAAATCTAATTCATGTTCATGACCCCAAGTTACAAAGGAAAGTATTAGGTCCTGCTGCTTTTATCCGGATTTTCAGAATTCAAGCATGAACACCCATTAGAAGGCAGTGTTGTGCTAGAACAAAACAGGTTTAAATTATATGCATAGTTTATAAAATAAATGGAGATGCTTTTACTGATCCTATCAAGGGGAAAGGAGAGACCTAGAAGGTGTTCTGACTTGGGAACAGAACAGTTTCTTGGGAACAGAACAGTTTCCTGAGTTTAGCAGAAAGCTTTGAGAAATTACTAGTTGGTTTTCTGGAGAGCAGGAATCTATGAAAGATTTGGAAAGTGCACAATGTAAACAATATATAGATAATCTAAGAGAAATAAAGCTGGCTGCACTTTATCCACATGGCAACTCATGTGTACGTCCAGGGCTTGTACAAAATTTTGCTTTAGAAAAATCAAAATTCCAGGCTCTAACCAGCATGTTCTTCTACCTGTGCAAACCTTTATTGCCACATGAAGTCTAACCAACTTTCAGTGGGACCACAACAGGAGTGAGATCCTGCTTGTGGATTCATTTGCAAGGCTGAATCCTGAGTGTTTACACATATCTCTAGACTCAGTTCTAACTAAAACTAATGCAACTGTTCTTGTTATATTCCATGCCAAAGAGCAATTTCTCTCTTTGCAGGGAGTTCTAGAGTTTATACCTATTTATTGGGGAAATGTTTCAATAGCTTTCTGAATTTGAGATAGTAAGCGAAAGTGTGCAAAAAAACCACAACAGACATTGTGTACAATACCATAATGTTAAAGAACAACAATTTTAAATCTAGCACTGAAGGACGTGTACAAAAAGACAGTGATATCAGTTAAATTGATATTTACTTAACATCAAATAGCTTGCACTTTGACATTTAGGTTTTCCTTTAAAAAAGTTTTTATAAAATCTAAGTTCAATAGAAATGCTGATGACTTTAAAAAAGAAAATTCACCTTCAATAGTGAAAATGAATTTTAATTTTTAAAATTCTTCAAGATTTACTTAAGGCGTGATTAGCAACATGAGCTGGGAAAAAGGCTTTTTCTTTCTTTTTCTTAATTGCATCATTTTCAACCTGACAACACCCCCTTTAAAAGAATAGCATACCCATAAACCAGTTTGTAGGTCTTCTCTATAGAGCTAAAGATCTTGCGGAGCTCTTGGTGTAAACTCTTAAAATTTCTGTATATTTTCAACATGATTCAGCTGACACTTGCTTTTACTTCAGTGGCAATTTAATTGATCTGTTCCTACACTTTAAAAATTGTTTTGAGAAAAGCAAAGCAAATTATACCTAAATTTAAGGCACTACTTCCTTAACATGGATTCAATCCTAAATAGGAACTCATGAAATTGCAGGACTGTGGGGATTTACTGGGTGTGCACACAAATTTATGATATTAAGCATCTCATGCATTATTTAAATAAATTAATAAAGAGCAAAGTACTAAAAATAAAGCAGTCGATAACACTGTACCGTACAAGTTTTTCACCATCATAATTACTACAGAAGTGATATTTGCACAATGTCATATAAAAAAAAGAAGTGCAGAATTTTTGGTGGTGTGGTTTGAGAAACTGTTAAAAGGTTTCTGCCAAACTGTGTAGATGCCTTGCTGAGAACACTGCAGCAACTGAAGGGCATAACCGTACAATTTTCTAGCTGACAATATCTTAAATTTATGTACCAGATGTTATTTTATGGCATGTGACAAATTAGAAGCTAAGTACTAATAGTGTCCCCAATTTCAGTGCAGTTTGAATTGCTGGTACCGGCAGAGTCTTTGGATCATTACTAAATTGAAGGCAGGGCTACACTCATTCCTGCAGCTGCTGCCACATTTATATAGCAGCTAAATCTTTTTTTTTTTTAATTGAAGAACGAGAAAGTATTGTAGCAAACAAACCAAGCAACCAACCACTGTGTAAAAAGCAATATTGTCAGAAAGGCTATTTATATCTTATAATAGGTCACATTTCATATCTGTTAAAAAAAAACAACAACAAGTCCTGTCTTTTTCTTGTTCAGACCTGTATTCAAAGTTTCGAGCTGACAGCAAAATGGGATTGCTCTTCCAAAAGATTGTATTAAATATTTATACTCAATGCAGGCTTCAAGAGCATTTCTGCACTGCATGAGTGGTGCATTTTGCAATGCAAACCTTCTGCCTTTTTACTCGTTAACAGTGGAAACCAGATCCCAGCACCTTTTGTTACAACTGAAGCTTATTAGCCAAATGAATACAAATCTAAAGGCAAAGCTAGGAAATTCTCTAAAAAAAAAAAAAAAAGTATAGCATCAGGCAAACTAATAAAGCTGGCTGCAATGTTACTACAGAAAGGGAAAAGGAGATTAATTATAGAGCAGTGGTTCTCAAACTTTTGTACTGGTGACCTCTTTCACATAGCAAGCCTCTGAGTGCAACCCTCTTATAAATATATTTAAAAGTGTTTTTAATTTAACACCATTATAAATGCTGGAGGCAGGGTTTGGGGTGGAGGCTGACAGCTCACGACCCCCATGTAATAACCTCGTGACCCCGAGGGGTCCCAACCCCCCGTCTGAGAACTCCTGTTATAGCGCATATCAGCAGAGAGCTACTTTGCTGGAGATATTGTCATATCTTTTCTGACAATAAATTGGTTAAAAAAAATGTCCTGTATGTTGTAGACTGCATTGATAATGTAGTAATAGATTCAAATGTTTCCTGTTTCATGGACCTAGTAAAATAGGACCTATTCTTTCATATCTGAAACACATCAGAATCTCACTAATTCAAAGAAGTGACTAGGAAATCCAGTGCAGCCCACTCAATTCCGTAAATTAGGCTCTAATCCTGCGAAAAGTTATCACCAGGTATAATGCATACTACTGAAAGTGACCAGTTGAAGTCAGCTACTACTCACTATTGTGCACAGTGTGCATTATCATGAATAGCAGTTACTTATCATAGAACCCCTCTCAGTAATTTGCAAAAAAAGTCCTAGCCTCTTTAATCTCTCCTCATATGGGACCCATTCCAAACCCCTAATCAGTTTAGTTGCCCTTCTCTGAACCTTTTCTAATGCCAGTATATCTTTTTTGAGATGAGAAGACCACACCTGCACGCTGTATTCAAGATGTGGGCATACCATGGATTTATATAAAGGCAATAAGATATTCTCAGTCTTATTCTCTATCCCTTTTTTAATGATTCCTAGCATCCTGTTTGCTTTTTTGACTGCCGATGCACACAGCGTGGACGTCTTCAGAGAACTATCCACTATGACTCCAAGATCTCTTTCCTGATTAGTTGTAGTAAATTAACCCCCATCATATTGTGTGTATAGTTGGGGTTATTTTTTCCAGTGTGCGTCACTTTACATTTATCCACATTAAATTTCATTTGCCATTTTGTTGCCCAATCACTTAGTTTTGTGAGATCTCTTTGAAATTCTTCACAGTCTGCTTTGGTCTTAACTACCTTGAGCAGTTTAGTATCATTTGCAAACTTTGCCACCTCACCGTTTAACCCTTTCTCCAGATCATTTATAAATAAATTGAATAGGATTGGTCCTAGGACTGACCCTTGGGGAACACCACTAGTTACCCCTCTCCATTCTGAAATTTTACCATTTATTCCTACCCCTTGTTCCCTGTCTTTTAACCAGTTCTCAATCCATGAAAGGATCTTCTGTCTTATCTCATGACAACTTAATTTACGTAAGAGCCTTTGGTGAGGGACCTTGTCAAAAGCTTTCTGGAAATCTACGTACACTATGTCCACTGGATCCCCCTTGTCCACATGTCTGTTCACCCCTTCAAAGAACTCTAATAGATTAGTAAGACGTGATTTCCCTTTACAGAAACCATGTTGACTTTTGCCCAACAATTTATGTTCTTCTATGTGTCTGACAATTTTATTCTTAAACTATTGTTTCAGCTAATTTGCCCGGTACTGACAGACTTACTGGTCTGTAATTGCTGGGATCACCTCTAGAGCCCTTTTTAAATATTGGCGTTACATTAGCTATCTTCTAGTCACTGGATACAGAAGCTGATTTAAAGGACAGGTTACAAGCCATAGTTAATAGTTCTGCATTTTCACATTTGAGTTCTTTCAGATCTCTTGAGTGAATACCATCTGGTCCCGGTGACTTGTTACTGTTAAGTTTGTCAATTAATTCCAAAACTTCCTCTAGTGACATGTCAATCTGCGACAATTCCTCAGATTTTTCACCTACAAAGGATGGCTCAGGTTTGGAAATCTCCCTAACATCCTTAGCCATGAACACTGAAGCAAAGAATTCATTTAGTTTCTCCGCAACGACTATCGTCTTTACATGCTCCTTTTGTCTCTCGATCGTCCAGGGGCCCCACTGGTTGTTTAGCAGGCTTCTGGCTTCTGATGTACTTAAACATTTTGTTATTACCTTTTGAGTTTTTGGCTAGCTGTTCTTCAAACTCCTTTTTGGCTTTTCTTAATACATTTTTACACTTAATTTGGCAGTGTTTATGCTTCTTTCTATTTACCTCATTAGGATTTGACTTCAACTTTTTAATTCATTAGTATTCAGAATTTTATTTGTATTTTGAAACAGGCTGTTTGTTCTTATCCTGTAGTTCTGGCTTGTCAAACTCAGTTCAGGTAACAAACCCATGAGGCTAACTGGATTGTTTGATTATTCATTAGAAGGGCTGTTTACTGAGGAGGTGGTGGAGTGAAGAAGAAATAAAAGTGTACAGAGATGACATCAGAGGCCCAAGCATCCAATCAGATCAGCCTCTGATAGTATCTGGAGCATGTCTTATTGCTTTTTAATAAACATGGTAAAATGTTTGTGTCACAACACTTTGCACTTCTATAACACCTATCAGCTGAGCATCTCAAACTCCTTTATAAACACTAGTAATTTAAGCCTCACCAAAAAAACCCTGAGATAGACAGATACACGTATTTTATAAATGAGAAAAATATGACAGAATAGTTGACTTGGCCAAGGTCACACAGCAAGTCTGTGGCAGAACCAGGAATAGAAACCAGAGCTGCCCACAAGACCTGTTCTTTAACGGCTACACTATGCTCCCTGTTGTCCATAGATACCCCAGATAACAGTTTCTCTGTTTTCCAGCTCACCATTAGTATGTAGTAGAGAATATGTTTTCCCTATCTCCACCCTCAAAATCTATGAGATTTAGAACGGTGTGAAGATGACATTCCAGTTTAGAAGTGAACAGGTTTGTCACTCTACCATATGGTTACGGAAGAAGATGGGCAAATGACAGTCAAGCACTGTGTTGAACCTGGTAACCTTTCAGACGCTACCTTTGTAACTAAGATATCAATAAAAATTCTGCTAGCACGCACTAAGCTTTTTATGACAATTATGTACAGTGTATGAGCAGATCTAATTTTTCTTTATTTTTTTCCTGCTGTACCTTAAATCATTACTTCTCTGATCTGGACTAAGTCGGACTGTTCTGTCTAGGAAAATATTTACAATTCTTCTTTAAATAGGAAATTGTAATGGGGAGGAGTGGAATTTACTGTTGCGATGTTGGTCCTGCATTGGGGGATGCTGACTCAGAGAGAACAACCCACATTTTATTTTGCAGATCCCATGAGTAAGCAGGACTTCAAAAAGGTCATAGGATTAAGAGGGCAACAATTTATGACTCTTTCCACACAGGATTAATTTTCCTTTCCATACACATACAACAAATGTTATTGGGAATTATAGACATATATCAATGTAAGCAGAAATCTCAGCATTGGCAAGTGTATTTTGCTGGATAAGAAAATCAGTTACACCATATTTGTGGTATTTGGTATAGAAATTATAAATCAATTACATTTGTTAACTATTTTCCTGTGCAGATAGTTCAGAGAAGATCATTTCAAATCCTAAGTAGGAGACAATAGCATGCACATAGAAAATCTTGTATACATTTTCTTAAACTTCCTTTCTCCACAGATTCCCCAAACTCCTTCAACAACCCCTGATGCTCTGGTACAGAATTTAAAAGGGGATCTAGAATTTTTAATATCTAGTTAACAGAAATTATGTCAAGAGAGTTTAAATGACTTTTCATTCTAGTTAAAAAACACATCTGGTCAATTATTAAGTTAAGTACAAACTTAGAAATAGCAAGCAAGAGCGCTGCTTTATAGCAGTGATACTCAGACCGTGGCTCTTGAATGTGTCTCCTGAAGTGCAACTGGGAAGAACACATTTGGTAGAGATACGGCAAGAAGAGCGAATGCAACATTTTCAAAGAGATGAATGCAAATGAATGCGTACTGCCATCTTCCCCAGGTAACACAGGGAAAGTCTATTCAAGACTGCCACAGCATGAGAACAGTTTGTTGCAAAAAGTGCATCCAGAACTCTGAGAAGTCACAAAGTGCACATCTTCCTGTACTTAAGATTTCATTTGCTGCAAAATAGCTTAACATAATGTGACTGCTTCAACTACAGACTCTTTACACAACTGTAAGTGCCCAGTCAGAAAATACTTTTGTGGGTCTGCAACCACGGGGACTATTACTCCCGAGGGAATTCAGCACCAAAAAAGTAAAAAATTGTGCACCACCCTCCCTTCCCACCAAAAAAAATGTGCACATGGTATTTTAAAATTCTGTAAAATTCTGTAAATTTTATTCATCAGTAAATAAATGTGGAGCTCCAGTATGGCAGCGGGGAGCATAGGCCACTGGCTGCACAGTATGGAGGTGGGAGATCATGCTGCAGCCCCGCCCTCTTGCTCTCTCAGGGACATGGACTCGGCGCTGATACTATACCCGACCCTGACAGAGGACGCAAGGGCTGGGCCTGCTCCAGAAACACCCCGGGGCCCTGCCCCTCCACACCAGGTGCACCAGCAGGCAGGCTCAACCCAGCACTATCCAAGTATGGAGGAGCTTAGTGGGGGGAGGAATCCAGGTGTGGGGTAAGAGGGTTCTGTGTGGTGCAATCTGAGTGCAGGTGGGTCAGTGGGGGGCAGGGTCTGGGTGCAGGACAGATCTGGATGCACAGGGGCTGGGGGGGGAGGAGGGTGTCCAGGTGAAGGTGGTTGGGACTTGGCAGGGCGGTGCAGGGGGAAGGGGCTCAGCGGGGGGGTGTCTGGGTGCTGGGAGAGCGGAGCAGCTGGTTGGGGCTCTGGGTGCAGCTGGTTGGGGCTCTGGGTGCAGAGGGCTCGTCGGGGTGGTCTTGGTGCCTAGGAGGTGGGGCTCGTCAGGGTAAGTGTTCGAGTGCAGGGAGCTCAGCAGAGGGTGGTGTGGGTGCAGGCGTGAGGGGTCAGCGGGGGTGGGCAGGTGCAGGAGGTGGGGCTCAGCGGTGGGCAAGTCTGGGTATGGGGATGTCCAGATGCATGGAAGTTGGGCAGACGGGGGAGCAACTCCCTATATAGTGACCCCTCCCCCCATGGCTGAGGAGTGATGAGGGCAGGAAGTCGGGGGAGGATTTGGGGGATGGGTCTGACCCGGATCCAGCTGCTCCATGCAGGGGAATTGTAGTTCTTTCCCCTCCTAGCCCCACCGGGACTATCAGCTGAGCTCAGCGGAGGGTAGGAGCCACCAGATGGGGTGTCCCCAACCCCCTGCAGTGATTTACCCCTCCGCTAGGGGTGAAAGTAACTTCACAGATTTACTTGTATGCAGGGTCCTGGGCAAAGTGTGGGGCGGTGGCTCTGTGCCCCCAGAAGGGGCGGGGCTGGGGCCAGAGTTCCCCAGCCAGCCCTTCAGCACTGCCTGGCCTGCATTGCCTGGGGCTCCCGGTGGCAACTTAAAGGGCCCAGGGTTCCAGCTGCTGGTGCGGTAACAGCAGCGGCAGCTGGGAGCCCCGGGCCCTTTAAATTGCCGCTGGCGTCCTGGGATACCGGTGGCCAAGAGCCCCAGGGTTCTGGCTGCTGCCAGGAGCTCCAGACTCTTTTAAATCCCCAACCCCCAGGGCAGTTGCCCCTTTTGCTCCCCATTCCCCCCCCCCCATCAGCAGCCCTGCTGGTACAACCAGCTGTGTACTGGCAGCCACTTTCTTACCAGTACACCATATCAGACCGGACCGGCTTACTTTCACCTCTGCTCTCCGCTGGCTGCTCCGGGCGTCCACCACCATAGTTGGTGATGGGGGTGCAGAAATCCCCCTACAACATATGGGGATCAAGAGTAAAAACATCACCTCCACCATATTTCTAGTCCACCACCACTCTGAACTCAAGCTGGATAGAAAGACAGTCAAGATTATCTGAAATAGTCACTGAATTTTCCCCAGGCCCATTTTCACATCTCACTGAAACTGCAGAGGAGCTATTCTATTGTGTTGCACCAAAAGTTAATCAAGTGCACCAAAGAAACATGCTGATGGAGACCATATTCTGTTTTGACTGACCCCACCCTGGGAACACCATTGAAATAGCAACATGGACTGGTTTGTGTTTTCCATTTTAACATACTCTACAACCTCAAACATAGAGTTGTGATGTTCTCGCAGTTTTTAAGCACCAGGTTGTCCCCTATACAGCATTTATTATTCTGATTACATGGAAAATGAGAGAATATCATCTAATCTTGGGCAATTCAGTTGGTTGAGAGATGACAGTACAGGGAATATGATGGCTGAAGTAAAAGCAGTCCTAGCACAAACTCAGTAAGATCTCCCACTTATTAGGTTTTTCGCTCAAGCCACAAACCAAACATTTCTATTTGCTACATTTTCAAAGTAGCCTCAGTGATCAACATTTATCTCATGCTTCACTTCCTCACATCCCAACAAAAACCAAATTTCTCCTCATTATTTACTTTTTCTAATGACCGAACCATACATTTTCTAAAAGATTCAGGACAGAAAAACAACTATTTAGATTATTCAGTATTTTTACAATGTGTCCACAGGAAGAAAAATCACACCAATTCTAAGGCTTCTTATCATTTCTATTTATCATCAGCTCTGTTATAATTAACCTCTTCAGCTACCTTGACCTGGTTCACTTTGATTAATAGAGCATTTTTGTCAACTTACTCTCCTTCCCTAAAATAATCATGCTGATCATTGTAAATTTAAAACCATAAATTCCTACTACAGAAAAAAATCACCATTCGGTTTCAAAATTTAAACCCTGGTTTCCATTATGTACTTTTCTATTCACCTAAAGAAAATCCAGTGAAGGACTTCAGGGTTGTCTTTTTACACACACGCACACACACCCACACCCAGAGTAATCCAACATCCATTCTAAGCAATTTAGAAACCAATATGTAAAACTGGCTGCTATTTAATAAAAAGGAAAAAGTTCACAAATTAGAATTTTTCCAAGCTTCACATACCATCAAGAAAAGTGGTTTCTACCTCTTCCCACATTTTTCACAGAGCTAAACTGAGGTCTTATATTACTACATAAATCATATTATTACATAAGCCTTCATTAGCTTTATAAAATATACAACAAATGCTTACTAGAACACTATGAAATACAATGGGGTTTGGTTAATTAATTAATAAATAGCTCTTCATCTTTTAATCAGTAGGCAAGATAACACAGTTTTAAGAATATAATCTATATCCAATATACTTATATAATATACCTGGGGAATATGTTAAAACTGGTAAACAGTTTTAGCATATTCCCCCAGTATATGCATATATAAGTATACAGCAGCTGCACCCATTATATTACTGTAAAGAATAAATTAAAGTACATTTGCCAAATGAACAAGGAGTATTTCAACTGATTTTCAGATTTTTGTTTGGGTTTAGTTTAAAACACATGTACAACTGACTTGATCTCGGATACTTCAAAACTGTTGTGAACTTCTGAGCACTGATAAAATGCTTCTCACTGTGACTAAACAGGACACAGGGTTTTGAATCTCGATGTCCGCAGGCAGCTGCTTTTGCTGGGCAAAAACTACAACAAATTCATGGAGTATCTAAAGGAAACCCTTATAATCAATAAATGGCCAGAAACTTTCTAATTATTAGGAATTATTTTGGTACTGCTGGTTTACACTATTTTTTTTTACTTTGGATTTCTCTCTTTAAAAATGTTTCTAGAGTTCATAAATAGTGCAAATTTTACAGTCCCTGTAGGGTGAAATCCATTGTTCATCCCCAGACATGGTACCAACATGGCCATGGCAAGTGCTGGGCTTCCCTCAAATTTTGTCTGGAAGCAACACCATTCAATCTTTTTTCTTTGCTTGAGGCTGCCCAAAAACGTGTGCCAGTTATGATGGAGGTTCTTAGGATGACGACTGAAGCCTCTCATTTCTCGTAGGCCACAGAACAGTCCATCAGATGGTAATGACTACTCGTGGTCACTTCTGACCCAGACTGGGTTCAGACTGGAAACTTAAGAGTCAGACTCCCACGTTCTTTTATCAATCTCCTAACTCAGCCAGTCCCCTTTTAAAATTTAGATATTTGTACATTTAGATTTCAGAAACTATCTGCTGAAAATATGCCAAAGACAAGATGTTGGATACAGTGCTATTCAAAACACATTGAAGCTCTTTGGATAAGTGGCAGTAAAAACAGAGAAGTTTCTCTCTTCAGGTTCATAGCTTCAGGAGGGTCTCCTAGCCTCCTGCCACTAGAATACAAGATACACTGAAACAGGAAGCAAGGATTACAAAAATGGGGATGTTACTGCGAATTAAGTACTTTAACTGCTTACTGTCAGCTGGCCAGATCGCCTGCCAGTAAATGCTAATACAAAACCCAAGCACTTGTTTTCAGGAAATCTAGTTGTCCATTACCAAATGTGCTGAATTTTTAACTAAAGTCACATCACCAAATACACTGTCCTCTTCTCAATTTAAGGTCATGTTTAAGGCTAAGATTTTGTCACAGAGATCGGCGATTCCGTGACATTTTCTGCTTCAGTCCCTGGGGGCCCCCTCGGGGATCCCTGCTGCTGCCAGGGAAGGGGTGGGGGGAACCTGGAGCTCCCAGCCACCATAGGGAGTAGGTGCTAGACCCCACCTTCCCCTCCCAAAGCAGGGCTTAGGCTTAGCCCCATTTTGTCTCAGTTGTTTTTAGTAAAAGTCAGGGGCAGATCATGGGCATTCGTGAATTTTTGTTTACTGTCTGTGACCCTACTACAAAAAACTGTGACACAATCTTAACCTTAGTCATGTTTAATAAGACACTGCAGTATATCAAATTTATTCCCAACTCAGAATCTTGGGTGTTCCTATGTTATGTTTAAGACACATCTTTCCTATAGCTCAGTACATCAGTGAATATAAATTTTACCTTTTTTATTCATTTTTCTGCTCAAGCCAGACTGCATGGTCTAAAGAAACTTTAGTTCTAACACGATTCTACCAGTGACAAAGAAGTGTGCGGTCTTATGAGACATTAAGTGGATTTGCCTATCTCTGTTTCCTCATTTACAAAAGGTATGTTATGAAGATTAGCTAATGAATAACGTAAAATACATAAGAACGGCCATATTGGATCAGACCAATGGTCCATCTAGCCCAGTATCCGGTCTTCAAACAGTGGCCAATGCCAGGTGCTTCAGTGGGAAAGAACAGAATAGACAATCAGCGAGTGATCCATCCCCTGTCATCTACTCCCAGCTTCTGGCAGTCAGAGGCTAGGGACACCCAGAGCATGGGGTTGCAACCCTGACCATCTTTGCAAATAGGCATTGATGGACCTATCCTCTATGAACTTAACTAATTCTTTTTTTAACCCCATTATAGTTTTGGCCTTCACATCTCCTGGCCACAAGTTCCACAGGTTGACTGCGTTGTGTGAACAACTATTTCCTTTTGTTTTAAACCGGCTGCCCATTAATTTCATTGGGTGACCCCTAGTTCTTGTGTTATGGAAAAGGGGAAAATAACATTGTCTTATTCACTTTCTCTACACCATTCATGATGTTATAGACCTGTATCCTATCCCTCCCTTCTTAGTTGTCTCTTTTCCAGACTGAAAAAAGCCAAGCAACCCAAACACCAAAAAGTCACGTGCGTGTTAAATTCTGTTTATCTTTGACTCAGCACTTAGGAAAACATGCGTTTTCCAGATCACCTGCAAATGAGTACTTAGAAGATGATCACAGGAGGTGAATTCAAATGGGAGGGTGCTCAGCGTCTTGCATTATCTGGCCCTAAATACCTATAGCCCTCAAAGGGCGACTCTATTTTGAAGACTTAACATCACAAGTGTCCTCTCTATTATGTTTCTCCATCTGCTTACTTTGCAGTTTCTGCATATCTTCATAGAAAATCCCGTTCAAACACCACACTGAGAGCAGAGTGTCTGGATACCAGCTGGAACATGAGTTCCAAATGAGCAAATGAGAAAGAAAGTTGGTAGACCCTAATATGTAAAATAGTATATCTATTATTGCATTTAAATACAATTAAATATCATCACTACTGCTTCAAAAAAAACCAAAATTTCTCAGGTGTGATTACTATCTTGTTAAAAAAAAAAAAAAAAAAAGAAGAAGAGGGTGGAATGTGTTGTTTCAATGTGCTACTGCTAGCCCCAAACACTGTTAAAGAGTCAGAGGAGATAAAGTTCTGCTATATTTGGGTATCGACACTGCATGTGTCTGGGGGATAAAGCAATGTACAAAAAAGGACAAAGTGTGGGAAGGGTAGAAGAAAAAAAACATATTGAGGATCTTTTACATTCTCCCTTCCCTCATCGAGGAGCGATGCCAGGGTTTCTGGTGCCCTAGGCAGAATTCGGGGGGCGGCATTTTGTGTGTTTCCCATAGGGTGCGCGGGAGCTTCCGGTTCCGCTCCCATCACGCTGCCGAAGAAGGACCCTCCACCGAAACGCCGCAGGTGACAGTGGCAGTCATTGAGCTGCTCAATTGCCTGCTGCTGTTTTTCGTGGCACGTCGGCAGAAGGTCCTCCTTTGGCGGCGCAACAGGAGAGGAACCGGAAGCTACCGTGCGCCCTGTGAGGAGCACGGAAAATGCCACCCCCCAAATCCTGGCATCCTAGGCGACCACCTAGGGTCGCCTAATGAAAGCACCGGCCCTGCCCTCATCCCACAAAGACTGATACTGTAGCTTTCCCAGGTTAAAATAAAGTATTAACTCCCATACTGTGTCTCTTCTGTGTCTAAAATGAATTCAAACATGTAGGCATGAGCAGAAAGTAAAGATAAATGAATAATTTGCTTTTAGAATCCTCTTATTTTTTCTCTGAACTAATTACAGATTTCATTTTTATTTTAAGTTTATAGTAATTTACAATGTGTGTGTGTGTATATAAAGAGTAGTAACTGAAGGTTACTGCAGCATACACATACAGTGAAACTGGCATCTAGTTGCCTCTTAAAACAGTTTTAAATAATTTTAGTGAATGACAACATTTATCATATAACCAGGATCTGCTTGGCTGTACTGCATAACTTGCAAACCAGAAGGCTGAGACTTCTCTCTCCACCTACAGAAAATTGTGGGCTTTTTGGAATTTTAGATTTTGTGTTTGTGTGTGCTATCTGGTGCATTTAAAGCCTCTACAGTACACAGAGTTTGCATTATTCCTACCAAGACATTCACAGACCATATATTTCAATTACTATTCTCAGGGAGTTAACATCTTGGGACATCCTCAGTCTTAAATTTATTTAATTCACGTAATTAATATACAGGTTACATTTTTCAGGTGCCAGTGGAATACAAGCTACACTCAAATCAGGTCAGCTGAAACTACAGTTCATATCATCACTGGGGATAGAACCCGCTAACGGTATTTGTCCAAGTTGGTGGCTAATGGAAATCCAGTTTAAAACTTCAATTTTTCAAACACTTATATACGATATCCTTAACTTATTTAAATATGCCAACTGGCCTACTCACAGAGCATAAAGTTAAGCATGTACATATGTTTTTGCAGGATCGGTGCTTAAAAATCAAAACCATTTCTTTGCTCAAGAAAACATGAGAGTTCCATGAAAGCATTTGTAATCACCCTAAACTGGTGATTTGTATCCCTAAACTAGTGTGCGTCACCTTCTGCCTTAGAAATATACACAAAAAGGCTCTTGTCTGGAGATGAAATATCTGTGGACTTGGTTAGATTCCCTGCCTGATTTCACTCACCACCAACACAAGAGAAAGAGCAGATATTAAGGGAGATGGCTAAAACAAGTAGTAGTATAACAGGAACAAAGTGGATGATAATCCTTTCGTTCCTGCAGCATCAGAGCAATTCTAACAAAAAGTGTTTTCGGAAGCTGGAGAATGGAATGTTAGGCCCCAAAGCATCAGTGATAGCTGGGAAGCCCATTTTGGGGAGCTGGCACTGGAATGTTTAGTCCTGTACGAAACCTGCCAGCTGGGGGCAGTAGGCAGCTCAGTAAGGAGAGAAACCAGAAGAGGGGGAGGTGGGAAATTTAAAAGAAGCTGTTGTCCTAAGCTCCGATGGATCAAGTCCCATTCTTCCCTCTCATAAGCTGATAGAGATATATAACTGGGGCTTCACAGCAGTTAGCCAGCTTAGAAGAAAAACAGTCCAACTGAGTGAGAGGCAGGAGAAGTGGGCCAGTGCCCTCAGTACAAAATTGCTCAGAACACCAGAGTTCTTGTCTCTCTCTTTGTTCACACTTCCCCATGAATGCAAGACTGAAGAGGTTTTCCAGACTTACTAGTGTTAACATTCTCTGGGGAGTCTGTAGTCTCAGCCACAAGTGTGTTCGCATCCCAAAGTAGAGCAGCTGTCTCTGGGGGTTCATATCCTATATTGACTGATTAACCCTTTCTTTTCTGTGGGACTATCCATGACTGACAAGTCGTCACCTGACAATCTGTTTTCCTACGATTCTGACAGCCCCACTGTATCTGTGGAGTGCCAGATGTCTTCAAGTCTTGGCAGTGGATCAGCGTCAACAGAACCCACTTGCTAGTCTGTAACCATCACAAGAATGCAGACCAAATCTTACTATGAAGCTGTTAGAGTATAGCATCTAGAGATGTCTATATAACAGTCAAGACACCACTGACCACACCTCTTGCTCCTGCCAAGGACACCAAGCGTTGCAGTTGTATAAATATAAAACAATGGCCTGTCAGTAAGTCAGGTGAATCAATGCTAGAAGAATCAATCATATCTTCCACTTCTTCAGTACCTTCTTTCCATTAAAGATCCCACAGACCTCTACAAACATTAATGAATTAATCAGCACAATAGCCTTGTGAGGTAGGATTGTATTAGTTCCTAGAAGAACTCTCCTTTTTATGAGAATCTGAAGCCATCACAAAACTAAAATATTGTTAAAATGGTTCATTTACTAATGGAAGCGAGGAGAAGATCGTTAAATAAGTTCAAATACATCAGAAAGCAAGTAAGATTGCTTCTATGGATTCTACCCTGCTCTAAAACATGAAGACAGCTTTTATCCTGGATGAATATAGCACATACATTCTATTACTAAGGACCATGGAACAACCCCCAAAAACACTTCATTCTGTGAATGTGTCTAAACTTGCTGGATTTGTAAAGAAACGTTTCCTAAAAATTGTATTTCTATAACTAATTGCCTTCAATCCAGACTGTTAATTTACTCAGCTCTTAATCTGTAAATAAAATAAGGCAAACTTTTGAGGCCTCCTGATTGATTAGAAAAGGACTGATCCATTTATATTGCCAGAGAGAATAGCAAACAAGTATTCCATATTATATTGAGCATGTGTCCCTCAAAATAAGCATGTCTCAAAGCCACTGAAAGGAAATTCTATATTTATGAAAAAAAACACACAGGATATTCCAAATATGTAAAAGGAATCTCTACTAACTGTAGGACTGAGAAAGGGTCCAGATGAAAGTTTTTCAGGTTGTGACTGGATGAAAACAAAACAGGCTGGACCTCTTGATTTTCTTCACTGTATATTGAACACACCTTAATTTACACAAATGTGCACATGCATTGTCTGTTTATTCAATTATCTACAGTTCCCACAGTATAAAACTATCGCTTGCTTCAAGAAAAAAGTCACAAATATCACTAACAAGAAGAAAACTGAAGCCAGCAACAAGCCAAAAGAAAAGAGCCCGATTTAAAAATCAGAGGTTGATCACACAGAATCATAGGAATTTATCACATTATTATAGGTCTCAACCTGAACCACCACAAAATGCTGGTCTTGGTGAGAGCTGCAGGCAGCAAGCCAACACAAGAGTGAGTGGAGAGGTAATGCTTTGGCCCTCAGAAATACTTGTATTTATTGCACTCAAACTAGGGAATTTTTCTAGCACTGAAGCACAAGATTTTTCATTTCACTATAAAACATGTGAAGACATACTAACAATATGAGAGGTAGTTTTAAATTAAAATCTCATGTGGATTCACTGCTTTACAAAAATTGATTGTTTATGCTAATTACTCCAACTACTTTGGTATTCTTACTATATTGGCTTTGGCGCAAACAAGACCTTACCCCGCCTTTCTGATTTTGTTGACCTTTGTAGGTTCTCTGGATTGTGAGATCACAGTGCCAATCTCAATATTGGAGGACTGGTCATTAGTGACATGTTCATTAGATACAAGCTATGTGAGGACATTTTTTGTGTAAGCTGACTGATGCTGGAAAATTATTGGCAGCAATAATAGCTATAAAATGTCTCCATTGCTGAATTTGTAGGCTAGCTGGTTTAAAAAATTTTTAAAGCTTAGATGGGTCAAAATCTTGCCAGGGCAAGCTATTCCACATCTTCAGGACTTCTTGCACCTTTCTATCAAGCATCTGGAGCTGGCCATTACTGGAGACAAAATACTGGACTAGATGGACCCTAGCTTTGCTACAGAATAAGTAATACACCCTTCTCTGGAACCCATGAAGTATTCTGAATCTTGCCATTGGAATTGCTGGCATAACACTACAACTAAGTATCATATGCTATGAGGTAATTAACAAAACTGCCTTTCCAGTGGTTTTCCAAGTAATCAGAAGTAGCACCTTGTATTTTTATGGGGCTGCTGAATGTCTCCAAGGTCAAGTGACAGCGTTAGCGAGTCAGAGGCAGCAGATATATCCTCAAAAAAACAAGTTAACTAATTATACCTTTTGTTATTTACTCTGGACTTGCTCTGGCTTTAAAGCCATGAACTAGGTTTAATGAGGTTCAGGGAGTGAGCAGGGGCAGTCCGCTAGTGAGAACTCTCAGTGTAATTCTGGATAGGTTAGCTGTGGTGGCATGTTGGCAGGAGTCATGCCAGAACTCTGCCACTCTTCCAAAAGGTAAAGTATACATTATCCCCTACATTAGCTCAACACTGCTGGGTGCTGAGCTTGACCCCACCCTATCTGGATAGGCTGGTTTGCAGCCGTGCACCACCAGAACTGCCAGTCCCACCACACCCCTAGATCAGTGGCTCTCAACCTTTCAAAGCTACTGAACCCCTTTCAGGAGTCTGATTTGTCTTGAGTACCCCCAAGTTACACGACACTTAAAAACTATTTGCTTACAAAATCAGACATAAAAATACAGAAGTATGACAGCACACTATTACTGAAAAACTGCTTATTTTCTAATTTTTCCAATTATAAAATAAATCAATTGAAATATAAATACGGTACATATATTTCTGTGTATAGTATTTAGAGAAGCACAAACAAGTAATTGTCCGTATGAAATTTTAGTTTGTACTGTCTTTGCTAGTGAGTTTTATATAGCCTGTAGTAAAACTAGGCAAATATCTAGATGAGTTGATGTACATCCTGGAAGACCTCTGTGTACCTTGGTTGAGAACCACTGCCTTAAGATTGTGGCTAGCTAAATAAGAGAAATGGGGAAGAGAAGAGGGCTCCTGGAGTCCCAGGCAGGACTACTCACAATCTGGTCCTGCATATTTTAGTTATGTTACTATATATTTTATTTAGTTAAGCAACACAAAAAGAAAACCAAGAGGAATTTGTCATTTATATGGATAACAAGAATAGCACTAGCTACTATGGCTAGCTATCAAAAAACTTGAGAAGGGGATACAAAACCACATATTTAAGTGTTTAAACTATCTCTAACTATTAGGGATCAGGAGATCTTCATGAGGGACAAAATTATCCCACATTTGCCTGCTGGGGTGTGGGGGATGTTTGCACCTCACCCTCAGCATCAGGTACTGGCTTTTGTCAGAAGTTTACTGGTCTCAATGGACCACTGGTTTCACCCAGTATGGCAGTTCCTACGTACCTAGTAAAGAAGGCTCATTGAATTGCATGATATTCTTGTAAACATCGACTGTGATACAGGTGAAAAATAATCATCCACACAAAAAGCACGATTATAACTGAAGAGGAAATGTACTTACTGCTGAGAAATCAAAGTCTATCTGGTTAGCTAAGTTTAAGATATAATCGATTCGAAACTGGTTCTCTGGATTGGCTAGCTCCACTGGTGGTGCCAAATTGCCCATTGCTGTCACTATTGTCTGCAAAGAAAGGGAAAAATACCCCACATTTGTTACTGAGATAGTGGTTGAAAACAGCGTTTAGAAGCAAGACACAATGGTTTGTAGATTTACCTCTATAGCTTCTTTAATATTGTTTTTAATATCCTGAATTTTCATTTTTTTCTCCCTGTAACAAAGGAAACATACGAATTAAATTTATGCACCACAAAAACAAAAGTTTTTGAAGCAGAATGCAAATGAAAAAGGATTTCATTAGAACAAAACATACAAGTGAGATGCCTGCTTACTCTCATTCAGTCACTGAACACATTTGTAGTTAGACCCCCACTATCTTACCTGTTCAGGAAAACAGATTTTGATTTCAGATACATGTGTTTAATCATAATAAACCCATATAAACTTATTAAAATTGTAGTCTTAGATGGAGAGGAACTCATCTTAGTGCTACTGTGGACATTCTATTCTTTACACTCAAATCCAAACCTGCTTGATCTACAGAAATACCTGGAAGCGGTTTATAGATGACCGGAAATGAAAAGATAAAAAAAAGAGACAAGTTACCAAAAGTCGAAACAACCAAGAAAAAGCAAGGCAGACCAGGGTAACACGAAGATTTAAGGGTGAAAAGAAAATCAGAGAAGAAAATGTCTGGAACAGAGAGCTCAGACCAGAAGGAGATATACAATTTAACTACATGAACATGCAAAGTATAGTGCGGATAGGAGGGCTAATCTATTACACAGAATTACCAACATAATACAGGGGTCAAGATGGGTGAGATAATATATTTTATTGGGCCAGCTTCTGTTGGGGAAAGGGACAAGCTTTCGAGCTTCACAGAGCTCTTCTTCAGATCCTGAAGCCATTGACTAACAAAATTACTCTCGAGGTAAATCCATTAGGTATGTCATGTAATGTATGTCATATGCAAATCTGACCACAAAAGCTTTTTTAATATTAAATGTTTAATATTACATCAAATGAGATGCATAATCAACATATTAAAAACACCTGATGTAACCATGACTCTTAATGCAGTGAAATGAAACTGGAAGTATAATCAGCAATCAGGAATGCAGAAGAGCTAAGGAAAAATACTGCTTCAACAATAATACAGACAGACATAGCTGGCTGGGGATGGATGGAGAAATCTGTTTATAGAATAAAACATGAATAAAAAGCCTTTGAGGAAGACGACAAAGTCCAAGAAAACACATACAGTGCACTAGCTGCTTGCCACGTTGCATTTTGTGACTAGCTGCAGGTCTGGAGGTAATTTTTCCTACAGCTGCTAGGATCTGATTGTGGTGCGAGCGTTGCACTTGTGGACTGAAAGAACACAGCAGCATTACGGCATCTTGCACTGAGGTGCCATGTACCTTGAAACAGACAGGCAGAGTAGTGGAATTCTAGCATCAAATAGATGTGAAGACTCAGTTGGGTTGGGTTCCTAGTCTACCCACAGACCATCTGATTCCAAATGTACTGTATTTGACAACTACCAGTTTTTGCTTCAGGGATTTGGCACAACTGATGGGACAAAAGCAATGAATCAGTAGAGGCCAAAAGCACTGAATTAAAAAAATAAGTAAATAAGGGAAGGAGAGGGGGAGACAGAGGCCTGCTCTCCCTCTTTTCCTTTTCATTGTCCTCCTTTCATTTCTATTCTTCCTTCTCCCCACACACTAAAGAGATGACAAGGGATTCCCTCCTCCTCCCCCATTTGCCCCTCCCCCAAGCACACTAACATTTTACAAGACAAAGGTAGGTACAAAAATGCTATGTGGTTAATGCAACAATCGCATTAACCACCGTGACTTCCCATTTTTAAAGGTTAGTGTTCTTACTGAGTAGGGTAAACATTAAACAAAACAATGCAATGAAACTGCTAGGGATAAGAGAAGAGGGAAGGCAGGAAGCAAATGGTAACTGACTGAAACTTCACAGTGAGAGACTTTCATTTACTCTGGTTTGATTTTGTCCCCTTTATTCAAAGAGGCCCTCAACCTGCAAACATACACAGTTCTACTGAAGTCAACGGGACTCAAGTTAGACATAGGTGTCAGTGTTTCTGCAGGACTGGGATCAAACAAAGAATGGTTATACTTAATTATTTTGCCTTATTTTGGTACAGCATTAAAAAATCTAACAGGTTTAGGTGTTCGTTTGGAGACAAGGTGGAGACTTATATTGATCTGAGGAAGAGCTCTGTGTAAGCTCTAAAGCTTGTATCTCTAGCCAACAGAAGTTGGTTCAATAAAAGATATTAGCTCACCCAACTTGTCTCTAATATCCTGGGACCAACACAGCTACAACAATGCATACAATTAATATATATATGTTTTTTTTTAAAAAGGTCATCTATAATTACATTCTTCTCCAAAACAAATGAGGTTTTATTTAGAAATTTTTCTCAATATATTTGCTAAGTGTGCATTCATGAAAAATTCCCAAATCAGACTACAAAAGCTCTATATTTAATATTACATTCAGATTTTCATCACTTTCATATTTACATTCACAGATCCTCAAGCTATCAGTATCACAATAAAGTGATAATAGATTCTGAAGTAGTGTAAAACTCCTACAATTAACAAATTGCTAGGTAATCATCACCATCTTTACTACAGGAATACTTCATCCCCCTATTTGTGTTTTTGTTGCCATGGCCCTGTGGCATGTCCTGTAAACAAAGAATCTTATTACACAGCAATGAATGTATCATCTCATTTTGTATTTTATAATGTTTACTAAGCATAAATTTTCCATGGCAATGAGGTGCCTCACTCCTCAGGAAACTCAACATGCTCATCAATAGTTCCGCCAATATCTGATGTACAGTGCAATTGTTTTTAAAAAATGCTACTTAGTACCAGCTTTTATTCAGGGATTTATAAAATGTAGTGAATTCATCTCTTCACATAAAAACACCATTTTCACAAATTATACAAATATTTTTAGCCTACTGAGTTCTGAAACCACCACCACCCATTAACCACGGCCAGAATTATTTTTATAGGAACACTGCCAGGTTAAAAATATTTTCCGATTTAAAATATAAATACAAGAGGAAAAGCTGCTTAAGACAGCTCAGATTTTAAAAACTAAGATTTTTAAAAATCACTTACATCTCACCATTAATGTTGATTGTTTACTTGTGCACAACATTCAACTTTAAACTGAAAACATGTTAGTTTGTTTTAATTTTTGGCTCTTGTGTGCTAGCTCAATCCCAAAACTGCAAGGGAATGTTTATATCCCAACAAAATCTTTTCATGGGATAGATTAGATACAATATCATGGAAACATTCATGTTTAATTTACTGACAGCTCCGTATGTCTTCTCCACCTCTTGTGGTATACATAGATTCATGCAAGGATTAAAGGCACCTTTTAGAACTCAGTTTATACCATGGTTTGGGCCAGTCCGCACAGTCCAGAACAAAGGGCTAAATTCTGTTGTGGGGGAACAGTTTGAACAGTAGTTATCAAACTCTGTTCTGGCTATTTAAAAGGGGGGGGGGGGTAGGGAAGCTGCAGCCATTTATCATGAAAGCCACTAAAACCTGTTTGAGGAACCATGAAAAATATTATCTTTAATTTCAAATAGGGAAGAAAGTCAAAACACATATCACCTTAAAGCTCAATCCTGCCTTGAAGTCGAGGCTTAGACCCTGATTAGAAAAAATATTCCTATTCAGTAAAGCACTTCATGTGTTTACGTGCTTTTCTGAATCAGTGCCCTAATGATCTTCTATTAAAGAAGACGACTACTTTTTTTTAGTTTTGACTTTATAACGCTTTATCAAAACCTACATAGCCAGCAGGCTACCAACCAAGTTGCCTTTTTGTAGTCTGATTTAATTGTTACTTTTACTGCATTTTAGAACCCAGGAACTACGTGAATATCCATCTGTAAACTGGGTATAGGGACCTTTTGAAAAAACTTACAACTTCTGTATTAATATTTCAATCACTTTATTGGTGGCAGCAAAGACCAGGAAGTCAGTTCGCTCTTTGCGAACCAGTGTACACTTTGCTAGGAGGAGGGGAAGAAATCAGACTGTTAGCCTGAAGGCATTAAATAAAATGTGCTATGGTAATTATTAAAACGTGGTCACATTAATAAAACGTGTGACATGATAGCTCTACTGGTTAAAATAATTGACAGAACAGAGTATTAGTTTCAACCTCTCATTAATCACATGTTTAGTTAGAACTGCTGGCAAGTCAAGAAGTCATGTACTGTACTATGAAAGAATGGGTACAGTACTATCGGTGTTAACAATACTAATACTACAAAGAAAAAACAAGTTTAGAATTAGATACTACAGTGTTGTACTCTTTCCACAATTATTATTGAAGATATTATATAAAGAGACATGATAAATTAAAAAAATAACACTTTTCTCCATATGGTATGGCAGGTCTTCAGTGAGACTGCTGGAAAAGAAAACCCAAATCCTTCAGAAATTCAGAGTTACAAAACTATTTTAATTTTAAAAAAATAAAATCCATTACAACGTGCCACCATCATTTCAAGGTTCACAAAGTACCTAAATTATTTTTTAAAAGTAATAGAGTAACATTTTCCCAATAAAATGGGGACTGCACAGCAAATTTCATAGCCTGATTAGAAAAACATTTTTAGTAACCAAACGTGTTATAAAAGATGCAGTGAAGAGGTGATTACAGTGCTGTTTGATGTACTATATATGGGAGTCAAAGTAAAAGCCTCTGATCAGAGTGTATATAACAGAGAAACACTTCTAATGAGGGTGAAGTGTATTTCTGAAAGTGAATTATGATGCTAGTTAATCCAAGCATGAAGACCACCTAAAGCAGGGACATTCCCTGAAAAACATAATGCACTTAGGCCTACTGTAATGTGAGTACAATAATATAAACCCTAGCATTGCTTATATAAGCTATGCTGACATTCATTTTTAAAGGATGTTTGCTTTTTTTTTAATTTCTGAGCATGCCTTAAAATCTGCAAGAAATAAATAAAAGCATCCTAGGCATAACACATTTCCTTTGCTTGTGAAGTGGTGGTATGCCCTTCAGTATCATTAATGTATTATTTGATCAACAGCCAGCCTGTCCAGAACCCTGAAGAGATAGGTAGGGTATCTGACTGGAAACAGGAACTCTTCCTTGTGGGTCCAGATTAGAGAGTTAAAAAACACACTTATTAACTATTCTAGGATGCTGCCAATTTACTGTAGCTGTCAGGCTGCACTATAATTTACTAAATATTTATATGACTGCTGCAAACAACAAACAGCAAAATCCCTTTACATTTACACTGCCAAATGCGACAACCAGAGGGATAGATACTTGGTTTTAATATAGCTTATTAACTGCCTTTGGCTTCCTCTCAAGGCTGTTAACAACCTGGCTTTTGCCACTTACAGTGGTCAATGTCTTACGCATTATTACATAAATACCTCAACTTCTGAAACAATGACAAAATTAGCTCACTGTCCTGAATTCGCTTACATGACCATTCCACTAACTTGTGGGGGTGAAAAAACTACCAATTTGTACCTGGCAACAGTATGTTTCCAGTTAAACAAACTAGTTGCTAAACAAAAACAGTACATATAGCCAGCATAACTTATAAAAGTACCCAAAAAAGCAACTTCACTTAGCTCTCTATCCCACTGGAAAAAAAAAAAAAGATATGTACCTGTGCTGAATTAACCGAATATCAATTTGCTTTCATATTTTACAAATGAATGGAAAGGTTGAGAGCCACTGGCAGTGGAGCACACCCCTCTTGCGTTTTTACAAGAGTTTGTCACAATTAGAAAGCAGAAGAGTAGCCTCCTGCAGGTAAAGATTAATCCCTATCATAGCACTCATTTAGAAATAGTATAATTTTTATAGTCTATATAAATACAATATTGTATCAGCTGATGTGCTTTGAATCTGAATTTACTATAGCCGTACATAGTCATTTTTTCAGCTACACTAATGTGCAAGTATATTTCAAAGGGAAATCAGGCCTCGCCAATCTACTAGAATTCTTTGAGGAGGTCAACAAACACGTGCACAAGGGGGATCCAGTGGATATAGTGTATTTAGATTTCAGAAAGCCTTTGACAAGGTCCCTCATCAAAGGCTCTTAAGCAAAGTAAGCAGTCATGGAATAAGAGGGAAGGTTCTCTCATGGACTGGTAACTGGTTAAAAGACAGGAAACAAAAGGGTAGGAATAAATGGTCAGTTTTCAGAATGGAGAGACGTAAATAGTGGTGTCCCTCAGGAGTCTGTACTGAGCCCAATCCTATTCAACATATTTATAAATGATCTGGAAAAAGGGGGTAACCAGTGAGGTGGCAAAATATGCAGAGGATACAAAACTACTCAAGATAGCTAAGTCTCAGGCAGATTGAAAAGAGCTACAAAAGGATCTCTCAAAACTGAGTGACCGGGCAACAAAATAGCAAATGAAATTAAAATGTTGATAAATGCAAAGTAATGCACATTGGAAAACATAATCCCAACTATACATATAAAATGATGCGGTCTATATTAGCTGTTACCACTCAAGAAAGAGATCTGGGAGTCATTGTGGATAGTTCTCTGAAAACATTCACTCAATGTGCAGTGGCAGTCAAAAAAGCAAACAGAATGTTGGGAATTATTAAGAAAGGGATAGATAATAAAACAGGAAACATCATATTGCCTCTATATAAATCCATGGTACACCCACATCTTGAATACTATGTGCAGATGTGGTTGCCCCATCTCAAAAAAGATATATTGGAATTGGAAAAGGTTCAGAAGAGGGCGACAAAAATTATTAGGGGTATGCAACGGTTTCCATATAAGGAGAGATAAATAAGACTGGGACTTTTCAGCTTGGAAAAAAAGATGACTAAGGGGGAATACGATAGAGGTCTATACAATTATGACTGGTATGGAGAAAGTAATTATGTGTTACTTATTCTCTCTCATAACACAAGAACTAGGGGTCACCAAATGAAATTAATAGGTAGCACATTTAAAATAAACAAAGGGAAGTATTTTTTCACCCAATACACAGTTAACCTGTGGAACTCCTTGCCAGAGGATGTTGTGAGGCCAACACTATAACAGGGTTCAAAAAAGAACTAGGCTATTAGCCAGGATGGGCAGGGATAGTGTCCATAGCCTCTGTTTGCCAGAAGCTAGAAATGGACGACAAGGAATGGATCACTTAATGATTACCTGTGCTGTTCATCCCCTCTGGGGCACCTGGCATTGACCACTGTCGGAAGACAGGATTCTGGGCTAGACTGACCTTTGGTATGACCCAATATGGCCATTCTTATGTTCTTATGAATATTAACAAAAAGTATATTAAAATTTATGTATTCCTCCTATGAAAAGGTGATAAAAAGTGAAATATGCATGTTTGAGTTTGTCTAAAATATATCCAATATATACCAAACAATACATCCAAGATCTACAGGACTAGGACTATAGGCCATGAAATTCATCAGTATTATGAAGACAATAAAATTAAATTAGGGTACATATTTACAGAAATTTCCCAAGTTACTTTGTGATTCAGCAGTAAGCCAAGTTTTGCAGCCTGGCTTTACCAAAATTCTTCTGTTATACACATTATGATAAGAGTCTAAAATCCAAGGAGCTCTCTGTTTTGAGTCAAAGTACTTTCTTTTATAAACACATGACTGAAACAATGCAGTAGATTAGTTTAGTTTACCAGCAACCCTGTCTATTTGATATATGTGAGGTCGCCAGAGGATGAAAAGGTTGGACATACAAGTAAATGAAAAGGAAAGAGGAAGAAGAGATTGAGAAACAGTGCATAGGAGAGATAAAAGACATTCAATAGAGAAGGGAGAGGTTTAAACAGAAGAGAGGAGATAAAGGTAAAAAGAGTCAAGGTCAGAAACAGCACTATGTTAATGCACACAAGGGAACTTTTAGTTCATGCCAGCACGGTCTACACGGGCCAGTGAGCATGCAACACATTGGTGTGCTTTAGAAATAATACCCTTCTAGCGTGCACCACTGTTCTGTGGAGACAAGCCCTCAAGTATTATTTTACTAATGACACCATGCTTACGCATCAAAGGTGTTGGAGACAGCTCACTGATCAGAGCATATCCCTGCTGCTGCTGGATCAAAAACTGTTGTTTCCTTTTCCTATTTTATTTTCTACTTCTGTTTTCTTTCCTGTCCTACAGAAATTCCCTTCCACTAAACATTCTGCTCTCAATCTAAGGATTTTGCTTTTCTCTTTTTCATTAGTGATTTTAGATACCAACTATCTGCCTCATAGGGCTAATAAGTTCTGAATTGTTCTTTTGTTGTCCCATAACAGTGTAAATTGGAACCTGTATTAGCTAGATTGTTCAATTTCTCTGCTCAATACTCAATTATAAATAATATCTATTTCAAAAAGATGTTTGAATAACTTGTTAAAATATATTCAGATTTAATACATGGTTAAAATTGATCACGACACCAATTTTCAAATGGAGCCAGCTTCAAGTGTCCTGAACTCAGTTGAACATCAAGTCTCACCCAAATATGTACAATCAGCTGCACAAATACATAATGTTGCCTCTTTTTGATCCGAGTAGCTCATCAAAGTTTGGGAGTTGGGGATGTTCCTGCTTGGAGTAGAAATTGGTCATAGTCTGGTATTTCTCCAATACAGTTTTGTTTATTAACAAGAAACGTACAAAGTCCTGCTTCTCCAAATGCTGGAGTAACCAAAATTCTCGTGCCACAAAATAACTCAGCCACAGGCCACAGGTTATGGGCCTATTATAGGAGTGGGTCGGTGAAGTTCTGAAACTTGTGACGTTCAGGTGGTGAGACTAAATGATCACGCTGGTTCCTGTTAAAGTCTATGGGTAACAAAAGGAGCAGTTTCTTAGCTCATAGCCATGAGCCTCTTAAGCCAGTGGACCCAAAAGCTCTCTATGTAGCTTTTTTCAGGGTCAAACTTTAAAAAACAAACAAACAAACAAAAAACCAGGCTGCTGCTTGCCTCTCTTCCGGCTTCTTAAGGCTTGCCTCTACGCTGGAGTAATGCACTTTACACAAGTGTGATTTCTAAAGTACACTAATGTGTTGCACATTAACTAGCCCAGGTAATCCCAGGTGCTGTGCTTTAACGTAATGCTGTTTGAAACACGTAGGGAACCATTAGTGAGCACCAGTAGGGTCTACATGGACCACTTAATGCACAACACATTAATGAGTCTTAGAAATCACACCTGTTACCCCACCATGTAGACAAACCCTGGCTCAGTTTCTAGATTGTCTTTTCTCAGTTTCAATGTGTTCTGTCACCCATCTCCCCTCTCTTCTCCAAACACAATATGCAGCAAGAAATCCCTTTACCCTCTCAGCCCAATAGCCCAAACTCCTGAGCAGGTTGGGTTCAAAACCCCCCATTTTGGGTTAGGTGTTGACAAGCAAGGCTTCTTAATTCATGCTGTGCATTTAAAACTCTTTGGTAAAGTATAAGCGATTCTCCAGCTAGAACTTGTCTGTGTGGGGATGTTACCTCAGATTACTTTGTTCATTTTTAGGAAACAATATTATTAACTGTCTCAAAATGAAGTACATCCAATACTGATTATGCCTGTTTAAAATGGTACTTCTATTGTTAATCATTATGTCCATACAACTCTGGGCTTATTTGAATTAACCTTGCAGCATTCTGGGAAGATATCCCATGGTCCAGCGTTCCACAGTTCAGCAATTTCTCGCAGTGCACTCTATGGGGTGCCTTCCAGAACTGACAGGAATTCTGGGAGTTAGAGTCAAATTAACAAACTCCTAAGATTACTCTCCATGTCTGTAGTTTGCCAGTGCCATTTGTAAACAGCTGTCAGGTAGCATGGACACCACAGTGCCAAGTGCAACTATCATGACGGTCACTAATACGAACAGGATGATGCACACATATTGGCAGTCACACAGCTGGATGGATTTGGCTTGAAGGCTTCGGATGCCACAATGATATGGCTACAGGTGGAGGAGAAGCAGGAGGATGAAACTGAGCAATTACTTCTGCAGGGGCATTTATCTGGCACAGCTTTAGCTGGTAGAGCCATGCTTCTGGGCTCAGTCAGTCAGTGCTGATCGGTGAGACAGGACACTGACACAGAATGGGGATGACTAGCAAGGGCACATAATACTTACTGATAGAGCTCCGCATCTGCAGCATTTTCAGGCTGGCTGCCAGCAGAGCTGTCCTCCACAGCTGTTTCAGTTTGCTTGTCTGCATGAGATTCATGTAATCTCTGAATCTGCTGTGTCGTATATTTCTTAGCTGCCCAGGAAAAATCTCCTGTGGTCAGACTCCATGGTATAAGTGGGGTCACGGTTGCCTTCTGTGGAGTCTTGGGTGCTTGGCATGCTGTCTTGGTGCTTGCTGTGTTGCTTTCTTGATAATTGTCCATCATATCATTCTTGGGTGTTGCGGTGACATTGCTTGCAAACATGCACTCCCAAGCACCAGCATTTAAATGGAGAAGTGACAATCAGTCATGATCCTGGAGCAGTGGAGGGCACACAAGTACAAAGACTGGCCAATCCTGGTGTGAAGCAATGCAGTATGGGACAACAGTGGAAGGACTGCCAGCAGTAGAGTACTTAGGAGTGAGTTTAAAAGTTGCAGGCACAAGTATTCATGGAAATTCATACGTAAGAATAACTGGACAAGAAAAGTTCTTACAAACACATCCTATCAGGGAGTAGAGAGACCATACCTTGTGAGTCCTGTGGCACCTTATAGACTAACAGACATTTTGGAGCATGAGCTTTCGTGGGTGAATACCCACTTCGTCGGATGCATGTAGTGGAAATTTCCAGGGGCAGGTATATATATGCAAGCAAGAAGCAAGCTAGAGATAACGAGGCTAGTTCAGTCAGGGAGGATGAGGCCCTCTTCTAGCAGCTGAGGTGTGAAAACCGAGGGAGGAGAAACTGGTTTTGTAGTTGGCAAGCCATTCACAGTCTTTGTTTAATCCTGAGCTGATGGTGTCAAATTTGCAGATGAACTGAAGCTCAGCAGTTTCTCTTTGAAGTCTGGTCCTGAAGTTTTTTTGCTGCAGGATGGCCACCTTAAGATCTGTTATTGTGTGGCCAGGGAGGCTGAAGTGTTCTCCTACAGGTTTTTGTATATTGCCATTCCTAATATCTGATTTGTGTCCATTTATCCTTTTCTGTAGAGACTGTCCAGTTTGGCCGATGTACATAGCAGAGGGGCATTGCTAGCATGTGATGGCGTACATTATATTGGTGGACGTGCAGGTGAATGAACTGGTGATGGTGTGGCTGATCTGGTTAGGTCCTGTGATGGTGTCGCTGGTGTAGATATGTGGGCAGAGTTGGCATCGAGGTTTGTTGCATGGATTGGCTCCTGAGTTTGAGTTACTATGGTGCAGTGTGCAGTTATAACTCAGGAACCAATCCATGCAACAAACCTCAATGCCAACCCTGCCCACATATCTACACCAGCAACACCATCACAGGACCTAACCAGATCAGCCACACCATCACCGGTTCATTCACCTGCACATCCACCAATGTAATATACGCCATCACATGCCAGCAATGCCCCCTCTGCTATGTACATTGGCCAAACTGGACAGTCTCTACGGAAAAGGATAAATGGACACAAATCAGATATTAGGAATGGCAGCATACAAAAACTTGTAGGAGAACACTTCAACCTCCCTGGCCACACAATAACAGATCTTAAGGTGGCCATCCTGCAGCAAAAAAACGTCAGGACCAGACTTCAAAGAGAAACTGCTGAGCTTCAGTTCATCTGCAAATTTGACACCATCAGCTCAGGATTAAACAAAGACTGTGAATGGCTTGCCAACTACAAAACCAGTTTCTCCTCCCTCGGTTTTCACACCTCAGCTGCTAGAAGAGGGCCTCATCCTCCCTGACTGAACTGGCCTTGTTATCTCTAGCCTGCTTGTTGCTTGCATATATATACCTGCCCCTGGAGATTTCCACTATATGCATCCGACGAAGTGGGTATTCACCCATAAAAGCTCATGCTCCAAAACGTCTGTCAGTCTATAAGGTGCCACAGAACTCTGCTGCGTTTACAGATCCAGACTAATACGGCTAGCCCTCTGATACTTCATACTTTGTGACTGATCTAATTAATCACAGCTAGCCAATGAGCTCAGTTGTTTGCAAAAAGCTATATGCTATCAATTCACAGAGGATTTTTTAAAAAGCGGAGAAATCACCATCTGTTTTTACATATTCTGTAAACAAAGAAAGATTCTAAATCCAAATAAATTCATCATGAATTATTTGCTCAATTCTAGTTACAGACTTCAGTCTGAAGGGCAGTTGTGTTTTCCTCAAAAGGAAGATATAACCAAGATGCTCCATCCTACAGATTCTGTGGTAAGTTTCTATAAGTCCCCTGCATTCTGCTGGAGACTGTGCAGCAGTTTCAGATGGAATTTTAAAAAATTCCAAGTTTTTATTGCGCATGAAAATTAACAGAACAATTATTATATCACCTCTGCTATTTAATTTGATCTTAAAGTCAGTTTATTTTTCACTAACCCTTTTTTTTTTAAATGTCCATGTGCTACAGAATTCAGCGTTCACTTCTGTAATGCAGTTATGTTTTAGTCATCAGGTAGAAGCAGTTGCATTAGGGATGTGAACTTCTGGCACTTTGAAAGGTGTGGGAGGCAGTTTTAGAGGTGGGGGATAAACACATTAGCTGGAATGAAAATGATCAGCAATTAAATGGTTAATGTCAATTAAAATTGTACAGTTATATTTCAAAGTTAACGCTCCATTGAGATGAACGGAACATTTCCTATTTCTCAGAGCTATTTTAGGCTGTCAGCACACTCAAGCAGGCATCACTGCTTTCTTTACCACCAAGCGCCTAGAAACTTGATTTTGGAGCACAATTCTGAATCAAGGCACCTTATAAACTAACAGACGTTTTGGAGCATGAGATTTCGTGGATGCATCTGAGGAAGTGGGCATTCACCCACGAAATCTCATGCTCCAAAACGTCTTGTTAGTCTATAAGGTGCCACAGGATTCTTTGCTGCTTTTACAGATCCAGACTAACATGGCTACCCCTCTGATACCTGAATCAAGGCAGGATTCTGCAGTAAATTCCAAGGATACATAGTTGCAGAGGGCAAGGGACCCTAAGAACAACTCTTACAAAGTTTTTTTTTTTTAAAATGCAAAAATGCCTGAATTAGAGCCCTGTGCAGGACCCGCGTAAAGCCCTGCAGTGAGACTGGGATCTCGCAGGTCCCTCAGTAACCACTGCCATAATAGTGGGAGTAGGATTAAATAACAGTCCCGCACAGGGCTCTAGCCTGAGCCCTATTTATACAAATGCTTACAACCCCAATAGCGGTGAGGCAGTTGAAAATTAGTACTAGTTTTCTTAGTGTTTTGAAGGCCTAGATTCATAGCCATTCTTATTAACATACTCTGACACACATGTAGGTGTTAGTATCTTAAAAATAAACTAGTGTCTAGCTGTGATTTACATGGACATGATTAAAAAGCTGGATATCATTAAAAAGCTATGTTCATTAAATTTACAGATAAGGCTCTGCTGTTGTTTCAATGAAAACAAAAACAAACCAATCTGTTTACGGGGAATTACTACTCAACAATGCAAATTCATTCTGTGCAAAAACTTGGCAGGTAGGGTTATAGTTTAAAAACTATGCATGTGCATTTGTGCACCCAATTAGTATATGCAGTTACTGTGACTGCACATGCAAATCATGTTTCCAGCATGCACAAATGAGGTAATTAAACATGCAAAATAGGCATGTAAATGAGCTGTTCTGAAAATCTGGCCAATAAAGTTCCAGCCCAAAATTCCAAATAATTTTATAAGAAAGAAGTCCATAATGTGGACAAGATGACAACAACTTTGGCAGATATCCAGCGAAACCCTTCAGCACACGTTTAACTTTTAGCCCATGAGTAATTCCATTGACTCTAATAGGACTACTCACGCTTAAACCTGGATAGGATTGGGGCCACAGCATTCAGCACCTTGCACATCAGCCCTTATTACATGGGCTATGTCAGAGGGGAAAATAATAGAATTATCCAAACGTTAGCTACTGTATATGAACATTATTCTCCATCAAAAATTATAAAAACCTCAGAAAGCAAAACTTCACTGTAAGTCAAGCACATCTCTCTTCATGTAAACATAGAGATATGGACTATTCTACAGACTGGGAATATAACCCAAGAATTTAGTCATAAAACTTTATATAAAAACTCTCATAAGGAGGAGGTTCTCATATCTCTGTTTACCTTTTACAGCCCAGTATTATTCCCACATTTTCCTAATTAGGCTATCTATACAAAAATGGATACGTTCACTGGAGGGAAGTAATCTTTGACAAATTAAGCCTATTCTTCTAAATAAAATAGTAGCAAATAAAATCAAAAACTGTTTGCAATACAATAAACTCTCAGACATTCCTTGCTTATATAGATATCAAGATAATACGTCAAAATGAGTCCTCCCCCCAAAAAAAGGTGAATTTAGGAAAATTTTCAGCAGTTCAACTCTGATCTACTGTTGCCTCAGGTATTTAGCACAACCACGTTATACAAACTCCTAAATATGTAAACACAATATGTGAGGAAAGTCATATTTGAGTAAAGGACCAGATGTGTTTGTATTTTTAATTTAACAATCATTTTGATCAATTCAACACTAAACATGCATTACCAAGAACGTACCGCATTAAGATTTTCTTGTTAGAAAATTCTATAAAACATCAAATAATAGGCTGTTTTGTTGGTCTCTGATCAGCACTCTCTAGAATGCTGTACATTTCTGCTATTCAAATGAAGGTGGTGAGATTTTTACCATATTATAGGAACAGACTTTCTAAAAACATAAATAAAAGAAAATGGGACATAGTTAACTTACTTCCGTACATGACTACAAAACAATTGTTTTTGTGTAGGCCCTACATTATATCTTCTGCAACTTCCTCATCAATGGAATGATACACTTTTTAAAAAGAACTTAGAATTCAGAGACAATTCCCTCAGAGTAACATATAAAAATAGACTGTCTAGAATCTAAATTAAATTATTGATAGAGTCCCTGTAATTCTGGGCAGGATTTTCCATTAGTTAAAACAGTGTATCACTCAATTTACTTTTCATTCCAATACTACTCTTTTTCCAATTTAGAGGGTGTTTTTTTTGAAACCATTTATTTATTTAGGGAGTTTTAACAAGGTTACAAGTCCCTGCCACGTAGCTATAAAAGACAATGCAATAATCATTACAATGGTGAGCTTTTGTTCAAAGAAACATGAGCTACCTACTACTGAAAGTGAAGCCGCCTACCCTCTTCCTCCCTATCCCTTCCTAAACCCCAACACTAATTGTGTAAGCAGTGAAGAAATCTGAACTGAACAAACAGTTGCTGAGATTTTTTTGTGATTCTGTAATTAATGATCCTACTCTACCTATTCTCCTACATCTTCGCAGATAATCTACACTTGGAGCTAGGGCTGTGACTCCCAGTTTGCACAGATATACGTGTGAGCTCTCACCAAGCTAGCATGCTAGAAAGCAGAGTAGCTGCAGCAGCATGGGCAGAAGCATGGGCTAGCCATCCTGAGTACAAACCTGCCTGGACCCTACGTGTATGTCTACACTGCAATTAGACACCAGTGGCTGGCATGTGCCAGCTGACTTGGGCTCACAGGGCTCAGGCTAAGGGGCTGTTTAATTGTGGTATAGAAGTTTGGGCTCAGGCTGGAGCTCTAGCTCTGGGACACTCCCACCTTGCAACCCAAGTCAGCCAGCACAGGCCAGCTATGGGGTTTTTATTGCAGTGTGGACATACCCTGTGGGTACATATTTGGGGCAGCTAGCCCATGATGCCTCTCGTCACTTTCTGTGCTACTGCGGCTACGCTACTATTTTTAGCATGCTAGCTCAATGAGAGCTATTGCGAGTATCTGTCTATTCAAGCTGGGAAATACACCAGTAGCCACTTACCATAGAACCATTACCATAGTATCTGAATACCTCACAACTCCTCTACGAGGTAGGGAAGTTCTCTTATCCCCAGATGGGGAACTGAAGGACGGACAGACTAAGTGGCTTGCCCAAGGTCACACAGGAAGTCTTTGGCAGAGCAAGGTTTTGAAAGCAGGCTCAAGTCTCAGGCTAGTGTCTGAGCCACTGGGCCATCCCTCCTTTCTTTCCAGCGAAGGTACAGACATCTGCTTCTTGCAACTTTCACGGCTGTCACAGTTTCCAATGATTAACTGATTAAATCTAGAACAAAAATATCTAGACTAAACAACCCCATAATTTGGAAGAGTTTGGAACATAATCCTAAATGGAATTCAAAGCCATTTCTTTTTTATTCAGTGTGATATGACCAAGTTCTTGTATAGTCCTGACCACTCAAAATTCCTTGCCACTTACAAATTTGTCATTACTATACAAAAATGAGCAAGTAACCCCCATTCCAATTTAGAGGGAAATAAACTTGTGTTCTAGCAATGCTGGAGGGAGAATCCTGAAATTAAGCGTAACACTTGGGCAACATCTACATCAGGGGTCGGCAGCCCTTTGAAAGTAGTATGCCGTCTTCAATTATTCACTCTAATTTAAAGGTTTTGCATGCCAGTAATAAATACATTTTAACATTTTTAGAAGGTCTCTTTCTATACATTTATAATATATAACTAAACTATTGTTATATGTAAAGTAAATAAGGTTTTTAAAATGTTTAAGAAGCTTCGTTTAAAATTAAATTAAAATGCAGAGTCCCTTGGAGCAGTGGCCAGGACCCAGGCAGTGTGAGTGCCACTGAAAAATCAGCTCATGTGCCATAGGTTGCCTACCCCAATCTACATTATGAGCTAGGGATGCGATTCCCAGCTCATATAGACGTACTCACACTGGCCAGATGAGAGCTAGCAGAGTATAAATAGCAGCACAGCCACAGTAGCATGGGCAGCGGCATCACAGTTTAGCTGTGCCAAGTACAAACCCACCTGAGACCCATGGGTACACACTCAGGATGGCTAAAGTTTTCAAAAAGGAGCCTAAGGGAGCAAGATGCCCTACTTCCTATTGAAATTCACTGGGAGTTGAGCACCTAACTTCCTCAGAGTCTTCGGACAATCCTAGCCCTGTATGTTAGGAGTTGCTCATACTGGTCCGAAGGATGTTTCAGAGATGAAAATTGTGGGCACATTTCCTTATTATGTTCAGTCTCTATATCTTTATATAGCATGGGTTTGTCGCTGTCAAGCGGATGCAATTTCTTGCTTACTTCTGTGCAATAGAGAGCAGCTATATCATGATCAATGATACAGGAGAATTTAAAAAAAACCAAAAAACACAACAACAACAACGAGATGGCCAGCTAGTCCCATTAAACATCCTTTGCAACCTGAAATCAAAACTTTTGTACAGAGATGTAGGTCTAAATATGCTGATTCTACTGCTGTTAAGAAACACTCCTCTTCTTGAGCTAACTGGTGAAGCCATTGTTGCTACCACATTTTTACTGAGATGAGGCAGTTGGATAAGAGGTCACACAAACCTGACAGCCATCAGCTATGCTCAGAGTGCATTTCCCGCCACAGGAGGAGTTCTGATACTTGTGAATGGTTCCTAGACAAGCTACCATGCTGGATTACTGCTGGGGGAGGGATCAAGGATTGAACAAGACTTATAGCAGGTGGAACTCAAGCTGCCATGCAGGTCAGGCATGAACAGGCCACTCATCATATTTTAGAAACTATCATTTCTTTAAGGAAATTTTATCTGCAATGACAGTTAGATGGCACAAGCCAACTCTCTTAAGCCAGAAGCATCAAAATGCTTCTACTGTTGGGCAAAATTCATCCCCATGCATGTGGCGATCACAAGGGCTACTTAAGTTTCAATTAACCCTTATTTTGAGTGCCTGAGTGGTGGTGGCCCTCTGTACAATGGTAAGTTTCATCCATTAGACCATTCTCGTCCCTGTTTAAAACATCCTGAAGATTTAAGTACAATAAAGTTAGTTCAGTTACAAATAATGGCCACTAACATAGTCAAGATGAAACATGCCACATCCTCTGACATGTAAGAGGAGAGAAATAATTGCACTTAAACTGTTAAGCAGCAAGTACATGAGCAAGCACAGTGTTCAAATGTGTTCTAGAAGAGTCGAGAGAAATTTGTAATTATTAACCTCAAACTATACAATTGAGAAGGTATATTTTTTCCTGGTACAGGATGCAGTCATCTTTAAAATCTCAATTCTGATTTTTTTTAAACCTACTACTGTTACAAGTAACACTTAAGTTTAATAAAACCGAAAGAGATTAGTGCGGAAAATTCTCTAGCTTTTTAGATTGGTTCTTTTATACATTTGACAGCACATTTTAAAGAGTCAGTTTCATTCTTTTCTCTGAACAGACAGCTTCTCCTGTTTTGTGTGAGTCTTTCGCAGCGCACCAGAGAAAATTTTTTTTTTTTAAATAGGAAAATGTGTTAGTAAAAAAACAAAAGGAGAAGATGATTCTGGAACTGGTAAAGTAAACTCTAAACAAGGTTTAACTCTACATTTGTAACTGATTAGATTTAAAGTTGATGCAGTTCCACTGATACATCTCATGTTAAAACAAAACAAACCAAACAACTAAACTTCTATGGACACAGATCTCTGAAGAGGAATTCAGAAGGGACAGACAAGACAGCACACTGAGAAACCAATACATTTACTAATGGATCCAGAGCCAGCTCTAAAACTTGAGCAATGAAGTGGCAGAAGAGATTCAGTTAAAATAGCAGCAAAGAATCCTGTGGTACCTTATAGACTAACAGACGTTTTGGAGCATAAGCTTTCGTGGGTGAATACCCACTTCTTCAGATGCATGTGGTGGAAATATCCAGGGGCAGGTATATATATGCTAGCAAGCAAGCTAGAGATAACGAGGTCAGTTCAATCAGGGAGGATGAGGCCCTGTTCTAGTAGTTGAGGTGTGAAAACCAAGAGAGTTAAAATAGGGCATTCCATTGGAGAAATATACATAAAATCAGAAATTTCCACTTCTGAGAAATATGTAATATGTACAAGCTCTATTTTTCAATTCAAAGGCATAAATTATTTGTAAGAAATAATTAACATACTTTCTTCTAACATTCAGTAAACCTTTATCATACTAAATAACGATACCCTCACAGTGGAGTGGCTCTATAAGCTAACGCTACAGTCTGCAGAACTCAGGTTCTCCAATGTGTAAACTGTCTAGCTAGAATTAGGGTTGCCAGGTGTCCAGTTTTCGACCGGAATACTCAGTCAAAAAGGGACCCTAGTGGCTCTGGTCAGCACCGCTGACCAGGCTAAAAAAGTCTGGGGCCCCGGAACTCCACACACTGACCCCGCCCCAAGCACCAACTCCACACTCCCAATGGCTGGGAATTGTGGCCAATGGGCGCTGGGGGGCTGGAGGGGGCGGTGCCTGTGGGTGAGAGCAGTGCACGGAGCCTCGTGGCCTCCCCACTTAGGAGCCTGGTCTGTTGGCTGCTTCCAGGGATCAGTGCTAAGCCTGGCCGGGCAGGGAGCCTGCTTTAGCCCTGCTGCACAGATGACCGGGAGCTGTCTGATGTAAGCCCATGCCCCAAGCCCAGCCCTGAACTCGCCCCCAACCCAGAACCCCCTCCTGCACCCCAAACCCCTCATTCCCAGGCCCACCATAGAGCCTGCACCCCCAGCCAGAACTCTCACCCCCCCCCAACCTCCTGCCTCAGCCCAGAGCCCCCTCTTGCACTCCAAACCCCTCAGCCATAGCACAGAGCACCCTCCTGCATGCCAAATCCCTCATCCCCAGCCCCACGCCAGAGGCCTTGCCCTCTCCCTCCCCCCACATCCCAACCTTCTAGCCCAGCCCAGAGCCCCCTCCTTCACCATGAACCCCTCATTTTTGCTCCACCCCAGAACCAGCACCCCCATCCCAGAGCTCATACTCTCTCACACCCCCCAACCCCCTGCTTCAGCCCAGAGCCCCCTCCCATACTGTGAATCCCTCTGTTCCAGCCCAGAGCCCCTTCCTGCACCCCAAACCTTTCATCCCTCGCCCACCAGAGCCCACACCCCCACCTGGAGACCTCACCCACTCCTGCATCCCAACCCACTGCATCAGCACGGAGCCTCCTTCTGCACCCTGAACATCTCATTTCTGGCCCCACCCCAGAGCCTGCATCCCCAGCCTGAGCCCTCACCCCCTCCCATACCACAACCCCGAGCCAGCCCAGTGAAAATGAACGCGTGAGGGTGGGGAGAGCAAGCAACGGGGGGGGGGGTGGAGTGAGCACGGGCAGGGCAAGGGTATTTGGTTTTGTGCAAGTAGAAAGTTGGTAACCCCCAGCTAGGATTCACTTCTCATGTAGCAAGTGAACAGATCAACCCCTTATACTGTTATTGTTTGCACTTGTCTGGTGAACTGGATATTTACCTTTTTTGGGAAGGCTGCCCGGAAATGATATCACAAGACCAGTTAATTATAATAGCTTCCCTGTGTCCAGGCTTTAAACCATACATATTTACTTGGGATACTTGTTTGAATAGGTGATATAGCCTCAACATAAAAGAAAAAGACAGCCATTTTAACTATGAAGTCCACAAGTCAATTAAGCAGGAAGAACTCAGAAACTACAGCAATGAATACTAGTAGAAGCAAACCTAGAAAACGGGTAATGTCCTCTAACCACCTTTCGCTCTGGCTGCTCCTGTCACAGTCCCTTTTTGCCAATATTTTCAAACACTGGTCCAACTATTCCACAACAAGAGGTGGCAAGCCTGACACTGTGAACACCAGATTTCAGAGGGAAAGTGCTCTAGTATTAGCCAGTAGGTCAGAAACCTCACATAAATGGTTTATTTAAATGGCCTTTGTCCCTGGGTGTTCTAAAACAATAGTTCTTAAATCTCTGGGTAGCATGGCAGATTTTCAGAAACTAGCAAAATGCACAGCCAAGAATTAGAGCCCTAGAACCAGTGGGCCACAACAACGGAGCAGAACAGTTGTCATAAGAATAGCATGCCCCCCTGGAGTACATTCTTTAGAGGAGCCCCAGTTGAGGGAGTCTCTTCCCCAAGCAATATGCTCATATCCAAATTACAATGAAGAAAAAAAACTGAGATATCAAATGGGTGTCAGTCTGTTTTCTCTTGAATACAATATTTCCCTCACTATTAACACCACAGCAATCTTGCTCCACAATTACCAGTTGAAAGAGTACATGCTATGGGCTATGGTGATTCTACTATTCTATATAGTAAAGACCCATGGAAGCAGTGAAGGTAAATAACATTTGTAGACTGCAATTTGCTTCAAGGACACATTGCACCTCTCCTTGAGAAGGTTCCTTATTATTTAGCAGTTCTCAAACAGAACACATCATAAGCAACACTTTTGTAGTACTTGATCAAACAGGTGAGTCATGAAACCTGTAAAAGTATTCTAATATTTACATAGAAATTTTAGTTCTGATGAAAGAAAATACTTTCATTTCTGACAACTTCAATGAAATAGTCAGTCATTCTGGGAAATCAACTAATTTTAGTTATGTTCTATTACTGTACTATTTTTGGTTACTGGATACAGTTTGATTATCTAATAATCCTGAAAGTCAAAAATATTCCCAACGCTAAAACAGGCCCGAAAGGTTGATTTTGGAACAGTAACAATCGGATTGCAGCCTGGGATCCGTGTTCCATTTTTCCTGCCCCATTGGCAAGTAATGTTGTGGGTTCTATCAAGAATCATAAAAGTAAACATGTGCTGGCATCAATGTCTGCAGTATATGACTGAATCATTTACAAATGTTCAGATGACCAGGATTTTAGAAATGGCTAAAGTTAACGACGTGGACCCTGATCCTACAAGGTAAGGTCCCACTGGTTTCTGAAGCCACCCTCTTCCCTGGGCTTCAGAGCCTGAGCTCCAGCCCAAGCTGCAACTTCAAAGTGCTAACTACACAGCTATTTTTAAAGTGCAAGTGCAAGTGCAAGCCCTAGTAGCCCAAGTCTATCAAACCAAGCTGAGAAGATCACTTCCATGGACTCCAAAACACTATGTAGACATAAATAGGTCAAATTCTTCCCTGATTTCAGTAGGGGTTGTAGCGATGACCTTGACTCAGGATCTTAGTTTTTCAAACACAATACAGATGTGCCTGACCTAAATACTCTAATGTCCACTGTGGTGCCCATTCAATTAAACTCCACAGTAGGAGGGGGAAAAATATATTTATGATTTAGTTTTACATTTCCTTTTCTGTATCACAGCAAACTAATTTTATCTACAAAAGCTTAAGTGGGCGTGCACTGCACTGGACACCAGCAAGAGTCTGCAATTATGGTTTTTAAGAGCATAACTAGTTCCAACTGCTAAACTTTTAGGTTAGCCTTGACTAGATCACTGGATGTTACAAGGTCTCTTCTTTCAGAGAATTAATTCTTGTTATAAAGTGCCAGGCATTGGATTTGCAAAGCACTATATTTACTAAATATATTTTCTAAACTCCTGGCAAACATCAGTGCAGAGATTTCACGTGAACAAGGTCTCCTCACAAGGGACGAGGTTATTGGCAAGCTACCATCTTAGAGGTGGTGACACTGACTTGCCGAGCCACGGTTCAAGGTGATGAGCTAATATCACAGCAGGGTCTGTCTTTAATGGAAGTTTTTCCCCCCCGAATCTACCACTCTCTCTAAAAACCTCTCATAATCCTGTTCATAAAGTTGGAGGGACATTACAATGCTGTTATTTTATGAGCTGCCAGTATCCTTTCATCTCTCCATTAGAAATCTATATTATAGTCAAACTGCCTTTCTGCTTATTGCATAGTTGTTATCTTCTCCTTCCTTAACAGAGTTTGCCATTGCTAACGGAGAGGTCTTGAACAAGGACATTAATTATTTCCTTCAGACAACTGTGATTTCTTTCGGGATTTAATCTATCTTCATCTGTATTCATAACATTGAGAGAAGAGTAGAATCCATCGGGAAAGAGGAGAAAAACGATATTGGGAAGAAAATATGTTGTACAAGCATCGTGTAATAATTCTATCTAATCATGCAATGCTTATTTTCCAAGTTATTTAAAATTTATCATAATTTTTGCTAGGCAATTTAATATTCTAATTTTACAATTTTGGAAAAGAGTCATTTATAAGTTCTTAACCCTTTCATTTATAGGTGATGATATTTTAGGATATTTTAAGTATCACATCTAAACAGACTTGTTTTTTAATAGTTGCCTTTTATCGCTTTTTCTTGAAATCATTTCTTCCTGTATGCAGCCTCTGCTTTACTCTTGCACTACTCCGTCCCACCACCTTTCCTGAAATAGTCTAGGATCCCAACTAAAATACACTCACGGCTTCAGAATTCTGAGAATCAAGCCAATGTTACTTTACTGTGAGCAAAGGACTGGGGATAGAAAAATGTGGCGTAATGTTATACACTGAAGACTTGCCTACATCTGTTTAAGTAATTATTTTAGTCAACTTTACTTGATCAGCCCAGCATTCATACACATGCAATTCACTAAAAACAGTCATGCCAACAGCACTGTGTTAATGGGAGGTCTAGAGATAATTACATTTGCTAACTTTTTTTCTGAAAGCTCACAAGGAGTCAGGTTTTCATTAAAAGTTGTTTTTAAACAAATATCTAAAAGGCTGATCCTATGCTTCTTGTAGAGTTATTTACATCTGTGCAAAGTGGGGACAACCCCAGTGCAGAACCCTACTAAGCTGGTTTGGTTTCACTTTACATCTTTTTTGAAAGGTGCAAGCGACTACACAAGGTACAAGGCAGTTGAGATCGCAAAGCTTAAATCTGTAAAGCGGAAATATATTCCAGCAAAGCTAAGCACTATATAGTTCTGACCAACAGGTGGATTCAAGATCATGCAAAATTTAATAGCACAATTTGTTGAAAGGTCTAGAATTCACAGTTAATGAAGTTAAGCTGAAGTCTTCTTCAATTTACTATACACATCACCAACACTGGGTCTACGTAAAGTTTTTATACTGGTACAACATCAGTTGGGGCTGTGATTTTTTTAACGATATGGGAGAGGGAATAAATTATACTGACAGCAGCACATTTATGCTGGTATAATCATATTCACATTAGGAAAGTTGTACTAGCACAGCTGAAGTGAAACAACTTGTGTGTCTAGGAAAGACCTAACATTTCTACAGGTAGGTAAGAAAAATGAATAAGTTACAGTTCATAGTGAGATAGTATGTAATATAATGGGGTTTTGAGGCACTAGAGAAATAGCTTTCTTGATGTTTAACCAATATGCATTAATCAGAATACACAAATTCCATTATAAGCTGTCCCGTTACAGTCACAATTTACTATTTGTATATTTAAATGCACATAGTTGTAGAAAAACTTTATAACAGAAGTCAGCCATTCATTAAAACAATATCTCAAGAGAATGTGGGCTCACTATGAAAAGTTATTAAACAATAAATAATTTAACAGTACAGGTTGGACATATTTATTGATCCAATTTGCTGCTGCACAGGCCATTATGTGAGTACAATAACAGGAGCAAGAATCTGTTGTCAGAATCTGATCCTGCTTCATTTTACTCCCATGAGGCTCCATTTGGTCACGAGGCTTTGTCTATGCACAGCAAACAGCTTGCAGGATCTGGGCCCTATTCATTGTACCCAAGCATTTATGCAGAGAAATAAAATAAAGGAAATACCTGTGGATATTTTTAAAAACTCATCTAAAAAGGTCTCTTTAGTTATTAATCCCTTCATTTTATATTAAGAAAAAAGGATGAAATTGGTAAATGTGATTTTTAAATCTGTTATGAATCTTGTCTTCTACAGATATTCTACTAGTTGAGGTATTTGTTGTTGTTTTCAAATTTCCTCCTAGTACCAAAAATTTTAAGTTGACAAAAATTTCAAAGTAGTACTTGGAAGCAGAGGGGTGGGTGGGTGGGTGTGTGTGTGTGTGTGAGAGAGAGAGAGAGAGCGCACTTTACCAGCAAGGGGGCAATGAGGCTCAAAAGCGGGAGTCAGTCAGCATGGTGATGCTGACTCATCCCCAGGGACTGGAAGGGCTGGGGAAGCCCCTTTTTCCTGAACCACGTGGCACAGCACCCACCCTCTCTCCCCTATAGCAAAATACCAGGTTTGGTCAGGACCTGCTGTGGGCATCACACTAGCTGCTCCTTTCTAGGGGGCCTGGGAAAGAATTTTTTTCCCTCCCCACCAGTTGGCCTAGGTGAAGTGGAGTTCACCTTCCCCACAGCAGGTTCAGGGAAGTCTTTGTTAAGGTGAGTAGGGAAGTGTCTATTCTGTCACAAATCATTATGTAAGGGGTGGGGTGGATGTGCAGTACAGGAACTCCATAAGGAAGGTATACACTGACAGGATAAATGGCGTAGGAAAGGACTTAAAAAGGAAGCATTGGTTAAAGGAGAAGAACAGGGGTGGGGGTTCCTATGACTGGTATGACAGGGAGCCAATCCCCCTTTCTTATAGCCCAACTTAACCCTTGTTTGAGGCAGGGGAGGGATGGTAAGGTCCCAGCAACGGGTTGGCTTGGGGGACTGGATGGAAAAAAACAGCAGGCTGGCGGAAGCCCCTGAAGGCAGATATTGAATGAACATGGAGTATCTGCACGGTATAATTTTTCTGTCCTAGGTATAGTCCCAGACATCTAATAATAAAGTTGCAGACTGATTAAAACCACATCAAGTGTCTCCTCTCCTCCTTTTAGTATAGCCAGACAATTGCCAATGTGTATTTAAAAAAAAAGGCTATTCCTATTCTGAGCTACCCAGGAGTTCAAATAAAGAAATGGTGTACTTTAAAAAGGGAAGCTATTTCTCAGCCAGAGGGCAAGGCACAACATTTTGGCAATTCTTGCCTTGGAGTGAAGACTGAATTGATTTGTACAATGAAAAGATGCCCTTTTATCAAGAGAAAATATAAAATTTTGTCAATTGGATTGAAGGACTAAGAGCCATTTTCCAAGAGGATCCTTTGGCAAGTTACTCTAGGGAGGAACGAAGCTCTAAAGGGATACAAACAGTTTAAACTCCCTATTTGGAGATTTAAGTGGACCTGGATGTGCATCCTTCTCTCAGCTTTGTTTCACCTGTGTAAAGGAGGACATTCCTCTGAAAGGTTCAATTTCTGCAATTTATAATCTGGCTTTGCTGAAGAAATTTAATAGAAAAACTAGAAAAAAAAAACACTTTTATCTACCCCTGTTCCACAAGCATATGTTCTTAAACAGGTGAATATTAACAATACTTAACATGCAGAAAGGTGATGTTGTAATACACAAAGACCCTCGTTTGATAATGTTTTAAAAGCAAAAAGACAATTATGAGGTGGTCTGATAGTATGTCTAACGAAAGCTGTAAAATTTAAAGAAATTCACCATAGTGATCTCTGCTGCCTCCCCACTGTACCTGGACCCAGTATACATCATGGTAAAGAAAGTGATCATCTGCAGGGCCTGCATTCTTTAAATGGAATTAAATGTTCCAAATTATGTATTTGAATAGGTTATCTGCAGTTAGTGCTAATGAAAAAAATATTAGCAAAAGTTCATAAAAAAAATTAAAAATGGAATCACTCTAAGCCTAGTAAAAAACTCACATTAGGACTGAGATTTTTCAAGTGCTGTATAAACATTGACTAGTTAAATCCTCACAACTTTCCTAGGAGAGCGGTTAAGTATTAAAGTACATCCAAGGTGTGGCATTATTTCAGTGTAACACATGCCTTCTGGCAGCTTATGCTTACATAATTATGACTGCTTCTCCTATCAACTTAATTCTTGTGAGGACAGATTGAGTATTCAAAAACACACCCAACCATGACAATACTGAACTTTACAAAATGGCATGGAATTGACGGAGTAATCCTACTGGACAACTAGCAACAGGAGCTGTGTACCTGGATACCTGGAATATGAAACTATGAACTGAAAAATTAAAATAACCATAGTCATGCTGAATGGAGATTATGGTGTACAAGTTTGTAGGTTGTGCCTCAGAGAACACGCCAGGTATCTATTTGACTTCGCCGCACGTTTATTATTATTTTCCCATTAACAGAGAGAGAGGAGAAAAAAAGGTCAACTGGGTATTTTCACCTCAGGCCATCAACTCTTACATCCAGTCATTAACATACAGGAAACGCCCAAAGTACTGATCCTCAATCATTACCTATCATCATACAGGGGAGTACCTTATTACACATCTATATTGACATCATCAGCACCAAATTTCAAATACAATTCCTTTCAATTTTAAAAGTTCTTCGCAGTATCAAGAGATTCTCTGGGTACAGTGAGGTCCACCTTTGGGCCAAGCTGATATCTTCTGAAATCCAGAAGCTGCAATTTAATAACTTCCTATTTTTCTGCAGCTTAAAGACATATTCAGGGCATTTTAGAATATTAGTAACAACGTACTGAAGACTGAGGAGGAAATAAGTTGTTGGCACCCAGCCAGAGGTTGTCATGTAACACCAAAGATTCTTGAAGGTAGAGTACTTAAAGAATTCAAAAAAGGTTCCTTGCATTAAACGAGGCACCACTATTCTATTTCTCCTAAAATTATACAGCCCCTATTTGGCTCTGTAAAAGGTTTACAGGTTTACTCCTGGGCTCCCACAATCCAACTATGAGGAACAGCATTCAAATGGTCTTAAGGGGTCAATCAAATGAGGTGATTTTCACTGAAGTCACTGGACACTCAGGATCTTGCAAGAATGGCACTAAGGGCCAGATTTTAAAAAGTATTTAGCTGCTTAAAGATACAGAAAGATGCCTAGTGGGATTTTCAGAAATGCCTACGTGCATAACTCTGACTACAAAATTTCTGCCTAGCTGCTACTTGTATCTCTAGGCACATAAATACCTTTAAAATCTGCCTTTTAGTATTTTTAAGCAAAGTACAGTTAAAATGTTTCTTTTTAAAAGACTTACAGAAATATTTGTACAGCAATTTGATCACTTCTTCCACAGCCAATTTTCAGCAGCCAAAGTTTGAAAGCAGATGATTTAACTAACCAAACTGGATGTATGAGTTGTAACTGGAACTGAAAGTTACACTCCAAGAAACCTAGATTAATTAGGTTTCCTCCATGGAAAAAGCCATGGATCTGTTATGAAAAAGCATTTAATGCCCAGACAATACCTTAGTACCCATTTTTATATACACATTTACAAATGAATAAAAGAAAAATCTACCTTTGGAGGGGAAATTCAAAAAGGCGACAGTATTTATTAATTTCTAAGTGGCTACCAATTTTAGGGAGATATAAAGCCATCTCAAAAAAACAACACAATGAAAAAGCAACCATAAACAACCCCCAAAATAAACATGTCATGTATTTACATTATATTCCCCAGAACCTCCTCCATTTTTGCCACAAAGAGGATTTCCACAAACTAAATGGATTCACCTCTGTTTTGTTGAAACTAAAGCCAGAGAGCTCTGAATCTGCTACATTAATTTTGGTGTCATGTTTACTTTGTACCCTAAAATTAAAGAGAGTTTGCAGTCATACTTTTTATTAAGTTCATGCATAGTTATTTTATAAAAAGTGTTAAGTGACTAATAACAATAAACAAATGTATTAAATCGTATATCTAGATCCTGCAAAACTATATTGCAAGCATGCTCAGAAATCTTGCTTCCCAGATAATTATCAACATTTATTTTATTTGGTTTTAAATGATTCAGAGTGCAATACAACAGTTCTAGTGGATAACTTTGTTAACCCAAGGAGGCGTTAACCCTAGGAAATATCATATGGTATGGTTCTGGATCCATGTATTAACAGCAAGAAGAGTAACAGATCACCGGCTGACTCAAATCCACCAAAATCTGCTACTGGCTGGTAATACACCATCATTCTCTTATCCTAGGGCAAACTAGATCTTCCCTCTTGATTATTAATTGTTCCTTGTTGTCACCTCAGACCTGCACATTCATCAACATCTAGATGGTTTGCAGTTGGATTATTATTCAAAATATAAAAGTGCACTCCTGGTAATCTCAAAGTATCTTCCATAAATTGGTCTAATAAAAGATATTACCTCACTCATCTTGTCTCTCAAAGAACCTTCCTATCCTTCAAAATGTCCGATTTTTACAAGCTCGCTTATGAGGGATGCAGAAGAGTAGGAAGATGTATTGTCATGAGATGCTGTGAATTTGCATTAGGTTTTTGTCTTTATTTGTATGACTGAAGGAAAGATTCTCATATTATATTGTTTCTTTCTCACTCGAATCTCAAAGTCAAAATGGAAGCCTCTTGTCAAAAGTGCCTAACTGGTCACCCAGCATATAAATACAATCATGAAACTTAACACAAAAGGTGCACAGCAATGAATGAATGCCACACTGTGAAGGAAATACATGGCTGGTACGTATTTCTCCCTTCCACAGACATGATGGTACAGCTACACTGTGATAAAAGACCTGTGCCATGGCAGTGGCAGGCCTAAGCTTGGGCTTCAGGGCTAAAAACTGTGAACAATTTGAAATACGTTGTGTATTAATGATTTGCGTACAAAATGAATCTGACTTCGCTACTTCTGACTCATGTAGAGTAAATCTCCTCTTATTATATTGATTCACAAAATAAGTAGGACTGTGCTTTTGACACCATCACCTTAGAAAGTGGACTGAAAACTAAGGCATTCAGTCAGGAGAGGATGAAGTGCATATTCTCTATAGTGAAACTTCTGGGGCAATTTAATTTGCTATATGATGACAGTAAGTTACTCAGAGTTCCAGATCACTGGATCAGAATTTGTTTTTTGTTTTTTTAAGTTAAAAAAAGCAGAAAGATTGTTCACGGGTGAACTTATTTTTTAGTTTAATTCCGAGACTTTAAATTTATTAAGCTTTAATTATGGGCGGGGCTGGTAGCAATGGCATAAAAATGCAGATGCACAAGACAGCTGAATTAAGGTTACACAGGCAACCTTAATTATGGCATTTCCTAATTTCTGACTGCTTGACTTTACAACCTTAATAATGTTCTTTTCACGTGGCTGTGTGTGTGATGATTATATTCATTTTAATTCAAAATAAATAAAACAATACAGGCCCTAAGATGATATAACTGCCAGTTCCTGCTCAAACCAGCTCTTTCAATATCAGCTTCAGCTTTCACCAAGCTATCCCTGCCTCTGAAGGTTTAGAACACTTGCTGCTCATACTGAAGCAGTTTTCCACATAGGAGATGGTAAGAATATAAAAAATAAAATAAAAAATACTGCTACTTAACCAGAAGAGAAGTGATTCTCAACTTTTTTTTCATTTGCAGACCCTAAAAAAATTTCAAATGGAGGTGCGGACCTCTTTGGAAATCTATTGTCTGTACATATAGTTGAATTCTTTTCAGTCAGTTTTCAGTCAAAGTTTTTTGCAGTTTCCAAAGACAGTCTGTGGACCGCCATGAGTCTGCAGGCCACAGGCTGCGAACCACTGAACTAGAGCACTGTCTAGCAGTACAGGCCCTAAATTTCACCTACATACCTCTAGTTTATGTTCTAGTTGGGAAGAGCTTCTGGATTCTAAATATTTTAAATGAACTTCAGTATACTATCAGTTTAGTAGTCTCAGTTAAATTTGTTCTGCAGCTGACATCAGTGATGCTAATGCATCAACAAAGAAATCAACAACACTCTCCATGTTAATTTAAAGCTCAATTAGAAACATAGGAAGTCAATATTTGTCAAATAAAGAAATACACAAACCAACCACTTTCCCACCCCTTGGGACTGAATTCTGCTCTCAGCTGCACGAAGGATAAAAGCAATTGACTTCATCTTTCACTGAAAGGAAAAAATACCCCTTTATTAAATAATCCTATGATTGTTTATACAGTGCTTTGAAAATATAAAGCACTACACAGGTGATAAATATTGGCCGTTTCAGAACACCAGTTCCAAACTTTCCACTGTCCATCCCATCTCTCATGAAACTCATCATTCACGCCCATCAGAAGGCATCTTATTTTCAACAACACCACTCACTTCATTTTTTAATGTTCCTGGATGTGCAGAAGTACTGTTGAGGTTGCCTGGCAACAAGTGAAACATATCAGAAAAAGAGAGGGTCCAGAATGAATGGAATAGAAAAATAGTTGCATCTAGTTTCACTACAGGAAACCAAGGGCCCCCAAATGTCACCTGCCAATCTGAATTTTGCTCAGTAAAGCAAAGATCCGGCAATCTGTTATGAATGAGGATAGACCTATATACATACAGCGTCCAACTGAAGTAATCAATAGGACTCCACATGTGCATTCATGTCCACCCACACAGAACAAATTGCAGGATCAGGGCCTAACTTCCACTTGCCTTAACAGTAACAGCAGTTTAGAATCCTGAAGACTTGCCCACTACGAATCATTGTACATATTACTTCCAGGAGTAACGTCAGTATTTAATAGACATCCTGGGGTTTTCACTCCCAGATTTAACAGAAGGGATGCTATGAAGAAGTCTATAGCTTTACAAAATGAAGAGCTGCTACAGTGATTCTGTTTATGACTCGAATGACTAGGACCTTAATCTTCTTTTGGGATGGCTAAGGGAAAATAACCCATTGCTGTTTCAAGTCTACACACTTGATAGCAAAAAGTAATTGGTTTTAAAAATGTTCGTTTCCCATGGCAAAGGTCTAAGAATGTTTCTTCCTTTTATCTCCACCTCTTTTTTCTTCCTTCATTCCTCTTATGTTTCCAAGGCACCAGATGTTGTAGAAAGAAAAGAAATTTGACCACAAAATTCTGCTCATGCTCTTGCAACATACTTTGAGGTGCTACAAAGAATGCAAAATGGTCAAAACCACTTTACTAAACGTAATCATTTTCACATCTCTTCTACCTTCTTACCTTCAACTGTGGTAAGGATAGGATCACTGGTCTTTACATAGCACAATGAGATCCTCTGATGAAAGACATTACGTAGGAATTAAGTATTACTTCCGGGCTGTCCAATGTAGGTAAAGACAAAACACAGAAGCAATATGGAATATTCTAGATTCTCATAAACCTTAAGTATCGGTAATAAAATAAATGAAGGCAAATAAAGCTTGATTTTTTTAAAAACAGTAATCTTTTTTGCATCACATTTCTACAATATTTTAAAATTTTTTCTAGATATATTATAGGCAAGACTGGTTTATTACTAAGGTTGCCTGACAACTCTTTACTGCAAAACTCTGTTTTCAGTTGCTTGTAACTTTGTACGGGCTGAAATTTTCTTTCCATGCCAGGTGTCTGCCTCAAGCTGATTTTTTTTTCTGAAAATTTCAGCCAGAAGAGTTCAGCCATATGAGTTGAGGCTGGAGAAGGTATGTTGTTTTTCAATATTAAAAAAAATTCTGGCAACCTTTGGACAGCTCTAGTGCCCCCATGCTTTAGAGCTAGGAATTGAAATACGGCAAGATTGGGGTGGTCTTTGTGCGAGGGAAATGCTTTTTGCTGGCCCTATTAAAATCCACCCAAATTTGGCCAAGGTATTAGCTTTTGGGGGAGTGGAGAATCTCGCAGTTTGCACATGCTCAGTTGAGACTTGCTAGAGTTTAACTATTAAAAGCTGAAGATTCCCTCACTGAACATGCTTGACCCTCACATAACTCCTACTGCAGACTGCATATGTGCCATCCCTACAATGTGACTGAGCATGCTCCCTCCAGCCAAGGCTATAGGGACAAAGCTGGACTTTCCCTGTGACAGCGGCTGTGGGCCAGGATGGGGTTGTTCACAGAACAGACCTGTCCTTGGAATGAATCAGGGTTATGTAGTGAAGGAGATTTGTCTCTAGGTAGGGACCTACCAAATTCACAGCCATGAATAACGCACCACAGATTGTGAAACCTGGTCTCCCACCATGAAATCTGATCTTTTATGTGCTTTTACTCTATATTAGGCAGATTTTTTGGGGAGACCAGCATTTCTCAAATTGGGGGTCCTGACCCAAAAGGGAGTTGCATGGGAATCACAAGGTTTATTTTAGGGACGATCGTGGTATTTCCACCCTTACTTCTGCGCTGCCTTGAGAGCTGGGCAGCCGGAGAGCGACAGCTGTTGGCCAGGTGCCCACCTCTGAAGGCAGCACCCCAACAGCAGCAGTGCAGAGGTAAGTATGGCAATACCATACTGTGCCACCCTTATTTCTGCGCTGCTGCCTTCACAGCAGGGCAGCTGGAGAATGGCAGCTGCTGACTGAGGGCCCAGCTCTGCAGGCAACAGTGCAGAAGTAAGGGTGGCAATACCATACCATGCCATCCTTACTTCTGCGCTGCTGCTGCTGGCGGCAGCTCGGCCTTCAGAGCTGGGATTCCAGCCAGCAGTCGCCGCTCTCCAGCTCCCCAGAATGCAGAAGCATATAAGTAAGAATAGCAGCGCATAAGTAAGGGTAGCAATACTGCAAAAAACAAAAAACCCATAACCCCAAAACCTGACCCATAACCCCACAACTCCTTTTTTGGGTCAGGACCCTTACAAATAAAATAGCTGAAATCAAGAAATCTATGATTTTTTTAAATCCTATAACTGTGAAATTGGTAGGGCCCTAGCTATAGAAGTTGAAAGGTGAGTCATCAATGAGGCAGGATTCCTGTGGGAAAAACAGTTGATTATGTACTTAAATGACTATAAATATTGCATATACACAATGGGGCCAACTTAAGGTTGCATAGGCAACTTTACTTCTGGAATTTACTAAGTTCTGACTGCTTGACTTTTCAACATTAACAATGTTCTTTTAATGTAATTTTTTGGTAATATTTATTTGTGGTACATATTTTTCCTTGATAGTTCTGCCTATTCTGAACCAAGTTTCTTCCTTTGAGTCAGCCATCCAAAACGGTCATGTCTTACAACTCATCTGTTTTACTTTTAAAAATAAAAAAGTTATCTATTTTTCTCAAACTATTTTGTTACACTCAGATTTGTCTAGTGAAGCTTTAGCCTTTCCTACCTCAAATTCTGAAAATACAAACTCTTAGAAATAATTGAAAAACACATTTTTGTCAATATAATTCAATCACTGACCATTCAGCCAAAATTACAAAAATGAGAGTTATTGCCATAAATCAGAACCTCCACAAGGCTGAGCAATATACTTAACATTTTTTGCAGCAAGTGAAGTACAAGACATAGGAAACAGTGTACCTAAATGGACACTGACCTATGGGGATGTTTTTTTCAAACCTTAAAAATACCCTCCTGTTTCACAAAATAGATGAAGGGAGCAGGATGTCTAGAAGTCACAATGGACCCAGAGCCAAGTACACCATTCTGATACATAATGGAGAGCAGAACTGGCCCATGGATTCTACTGCCAGCTCTTCCACCAACCTACTGAGTGACCTTGAGTAATTCACTTATCCTCATTTTACGGGTAAGAAAACAGAAGCGCAAAGAGGTTAACACTTACTTTGCATTAAAAAGTGCTTTGAGAACCTTACAGATCTATATTACTAGTATGTATTCACTTTACAGATGCAGAAAATAAAAAAGTACAAAAATTATATATTTAATATGACTAAAGCATTTTTCAATTAACTGATATTTGAAACCTATTGCTTTACAGTTAGGGAGTTTTGCTTATATTTTAACAATATTATTACATACTAGATATATATTTGGGTCTTTACTTAAAATGGCTGTAAAGAGTTGAGCTAGAATACAAAATATCTAAGTTATTCTACCAGTCACTCAATGTAATTAAATTAATTCATGAAATGAATTAAGTAGTTTCATTTTTCCACAGTATTGACATGGTAAATCAAACTTGGCTACCATGTTTATTTTTAAACTACTTAAATCAAGGTTAAAAGAAATAGATATACGCACAGTTTGCTGAACTTACATCGTGTATGCAAGTGTCCCATTACACCGTCTATAAAAAACCGAAGGGAAAATAAAAAACCAAGAGAGATAAAAATAGACCATCGTCCCATATGCGAGCCTAGGAAAGCAGCCTACTGCAATCAAAACCACAACGTTCTACACAAATGTTTTCTATTGAATCTAAACATTTTCTAAAAATTTCTATTTAGAATCAAAATAATCTCTTAATAGCTGAAGTACAACATTAAAGTGTATTCGTGTGCATGTGGAACCTGTATCTAGGGACAGTATTTGAATCATAATAGTTAAAAAGGCAGTGACAAAATCATAAGAATAAATTGTATGGAAAATCCCTTAGCTAGCTATTAGGCTGCTATTCAGGGCTAAATGTGATGTCTCCCGAGATCATCTGAAGTCTCAGAAGGAAGATTCCACACCTCCACTGTTCCATTAGCTCAGTGCTCCTGGGAGTCTACAAAAGGTGCAGCAGGGACAGATGATTATTTTCTCGTGTCTCGACTAAAAATACAAGCGAACACAGTGACTTATTTAATAACCCTTTGGAGAATACAGTAAACAAAGAGGTAGCTAATCCATCAGGTCACAATCCTAATGCAAGAACATCTCACACAAAGCAGAATACCTGGTCAAGATATGCCACAATTATCTTGTTCAAAAAGTAGAGAATTTTGTCCAGTGGCTACCAAAAATGTATGTGTAAGTACTGTTGATTGTAAATAACTAGGCCAACTGTAAAGAGCACTCAATTATAATTAACTATGTACTTAGACCTAAATGCAAAACATATAACTAATGATTAAAAGGGGGTTGCTATTGTGAATGTATTAAATTAAGGTCTCATGTGTGCACCAGGAAGTCAAACCTCAACTATCTGAATAGAACAGGCGATATTGTATTATTCTGGGTAAATGAGGGAATTTTCAATGCAATTAATCCTTATCAGCGGACATGCCCTTGTTTTAGTTACTGAGATTTTTGGATGATTGAGGTTTGACTGTACAATTTATTTATTCTTAGCTCTGTCTCAGTTCTTCATTAGAGATGTGGCCTGCACAACCATTGTGATAGATCATAAGACAGAATATATCACAATGCCATTATATAAAGCCATGATACACCAACAGTTTGAATAGTGCATGCAGTTCTGGACGCCTGCTCTCAAAAAAGATATTAGAATTGGAAAAGGTGCAGACAAGGGCAACAAAAGTGATTAGGGGTATGGAACAGCTTCCACAAGAGGACTGATTAAAAAGACTGGGATTGTTGGAAAGGACAGATATGATAGCGATCTACAAAATCACAAATGGTATGGAGAAAGAGCATGAAGAGTTATTTACCCTTTCACATAATACATGAACCAGGAGTCACTCAATGAAATTTTTAATAGGCAGCAAGTTTAAAACAAACATAAGCATGTATTTCTTCACACAATGCACAGTCAGTCAACCAGTAGAACTTGGTGCCAGAGGACACTGTGAGGCCAAAAGTATAACTGGGTTCAAAAAATAGCTAAATAAGGGCTTGTCTACATCAGAAAGTTGCAGCGCTGGTGAGGGAGTTACAGCGCTGCAACTTAGGAGGTGTACACATCTGCAGGGCACCACCAGCGCTGCAACTCCCTGTTTGCAGCGCTGGCCGTACTCCCGTTTTGTCTCGGGTGTAGAGGATCCAGCGCTGGTGATCCAGCGCTGGTAATCAAATATAGACACTTACCAGCGCTTTTCTTGACCTCCGTGGAATAAGCAGGTATCCCAGCATACCTGAGGAAGCCTCTGGTAATCAAGCTGGTCTCCTTCCCCGGTTTGCTCTCGCGTTCCCCGAACCCCGAGCAAGCAGGTCTCCTTCCCTGAGGTTTGCTGGGTGGTTCCGGGAACGCGAGAGCAAACCGGGAAAGGAGACCAGCTTCGCCGCGGTTTGCTCTCGCGTTCCCCGAACCCCGAGCAAGCAGGTCTCCTTCCCTGAGGTTTGCTGGGTGGTTCCGGGAACGCGAGAGCAAACCGGGAAAGGAGACCAGCTTCGCCGCGGTTTGCTCTCGCGTTTCCCGGAACCACCCTGCAAACCGCAGGGAAGGAGACCTGCTTGTTCGGGGGTTCGGGGAACGAGAGAGCAAACCGGGAAAGGAGACCAGCTTCGCCGCGGTTTGCTCTCGCGTTCCCCGAACCTCCCTTGAAGCCGCCCAACAGCGCTGCAGTGTGGCCACATCTAACACCACTTGCAGCGCTGGTTGCTGTAAGTGTGGCCACTCTGCAGCGCTGGCCCTATACAGCTGTACTAATACAGCTGTAACAACCAGCGCTGCAAAATTTTAGATGTAGACATGGCCTAAGTTCACAGAAGATAGGTCCACCAATGGCTACTAGCCAGCATGGTCAAGGATGCAATGTGACGCTCTGGGTGTCCTCAAGCCTCTGACTGCCAGATGCTGGATCTGGATTTCAGGAGATGGATCATGTGATAATTGCCCTGTTCTGTTCATTCCCTCTGAAGCACCTGCAATTGATCACTATTGGAAGAAAGAATACTGGGCTAGATGGACCATTGTTCTAACCCAGGATGGCTATTCTTATGTTCCCCTAACATACAAAGGCAAGACATGTCTAAAAATAAAGATGGAGATTAATCTCAGCAGGCTCCGCTGCATATTTGACTCCAAGGCATTAAATTATGCTTGCCGCTATCTTCGAGAAATCCTGAAAGGATGCACAAAAATTGAAACCAACATGTTGGTGAGCTTTATGGTAATTTATTCCCTCATCATCATCAACACTGAATCCGCCATAAAGACCACCAGAAATGGTATAATACAATCATATAATCACCCTCAAGTTTGAAACTCCTTGTGTACAGAACATACCAACCAATGCAAGAAGCCAAGCCATTCAGATATTTAGTTTGAAGGAGCATACAGTAAAGAGATTGTATTGAAGAATAAAGCATCTTTGACAGGATAAGCTCACTGGAATTCGAGAAACAGATTTTCTCTTGGGAAAATTCTATGCTTGATTAAGGACATAGAGAAAATGGAGTTTCTGCTGAAACATGGAGGGACTCAAAGGGTTATAAAAATCTGAATGCATGGTTTTAAAAGTAAAAATGCAACACTCCATGAGGCTGGAAAGCTCAGGAAGACTCTGTCCATGAACAAAAGTATGATTTTTTCCAAACAAGAAATGTCAGGAAGACAGCAATTTTAACTGGGAAAACATTTGTGGGAGAGAGAGAATGAATCAGATTACCCTCTGGTCTGCCCATTTAAAAGGGTATGGACAAATAAAAAGCTAAGGACATTCATGGTAAGATGTTGATGAGACAGGAATTGAAACCGGGCACAGAGTCTGTGCCACAGAAGGAATGTAACAAGCAGCATGTTGGTCAAATTCTTGAGAGAATGATAAGAGGCTGGTAGGAGGGAGCAAGACATGCAGAAATTTCTTCAGGATAGAGCTTGGGATATGAGGAGATTACATGTAACTCTGGTATGACTCTTTTCTTTAGCTCTGTGTTTTGTAGCTGTATTTGATGATACAGCTTTAGATTGTTGTTGTGCAACAGATTAGGAAGACAATATTCCGTTCTACAGTTACATTGCAAAAATTTACTGTCGGGAATTATGGACAGGGGGACAGGTAATTTTGAAAAATAAGGTTACATCCCGTTTAGACCCTGAAATTTTCTGAGTATTTTTGCTCCAATCAATCATTCTCAAAGAGTTCAAAAACATGTTTTGAATTAGCTACATTTTTACTGCAGCTGTAGGTGATTTTTTGGTATGGGGGAAGGAAAAGGAGAGATCCTTGGAAAGTCATGAGATACAGACCACTGAAGTTTGTTTTAGTTTTAACCATTGGCAAAAAGTAATTAACAAAAAACAAAAGACACACACAAAGTCAGTTCTAGAACAGTTTGCAATTTATTTTCAGCAGACATTTATCTTTAAGGACTGTTTTATTTTTCCTTTTTGGTTCTCAGATGATATCAGTCATGCTTATTCCACTATTTGTAATCATAATTATCGCCCTCTAGAACTCTAACACCAAAGCTCTGTACTAGATTGAAAACTCCCTATGCATACTTAAAGAGCTTTAGTGAAATTTAAACCTCAAAATTGAAGTGACAGCAAATGCTATATTTTTGTACAGTCCTCCTAATATGCAATAAAGACCTAATAAATCAAGTTGCTTGTGATGTATGTAAATATAGTTTAAAGGAAGAGATTACCATTGCAGTTTATCAGAAAATTGCAACATTTAAATACAAGTACAAAAGTCGAGTTACAAGGCCAGGAACAATAATTCAAAAGACAAACAGTTCTTTACTTGTGACAATACTAACTGGCAGTGTAACTACTGTTTTACAACAAGGATTCACCCCCACCCCCAAATAAATAAATTTGCATAGTCTGCCATCAAAAACGCTGTTATTTGTTCATATGCAACCAAAATCTAGCAAATTTTCTGAGGGAGAATGAATCAACAAGACAATCAATTTGTAAATAAAACATTATTTCAAGCAATATCTTTTTAAAAAAAAAAAGAAAAAAAAAGCCTGAATCATTTCTTCAATGGTGTGCTTTAAAACTAAAGCCTTTACACAGCAGCATGATTCTGATAGAAATAGACAGGACTCTCCTTTTTAAGGAACTCTCAAATGTTAGCGAGTCAGTTGTCTGCATGTTACTGTATTTTAAGTGAATACAAATAAAAATAATTCAGTTCAGTGTATTTGATGATTCTTAGGGCCTGATTCAAAGCCCCCTGCAGTCAATGAATGGGAGTTCTTCCACTGACTTTAGTGGGCACTGGATCCAGTCCTTACAGACTTATGTTCATTTCCAAGAGGACATTAGTGTTTGTAGACCAAATTAAGTGATGCACAAGGCAGACGCTATGAAGTATTGGCACTTCCAGAAGGATGGCCTTGGCATATGGATCATACTTCTCCTACTAGGAGATTCTCTTGTCCAGCATGTGTAGTTCTTTCAAAGAAAGTCTCCCTCCAACTCAGAATTCAAAAGCCACACAGCACCTGCTTTCAATGTTAACTTTCTAAGAATATGAAAGAGAGAGAGTTGATTTGGAAGTCAAAGCCTAAAGGCAATGACATGAACAACTGCCCAACTCAGATTGTGACTCAAAGGCTAAATGTCCTTCAAGATCTCCACCAAGAAAGATGAAGGGTATGTCTACACTGGCAGAGTTACATCGCCGGCAGTTACAGTGCCGCTCAGACAGCGCTGAAGGAAAACTGCTGTTGTGTGTTCACACTGTCAGCTGCCTGCGCAATAGTGTGTTCACACTTGTGGCACTTGCAGTGGTATTCGGAGTGGCAGCTATCCCACAGAGCACCTCGTTATCTTCTGCTGCTAAGAGTTGTGGGAAGGTGGAGGGGGTAGCGGGGCATCCTGGGTCCTTTCCCAATGCCCAGTGATGCATTACTTTGCATCCTAGCAACCCACGTGCTTCCATCCGCATTTGGCACCCTCTTTCAACCATTTGTGTACTGCACATTCTGCCTCTTCAGTCTGCAGGGATGGATCCCACACTGTTGACCAATATGCTGCTCGCCTTTGTCACGAGTGGCAGTGGAGTTATTCCTTAAATTACAAAGGCAAGACGAGTTTGACATTGATCTTGCCACATGTAGTAGCTATGACACGAGATTGCCTGTGGTGTTCACCGAAGTGCTGACCACAGTGGAATGCCGCTTTTAGGCTTGGGAAACAAGCACTGAGTGGTGGGATCACATTGGCATGCACGTCTGGGATGCCAAGCAGTGGCTTTCCTCATCTGAAAGTTCTGCAGCCACATTCATGGGACCGTGTGATGAGCTCACCCCAGTCCTGCGGCAAAGGACGTGAGAATGAGAGCTGCCCTGTCACTGGAGAAGCGCTTGGCGATTCCACCGTGGAAGCTGGCTTCTCCAGACTGCTACCAATCAGTCACTAACCAGTTCAGCATGGGAAAGTCGACTGTTGGGCACATGTTGATGAACATGTGCAGGGCCATTAATCACATCCTGCTCCAAAAGACCATGATTCTGGGCAACGTGCGTGACATTGTGGATGGCTTCGCACAAATGGGCTTCCCTAACTGTGGAGGGGCAATAGATGGCATGCATATTCCAATTTTGACACCAGACCACCTAGCCACCGAGTATATTAATTAGAAGGGGTATTTCTCTATGGTTCTCTAGGCACTTGTGGATCACCATGGGCATTTCACGGACATTAGCACAGGCTGCTCCAAAAGGTGCATGATGCATGCATGTTTTGGAACACTGGCCTCTCAGGAAGCTGCAAGCAGGGACTTTCCTCCCAGATCAGAAGATCAATGTAGGGAAGTTAATGCCATGGCTTATGAAGCCCTACACGGACCACCATGACAGCAGCAAAGAGCGGTTCATCAACAGGCTGAGCAAGTGCAAAACGACTGCTGAATGTGCCTTTGGCCATTTAAAGGCTCGCTGGTGCTGCCTGTATGGGAGGCAGGCCATGGCCGATGACAATATTCCTGTGCTTATAGCCGCGTGCTGTTCGCTACATAATATTTATGAAGGGAAGGACTGCTGAGGCTCAGTGCCTGGAAGCTGAATTTGAACAGCCAGAGACAAGGGCTATTAGAGGGGCACAGCACAGGGCAATAAGGACCAGGGATGTTTTGAGGCAGCAGTTTGAAGCTGAAATCCACTAATATTTGTTGCTATGCTCAGGAGTGCAGTGCTTGTAATGCTAGCAGGTGATTGTGATCAGTGCAGATGATGCACTGTTAAGGTTTAAGAAAATTGTCTGTTGCTTTGCAGGGTTTTGTTTATTCCATTAATTGAAAGCTAAGACTGCTTGCAAACCGAAACAATTCTTTTATTAAAAAACAACAACCGCAGGAGAGACACAAATAACAAAACCCCTCCGCACTGTTGGGGGAAAGGAAGGTCCCAGGAGAAAGTGGGGTCCTAGGACGGTTAAACATTTGTGTATGTCCAGGTATCATATGCAACCTTATCCTTTGGAGTACAGTGCAACGGGTACTGTACTTCAGCAGGGCTAAACTGCAGCGGGATGGGTGTTGAGTGTAGTGGGAGTCCGCAGGGCTGGACTGTGACAGGGCAGGAGTAGAATACAGCGGGTACAGCCTGGAGCCAGGAGGTTGATAAGTGTGTGTTGGTGTCTGGGGCACATTGGAAAAAGTTTTGCGACAGCAGCTGCAGGGGAGAGCAGGGGTGGAGCTGTTCAATTTGTAGTGCTAGTAACGACTAGAGTGTGTCCACTTGGCACTCCATAACTTTTAAAAACTGCTCCATGGCTTCGTTCTGGCATGCTGCATTCTCCTTTCAGTCCCTCTTCTCGCTGTCCCGCCACTCCTTCAATTCTTGTTTTTCCGCCACAGAGTACAGGAAGTCCTCTTTAGTTCTTCGTGGCCACTTCCTGATTCTGTGCAGCCATTCAACTGGCAATAACAAAGAGGGAGGCTGGGCTCCCAAGGTCATATCTGCAAAGCCAAAAATGCAACATTTTACATAAAGCAGTATTGTTTACAACACACCAACCACTGACTCGGTAATTTAAAACACAGCCACTGTTCACATACCTGTCACTATCTGGCTAATCCCACGCAAGCACACGTGAGCCACAAGACTCCCAAAATGGTGAGTAACCGCAGGGGCAGGGGAAATCAGTGTTCCAAGGCTGTACTGTACACTGGGCATGTGGCTCTTGGGGACAGCCAGTACTGTGGGAAGGGCCTTATAATCATTACTGTCCCCACACTTTCCACAGGCTGTGATCATTATGGAAGATACCTCGCTGCTGAGGTGAGCAGGAAACCAAGGAAGGGTCTTCTCCAAGATGGTAGCTTCCACCCTGGCCCTTATGCAGCTCACCCGTGTGCGGCAATAGTTCCCTCCCCCACTGCCACCACCACCACCAGTGATGGCAGAGTGGCGCAGGAAAGTTACCCTTAATGGGGCAAGAAACAAAGCAGCTCTGCCAAAGAACCTGTGGCAGCGGATTGCTCAGTATCTCCATGAGAGTTTCCTGGAGATTTCTGAGGCATATTCCCGTGAAGTGCGGGAGTCAAACACCACCATGTTCTGCCACTCACACTAGGCATGTGGTGGTACGCGCATCATACAGACACAAGCCTGCTTTCTGCAACTCTCCTGCCCCCAACAACTGCTTCAGTGATTCCCAAAATCAAAGCCACTTACCAGGGGCCTCCTCTCCTGTTTGCGCTTCGCCAAGCTCCGACAGCTGTGACTGGCTAGCCTCCTCCAGGGTAGAAAAGAGCTCCTGGCTGCATGCATCTCTGAGCTCCAAGTCGTCCTCTGCCTCTGGGTCCCCCTCCCCCTTCCTATCCTCGTCCAAGATTTCAACCTCCTGGCGGAGTACACTCTCCACTGACAAGTGAGCCACTGAAGTATCCACAGTGGCCTTCGCAGTGGTGATGAGGTCTCCACCGAGTATTGCGTCCAGCTCTTCGTAGAACTGGCAGCTTGTGGGCGCAGCACTGGAACTGCAGTTTGCCACCCGTGCCTTGTGGTAGGCATTCCACAGCTCCTTCACTTTGACTCTGCACTGCAGTGTGTCCCAGTCATGGCCCCTTTCTGTCATGCATCATTAAATCAGTCCAAGGCTATCATAATTCCTAGGGCTGGAGCACAGCTGGGACTGGACAGTCTCCTCTTCCCAATGCTGATGAGGTCCAGCACCTTGGCATTGCTCCAAGGAGGGGATTGCCTGATGAGTTGAGCAGGCATGGTCACCTGTAAAGATGCACTGTGAACACTGCACATTTCACTGAGCAAACAGGAAGGGGACTTTCAAAATTCCCAAGGAATTTAAGGGGTGGGGCTGATGGCTGTCACCTAAGGGTAGGGCAGGGCAGGGCAGTAGAGTTCAAACCGATGACCAGAGAGGCGAGAACAGGCATTGTGGGACACCTCCTGGAGGCCAAACGCAGTGCTGTAATTGACTAGGCTGTCTACACTGGCACCGTGGCACTGTAGCCCCAACACAGAAAGCTGTACGTCTCTCATCAGGGTGATTTTGGCACTAAGTAGCGTGGCTGTGTGTATACCTCGGGAGTTACATTGCAGAAAGCTGCTTAACTGTGCGGAAACTTGCCACGGTAGGCAAGGCCGAAGAGACAAGACTGAGTTTTGCTGTCTCTCTAAAACAGTGATTCCTCCTCACCCTACAAATTAAAATGTTTTCCATAAAAAGTTCACCTTAACACAACGTTCAGGTTCCTAACAACTGAGTTTTTTATTTAATCAGATATAATTGTCTTCCATCAGACTGAAAAAAATCAAAGACAATGTTCAGCTTTTATAAACAGTGTTGTGTCCATCGCAAGACATACGCAGGACAAAGTTTTAATCACAATATCTACTCAGCTGATACACTGCCAGTTTATTATTATGTTAAGTAGCCTTATCGAAAGACAACCAAGTTTATTTTTAAGAAAACATTTATAATACAATAAACTGAAAAATTCTTCCTCCCCTATTGATTCACCCCGTATCTCACTTTCCACAGCACAGGCCCCCCTATCAAAATCCATGACTAATGTTCAGCTGGAAAGAGACTTTTGAAAATTCTTCAAGAAAACCCCACAGTCTCAAACACAAATACAGAGTTTGCAGGCTATTTCCCCTAAATGGCTCAAAAGATGAACAACTTGTGAGTTTTACTTGGCCACCAGAAAAAACTTTTCTGTTGTTAATAGGAAGGAATCTGCTAAAGTCATTTTATGTTTCCTGGCAATGCACTGACAAAACCATTCTGAAAAAAATGATTCTTGTACACCATCTGAAACAAATAGTGAAGGCACAGGAACAATGTTTGCATGTGTAATATCCTATCTGTAAGGAAGATTTCCCTCTTCCTTCTAAATGACTTAGTTATAATTGTTATATTCTTTCCCTTTGTCTTGGTTTATTCTGTGATTAAAAAAAATAATAAACCAAGACCAACATTTAGAAAACAAAATCCCAATAATTCTTATATATCAACTGTTCAAAAATGCATGTCAAAGGATAGGTTTAGAGAATTAGTTAAAGATTGACCATTCAGCTCCCCAGCATATGCAAGGGGAAATCGGTATTGTGGACCAATTTACTTGTAAAATCACTTGTTTGGATCCAGTCTGGGTTGACAGTGACTATACAGTTTTTCACTGTCATTCACTGGCTTGTGTGAAATGATTGAGATCTAGTGGACCAGTGTACAAACAAAGATTATACTGTGTATCAGATAATATCTCCACATTCCCTCAAACTATTTTAAAATTGGGTGTGGGGAAGAGGACAAAAAGAGAACGTTCCAAAACTTTAGGGGATTAGATAGGTTTATAATCCAATTTTATTTTGAAAAAAAAATTGCAGTGAGGAACTCAAATATAATCTGACAGCCTTGAAAACTAAGCTATTCAATTCTGTTTCACAGAATCATAGAAATGTAGTGCTGGGAGAGACCTCAAGAGGTCATCCAGTCTGTCCCCCCACGCTGAGGAAGGACCAAGTACACCTAGACCATCCATGACAGGTGTTTGTCTGACCCGTTCTTAAAAACCTTCAACAACCGGGAGCCCACCACCTCCCTTGGAAACCTATTCCAGAGTTTATCTACCTTTATAGTTGGAAAGTTTTTCTGAATATCTCACCTAAATCTCCCTTGCTGTAGATTAAAGCCAATTACTTCTTATCCTACCTTCAGTGGAAATGGAGAACAATAGATCACCACACTCATTATAACAGCCCTTAACACAGTTGAAGACTTATCAGGTTCCCCTTTGGTCTTCTTTTAGCAAGACAAAATATGCCCAGTTTTTTTAACCTTTCATCATAGGTCATGTTTTCTAAACTTTTATCATTTTTGTAGCTCTCCTCTGAATTCTGTCCACATCTTCCTTGAAGTGTGGTGCCCAAGACCTGGACATAGAACTCCGGCTGAGGGCTCATTAGTGTGGAGTAGAAAAGACCAATTACATCCTGTGTCTTATGTACGACACTCCTGTTAATATACCCCAGCGTATTAGCCTTTTTTGCAAATGGATCACACTGTTGACTCATAGTCAATTTCTAGTTCATTGTAACCCCCAGATCCTATACAACAGTACTATTGCCTAGCCAGTTATTCACCATTTTGTATTTGCGCATTTGATTTTTCCTAAGCGTAGGACCTTCACTTTACTGAATATCATCTTGTTGATTTCAGACCAGTTCTCCAATTTGTCAATTTTATTTTGAATTCTGATCACAGAATCAGAGATTCATAGAAATGCATTGCTGGAAAGGACCTTGAAGGGTAAGCTAGTGCAGTCCCCTGCGCTGAGACCATCTCTGACAGGTGTTTGTCTAACCTGTTCTTAAAAACCTCCAATGCCAGCAAATCCAGCACCTTCCTTGGAAACCTATAAGGGTAGTTATGCTCTGGAATAGTTGGGAACTTTTCCTAATATCTAACCTAAATCTATCTTGCTGCAGATTAAGCCCATTACTTTTGTCCTACCTCCAGCGGACACTGAGAACAACTGATCACTGTCTTTTTTCCAAACACCTCCAATCCTGTCCTCCAAAGTGCTTGCAACCCCCTTCCAGTTGGTGTCATCTGCAAATTTTATATGCACACTTTCCACTCCATTACCTCAGTCCTTAATGCAAATGTCGAATGGTACCAATACCAGAGACAAGGCAGACCCCAGAGGGACACCACTAGATATGTTCTCCCAGTTTGACAATGAACCACTAATAACTACTTCTTGAGTATGGTTTTCCAATCAGCTGTGTCCCCAATCTAGACCACATTTCCCTAGTTTATGACACTGTCATGTGGGACTGTGTCAAAAGCCCTACTAATAATCAAAATATATATTATATCATATCTACTGTTTCCCCCGTTCACTAAGCCAGTTTCTCCTATTATCTTTAAAAAATAATTTGCATTTCTATCAAGCTTTACATAAAGTGCTTTAAAATATTAGTAAACTAAGCATGAGGTATTTAAGAATTATCCCTATATTATGGGGATACTGAGGCACAGAGGAGCTACTTGATCTATCCATGGCCTTGCAGCAAGACTGACTGAGCCAGAAATACAACCCAAGTCTACTAACTAGAAAGCCATCTTGCCCTTATTTATCACTTTTCCCAGTTGATTTCCTGTGTCTCTTTTTCAACACTTAATTTCCAGCATTGGTTTCATTTCTGTTTAACTATTTCAATCTCTCTTTTTAATAAGGCTTTTCCAAATTGCCTATTCCCCATTTATTCCTCCCTTTCTGAAGTCACACATGATAGTGACCCTCCCTCCATCGCCTGTCAACCTCAGCTGTCAGCAAAACACCATTTTTTAACCCCTTAATCAACCCCTCCTTCTGTCTGCCCTTGTCATCTTCTCCATTCAGTTTGCTCCCTCCTATTTCAATGAGGCTGATATATTAAATCTTGCACACAATGCTTCCAAAGGACGATCAAAGTCAAAGAGAGAATGATCATATCAGTTTCACTTTATTACTAGTTGCTGGAAAAATGCAACATGCAGCAGCACAGACCTGCTCCTTTGCAGTATTCTTATGAAAATACAGTTTCAAAATATTAAGGAGGGAGGGAAGGGAAGTCAAAGGCTTCCTGCTATTACGTGCCAATTTTAAACCTTTACTACATCACAAGGGGCCCCACTGTTGGCAGTCTTGTGGAAGCACAAAGGATTTGGTTGGGATGGTGTCTGAACTATCTTTAAAGATGGCTTCTCCTAGTCAAGGATGAGGCACAGTGGAAAGGCAGCATGGGGATGCATGTACTCCCAGTGCCCATGCTGTAACTGCTGTGTGGATATGTCAGTTCACAGGGTGGGAGGAATAGCTCAGTGGTTTGAGTACTGGCCTGCTAAACCCAGGGTTGTGAGTTCAATCCTTGATGGGGGGCCATTTAGGGATCTGGGGCAAAAATCTGTCTGATTATTTATTGGTCCTGCTTTGAGCAGGGGGTTGGACTAGATGACCTCCTGAGGTCCCTTCCAACTCTCATATTCTATGAGCTCTGGACGCAACTAATACTTTCTATAAGAATTGCAAACACTTATGCCAATGCAAAATCACATTCTATTATAGACCATGTCCTGCTTCCCCAATATCACAGAAGTGGTTCACTCACACCACAATGCTTTATTCCGCTCCCTCACAAAAGGAAAACATTTTTTCCCTCTTCACAACCATAATTCGATTTTTTTTAAGCAGTCTTTGCTGTAGTCACCCAGCTAAAAAACTTTAACCACCCTCAAATTCACCTCAATGCAGTTAACAATTAAACATCTTAATTACTTGGAAAACCCTCACTGTTCTTCAAATAACTAATTAGCTAAAACAATCAAAAATTTGAATTCCAGAAGGACAATTTTCTAGTTTGGTGAAAAATAAAATAAATATTTCACCTAGTTAAATAGGCAAAAGATTTCTAGAATCTGAAAAGAAACCAGAGTATACAACTTTTAGATAATGTTTTCACCTCTTAGCTCAGAGCGCCGAGAACACACAGGACTCAAGGCCAAGTTTAGCTGAGTGCTCAGGTACAATTACTTTTGATATACAATAGTGATTTTCAACTTTTTTTCATTTGTGGACCACTAAATCATTGCAAATGGAGGTGCAGAACCCTTTGGAAGTGTTCGACTGTCTTTGGACCCTCGGGGGTCCGTGGACCACAAGCTGAAAACCACAAATATAGAATAAAGGCAGAATACGAAAATTGCTGCGGAAAACTAGCACACTTAGCATTGGAAGTTTAATTAGCAGAAATTAAAGATATCTGACCAAAGAAAAAACTTGCACCACCAAGATACCTACTTCATTTATTTTGAACGCACATGCGTTGTTTTTGACAAGATATACTTTCATTCTGCTTGTATCACATGACCACAGAGGTGACCAAATCAAGGACATCCAAGTTTCAACAGTACTACCAACCTGGATTTCTTGTAAGCCACACCGTTAACCTACATCACTGGAAAAGATTTAAAACCACATTCATACTAGACAGCAGAAGGGCTTCCAATGGACAATTACACTAATGAATAACTCCTTACTTAAAATATATTACAGCATTTAGAAACAACCTATCATAAGAATAAGTGCCAGACTGGGTCGGAGCCAAGATCCATCCAACCCAATATCCTGTCTCCAATGATGGCCAGTAAAAGAGCTTCAGGGGGAAATGTACAAAACAGGGCCGTTGGAGCAATCCATCCCATCTTCTACTCCTGGCTGCCTGAGGTTTAGGGTCGCACTAAGCATGGGATTGCATCCCTGACCCTCTTGGCTAATAGCCATTGAAGGACCTGACATCCAAGGAACTTATCCAGTTCTTTTTTGAACCCAGTTATACTTTTGGTCATCACTACATCCCAAGACAATGAGTTCCACAAGTCATTCATCACATCTATTTATTTTGTTGTTGTATATGTGACTGCGTTTATCCTTGACTTTTTGCTAATGAGACTAGTATGATAAATAAGAAAAATTAATGTTTAATTTACCAGGTGAGAAAACTAAACCCCTACTTATATATTGAAAATCTGGCAAGGAATCAAGTGGGTATGTTGCAGGGGGATGGGCAAGAAAGAAGGAAGGTGTAGGGAGCAAATAACTCACTTTAAGAAAGATATAAATAATTTAAGGAACTAGTGTATAATATGCAAGATCCTCACCATGCTTAAACATATCTTTCCCCCTAACATTTGAAGGGTAAGTTATGATTTATTTATTCTTCTGGTAGCAATTAAAAAAAACTTAGATGCCACACAACATGCTTTTTACACATTCTGTATGCTTTTTCTACTGTGGTTTCCATGTAACTAAACGTCCCAACACTTATTAGTGATAGAGGGAATGCATGAAGGCAAAGTGTCACTCATTACTCACTAGCAACATCTCATTTGCAACCATTAATATCTTTAGTAGATTTAATCCGTGTCGGTTTTATGGGCCAATTTCTGAAAGATACCCATTAATGTCAATGGAAGTTACAAATGCTGAGTATTGCAGATGCTTAGCAATTCTTAGCATCTGATCCTACGTCATGGTCAAATCCTACAATCCTCCACCCCCCTTACTAACCAAATTAAATTAATGAAGATTAAATCGCATGAGTAAGATTTTGCAGGATCGGGCCCTTAGGCAGAGAATGTTGTCTTGGGTAAAGAGAAAATATTCTTTACAAATAGCAGGTCATAGTGTAGGACGTTATTTATTGTCAATCAGTCTAAACTTTCTTCCAAGAGAATGCGTACCTTATGCTGAACTAGCGTTTGGGGATTAGAAGGAAGTATTGTCCAGGTTCTTTGGCTGGATGTTTAGCTCAGACGTTCTTACTGAAGAATTATCTACTGAAACACTAACTAATCCTCTGAGACAGAAGATTCACATACTAAATTATGTTGTCTGAAAGTCAAAATATCACACAATTGAAAAATATATTATCTTCGGAAAAAAGTATAATGAGGATACAACGCAATCTAACAAAAAGATGCTGGGCTCTGAAATTCCAATGCCCAGAAATTAAGTTGGAACAGTTGTAATTCTAAGAGCGCACACCTTTCTCAAGCAGAGATTGTCTATAAGCATAAACAAAAGCCAGGAGGAATCTTTATCTCCCCCCAGTAGAATTAAGTGAAAAATTAGAAAACAAAAACCTCTCTCGATCAAAAGGTACAGTTAATGGTACAGAAGACTAATTGTTGTTAATAATAAATAATAACAACAACAACAACAACTTGATATAGCATTGAGATAAAGCTGCAAAGTTGTTTTTAACTATATGTAAAGTTAAAAACTAAAATTATTAATAAGAATGACTTTTTATGCCTAATACTTTCCCCATCAATACTGCCAAATAATTTCACAGACATAAATAAATGTAAACACAGAAAGCTTTAAGCCACAGGATTTAACACACACAGGAAGAGAAAGAAAATCAAACCTAGAATCCCAAAACCTCACAAACCAGAGTATATAAAGAAGATACTGAAACATAAGGTCCTTGTTCGAAATAAAGAAGACTGCATTTGTTTTGTAGTTTAGAATTTAACAAGAGAAAATGTTTACAGCAGCATGAATCAATGTGCTACAGCAGAGGTAAATCAGTGTCAGCCATGTTATGAAAGAAACTGCAGTGGAAAAAAAAATCTTAGTCTTAATCAAGCCTGGTACACAGAGCCTTGATAAAATCATTGTATAGCAATGTCACTTATTTATTACGAGTGTCTGACTTCTTCCAGATAAACTGCACATAACATTGATTATTCCCATCTAAACATACACAGCTAAATTCTCGAAGTCATAACATTAAGAAGGAAATATACTGGATATAACACAAAAGCAACCACTATTGTATGGTACACACTTCTTAAGGTATGAAGTGAAAAAAATGAATGCACTTACTCAGCATTAAATCCATTCACATGTAAGATCCTCATCTGTTTGACTATTGTGCTTTTACCAGATTCACCAGCACCTAGAAAATGAAAGTAAATCAGTTTCAGAAGGAAGCATGAGTGATGCAGAAGCACATAAGAATCTTCTCTTCAGGAGCAAAATCCAAAAAATTTGGATTACTCAGTACAAGAGTGAAAAGTGAAAGAAAAAAGTAACTGCCATAGGAAACTGCAGACATGGCTAAAAATAAATGTCCAGTTCCAGTCATGTGTCAGAGCTGAAACTTGGAAGATTTCACCGTCCATTATTTCTAGTGTCAATGTTAAAAGCAGGCTGGCGGTTTGGAGGAAGAGACAGGGCAACTTTAAAATGCGGGGGGGGGGGGGGTGGAGGGGAAAAAACTGACAAGTTTGAATCTTCTCATTTGGTCACCACTTTCTTGGTGGAAAGAAAGGTCGAGTCAATTAAATCCACGTGAAGCAAAAACATTTTTCAGTTAGATCCTCAAAATTTTTGAGCCTTAAAATGTAGCTCCTGTCATACAAACACTGAAATTTAACCACTCAATATGCAAAATATGGACATTGTCATCTGAATAAGGAAAGCAGTCCCTCTGACCCCTCCACCCACACATCTGCAGAAAAGCTCCCTCCTCCTACCCCAGTCTGCATCCTGTAAGAAGCCTCCCCTATTCTCTCCACATGCTCCAAACCGCTCTCTCTCGCCTGCGCACACACACTCTCTCTCTCTCTCTCTCTCTCTATGGGTTGCAGAGAAAGCTCTCTCCAGTCTGCATCCTGTAAGCAGCCCTTCTTGTCTTCTCCCACCCCCACACACACCATGAACTAAAGAGAAAGCCCCTTCATTTTAGTCAGGTTCCTATAAGCAGTACCTTTCTGGTTTTCCCCCACCCTATGCACTGAGCCTAGGCTATGGAGAAAGCCCCTTTTCTCCCATTCCAGTCTGCACATTGTACCCACTCCTCCTGCATACTAAAGGGCTTCAGCAACAAAATCCAATTGAGCCATCCACACATTCAGATCGGTGGCTCTCTGTGCAAAGCAGACAGACATTTTTTGCAGAGTAAAACCCTTTGTCCTAGTGAATTATACACAGAGATGCTCTCTTTAGCATCCTTTGGCTGCTTATTTTCCCCTGCCATAAGCCTGGGTCTCACTAAGAGAAAGAGCATAAAGACCTTTGTAGAATGGGTTCATGGAAGCACAGTTTGTGTTTCTAGGATGCCAGGCCTTCCCTAGCACACACTGCCAGCACAAGCCTCCATTTTGAGTCTCACGTTCAAAAGTGCATTTTAGTAGTTATATTTCAAAATTTGTTTTCTGACAGAGACACTCACCTCTGCCCTCCACCATAAAAGCTGGATTTTTTTTCACCCAAGTCCTTAATAGTCCTGCTCTCCTTCCAGACAAGCCTCTTTGGACATTTTGCTGCCCAGATGACAAAATCTTTCACCTCGTTTCTCCCCTTTTCACTAGTTAAGAATATTTTCTGTCCCTAACTTTGCATCTAGGTAACTACCATATCCCCCCAAACAAAAAAAAGCAACCATGCCATCTGATAAGACAGGGAGCAAAACCAATCAAAAACATGAACATTCCCAGTTAAAGCAGAAACTGGGTCGTCTCCACAACTGGAAATAACCTATGCATTGCAGGGAATGTTGTGTAAGTATCTCAGCAGATGCAAAGAGTAATTAATAACAGAATTTCAACTCTAATGCTGAATTTCCTAATGATTGCCTCAGACAGATTTTAACGTCCAGTTTCTTAATTTCCTTTTCTAGGTTTTATTTTTTTAAGAGTAAAAACAGAGTATAATACGTGTAATTGACATTCCATGGAGTTAGAGGCTTCTTTGGACCAGACAGAACATCAGTGGACCAAGCTGAAGCTTTATATATTTCTCTGAATGAGCCCATTCCTAAAATGTGTAGCTCATTATGGAGCAACAGGGACACAAAGGCCCCAGTACTATGAATGCTTACATATGTGCTTATTAACTTCACCACCATGAGTAGTCCTACTGATTTCAGGAAGGCTACTCATGATAGTAAAGGTAACCATATATAGGTTTGCTGGACAGGGGCCTAAGAACAGTGTTATCAATCCATCAAATGGAATGTATTTAGGTACTCTGTATTATTCTTAATATTTTCTCAACATACTGTTATTATAACGTTTTGCACTTAGAGTTTCTCATTTATAGATTTCAAGTGCTCTACAAAAGTGGATAAGCATAAGAATAATACACTGATAAAGGCATTTTAACATTAAGGTATGTGTGTTATGGATTTCACATAAATACAGGACAGCTACTGTTTTAAATCTCAACATCTGGGTCATTCACATTTAAAAAAACAAACAAAAAAAAAAAACCAACCAACCAAAAATGAAGAGGCCTTATAACTATTGTAAAGAGCCTACAAGTTTTCATTTATAGATATCTGAGCCTTTTTTTTTTTTTTTTTTTTTTACCAAAGACAAAAAGCACATCACAACCAAATGTCTTCTATTTTTTGAAATCTTGTTGCTTACTTACACAAACTAATTTGATTGGATTTTCCTGTGTGAATATTTATATAACGGTCAGTCTCCTGAATCTCTGGCCGAAATTTCCCCGACAGAAAGTCAAATTGTACTGAAAAGAGGGGCCTTCTATGGGAATGTTGACAGACTCTTAAGCATAGTGGATGCTACAATAATTCTTCTGGTTATTTCTCCAATTATGCCAAACCTATTTTCTTCCTCTAAATCGGCACTTTAAAGATTTTACTCATGAGGATATCCAAGTCTGCACCCCTCCCCCAAAAAATATTAAGATGTCATTTCATAACAGAACTGATTCAATTTTACCCAGGGCCAACCTCTTCTCCACACAAAAAGAAACCCTTAACACATTCACAAGCAATACACTCTACAGTGACTGAATTTACTAACATCTCATATTTACATCTCATTTTAAAAACATTTCAGAACAACATGCCTGTCCTGGGTACATTTTTTCATTAATATTTTTATTGTAATTTGGGGCTTTCACCACCCTGTAAACCTCAACCTGTATTTCTAATTGTATCTGCTCAAAAATACCACATATGCAAATAATCCAGTCTTAGATGTTAAATATGTATATAGGACCAAGCCATAAATGCTCCCCAGAACACACAACATTTAACTAGATTTGCAACAAGAAAATAATAATGGTAACAAACATGACAGAGGAGAGAGTACATGTCCATGACCCTTTGAAAAACAGCCTGTTTCCCACCACAACCCTGATATTACACTTCACAGCTTCCCCACCACAGATATTCACACACACCCAATCCCTTTCCTTGTTCCCCTCAAGGATTAACATCCCTTCCCCAACCACTTCCCCATCCTCTTTTCCAACACAGTATCCCTTCTTAAAAATCCATTTCCCATCTCTCTCCTCCACAGCCTGGCTTGTAAGGTGCATTTCCCTGTTCCCATTCCCTATTTCAAAAAGGGGGAGTTCCTCCAGATCTCCCTTCCCCTCCCACAGCCCAACAAGCCCATTTAATTCCTCCTTCCCCAACAGTAAGTGGGATCAGTGAGTCACCCTGTAGACATGCTCATCCCTGAATAACTGCTTCCCCCACTACTCCCTGTGCCCTCCCTTACCTATTAGGAGGAGCCTGGGTAGGCCTTGAAGATTTACTAGCTCTTTCTGGACAGCTGTTTTGCCCATATCTCCCTCTAGGCTCAAAGCCCTGATCTTTCCCAGCCCCCAAGACCCTTACCCAGACCTATTTATCTTCCCATAGCTGCTTTCCTCCAGACTCCCTCTCTCATCCCCAACTGCTTTCCTGCACCTGGCACCCCTTTACACAGGGTCAGGTCATCAGGACCCAGTGAGCCTCCCTACAGACCCACTTGTACCTGAGCTTTCCCCAAGGCCTCCCTCAGTCCATTACCTGCAAGAGCTCCTATCTATTTCTCCCTCTTTCCCTCCTCCCAGACCACTCTTCTCACGGGCTCCCCCAATGGATGGTGCTATAAACCTGTCTCTCCCAGGTCCCCCAAGCCTTCCCCTTTACTCAGTGAAACTGCGTGGCGCTGGAGAACTACTTCCCACAACACCCCCTCCTCCTGGCCTAGGGCCACTCCACCTTCCCCAGGGAGAGTAGCCTAGACCTTCCTCCCAGCCACTCTGTCCCCTAACTCCCGAGAAAAGAGCCAATGGGTGGGCCCTACACACCCAAGCCAGGCCCCTGTCATCTCAGCCCCCACCCCCAGAGCAGCCGGTGCATGGCCCTACAGGCCTGTTCCCCCTGGCCCCTGTCTCCCAGGGCCCCCCTCACCCTGTAAGAGAAGCCAGTGCATGGCCCTACAGGCCTGTTCCCCCTGGCCCCTGTCTCCCAGGGTCCCCCTCACCCTGTAAGAGCAGCCGGTGCATGGCCCTACAGGCCTGTTCCCCCTGGCCCCTGTCTCCCAGGGCCCCCCTCACCCTGTAAGAGAAGCCAGTGCATGGCCCTACAGGCCTGTTCCCCCTGGCCCCTGTCTCCCAGGGTCCCCCTCACCCTGTAAGAGCAGCCGGTGCATGGCCCTACAGGCCTGTTCCCCCTGGCCCCTGTCTCCCAGGGTCCCCCTCACCCTGTAAGAGAAGCCAGTGCATGCTCTACAGACCTGCTCCCTCAGGCCAGTCTCCCAGAGTCCGCCTCACCCTGTAAGAGCAGCCGGTGCATGGCCCTACAGACCTGCTTCCCCAGGCCCCTCTCTCCAGCCTCACCTTGTAAGAGCAGCCGGTGCATGGCCCTACAGACCTGCTTCCCCAGGCCCCTCTCTCCAGCCTCACCCTGTAAGAGCAGCTGGTGCGTGGCCCTACAGACCTGTTCCCCTAGGCCCCTGTCTCCCCAGGGTCCCCCTCACCCTGTAAGAGCAGCCGGTGGGTGGCTCTACAGACCTGCTCCCCCAGATCCCTGTCTCCCCAGGGTCCCCCTCACCCTGTAAGAGCAGCCGGTGGGTGGCTCTACAGACCTGCTCCCCCAGGCCTCCGTCTCCCAGGGTCCCCCTCACCCTGTAAGAGCAGCCGGTGGGTGGCTCTACAGATCTGATCCCCCAGGCTCCCATCTCCCCAGCCCGCCCCACCCTGTAAGAACAGCCGGTGCGTGGCCCTACAGATCTGATCCCCCAGGGCCCCCACTCCCCAGGGCGCCCCTCACCCTGTAAGAACAGCCGGTGCGTGGCCCTACAGATCTGCTCCCCCAGGGCCCCCACTCCCCAGGGCGCCCCTCACCCTGTAAGAACAGCTGGTGCGTGGCCTTCAGGCCCCAGGCCCCCCTCTTCCCAGGGCCCCCCCTCACACAATAAGAGCAGCTGGTGCGTGGCCCTACAGACCTGCTCCCCCAGGCGCGTCTCCCCAGGGCCCCCCTTACCCAATAAGAGCAGCCGGTGCGTGGCCCTATAGACCTGCTTGTCCTTCTGCAGCTGCTTCTCGATTTTCTTGTTGGCTTCTCGCTGCGCCTTCTCCTCGTTGCGCTGATCCTCCGTCTTGCTGTTCCCTAAACAGCCCATCTTGGGGAGGGGGCGGCAGGGGGACCAGGGGAAGGGAGCAGGAGGCGGCTGGGGCTGCTGGGGGGAGGGAGGGAAGGGAGGGAGACACTCTCCCGGGCTCCCTTCTTCTTCCTCCTCCTCCTCCCCCCCCTTTACTCGCTGCTGTGGCTGCCGCTGCCCAGAGACATGGAGAGAGCGGAGCCAGCCAAGGGGGGGGCCGATGGCGATGACTTTGCTGCTGCTGCTGCTGCTCAGCCGGGCCTCCTCCCCAGCAGCTGCAGCTTCTCCTAACTCTCCCTCCCAGACCCACTCCGATCCCCTCAATGCACCTTTCCCGAGGGAAAAAAATAGGGGATCTCCGCACCCCTGGCTGGATCACCGGTTAGTTCGGATTAAAAAAAAAATCCCCGTCCCCCCGTTTCCCCTCCACACACACGAATCCAGTTGCAGGTCCACCTCCTACAAAAAAAAATCCTCCTTAGATCCAAGGCACAGGCTCCAGCCGGAGAAACCTCCCCAAATCCTGATCACAGAGAATCTAGAAATGTCTCCTCCTTGCCTCTCCCCCCTCTCCAAAGGGCTGAAGCACCCAAAGGGGTCAATCCAACCCCCAGCTCCCTGCTGGATAATAAGTCCCTTTTCCTCTCTGGGCTGTGTGGGTTTTCCTCTTCTGCTGCCGCTGCTTCTTCCTCCCTAATGGTGGTTTTTCCAGTCCAAGGCCCCCCCTTTTTTTCCTTGCTGCTGCTGCTGCTTTTTCACATTAGGTTTCCAGGCTGCTGAATCCTTTGGCTTCTCCAGCAAACAGAGGGAGTGGGGGGCGGGGAGGGGGGAAAGAAGTAAAAGCCGTTTTGGTTTCCCCCCCAAGCAAAACTGGCCCCCCACTAGCAGGTTTTTCCTCTAGTTTATTTTTTCTCCTCTCTCTCGCATTTCTCTTAGCGAGAGAGGGAGATATTTATTGAGATCTATACAGAAGGGAGAGAGAGATGGGGTGGGGCAAGCAAGCTCACACACTGAACCATGGGAACTGAACCATTCACATGATACCCAAACGTCAGGAGTTGCTGAGTAGAGGCGCCCTCTTCAAACCAAACACCCAGGGAGGCACCGGGTCCCAGAGGCGAGATGTGGGGAGAGGCAAGTGCGCTCTCTCTCTCTTATGCGCCCTTTTAACGCCCCCCCCCCGCCTTTGTTCTTCACGTTCAGAAGTTTGCTTATTTAGTGGCTTGGCTACAAAACCAGTGCAAGCAAGTAGAACAGCAGAATTTTCCCTTTACTGGGCAGCCTTGTTTGTCTGACATGCAAAACCAAGGTCCTGAGTACTTGTGTTCAGTAAATCCCCCAGCCAGTTTTGGTATGTGAGCTTTGCTGTCTAGTCAAATTCCAACGAAAGTAGTACCTTTCTACCTCCTAAAAATTCCCTGCCAGTTTCAGAAAAAATATTTTATTTTTCTTCCACCATTCTGATTTCTTTATAGTGGTGCAGTGTAAACAGCTACTTGTTTCCTCGGTAAGCTCATCATAGTAGGGGCCTGTCCTGCAAACACCAGTACATATTGCTTCCTGCAGCCTACAGGCCCACTGAAGTAGTTGTAGCCAGATTGGTTTATCCAATTTAGGACTAAATTATCTTAATTTTATTCATTCGTATCATGTTCTAGGCCTGATGCTGCAAACAATTTAGTACATGCATAACTTTAATCACCTTAAACTTAATAGTCTTATGGAAGGACTATTCATGCTTAAAGTCAAGTATGTGCCTAAGTGTTTGCAGGATTGGAGGTTTAACTATTCAATTAAAGTTTATAAACTTTATTCCATACACATTTTAACGAAGCCGTTCATGGGGAAAGAGCTGTCACTTTATAAATAAAATACTTATTAGAGAACATCAAACCAAATATTTGTATTTAAATATCTATTTGTACATGTTATTGGTTGATGAATTTTAAGGCTTTTCTAAACCTCATAAGGCCCATCCTGCAAACACTTAAGCATATACCTTTACTGATGTAAGTGATTCTGTGTGAGTAAAGTTACTCAGCTAAATGTTTGCCACATATACTTTGATCCTGGAAGGAGCTCAGCATAGGCAGAATCATCTCCCTGCAGGCCTGGGACCAGAGGCAGATGTTTAATTTTAAGTATGCAAATAATTCCACTGAAGTAAATGGGACTACTCGCATGGTTAAAGTAATATTGCTGGATTAAAGCTTCAGACTACAGTGCACTACATCCTGTCTCTTATGTATATGCCTTTTGTTAGCTAACCATTTCTAGTTTATTTTTAAAAGATTTAAAAAATAAAAATACCCTACCCAAAGCATGAGGAACAAGCATAAACAAGTAAAAAGCACTTGCAGTCGGAAAATAAAGGTTAGTGCCTTAGTGTTTCTTCTTGTAAAATACTAGTTCCCAACATTTATCAAAAAGGGATTTGTTTCTCGAAGGTGCTCATCCTGTAATCTGGCTGTGCAGAGCCTCACAGACTTCAGTGGGGCTTCATGGAAAGGAGGTATAGATATGTTTATGCAGAGCAGCTTATAAGGTCAATGCAAAAGAGTTATTAAAAAAAACAACAACGTTGTCACTGTAGCCCTGATCCTGCAAACAATTGCACATCTATTAACTTTATGTTTTCATGTGCAAGAAGTTAATTCCTGAAGGGCTTGCAGGACCAGGGACCATTTTTGCAAAAAACCCTAAATTTGTGCTTCCTCCGTTGGCTTCATATCAGCAAAAACTAGTCTCAAATATCAGTTTGGGGTAGATGCTAACTGAGCTTCTATATTAGTTACCACTGTGTTCTCTCTGTGATTAGTGAAAATGTATGTCTGCCATCCCAAGTAAATTTATTTATCCTCCTTTGGAAAATTAAATTCTGCATGAGAAAATTCCAGTGTACATCATCCAGTTAAAATAGTGGCAACCACTTGCAGTAACATAGTTACTTGAATACAATAAGCATCCAGGAAGTCATCTTGACCTATTAGACTGCACCTATTCTGTTGTTCTTACTCATGGGGAGGTGGATCTGAAAGCACTCATAGGTCTGGAACAGAATACCTACCCAACCTGAGGCTTTGGAGATTTTTCAGGGCTTTTGGTGATTCTGTTGGTGTCAATCGTGAAAGTGACGAGGAATCTGGGCCTTGATCCATAATCCTTTGAAGACAATGGGAAGACTCCTAGAGACTTTACTGAGCATTGGATCAGGCCCAAAGAAGACCTCAAAGACTTGTCTTGAATTCTCAAGGCACAGATTCAATTGAAGCAGAAGATATATACTTTTCCTAGCTTTTATTAATTATTATTATTAGAAGTGTATTTGGAGTCAATTTATTTTCAAACAAATGCCAGTTATATAACAGTATTTGCAGTGGGGTGGTGGCCATATGAGCCAGAGTAAAATTTACACTGAAAATAAAGTAAAAATTAGGGCTGCCAAGCAATTAAAAAAATTAATCACAATAAAACAAATTAATTGTGATTTATCGCACTGTTAATAATAGAATACCAAGGAGTCTAGTCACAAATTTAATTGATGCATTTTTTTTTAAATGAGCATCATCAGCATGGAAGCATGTCCTCTGGCATGGTAGCTGAAGCATGGAAGGGGCATATGAATGTTTAGAATATCTGGCATTTAAATACCTTGAAACGCCAGCTACAAAAGTGCCATGTGAACGCCTGTTCTCGCTTTCAAGTGACAGTGTAAACAAGAAGCAAGCAGCAGTATCTCCCGTCAATGTAAACAAACTTGTTTGTCTTAGCGATTGGGAGAATAAGAAGTAGGACTGAGTGTACTTGTAGGTGCTAAGGTTTTACTGTTTTGTTTTTGAGTGCAGTTATGTACTAAAAAAAATCTGCATTTATAAGTTACACTTTCACGATAAAGAGATTGCACTTCAGTACTTGTATGAGGTGAACTGAAAAATATATATATATTTTTGGATGTTTTCTACATTTTCAAATATATTGATTTAAATTACAATACAGAATACAAAGTGTACAGTGCTCACTTTATATTTATTTTTATTACAAATATTTGCACTGTAAAAAACAAAAGAAATATTATTAGTATGAGGTGAATTGAAAAATACTATATCTTTTGTTTATCACTTTACAGCGCAAATATTTGTAAAAAAATAATATAAAGTGAGCACTCTATACTTTGTATTCTGTGTTGTAATAGAAATCAATATATTTGAAAATGTAGAAAAACATCCAAAAATATTTAATAAATTTAAATTGGTATTCTATTATTTAACAGTACGATTAATTGCGATTTTTGTACTCACAGTTAACTAAAAAAAAATTAATTTCATGAGTTAACTGTGATTAATCAACAGCCCTAGTAAAAACTCATCAGTTTCCCATTGTAATAGTTATGAAGAGACTGCAGAATTGTCAATATGTTCCACCTTATGAAGAAGGGGAGATCTGCCCTCAGCGTCAAGGCGCTTTTGTATTTTCTTTGTCATCAGTCCCTTCCAGATTGGGGGAGATCTTTAATTGGAGCCTCAAAGTACTCATAAATGTGCACACAAATATGATCGTAATTGGAGGTGGAGACAGAAAAAGGCCAAACAACTTCCCTGGATGGAAAGTGTGGTAGAACATTCACTGACAAGTGAATCATTGCTGTGAAATTGTTTGCATTTGTACCTGATGGCACTGATCACTGTCCTAAAATAAAATGTGAATTATGTGTGTGCTGAAATGACCACAATGATCTGTATATCCGGAGCAGCTGCGGGACAAAGGAATTGTGAAGGTCCTTGTATACTATATACCTGTGGCCTTTGGGGTGTAATTGCACCTTGGGCTATGGTGTTGGATAAGAAGGATGTATTCAGCTAATTTACAAAACTCCCATTGATTTACAGTGGAACAAAGACTTGGCCCATTGCATTAAAACTGGTGCTCTCTTTATTAAAAACAGTAAAAAAAGAACTATCCAAAAGTGTGTATTCTGTGATCACATGACATTTGTATTAGGGACTGTTCATCATTTATCTGAAAAATTATGTCTTTTTCACTCACTGCAGGCCTAGACATGGGGGAGACAAAACCTATTGACCTGGTCCTGCACTGTTTAAGTTAATGGGAGATCACGTCCTATATGCATTAATTTGTGAGACTGGGCTCCTTTTAGTTTTGACTGTGTTTCACACTTTCAGCTAAATATTAAAACCTGTTGATGTTCCTTCTGGGTCTAAATACAATGATAGGTAAAAGCTCCAGAAGAAATGTTATATTGCAACCCAACATTATCCCATTGCAGATTCTTTTTTTCAGTCTAAAATAAACATTTCCAAGGAAACTGATACTTCTGCGTGGGTCTAGATTTAAGGATTTTGAGGGGTGGGGCATGGAATTTATCCTGGTGGCAAGACAACAATATTCTGTCAAGGTGGTTCACACCTGAAGTTAAAAATTGCTCCAAAGCAGCGACAATAGGATCTTTGGAAATTAATAACATTAAAAGACCACCTTTGTACTTAGGAGATTGTGAGAGGTTTGTGTGTTGGAAAGTTTCATATAATACTTCTGATTATATTTGATAGATTTGCCGAATTCAAATTTTTTGTCTATTTCTCTACCTTGTCTTGCATTCTAATGAAAATTAATGAGTGATTTTATCTTTTTTGGAAATAGGTATTACTGTTACATTGTCATTCACATCTCCTAGCCCTGATCCTGCAAACACTTATGTGCAGACTTTATTCAATTGAGTAGTCCCACTGAAGATCATTACCGATGGAGACTATACTCTTTCTAGCTACGATAGCAATATAGGGCTTGTCTACATCACAAAGTTGCAGTGCTGGTGAGGGGGTTACAGCGCTGCAACTTAGGAGGTGTACACATCTGCAGGGCATCACCAGCGCTGCAACTCCCTGTTTGCAGCGCTGGCCGTACTCCCGTTTTGTCTCGGGTGTAGAGGATCCAGCGCTGGTGATCCAGCGCTGGTAATCAAGTGTAGACACTTACCAGCGCTTTTCTTGACCTCCGTGGAATAAGCAGGTATCGCAGCATACCTGAGGAAGCCTCTCTGGTAATCAAGCAGGTCTCCTTCCCCGGTTTGCTCTCGCGTTCCCCGAACCCCCGTGCAAGCAGGTCTCCTTCCCTGCAGTTTGCAGGGGGGTTCGGGGAACGCGAGAGCAAACCGCGGGGAAGCAGGTCTCCTTCCCCGGTTTGCTCTCGCGTTCCCCGAACGCCCGTGCAAGCAGGTCTCCTTCCCTGCGGTTTGCTCTCGCGTTCCCCGAACCCCCCTTGAAGCCGCCCAACAGCGCTGCAGTGTGGCCATATCTAACACCACTTGCAGCGCTGGTTGCTGTAAGTGTGGCCACTCTGCAGCGCTGGCCCTATACAGCTGTACTAATACAGCTGTAACAACCAGCGCTGCAAAATTGTAGATGTAGACATACCCCTAGTTTGATTTATGAGGTCTTAGAGACATGTTGCTATAAAGAAGTAGTAGGCTACTGATGACAGTGAAAGTGGGAAAGTACTAGTTGAAATGGACAAAGTCAACTTAACAACTGCACTTCTGTCTGCTGAAGATTTACAGACAACACCTATGGATATTACAGCTTAAACAGACTAAAAGAAAAACACAAGTTTTCTCTATTTTAATGTGTTTACTTTGCACATTTGGCAGGACACTGTATAGCCATTTTCACTCTGTTTTCTGTGGACAGTCTGCACAGTTAGTTTTTCCTGTTGTGTGTGATATGAATGAACATGTCATGGTAACAACCACATAAATTGATTTAGAAATAATCCAGGTGCAGGTGTAGTTCTTGAAACTGCTTTAATTTATTATTTTCTGAACTGACTAGATTTCAAGTTGACACTGTCTCTTTCATATCAGCTATTTAATTCTAAACCAATTTTTCATATGAACAGACACTTGGGAAATGTCTTTCCTTTACTCCTTTTTCTGACTGGATGGACCCTTTTGGGTCTAATTCTGATCTCACCTTGGTTAAACTCCACTGACTTCATTAGAGTTACTCTTGACTTTCACTGGTGTTAGTGAGATTAGAATCAGGCTCTCTGTCTTCAAATACAAATTTTGGGCCAGATCTTGGGAGGTGCTGGGTGCCCTCATCTCCCATTAAAGACTATTTAGATTTTATGAGTGTTGAGAGGATTAACAGGAGACAAAGACTGGTGTCCTGGGAAGGAGCAATGGTGGTGATGTAACTATCCTTTGTTCCTGTTTCTGGGATGGAGGTAGCCTATTTGACATAGCCCATTCACTAAGGGGACTTAGTGCTCAGATGACAATCAGTTTGTGTATATCTTAAATCCATTGCTCTTATGTTCTAGTCATACTTTTGACTCTCTGATTCAATTTTGACTCAGCCTTAAAATAAGTAAGCTGTAAACTTTGGGTGTAACCTTTCAAAGAGTTCAGGAGATTTCTGTAAGTAACCAGCTTTCTTGGTCTTAAAGAGAAAAGGAGAAAAGTCCTTAAGTTATACAGTACTGATCCCCCTACAAAGAATGAACTAGACATCGTTTAACTAAGGTATCCACATCTGAAAATGTTCTCTAGCTCATGCACCTGGATCGCCTCTACTATCTTTAAATAATATAGAACCAGTCCACTTGCAGGACTGTCACTTTCTCTTGCAGTGCGGCAACGTGGGTCGATGTACTGGAATGCTGATCCCACAAAAGTATGATCTTGAGAGGAAGAGAGGATGATCCCTTCTTGTAAAACACCTGTGAATCTGGAATTCTCCCCCACCTAAACATATAATGTAGCATCCTGCAAGGCAAAGCAAGGCCTAAACCCTGCTTCCTTTTTTAATACCATTCATTGTATGGGAAGGAAGGATGCGGATGCCTTCCTTTTTTTCTGCTCCACTCTTGGGCAATGTTGTTTTCAGGGCCTTATTATTTTCTAAAGGATTTATAGTATTGAGGGAAATAATTAATTAACACAATTATATCCAGTGGGTGCCCAAAAAAATTTCACTGGTCCTGAGCATCTGGCAGGATTGGACCTTGAGAAGAAATATGTTTTCCTTGGGAGAGGTCCACATTATGCTGCTGCCCCACAGGTTCATGACCGTAATGTTCCAGTGGGTCTAAGAGAATTCCCCCTTGTAAAAATAGGGAGCATCACTGGAATCAGTGGAATCTTTCAACTAGGTGGCACTTTTTAAGGGCACCTAGTGTATCTCTGAGTGTGTGCACGGACACTCGTGTTGATTAGAGATGTTTTCTCTCTTCTGCAGGCTATTTTTTTTTTAAATATAGCATGATAAATAAAACAAAAGCATAAAAGGCCTATGCTCTTTGGTTAAGACTTCAGTAATGCTGAATCAGACCTACAATTCTCAAGATGATTAATCCCCAGTAAACTTGGCCTTCCCGCCAGTCTGAAGCGCTGACTAATTAAGGCTATGATTTAGACTCATATCCATCTTTTATTTGCCTTGATTAGTTCTATCATAGCCTGAACAATTCCTAGAAGGAGATCTCAAAACGCGTGAGACCCCAGTGGCCTCTTGCAGCTTACATTTCTGGTAAATGGAGCCATCTTCCATCATGCAAAATCCTTTGGGATCAAAATTAACAACATCTGAGTGATAAAAAAGTTTTAAAGTCTCCTGCTTGCCCTTTGACATGGTAAACAAGGGACCCCAGAGCAGTGGTTCTCAACCAGGTGTCCAAGGCCCCATGAGGGGCCATGAGCAGGTTTCAGGGGAGTGCCAAGCATAGCCAGCATTAGACTCACTGGGGCCTAGGATAGAAAGCTGAAGTCCTGCTACCTGGGGCTGAAGCCCAGGGCCCTGAGCCCTGCCACTCAGGTTGTAGCTTTGCGGGAGCCCCTGTGGCATAATCCCCAGGCAATTGCCCTGCCTGTTCACCCCCTAATGCCAGCCCAGGCTTTTATATGCAGAAAAACAACTATTGTGGCAAAGGTGAGCCTTGGAGTTTTTAATAGCATGTTGGGCAGGGGTTCAGAAAGAAAAGGCTGAGAACCCCTGCCCTAGAGTAACCTCGAGCCAGTTTAAGGGGAACAACTAAATTGAGCCAAGCAATAATCTAATAAGGAAAAACAAAGCAAACTGGACATGGAGCTAGCAGCCTATGCAAAATTTTGTCCCCTGCAGTCACCAGTAAAAAGGAAAAAAAAGGTCAACAAGCATTAACAGGCAAACCAGGTCAAAAAATTATCCTCAATGAAACCCAGGTAGATCAAGAAACTATCATCAAGTAGAACGACAGTATGTCCTATCGAATAGGAAAGAATCAGGGTGTAATAAAACATGCAATGGCACTAATAAACAAATAGCGGTACCATCAATATTCTCCCAAAAGAACAAACTGAAAACACTTTGAGTACACCAAAACAAACAGAGCTAATCGGAAATATTTCCCTCTCCAGTAGAGCAGAATTTTCCATACAAAAATTCTAAACCTAAAGTTTAAAAAAATAAAAATAAAAAAAATCCCAAAACCTACTTATTGAATTGGCCACAAGATTGTTGTTTTTTTGAAGTCCAACCCCTCCCCACCTTCTAAACTGCTCTTTAACCAGAGCTGCCCGCGGGGAGGGGGAAAGTGGGATAATTTGCCCTGGGCCCCACAGGGGCCCCCACAAGAGTTTTTTGAAGCCCCTGGAGCAGGGTCCTTCACTCGCTCTGGAGGCCCCGGAAAACTCTCATGGGGTGCAGGCCCCCGGAGCGTCTTCGGCGGCAATTCAGGGGTGGTGGGGTCCTTCTGCCCCGGGTCTTTGGCAGCAATTCGGTGGCCAGGGCCCACTTAATCCTCTGGGTGGCCCTGTCTTTAACTAAATTAAAACACGCTGTAAGGAATTCAGGATTATGATAATAAAAACACAGAATTATCGCCTTTCATTTCCACCTTCACCCATCTTCTCTTTTTGATTATTTATTTATTTTCCAACCATTCAGACATTCAGCATTGAACTTTGTAAAAAGTTTCTTATGAAACTGCAGCACAAGCACATCCTCGTGCTCCAGGCAGCACATGTGACATGTTGCTTTCAAAGGGTGGGATCTGAGAGGCAGATTATGAGTCTGAGTTACAATTTCATTACCAGTTTATTCTTTAGGCAGTGCACAGTTCAGCCCTAAATAACATTATTATTAATTACTGGCTGGGCATTTTCATTTTATGGAGTGTAACAGGAAGGGGTATAAGAGAATTTCTAAATAGAACCTGGTACATTGTCACAGGTTCTAATGTGCTGTAAAGTATCTGCCACTTTTTACATTCTAAATTCAAACTGCCTTCATAGAATGCCAGGGTTGGAAGGGACCTCAGGAGGTCATCTAGTCCAAACCCCTGCTCAAAGCAGGACCAATCCCCAGACAGATTTTTGCCCCAGATCCCTAAATGGCCCCCTCATGGATTGAGCTCACAACCCTGGGTTTAAGAGGCCAACGCTCAAACCACTGAGCTATCCCTCCCCCCAAACTATCACACACAAAATAGCTGATATAATTGCACGTATTTTTTAGTGTGGCAAAGCTATAGTATTCTCAGTACCAACCGCCATTATTAAAGGTGACCTGCAAAGGAAACCGAATTGAGTTTTTGCTGTTTTTCTTAGCAGAGAAAGCTTGAAAAGGTTATCTTAAAAAAATATTTTTTTTCCTGCCTTGTTATTTTGATGTTAAAAACTAAGGCCCCTATCTTAAAGCTGTATTCATACAGCACACAAATGCAGTTCTAGAACTGGTGCTTAAGTTCTTATCTTACCTACACTGATTTTTTTCTTGGAAGACTCTATGGATAACTGGAGATTTGACAGGACTATGATTTCAGAGGTGCCATGTAATTAAACCATGAAGTCAATGGAGAGGCAGTGCAGTCTAGTGGATAAAGCACTGAATTGGTATTCAAGATACCTGGGATCTAGACCTAGTTCTGCCTCTGATCTGCAGTGCCACCCTGGGCACATCAGTTCCCTTCTCTATGCCTCTCTTTCCCCTGCCGTCCTTTGTCAGTTTTGCCAACTTAAATTATAAGCACTTCAGGGCAGGGACCATTTCTTCTGACTATGTACAGTACCCAGCAAAATGAAGCCTCTATCTCAGTTGAGATCTTTGGTCACTACTGTAATACAAATAAATTAAATAAATAATTATTACAGTGGGAAGTGATCTTTATTAGACTGTAAAACTGATTCGTTTTTTATTAATACCTATTTAACTCAAACAGTTGGGAGAACGATGGCTTTGTTAAAGTTTCAATGCTCTTGTATTTCAGTGATGGTCTCAAAAAACTCCCAATTCTCATCTAAGCTCCCAACATTTCCATACACTTTATATATTTAAGTAACCAAGAAGCAAACTTTTCTTTTTGGAAATATACACACACACTTTTCAGGCCTTCTTTATCCACCATCAAGAAACAAACAGGGCAGAAACCCAATGGCTTTTTCTTTTACAGGTCACCTGTTTGCTTTATGCTCTTGGGTATTGTAATGCAGAATTTGTTTTTCCATTGCTCCGTGCATGCTCTCTTGTCTAAGGAAGAGTAGCCTATCCACTTCTGAAGCCATCAACTTGTTACAGCTTAGGCTACACCACGTAAACATTTCGCAAGTTTCATAGCTGAGAGCCCAGTCCTGGCAGGCACTGAGCATACTCAGCCTGAATGGACTTCAATGGGAGTGGAAGATTCTCAGCACCTTATAGGATTTGGCCTTTAGTTACTAGGCCTCCACCATGCTCCACATAAATTAGTGCAGTAATACTGTATGTGTAAATCGCCCTCTCTTCTTCAGTCGATGAGGTCACTGTATTTGTGCTAGTAAAGAGCTGTTGATAGAAATTCATCCCTCCCTGCACTAATGCTGAGGAATCAGGATTTGTGTAGGGTATCAGAGGGGTAGCCGTGTTAGTCTGGATCTGTAAAAAGCGACAAAAGAGTCCTGTGGCACCTTATAGACTAACAGACATATTGGAGCACGAGCTTTCGTGGGTGAATACCCACTTTGTCAGACGCAAGTGAGCATTCACCCACAAAAGCTTATGCTCCAATATGTCTGTTAGTCTATAAGGTGCCACAGGACTCTTTGTTGATTTGTGTAGGGAATGCTGCAAAAGTGAGGACTCAGATGGAATTCACAACCCCACCACCCCCTCGGGTGCAGCAAAGCCTCCAGGCTTCTATGCCAGCCTATAAACCCCTCTGTGTGTCCTCTGCATGGTTTTGGAGTAACTAGATTAGGGTGACCAGACAGCAAATGTGAAAAATCGTGACGAAGGTGGGGGTAATAGGAGCCTATATAAGATAAAGACCCAAAAATCGGGACTGTCCCTGTAAAATCAGGACATCTGGTCACCCTAAATTAGATTCAGGAAAGTGCAGGTGCAGAACAGGCTCCTGGTAGACTCCTGCTCCCTAATGACTCCTTCTGCTGCAGTCTACTTGAAACAGCGTTGAGTCCCCTCTGGCATACGAGGGAGGGACAGTCCCATGCTCCATGCAGGGTTCTCTCACTTGGCTGCATTTCATTTACATAGCCACACATTTATCCTGAAATATTTTACCTTTGAATTTGTGAGTATTACTGAGGAAGACACTAACTCCATGTAAATGACTGGTCAGGAAGGCTTCTCCCAAGGATGGCTTCCAGAGGAAGATTTCAGCAGCCACATTATTTGTTTTGTTTAAAATGATTTCGGTCTTGACAGTGTCTCTGTACCAAAGCAGCACACGTGCTAAGCATGCACAGCTCTGCCTATTGTGAGGCACACAGAAAGGAACAGATTTAATTGATTTAGTTATTTGAAATATCTTGTAGCTGCAGGGAGAATCCTAGCCAGCAAGCTGAAATACAACCAAGCTTTTAGAGGACATTTTGGAGCCTAATGTCCCTGCATTGCCTTTTTAGGATTTAGCCATAACTTTGTATTTCTAGGCCTGTTTGGCCTAGCTCATGCATGAGCACTTGTGTTATTATTACTAGAGCTGGGAGAATGCCACACAGCATTTTCCATGAATATACACTTGAATGAAAAGTGTGTTCATTTTCCCTGAATATTCTAGTGAGTGAGTTTATAGACAATCAGAGCCGGCGCTACCATTTAGGCAGCCTAGGCAATCGCCTAGGGTGCCAGAATAATTGGTGGGCGCCGTTTGGCCGGAGGGGGCGGCAGGCGGCTCCAGTGGAGCTGCCGCAGTGGTGCATGCGGAGGGTCCACTGGTCCCGGTGGAGCTGCCACAGTCATGCCTGCGGACAGTCGGCTACTCGCGCAGCTCCGGTGGACCTCCCACAGGAACCACTGCGGCAGCTCCAGCGGAGCCGTGGAGCGCCGGACCCTCCACAGGCACCACTGTGGCAGCTCCACCGGAGCCGTGAGACCAGCGCGCGGGGCGGCGAAATTGCCATCCGCCTAGGGCGCTCAAACCCCTACCGCCGGTCCTGTAGACAGTCTCCTCAAAGACAGACTTTCTCAGCCTGGGCACATGACCAAAGGATCAGAGACAATATTTAAGGAGAAGGTCCAGCCTCTTCCCCCGAGCCATGGATTCTGTAGAGAGTTCATCAGTCTTGTGAGTGGGTTGTTGGGAGATGGTCAAAGCTGATGGTCCTAGATTGCTCTGTGTCAGCGATCCTGAGACAGACAGTCATTCAGTAAAGCCGCTACTACAAAATGGATGCTGTAATGCACAATGGAAGTTGCAATGCAAGATGAAGGTCACCCTGCAAAATGAAAGTTAGTCAGGGGCGGCTCTAGACATTTCGCGGCCCCAAGCACAGCGGCATGCCGCGGGGGACGCTCTGCTGGTCGCCGGTCCCGCGGCTCTGGTGGACCTCCCGCAGGCGTGCCTGCGGAGGGTCCGTTGGTCCCTCGGCTCCACCGAAGCCGTGGCACCAGCGGACCCTCCGCAGGCATGCCGCCGAAGGCTGCCTGCCTGCCTGCCGCCCTCCCGGCGACTGAAAGAGCACCCCCCGGGGCATGCCGCCCCAAGCACGCGCTTGGCGTGCTGGGGCCTGGAGCCGCCCCTGGTTACAGTCAAAATGTAATTCACAAAGCAATGGAGCTCACAACATGGCACTACATCCAGTGTCACAATCACAGTGCATCCAGGAAGACCAGATTACAGAGAGAAAAGGTAGGAAGGGCTGCCTATATAGTGGATGTTGACCAAAACAGGACTCACAGGAGAGGCGAGATCAGACTATATGGAGTGTGTTGAGGACTGGGTTCTTTTTCAAAGATCTGTAGCTCTCTAGCGCTGTTTAAGAGTAAAGTGACTATTATTGCTAAGCCGTGCTGTTCTGCCACCTTGTCCCTAAAGGAGTTAATTAAGAAGTTCAGAGTGCCAACAACACTCATGCATTTTGTAAAGGAAAGTGTATAGCTGCAGAAGTTGAATGCGCTGGTATCCACAATTATACAGGGAAGTGTCCTATTTGCCATGGGTCAGTAGATTTTTCAATCTCTGCTCAGGTATATATGCAGCTGTCATGTATTCTATACATATGTGAAAGACTGACATCTTTCTAGATAAAGTACAGCACAGTCTGGTTTTAGTTCAATTTGTCTTTGTTTCTTGCATGTCAGGTGTAGTACATTTGCTAAAGCCCCATGCACTTCCAACTTGTTTGGAGACTGTCTAATCCAGTGGTTCTCAGTAAAGCGAACGCATAACCCCAGGGATATGCAGACGTCTTCCAGGGGGTACATCAACTCATCTAGATGTTTGCCTAGTTTTACAACAGGCTACATAAAAAGCAGTAGCAAAATCAGCACAAACTACCATTTTATATAGACAATGACTTGATTATATGGCTCTACATACTATACACTGAAATGTAAGTACAATATTTATATTCCAATTGATTTATTTTATAAATTATATGAAAACAAAGAGAAAATAAGCAATATTTCAGCAATAGTGTACTGTGACACTTTTGAATTTTTATGCCTGATTTTGTAAGCAAGTAGTTTTTTAAGTGAGGTGAAACTTGGGGGTATGCAAGACAAATAGGACTCCTGAAAAGGGTACAGTAATCTGTAAACATTAAGAGCCACTGGTTTAATCAACCGATCTGTTCCCTATCTTGTATTCCTTGCCTTGATCTACACTTGCTATAGTAGATGTATTGAAGCCTGATGGCTATACTATACCTTATAATTTTTTGGTTGAGGAGGTGGGGAAGGCTACGCTGAGTGAATGAACATACATTCTGTCAGCATACCTATAATCCTAAAATAGAATTAAATTATTATGCTGCTCCTACACTCTACACCCTTTACCCATTCTAAAACAAATCTTTTGCTCGGATCCTTTTTAGATTAACTACTGAACTATAAGAGGAAATATGGGGCAAATGAGATAATCTGATACAAAACGCCCCCATATAATTTTTACAAAAACAATATATACCTACTGGAATTCATAACCTATAATGCCTCAACTCTTCTGTATTCCTTTACCATACACATTTGTTACCATCTCTTAATATGTATGTATGAAAATAAGGGTCCACCAGGCTTAGGCTGACCAGACAGCAAGCGTGAAAAATCGAGACAGCGGGTGGGGGGTAATAGAAGCCTGTATAAGGAAAAGACCCAAAAATCGAGACTGTCCCTATAAAAGACCCTAACCTGGCTGTGGGAGCTCTGGTTTTCTAGTTAAATTCATCAGGGCCAATGGGAGAGTAAAGCAAGAACACCGACTTAGCAAAGGATTTCCTAACCACACACATTTTACTCTTAAAAAAGCACAGTAGAATTACAGATCTATGAATTCAACTCACCCTAGTCTGATCTCACCCTGTCTGCGAGTCCTGGTTCTGGCCAGCATCTTTAATCAAGGGAGAGTCTCTTGTGTCTTCACTCTCTTCAGCAAGTTCTGCTTACAGGTGGTGACAGAAATGTAGCCCCTTTCTTAGAAACCTCATTGAACCTTTCTTTTAAAACTATCTCCCTCCCATTCTGTCCAGGAGTTCCTCGCTCCAGCCCTATCTCTCCTCCCACGCTGCTCCTGTGTCTTTTGTCCCAAGGAACTGGGTTAGTCATTGAGAGCCAAAGTCAATGGCCCTACTAGTAGAGAACTCATTGTTCCAATAGGGAAGAATAATTCAATTAAATGAGAGAGCTAGCAAGGGCCATTATTAGTCCTCTCTGAAGTGCCCCACACCTTATCACCAACACAGTCTCTAGAACAGACTCTGAGTAAGGATTAGGCTGGTTTTCAGCACAGACTGCATATCTGAGTCCAACATGGACATTGCAACACACAGTGAAGACTGCAGTAAAGGTTACAATCACAAAATGGTGTTCACAAAGCAAAACGGAATCTGCAATTGAATACAGCCATATCTCCAAAATGGTCACACTATCAACTACTATATTTATCTTTAATAAAGCGTTTAGTCACTAAAATACATTTTGTTCTTTTTAATACAGATTTGTACAAATATTTCTATGGATTCATCTTTGTTTTAAAAAAATCTATTTTTTCAAACTACATTCCAATGTAGGAACATTTCACTTTACCTGCTTTACTTTAATGCTATCATGAAAGGAACCTCTTTGAAGTTTTCTTATTAGAAAAGCTTTAAAAATTAAGCAGTCTGAATTATTTTTCTATGAACCATATAATCTTCTTAAGCAGTAAAAAGTTAACGAACTCAAATCATTTTATTGAAAAAATTGATAAAGAGAGCAGACCAGATTCATGTCTTGCTGTCCTACATTCTCTCTAAATGTAACATCTAACCCTGGATTCTTAGAATTTTTCATGTTAAAGTTTATAGTCAATTGAGTTTGGCTTTTATATCAGAAAGTTTGTCATGTAAAATGTCATTCTCTAGCTGTAACAAACCCAGTAATGAATATGATCCACAAGAAAACGTACATTTCAGCAACAAATCCAAGTTCAACCCTGGTACTTCAAAACACAATCACATTTGACTCATTGTGTAAGAAAACTGTATCTTGGAGATGCTGTACGTTCAAAACCAAAAACACCAGCACAGGTTCAATATATTCTGGCTTCTGAATTGTTAAGCATTTTGTGTTATTGTCAAAGGGACATGGCCGATTACTTTCAGGGCTGGCTCCAGGCACCAGCTCAGCAAGCAGGTGCTTGGGGCAGCCAAGGGGAAGGGGCGGCATGCCAGGCTCTTTGGCAGCAATTCGGCGGCAGGTCCCTCAGTCCCTCTCAGAGGGAAGGACCTGCTGCCAAAGTGCCAGCGAAGAAGAAAGTGGCACGGTGGAGCAGCCACCGATCGCAGCTTTTTTTTGGCCACTTAGGGCAGCAAAAACCCTGGAGCCATCCCTGATTACTTTCTATAATTAATTGGATGCGAGGTTTTGTTTGTTTGTTTTTCAGTAGAGTTATCAATTCCTTAGCAGAAATGGGGTAAAGAGTCAATGCTGGGGTTTCGATTCCAGGCTAGTTTAGGACCAATGTTCCAATTTAGCTTCAATGGTTATGGCACCAAAACTGCATGAAGGCTATTGAGATATCACTTCCATCCAAACAAGAAAGAGAAAATAGGCTCTTTCTGGTTTTGAATCCAACCCAGACCCAAACCTGGGGAGGCAGGTTCTGATCCGCAAATTTAAATACAATCTCCCTTTGAAATGTGCAGAGACTCCACATTAAGGTGCCATTTTGGGCCTCTCTTCGTTGTTTAGTAATACTTAGTTTAACCCATTTTCATTAGACAAACTGCAGTCCCCACCCTCATTTCCTGTAGACCACAAACCAACATGGCTTTTACTTGTTTATTTCTTTATTTGATTTCTGCTAACCTGATTTATGGTGCCATGAATGTTGACACCCCATGAATCTCAGAATAGTGGCTGTTAGTTAACTTGTGCTCCCTCTACTGTCTGACTTGCTTTGCAAAAGCATAACAATACAGTGAAGAACTTTTTAAATTTCTTGGTGACAAAGAAGTCTATTTTATTTTTAATTTTAGAACAAAAGGTTATTTGCCTGCAGATTTTAGTGATTGCAACAAGGTCCTAAATTAGAATCTTCTTAAGACTCAAGAATATGTATCCCTCTTTTAAGGCCTGCATAGTGCAAAAACAACATGCATACAACTTCGACTGAAGTCCGTACTTTCAGAACGTTTGTCTTCCTTTTCTGACAACACTGTGAGGAACAAAGGGATAACGGTCCTGCTCCAGCTGAACTCAGTGAACAGAATTGGGCAATATGTTAGCTAATAACTATGGACCAGATTTTCAGAAGTGCTGAACAGCCAGGACTCCAGCTAAAGTCAGTGTAAGCTGCAAATACTCAGCCCATGTGCACATCACGTCCTTTTATCTTGATTATTACGAAGATTAGACCAAATCCTTCAAAAGGGAGCAAAGCCTGAGTAAAAGGGCTGCTGTGGGTTCCAAGTTTTAGCATGCTGGTATGCGCTAATCACTAATGCTTGGACCCACTACTTCTGTTTGACAAGCCTACGCTCCCCTAATTCCCTTTGGAACACCTACCTGCAAACTGTACATGAACAGTGCACATGGCAGATGTGAAAACCCTTCTGTGATTCCTTCACCTTTGTAGCAGCAACACAGACTTTCCCACTGCTTATGGGAACAGATGTGCCCTAGTCATAAGTTCTGAATCTGGCTGAACAGTTCTTGGATGCAAGATTCTGACTGGAGACTCTCTCTCTCTCTTTTTCCCTCCTTTAGAGCCTTTTGTGGCCACACTACCCAACTTGCAGAGTGACGTCTGTAATTCATAGAAATATTTGCAAAAATGTATATCCAAGTCATTTTTATCCCTTCCTCCTGAAGTAATATTTATTAACTAGAACCAAACAAATCAGAGCAATTTCAATTTTAACTCTGAGGCTAGGCAAGAACTTAAAGATCCTACTGCACTATTTGCAAAATATTAAATAGAGCGAAATATAGTAAGCAGAATAGGTTAGAACAGGGGTTCTCAACCTTTTTCTTTCTGAACCACCTTCCCCATATGCTATAAAATACCTGTTGCACAACAACTAGTTTTCTGCATATAAAAGCCAGGACCAGCATCAGGGGGTAGCAAGCAATGCATTTGCCTGCAGCTCCACAGGGGGCCCACCCCTGGTTGAGTACCCACTGGGTTAGAACAGTTGCAAAGAGCTATGCCATTTACATAATTTGTCCAATTAGAAGGTTAGGTACTATATGGAGATGTCTGAAATATTTTGGGCCTGTGCTGCACTTGTAAATAGGTGATAAACCCATCTTTCCCGTAAGTGATTCAGCAGCAATAAAGTACTTACTGTTATTTAATGATGCAATGGTTTAAAGACTTGACTACTGTACAGTGTGTAATCTGACTCAACAACAGACAATACATTGGACTGCAAGGCCATTCAGAGAAAAGAATAATAGATTTAATCTCTGTGTTTAAAAAAATAAAAGGAAATATTCTGTTACTCTTAGAAAAGGAAAACCTGTAAGAAGAAAATGAATAAAGTAGAAGAGAGGTTTATTCTATCTTTAGGGATGACAATTTGGGTCAGTTTCTTTTATAAACAACAACATTATTCCAATAAGTAGTTGAATAGTTATTCCTCTTGGCAATTAGGGATGAACTGGAATGGTTCACATAAGACTATATCTGAAATGCACATGAAAATAAATTCTAGTAAAAATAAGTCTTTAAGTTGTTGTTTACATTGGCAAGTAACCAGCTGGACTATAAAAGCCAATAGTACCATTGACTTTCTTACTTATTTTACAACTGTTACACTACATTTTCCTCACAAGAGATACAGACTTTCTTATGGGGCTTAAAACAAAGAGAATCAGATTTTTGGGATCGATTTCCTGTTTATTATTGTACTCAATTATACTTTAAGGATGAAATTTTCCCTTTCTCAAACAAAACACAAGTGAGTGCCACTCTGTGGCAAGGTGGCTCTGATTTCCACTCATCTGAAAAGCCCACTGTTTTTTGTTATACTGCAGTGAAAATACTCAATGAAAAAATCCTCATAAAGCCTTTATGAAATGAAACTCAAAACACCTAGTATGTGATTTGCTTTGTAAGCATAGTTATTCCCCAGACACACAAGAGCATACAGCTCTTGTCCAGAATGAAAAACTTGCAATTCTGTAAGTCAAACACAGTAACCAAGTCCCACCTCACTAATTAGTTAGGCCTGCAAATTCTTCTGTATCTGCTTATAGATACTCATGCACTTTAACCAACTTATTTGCTTTTTCAGCACCTAACTTCTTATGAAGTTTCAATCAAATTAGTCCTAATGTGCTAAAAACGCAGTGCATTGGTGCTGAGCTGGCCAGACAGGACCACACATTTTGAGATGAGCATGAATCCTGTCTATAAATTCTTGACAATATTTACATTTTACTTCAGAAGAAATAAATTTGTTTACAGTCCATTCAGTCATTTGTTTCCTACCACCTCTTTCAACTTTATGTGTGCATTTCAGAGAGACTTCAGTGCACATGAGAATCAGGCCCACAGAGTCAGATACATTTTTACACTGGTGTTTGGTAATTGCAAAACATTAAACTCCAGTTTGTAGCACTGGTCAGCAGGTTTCACGTTTACTACAATTAGAATGAACAATACCAAGCAAATCCAACACTATGAAGACTTAAAAATTAAGATGAGCAAGACAGCTTTCTATAGAACATTGTATGGGACACCCTTCTCACTTTCCAGAAATTTCTAGATTTTAGAAAACTAAGCTACAAACACTAGTTCACAACTTCATTCCTTTCTCTTCAACAATCTCTGACAGTTCATTCCACTCACTAGCCACATGCCTCTTTAATCACAGATGTAATAGCATATTTCCTTTCTCTATCCTTCTGGGCAGCTTTATAACATTCTTGTTGTTTCTAAATAATAAGGCCATTAGAATCTAATGGTGTGTGGGGGTGTGTGGATATATATATAACACCCTTTTAAATATAGGATGCATTCATGTAAAACTTTTGCAGTGAAACATTTTTTACAAAATTAAAAAAAAACCCACCTTATTTTAGGCTTCTATTTTAAAAAATTACACATATTCAATTATAGGCTCCAAAAATGCATGCCTAATTTGTCATGCAATTGCCACAATAATGCATGCAGTGATGGCAACAATACGTGCAAGTGAGACAGTCCTGAAAACTGGGCCCTTTATGGCTGGCATTACAAATTAATTGTACATTTCAGACTATAAGACAGGAAGTCACATTTACAAGAGCTGAACATTTTTAATACAAGTGAATAAAGGTATCAAATGACAAAGAGGGCACATTACCAGAAAGCAGGCAGAGGCATGAACAGAAAATTCCTGTAGATTCCATACAGCTACAGTGAAATACAGGAAAAGAATTCCCTAGCATACACTGAGAACAGTGGCATAAATAAATATAGTCACAAATATATAATTGGTCTTAAATCATTTTAAATACTTCCTGGCAAATAAATTCTGGTAATAAAATTATAGTCTTCAAAAAATTCTAAATGGCCTATTATTGATGAATCGGGACTTTCTCATGATTGACCAGTGCTCTCAGAAACTTGATGTAGGTGTGAGAGGTTTGCTGAATTCAATGGAGCAGCCATTGCTTTGCTGCACTTTAAGAAATCTCAACTGTAAACTTTAGTAGAACCTCAGAGTTACAAACACCAGAGTGACGAACTGACCAGTAAGCCGCACACCTGATTTGGAACCCAGAGTACACAATCAGGCAGCAGCCAGAGACATCTCCCCGCCCCCCGCCAGAAGCAAATACAGTACAGTACTGTATTATATGTCAACTACTAAGAAAAAGGAAAGTTACAAAAAAGATTTCACAAGGTAAGGAAACTGTTTCTGTGCTTGTTTCATTTAAATTAAGATGGTTAAAAGCAGCATTTTTCTTCTGCATAATAAAGTTTCAAAGCTGTATTAAGTTAATGCTCATTTGTAAATTTGAAAGAACCACCATAAGGCATTGTTCAGTGTTACCCACAGTTCAGAGTTATGAACAACTCTCCATTCCCGAGTTGTTCGTAACTCTCAGGTTCTACTATACTGATGTTATGTCACAGAAACATCAGCATTAAACAAGTCAATTACACTCTTCAGGAAATGGTTTCCTGAACTGACAATTCAAAATGACACATTGTTTTGCATGATAGTCATGGATTCTACCTAGCTTCATGCGTTCAAAAATGCTTATGGTTTTGGGAGCTAAATTCAGCTATCTGCTTGTAAAATGCACTTTTCTGGTGCACATCTTTTTTGTAAGTTGTCACAGGGTTGGGTTGGCCCATGAGCAAGTATTACAGAAGGAGCTGAACAGGTTTCTGCAATTCATTCTGATAATCTTTTCATACTGAAGCTAGCTGAGCAACTGGAACTTGCTTTTGGGGTAAAAATTTCAGAACTGCCCGTGGGCCAGATTTCTAAATGTAATTAGGCATAAAATGGGATTTTCAAAAGCATCTAGGCAACCATGGGAATTAGCACCGAAGCCTTTTTGAAAACCATACTTTCTGCATCTTTAAGCACCTAAATACCTTTAAAAATGTGGCCTACATGATTTAGGAGCCTATGCCCCATTTTCAAAAGTTTCTTAGGCATGTAGGCTCCTAAATCACGTGGGTGCTTTTGAAAATATTGCCCTTGGTCCAGTCCATGGGAGTCTTTTACAGAGATCCCAAAGAGGGTGAACATTTATTAGCATTCATTTCTCTACTTGCCCACTCCAAATCAGCTATCAAGCTTTCTTTTACTTGGGAAGATGTTCTACAAGCTCTCACAATGTACAGACACTGTGCTGATTCCCAGTGGACGCTGGCAAGTGTTGCAGCCTAATATTGTGTGAATCTGTACACACAACTGCCTGTTTCTATGTGCAGAGACCTTACAATTATTTTAAAGAAACACCTATTACTTTTTATTCAATGACTGTGCTTGGAATTTGTTCCTTCATTCACATTTCAATCTTCTCCTGTTCCATCTTTGTGTCTAGAACTAACAGTTTTCCTGTGGCCAGAGTGACAGTTTTGCCTTTAAGCCTTCAATTAATATCCTCTCATTAGTGATGTATTTCATTCATTTAGACATGCATGTACAGTTTTGCATTTGCCGCTGCAGGTTTATAATGAAAATGGTGATTATATCTGAACTCCTCCTGTTTGCTTGCAAAACGTGAAACACGGATGAACGCACACATGTCTGTACAAAGGTCCAGTCTTGCAAACACATGTGAGCAAAGGGCCCCACGCCCAACCCCAAACTAGGCGTGTGTATGCCATTGTACAGATGACTGTTGTACAAGAAGTGATCTGTACTCTTTCCCTTTTTGTAGTTTTGCATCTCCTTTAGAAAGTAGGAAAAATGTCAGCCTCCACGTAGCTTTTGCCATGTTCAGAATAATGAATTCAGGAAATAGCAGTTGTAAATGTATGCTTCCAAATCAATAAATATGCTATATAAAATTAGTCTGTCCCCCTATTAAAAAAGAACACCTTCCTTCCCCCTCACAAATTACTACTACACATTTTTTCCTATCAGCTGCCCATTTTTCTCACAAAGCTACCATCTTCTGCTTTCTTACATATTCATTGGTTTCAGGGATTTATGTTTCTGCTGCCTTGTCAGATTACAAATTTCTTTTGTGTTAATTAAGCTGAAAAAAATTGAAAGAATGTCACTGACTCTACAAAGAACACAAAACAGACTTGCTTGAAAAGCTAAAAATAGATTGTTCTGTCCCAAATATGGACTGCTCAGTTTTCAAACTATTTGTACAATGTGAATTAATTGCAGATGGCCAATTCATCTATTTAGATCCATGTGACAGAAATGAATGTACTACTGCAATTGACTAAGTGTGAAGCCCTTTCAGGTAGCTGGGTCATGTCGAATAAGGTGGTGGCATGTTTTTAATTTTCTGAAAATGCAACTTGGCAAATGGTCTGTTGATTCGATGCTCTCCCTCAATAAAACAAAACCGAACCCAAACAGCTGAGATTTTAGATACGAGGCTGATGTGCACATACAGAAAGCTACGAGCAATCTTTCATGTATGTTTGTAGCATCCTTAGTATATGTATGAAAGCAGTTGCACTCATCCAGCTAAAAATAAGCTTTTCTGTAAGGTACTTAAATGTCTCTACTCACATCATTAAGATTATTTATTTCACCTTTTTGAAATTATCAGATTTTTTTGTCTTCTCTGTGCCTAAATATTTCCATTAAATAATTCTATAACTTTTCTGTGTTTTCTCCCCAACAAGAAATTAAATAAATAAATGCTACATTACAGCTATTATGGAGAAAACTTCAAGAAAATCTAAATGGTGGGTGACAGTCAAACCTGGCTGTTACTGCTGTATCGCTAGTTGGATTTTCCAAAATATCGTGAATCAGGCAAGAATCCATATATTTAAAACTATGAAATAAAAACATCACTAAAATAAGATGTATTGTTCGGGAATCAAAATGATCTGTACCAGTACCAGATCTTTGCAGCAGATCCTGCCTAGCAGGAGAGTCCTGCTTTATGCTGAAAATTAAAAATGTTGTCTGGAATTCCTCTAAATACTGCCAAGCAAGAGAAACTAAATATCACAGAGTCACTTCCTACTCCAATGTCTCTCCTTCGCAACGTCACTACTTCACATTCCCCAAATGCTCTTCGTAGCCTTACTTTCTTGAAAAATGTTGCGCAAAGGTTAATACAATACACAAAGGACCTGTGCCAACAGGGTGGTAAGAAAACCTCCCAAGAAGCTTCAGATGGCATTTTATTAGCATGCTGATAACATCACAGAACTAATGTTTTTTTAAGGGAACATAATGTGTTTGGAACATTTTCCAAAGCTGCTGTCTACATTTTGAAGCATTTATTACAAATTGAACTTTTAAAATCAAGACTGATATCTTTTAAAAGTTACACTGCAGCTCAAATTCAGGGCTTGATGCAGAAATTACTGAGTTTCTGTTATGTTGTGTTATGCAGGAGATCAAGCTAGATGATCATAAAGGTCCCGTCTGCCCTTAAAATCTATTGATCTTTTCCCCTTATTGCTTCTCCCTAAGAAATGCTTCTGATGAAGCGTGTGGATATTATGTGGCCATGCTAGTTGTGAGAGGGGGACTGACACCCCTCTTTTCCTTTCCACCATGCCCGTATTTTAAATTATGTTGCTATTTGGGGCCCCATTCAAATTCCCATGTGAAAAAGTTGGTCTCTAAGTAATACAGTACAAATTATATATTGCACTGCAGCTGCTTTTCAAGCTAAAAAAAAAGGAGTTAAGGAAGGCTATTTAAACAAGAAATAAATTCTTTGTGCTGGGGCTGAAAATATTGTAGGGTGCTGCCCCTTAAAAAGTGAACTCTGTTCTGTACTTTTCCAGTGGTTAGCCTTTATTACCTTGAAATTCAGGAGGTCACTCTCATTGGAGAGGCAGACAAAGCTGCTGAATAACAGCTATATTCATAAAAAGAGAAGAATGGACTAGTTCCCACCAGTTCTGAACAGGTCCAAATATTAAGCCCAAACCTTTCTGCAGGTTCAATTTCTCTTTGTGGTGTTGGCAAGTCTCAGGGTTTTATGTTTCTCTTAATGCCCCAGCTTCTGGAATCATGTGATTAAGTGAGACTCCCAGCTTTCACTAAAACAAAAAAAAGGAAATTTCTAGCCCTACTGGTTGCAGTGAGAAGCTTGCAATTGTGCGTCCTAAAGATGCAAAACCCAGGATTCAAATAAAACAGACCCAAACAACCTTATTATTATTTTTTTTAAATCAGGATTTTCTTGGGCCTGACACTTTTCAACACTTGGTGTTGGCAACATTGCACTTTGTCTAGGCATTTGCTTCTCCCCTCACACACAATCTAAGGCCTCTTCTTCCACTAACAAGTTCTTCTCCTTTACAGGAGCACAGGATACAGCCTCATGTAAAGAGCCAAATGCGACGCTGTTTGCCTGGGCAGTGGCTGCTCAGAAGCTCCTATGCTCCTGTTATTCCAGTCCCTGAACTGAAATGGTGACTGGGCCCCCTGTGTAACCCCGCCCCCAATCCCCCGGTGGTTTATGGCTCCAGTCCATGCTGACAGCTCTACCCACTACCCCTATATTCCCACACTTCTGCTAGACTATGCAGAGTTGGGTGTAACCACAGCTGGCAAAAAAGCTAAAAAACTTTCCACAGCATTTTTGTTTAGGATATTGGTTTGTTTGTTTTTCAAGTTTGAAATTTCAATTAAAACCTTTGACTTTTAAAAAAAAAAATTAAATTTGTGTTGACCATTGTGTGTATAACCAATCTCTGTTGTGGCTTCCTGCTTCCCCACTCTGCAGCATCTGTGTACAGTGGAACCACCACAGGGTACGGGGCCCAACTCCCCTGGGTGAATCCAAGCCAATATGGATGGTGCTTTTTAAAACAGAGGATGCTAGGGCTGCTATGTGGATATGATAGTAAATTTGTTTATGCTCCAGGGCTGCTCCATGGCCTGAGGCATCCAATGTGTCCTGAGGTCCTTGAGACTTGGAGGAAACCAGATAATGGGTTGTATGTACAGGGAAGAGAGAGCTGGAGCCAAACTGAGCATAGGGAAAGATTTGGATGGATTGAAAAAACAAAACAAAACAGAGGCACAGAGAAGAGAAGGTGAAGACCGTAAGTGCTCCAGAGAAGAACCCAGAGCTGATCTGAACGCCGACTTTGCGGCCTACTTATCACTGGTCATAAATATGCCAGTGTGACTCAGCATTCTCGGCACTGGGCCAGAAGGTCCCAGGTTCAAATGCAGTAGCACTAGGGGAGGGGGTGCTGCCTGCTGAAAGGTGCCAACTTTCATTGCAAAATGGTTTTAAAATGCACAATTAAATTCCCTACAGGCCTTAGCAAGGGGCACATCCTTATTGGTCTTTGTAGCAAGGAAAAGTCCCAACATAAGGGCAAATCCTGCTCTTTCTCTTGAGGGTAAACAGCAGCAGAGCTGGTGCCATTCCGCTCCATAGGGAGTTTTGGGGGGAAGGAGGGGTGTCACTCAGTCAAGAGAGAGCCTGTGCATAGGCAGTGGAGGCTACTGTGCCTAAATTATTGGGGGAGGGGAGTATGGGGGAAGGCCTTGAATATCAAGTGGCATGCTTCAGTTTAAACAGCAGAAAGATGTAAGGGAGCCGTATGACAGAAGAGAGGTAGGCCCTAAAAATAACATAGCACCCAGTCTCCCAATCTCCACCTCCCACCCCCAATTCAAGCAGTACAGGGCTGGGCTCTGTGCTGTCTCTATCATACAGGGGGTTTTGTGGGTGCAATATGCAGTTAGTGCTACATTTATGCTTCGTATCTGTAGAGTATCACACTCTGTGAGGTTCCAGCCCCAGAGGCAGGAGAGCAGGGATCACTCCAAGATTTGGAGGAAACCTTTGATCCTTTTGCTCTGTTTTCTGTCTGTTTGTGGGCCAGATTAACATGACCAATATACCAGTTCTCTTCAAGCAAAGAGGAAATTCCAACCCACCCTAGCATCCTTGTTCAGAGTTTGTGCCTGTCAATTTGATTCAGTTAAAAATCAACCACGACAAAGTGTTTCAGACTGATGGAAAATGATGATTTCTAAGAGCACTATAGTATTTCTGCTTTGTGTGAGAACTATGCAGTTTTTGCATTATACAGCACAACACACACTGTCAACACTAAAACAACAATTTACTAGTCTCTGCCTTTTTCATGTTTGCATTCAAAAGAAGCTCTTGATTTATTTGCATGGTGGGTGATAACAAAAAATTAAATTTTGGTGGGTGGCACAACCAGGATTGGTCAAAGCTATCTTTTTAATGGGAACAGCACCAAAGATGGCACAAAAAGTAACAAGACAGGACATTGCTTTCACCCACCTCTGATCCAGGAGGAAACTGCGGCTTGGTGCAATTGCTTTGTAATTGTTTTCATGTTTACTAGGAATCTAAAGTGTGTGCATGGAAATCTGCACTTGAAATGGGTGTAGAAAACAAAGGGAATCTGCACAAGCACTTGAAAAGGAAAAGGAATTGTGGATTTCTTATGGTGGCATGGCAGATTCTGCAGGGATCCAATCCTTGCACATGCACAAGGAGACCATGTCGCTTTCTCCACCTATTTTTGTTAATATTTTTGCTATTTCTAAAGAGTTATGGTTTGCAGATAAAGCAAACAACCTCTGAAAGGAGCATCACTATCTGAAACAGTGACAGCTGTGTCATTTGGGGGGAATATAGCTTAGTGGTTTGAGCATTGGCCTGCTAAACCCAGGGGTGTAAATTCAATCCTTGAGGGGGCCATTTAGGGATCGGGGGCACACACACACACACACACACACAAAATAGTTGGGGACTGGTCCTGCTTTGAGCAGGGGGTTGGACTAGATGACCTCCTGAGGTCCCTTCCAACCCTGGTATTCTATGATTCTATGAACTATTCCAAATAATGGATTAACACAATACCTTGTTATCTCCCAGAAAGGAGACAAATATAGATCTGCATTGATAGACAGAAATGGCTATTGTCAGGCCATAATAAATCAAATATCTTCAAAGCACTGTCAAGGTAAAGGAGATGTTTAAACAGACACAGTCCTAGAGCAGGCCTGGGGGAAAGATGGTTACAGAATATTCTATTGTGTGTGCAAAAAGGAAGTCACACTTTAGCTGACACTTAGCTCATATTCAGTCCTTTGAAACTCCCAGCAGTGTGTACTACATGTGGTGGTGACCACCAGGTCCCTTGCCTGCATGTGGTCCCTGTGCAGACGTGAAAGGGTGACAGCCTTTCCTCGCCTTGGGCTACACATAGAGGTGTCAGCTACAATGGCTCCACCGGATGGATGCCACTGTCCGCATTAGTTTACTTGACAGGGCCACGACTCCTATTCCCTGTACACCTGTCACCAGCTGTGCTCTCCTTGTGCCAGCCAGTGCTCCAGGAAGGGAGTGTGCTTCCCCAGGCATGAGTCTATATGGCGCTCCCATGGGAGCAACTCTGCACCTATCCCATTGGAGGCCATTAGCGAGCCCATTAGGTTCATTTCACTGCTTTCACTGGCACAGTTGGCCAGCTCATATCTCACACTCCTGCTTCCCATGGAAATGCAGGACTCCTAAGGGATAGTTCAGTTCCCACAAATACAGCTTGGCGTTTGTTTTATTGTTTCCTTGGGGTTGCTGCAAACATCTCAGCATTCTGAGGGCCATTTTCCTTTTGGAAGGATCTGGTGACATTTGCTTTGCATTTTCTCCTCTGATTGTCTGTAAAAAGCTTTACTTATGGCAGGAGAGAGCAGACTTCCTTTGCCAAAAGGAGAAAAGCCAATTAGACAATAAGGCGAAACAGAAGAGAGACATGTTATTAACAAATAAACAGATATAAAAAAAGTAAGCCTTCTACTTACTGGGTAACTGAAAATCTGTAAACAGTTTCATGTAGACATTGGTACAACTCATCCTTTCCATTTTTACTGCACTCTTCATAGCTTCAGTCCACAAGGGGTAGAGCCTAGTCTTTGCACAACATGCTCAGAGAAGAGCTAATTACATCCAGAGGCGGCTCTAGCTTTTTTGCCACCCCAAGCACGGCAGTCAGGCAGCCTTTGGCATCTTGTCTGTGGGAGGTCCACCGGTCTTGTGGCTTTGGCGTACCCGCCACTGAATTGTCGCCGAATCCGCAGGACCGGCAGACCTCCCGCAGGCAAGCCACCAAAGGCTCCCTGACTGCTACCCTTGCAGGGACTGGCAGGGCGCCCCCTGCGGCTTGCCACCCCAGGCACGTGCTTGGAGTGCTGGTGCCTGGAGCCACTGCTGATTACATCATGGTAAAAATTTGGGATGTAAAGTTTAACCGGTTAACCGATAAGCTTGATGTTTATCAGTTTCTGTTAACGATTAAACTCCGCCCGGGGTCCCAGCTGCCAGCCTGGCTCCCAGAGTACCAGTTGCCAGCCCTGCGTCCGGGGTCCCAGCATGCATGGAGTCCTGGCTGCTGCCATGCACCCGGGGCTCTGCTGCCACCCTGCGCAGAGCTCCAAGGGCGGGGCAGCAGCTAGGATCCGTGGTGCAGGGTCAGCAGCCGGAATCCCCGAGCACGAGATTGGCAGTGGAGACCCCAAGGTGCGGGGCTGGCAGCGGGGGATTCCCGAGCGCAAGGCTGGCAGCGAAGCCCCTCCTAAAATGCAGGGATGGTGCAGCACCACACATACCCCTGGTTCCCCGGTTAAATGTTTAACTGTGTAACCGATATAATTTTAATTGATTACATGATTATTTACAGGGTTATTTACATCCCTAGTAAACATGCTGCAGGAGCCACTGATGGAGCATCACTGAGATTAGCAATAGTGGAGAAAAAAAATGCCCGAGAAACCTAGCACAGACTCAGGCGAAGATATCAACAAGTAGAATCAAGTGGTTGGGGGTGCAAAACTGAGAGAACGCACAGTGAGTCTGACTGTCCAAGAGTATGGGCCTGATTTTCAGAGGGGTTGAGCACCCCCAGCTGCTATTGGCTTCAGGTCCTATGTGCCGGGGGACACTGCAAGCATGACAAAGTATCTCATAGCTGGAGAGAGGTTTCCAAAAGGACAGCGACCAAGCTTACAGAACGCAAAGCATAGACCTGAAGGATGATTTCCTTTCAAGGACAGTTGACAATTTACAATCTTGAACAGACTGCAGCATCTTGGAATTTTAACAGCACTAGACAAATCCAGGAACACATAAGACAAAGACCACACATCTAGGTACCAAATGCCTAACTGAAGAACCACATTATTTGTTCAAATTAAGGCAACAACAGAGAGAAAGTTGAAATGATACTTCATAGATTACACTAATCATTTGATTCCTTGTTGCAAATGCTTAGAAGACATTGCAGTGAGAGAAATGTTTTCACTTGACAATTTGCAATGTGTGTTTCATTCATTTCTTTCCCAAGTCACCACAAGAAGGTGTAATAAACAGCTCAAGAGAAGGCAAATCAAACACATTAAGTCACTTTTCAGCATTGGGATCTTCATTAAAAACCCACAAAAATTAGTTTTTCCTTTGTTTACTTAGGTAGCCTTGCACAGGGTCGGGATAAGATTCAGCATTTGCAGTGCCATTCTGATGCTCAGCAAAGGGCAAAAAAAAGTACATTACTTACCACTTCAGCATTTTTCTGAAATTGCCAAGGAGTAGGGATTTAAACTTTCCCTCACCTGCATTTTGCTTGATGAGTGAAAGTTTAAATTCCTGCTCCAGTAGCTTTCTCAATTGGAGGAAGAAAACTAGATCTTAGCCACAGAAGAACAGACTCAAGAAGTGGCAACCTGTCATTCATTTTCCATTTAGGTTTGGCTCTGAGCCAGTGTTAGACACTGGAAAGTCGAAGCATCTCCAGGATTAATAGAGGGAGAAGAAAGGTTAAGGATTTATTCTACTCCTTACACATTTATTGCTTCTGTTCTGACTGAAAGGCTTGATCCTTTGGGACAGGAGCTGCTATTGAAAAGGAGGCAATGCAGCTTAACTACAGATCACAGGAGTTTTAGGGAAGGGGAAAACAAACAAAGAAACATGGCAGCCTCAAGGCTTTCCAGAAGGGCTGAGTGAGGACTTGGGACATCTATGTGTCCATTGGTCCCCGATTTTTTATTTTAAATACCAGTTTGGTCAATGTCCAATGTAAATGAGTTCTCATGTAAATACTAGGAACTTTTAAAGACCGTCATGTGCTGTTGTGTTCTGAAGTCATTTATATATATTCCCCCCACCCCACAGCCCCATGTTAGATTTCCCCTTCTCTGCAGTTCAAAAAACAACCTTGCCCAATTGCTTCAGGTTTTACTCAGATCAGAAATGTCTCCTCTGGCTTGAGATTTCACATGAAAATGTTCATGCCAAATGGAGTTTTTTCTTTAGACACAGCTGGAGAGAGGGGATTAAAAATAGACCTAATAATAGACAGCTGGTTCCATCTTTAACCACGGAACCATGACTATGACTCCCTAATAGCATCAACAGTTTTCAAAATATGGGTATTGTGATATACAGAACACTGAAACGTCATGGTCTCTGCTAATTCTCTGCGGCTGCATGGTTTCCATTTTATTTTTCCAAGCAACTAATTCTAAGTCTGGGATTTTAAATTTGGGAGCACCAAGCAGCTGCTGATCTAAAGTGGCAATTTTGATACTGGCTGCTGCATCTTTTTAATTTCCAGCCAGTAAGAACATACAATGTTCTCTCTTATATTGCTGAGTAGATCCACAGTCTCACAGGTATTAAATATGGTTCATGATAAATACGTTGATGATAACAACAACGTATAGTGAGATGGAACGCGCAAACAAACAAAAAACAAAACAAAAAACAACAAAAGACACAAAGGAGCAAAAAGTTACCAGATTTCAGGGGGTGGGATGGGGTTGGACGAGCCACAAAACAACTGCATTTATGCAAGTTCATTATAAAAAAAAATACTAGGTTCTCAATCTGCTTATGCTAGCACTTCTATTGCTGGACCAGTGAGCCAAGCTCGCATCAAAGGAGTGTTTTCATTGCAACCCCAAATCAACGGATAAACATCAGGATAGCCACTAACAGCACCACAAGGTACTTCAGAACACTTGTTGGCTTAGAAGTAGTGTAGGCCATTAGCAGGCCAATGACAGCAAACCAAGGGTATTACACATTTTAAGAAAAGCAGCTACTGTATGATTTAATTTAACTTGCTTGATACAGTTACACTCTAGCGAGAAGCAATTCCTTTGCTTTTGTATTTAAAGGTTCAGGACCAGGTATAATTTGGGCAGGGAATGGACAACTCTTTTGTACCCTACTCTGTAAGGTAAGAGTTCTTTTTTGTAAGTTGACATGCCCAAAGGAGAACCTGAATCTCCAAGCAAGTAGTCCCAGAAGGAAGAAAGGTTGTCCTGTTTCTTCCCATTCCTCACTGTAACCAACTGTAACTTTTTGTGTGTTCTCTTCTCAAAGTGCACATGGGTGAATGTAGCCAAATGCAGAATTTAAGCAAATCAGTATCATCCCCCTTTTCAGCTGTCTGATGTCATGTACAGAAAAAGGAAGAGAAAGACTTTATTTTCAGCTTCTGATCAGGCATACTTATCAATTCAATGCATCTAAGGTTACTAGCTTGTGTGGCAGGCAGTAAGTAGTTAGATTTCATTTATCCATATATCCAGGGCTGCCAAACAATAACTACATCATTGGCCTACTAAAGTTTCAATAATCCTTGTAATGTGTTCTTATATAGTGGTGATGAGCTTAGTATAAATCCTTACATAGGCAATTATAGATTTCCTGACCAGCACATTTACCATTGCAACCTGTTCTCTTTCAGTCCTGAAACCCTTTTGACCAGACCATCAGATGCACCATATTATTGGGTGGTTTTATGATGGAAACAAATATCCACTGGGTACTATGTCACAATGAAGCCCCTTTCCACCCAAACAGTACTTAAACCCAGAGAGTTAAACATGAGCTCAATACAATGCCCCACTACACTACACTCATTCCCACAGTGGCACACTTTTGGGGATGATTACTGAAAATAAAGTGGGCCTCTTGATATCTATAGCCATGCCTTTAGGTAATGTCCACTGTCAACTACTACTCCTTGACTCATGCAGACATGGCCTCTAAATCTACACCATGACTATCCTGTTATCTGTACATGGCATGAATGGATAAACCACACAGACCTGATCCGAGCCAAATTCCGGTTAAATACAACTGACTAACACTCAAGTATTCCATTCACCAGTGCCTCATTGCAGGAAGGAAGATCCCAGCTGGCCCAGCAAAGGCCTCCCTGGGCCTCCTCTATGGTCTGAGGGCCATCAGAAGCTGGAGTCAGGGAAAGAGGTGCCCCGTGGCACACAGTGCCAGCCTCCTTATCTCTTCTGTAGGAATAAGGGACAGCTGCTGCCAAGAAGGAAGAGAACTCCAGCAGTAAGGATTGGTAAATAGGCTATTTGTTCTGGGGAGTCAAATGTTTCCTGAATATTAGTGTAACCCACCCACCTTCTGGGTGTGGTGTTCTGTCCCATTTAGTGGCACTGAGACCACTGCTTAGAGAGAGAGATTAATGAGTCTGCTCCACAGCCTTAGCAAAAAGCCTTTGCAAATGAAATGGCAAAAAAAGTTGTACTAAAGATATCACACACACACACACACACACACACACACACACACACACACCACTTAATGCCCCAGTTGTTTGGTTGGTGTCCAGAGATCAGCACCACTATCACACAGGGCCAGATCCTACATGCCTACTTTAACTGGGAACTTTGCCTGCATAAGGGCTGCAACTAGGCTTTATAGTTAAGACTAGAAACTACTGTGTTCTGGGTACTGGCATGCAAAAGATCACAACAAGCATCCAACTTTGCTTATAAAATTCCCATATTCAGCACAGCCACAACAGAGAGCTTTAAAAATCAGAGCAGGGTTTTCCCATATATGGGAAAGCTGACCTGCTGTGCAGTTCCTCAAGCAAAGCGTTATGACAGGATAGCAGTCTGATCCTGAGAAGTCCTGCCTGCTTGCAACTTCTGCTATCTCCAATAGGAGATGTGAAGTGCTCAGCACTGAATTATGACATGTACTTAAATGAAGCCAAAACCACAAGGATTTGCAAGAGAGCATGCAGTCAATGTATTCTCTTATGTTGGACTCACTCACCTGCATGACTGGTAATGGATCAACAGGGCTGTTAACTTCAAAAGGCTGATGTTTTTAAACCTGGCTGCCTAAACTGAGGCTCTTAAGTCCCTATCTTTGCACCTAAATAAAGGTGGCCTGATTTTCAGAGATGCTGAGCACCAGCAGCTCCCATTGGATTTGTGGTCTTACCACACTAATGAAAATCAGGCCACTTTAAATTTAGGTGCAGAATATACAGACTTAGGAGCCTAACTTCAGGGCGTCAGGGCTAGAAATTTTGGCCAAGATGGACAAACCACAGTTGAGACTGTGTGTGGTCAAATTTCAAGCTGCAGCTAACTTCTGCAGCTGAGAGATGAACTCCTGAAATCAGTCCCTTATAATGGAAGTGCTAGTAGATTCTTAACTAGAGCTTCACAAAGAATATTTGAATAAGTAATGTTTATGCAGGTTCCATGAATGGAATCACTCACAAAGGCTTGAGGAACTGTGTCTGCTTTCCCAGTTGATGGGCTGATTAATTCCCCTCCTATCACCAGCCTCCCGCAGCAGAGTTCCCCCACACAAAGCCTGACTATTTAGGGAAGGGGAATTTTATCTGACCCATCATCAGTGATTTCAATATTTCTATGCAATTAAGAGTCTATTTTAAATTCATATAAAGCCTATAGAAATTGATAGCACAGCGAGCGAGGGGAAGCCAGTCACCTCAAAGACAGGAATTTTATACTGATTTTGAAATGTTGCCTCTCAACAAAAAGGAGTGCTATGAATACAGATCTCTTATATGAATTTGGTACAATAAACTGCAGGTCATTTTAACTAAACCAAATAATGCATCTGCTCACAGAAACAAACCTAGAATAGGAGAGCCCATTCACAACCTCTTAAAGCAGAGCAGGATGGATATGGTGAGAAATATATTGAAGCATTTCTGGTTGTACTGAACAGAAGTGTCCTCTCAATAACATTGGGAGATTCTTCATTTGTTGGCAGGGGATCTCCTGTAATGATCCCCAGGAGTCTGTTTTTAGTAGACATATACTGCCTTAGGGAGAGATTTTGGAGTGGTTTGGTAAACTGTCAATGATATCTGACTATATATCCCTCCCTCCCCAAAATCCAAAATGACAGCAGGATTTACAGAGCATAAATGATTTGTCTGAGTAAGCACTACTAATCACCAAATAATTATCAATACATATTTTTCCACAGTGGTTAAAGCCATGTGGATCAATCATCTATTATTTTAAAGTTTCTAAAAACACACTTTATACACTCTAGGTTTCAAAAATCTGATTGTTAGGAGTTTAGGGTCTGATCCAAAGCCCACTGAAATCCATGGGAATTTTTCACTGACCTCGGTGGGTTTTGGATCAGGTCCTAGAGTAGTTACAGTCCATCACGCAAACTCTTACACACATCCAAGGATTTACTGAGAAAGACTCTGAAAGAACTCTCAGGAAATCAGAACTTAGAAACTGTTAGTTGCAACACAGATGAACAAAACAATGTCACAACTGAGAATGACACTTCAGCCTTAACTATCCTAAAGTGCTATAAGGCTTTTCTGTAAAGTTTGCTTCCATGCCTAATAGCAAAAATGAGTTAGGGATGGATTGCTTGGTTTATGTTTGAATGTTTTTCTTTTATCAGACTGCAGCGTTACATAGTTATGTCTGTTAATAATCACACCCGTGGTTTTAATGTGAATTAACTTAAAAGACTCTTGTCTTTTCAATTTGTGAAAGCATCAAGGATATTTCAAAGACAATACTTTTAAGATGTGCAAAACAGAGCTGGGCTACCACTGAGAGTTCTGTCCAAGGCTCCTTATTCCTTCACTTAACTCAGGAGAGTACTGATGATTTTATTTTTAAGAGGGGACCAGGATCTAAACCTTCAGTGAGTTTGGTTCTGCAAATACTTAAGTGATCAGTGAAGTTTTCCAAACCACCCACAATTTTCTCCTTGTCTACTGTGAATTTATAAAAACGAAGTGCAATATTAGTATAAAGTTACTTAAGGATTTGTTCCTACACTCCTTGCACACAAAGAGGATAGGGGAGGAAAGAGGTTGATCTGGGAACACAAGGAAAGCAGGATGAGGACTTGAATGATTATCTGTCAAAACACAGTTCTGGGCAATTTTTCAAGATAGCCATCAGTCTTTTTAAATGAAGGGAGATAAGTGCATGGTGGTTTCGTGGTTTGAACAATCTCAGCAAACATGAGTTGACTCCATCCTCCTCCACCAAAATCAAATACTATTTTCCTTGTTTGAATTTATGAATTTTGTCTGACCAAAAATTATAAGGGGACAATCTAAAATCCCCTAATTAGTATCTCATTGGTTACACTGTTTCCGTTATTTAAAAATGCAATTTTAAAAACATATAAAAAGTGAAACATGCTATAACTCCCCAGAATATTGGTCGTCTTTGTGTATATGGGATTGAGTTTGCTATTTTCATCAACTGGATGATTCTGGTATTTAATTTTATCTTTAGATTTTAAACGTTTAAATGTCTTTGTTGTAATCAGCTTGTAAATTAATTGTTTTTCTCATTTTAAATTCATAAACAAGTTCCTATTAACAGTAGATTTGCTACTACATTTTCTTTTAAATGTAGTCATTGTTATTAAATATTTAACACTGTGGATGTATATCACCTTCAGCACAAAGTTGATCCTTGTCCAAAGAATTTATAAAGATTACAAAAAAAAACTGTGAACCAATTTTATATCAATTTTTAGCCTCTATGCATTTTAGCACATTTTAAAATTACATGGACTACATTAAGTATCAGTTTGATACTCATCTCATGTTTAACCGAAAATCTGATCAGCTATAATCTCATTAGGTATAATAGGATTTTATAATTTCTGTAATGAGATTACAGAAATATCTGTATCTAAAAATAAAAGGAATGTCTCCATGATTTTGATGAAGGAAAATTTTAGCTATTCCTAAATTGTTCTCATTTGGATCTAAAATTCAGACTGACATTTTTATATAGTTCTCTAAAAAGATAGAGATATATTTTGAACTATTACAACAGAAAATTAAGGGACTCCAGGATTTCAAACATCCTATCTGGAAATTTGTTGCAATAAATGTGTTGTGGCTTTTCTGTTATTTTAGTTTTGTTTTTTCATTTACAGTTCAAAAATTGAATGGAGGGGTATTTTTCCTGGCTACAAGTCCAAATATCAAAGGAGTTATTCAAAATTTACTGCTGCTTCTTGCTCATCTTTTACACTCCCTGCATAGCAGGCAACAGACAAAGTCACCAGGAAAAGAATAAGTTAATTTCATTCTTTTAGAGACATACAGAATTGTATTTATTTCCTTAGCAATTTCCTTATGAAGGGTCACCTCTCTGCCAACTTTCTAGGACTCAATTCTGAATCCTTGTTCTAAAACTTCTACTGATGTCAGTGTAATTTCTGACAAACAAACAATGCAAGATCCTATTTATAATAGGATAACAATACTTTCTGTCTTCATGACTAAGAAATAAAGCATTTAACTCCTACAAAAATTGACTCATATTTTACACATCTCCCCAGATTTACCTTGCTATATTTATACCAACATACACCTCTGCCTCCATATAACAGAGTCCTCGGGAGCTAAAAAATCTTACTGCGTTATAGGTGAAACTGCGTTATATCAAACTTGCTTTGATGGACCAGAGTGCGCAGCCCCCCCACTCCGTCCCCGGAGCACTGCTTTACCGCATTATATCTGAATTTGCATTATATCAGGTTGCATTATATCGGGGTAGAGGTGCATTAAATTAAAAAAAAAAACACATAGTTTATCTAGCTTCCTAATTATAACTGTTCTCCATTCAAATTATGGTGTTACCTATCGTGTGTGTTTCCATCCTTATATTTATGGATCTAGTTTTTTTATTTTTAGGATTTTCATTTTTACTTTAAATGTAGAGGCCTTTTTAAAACTACATATTGGCATTTTAATCCTTTTCTGTGCTTTTACTGGATGAATTGTTGGACTTCATGCTGAACACCTTGCCAACTGCAGAATGTGTTTACATATTACTGTTATTTATATTTTAACCTGAAAATAGCAGAATCACAAGTTTGACTTATATAAATCTCAGACAGATGAAAACATATAAACTGTGGAATTCTTTTACTCTAAAATGACATAATCCCAGCGGTTAACTCTTAGTTAGCTGTTTAATTATCAACATGAAGAGTAGTGTCAACTGTGTTCTAAAAATGAGAAAAGTAAAAATCTGGGAAAATAATCTGTTATTATGCACAGGAGAGAGAATAACTCAAACAGAGAACACTAAGAACTTTCTAGCAGAGTGACGTTAAAAATCAGACTTATTTCATACCTTACTGATAGGCACCTTAAGGTTACAATAGCACAACAAACAAGATTACAATTTTTATTCTAATTTAACATGAATATATTCCACAGCAATCCTATATTGATAATACAGTTTATGTATTTTCAACTGTATACAATTTCATAGAATATTAATACTAAATAGTAAATATTAAGAAATCTTCTCCATTCATTATCATGTATGTACCTGAATCTTTACATTTTTCATCAACTGCCTCTCAAAACTACATCAGATGTTAAAGTTCCTAATTTATTCGTTTTCAGAATCCCAGGAGAGGAATTTCAGAATACATTTTACTTAATTTCCCCCTCTTTTGGGCAACAGAAGTTGTAGACTGGAAGAAAGTAAATGTGTAAAAACCCCAGCTACTTTGCAATAATGATTTCTGGAACAGCCCACACATTATAACCAAAAATCTGTTCAAGATTAAAGGTGGTCATGATATTTTTCAGACATCTAGCAATTAGTCAATTATTGTTAATGTGAACAAATTATTTAATAGGCAAAAAGCATTTATGATTTATATAAACCATACCAATTTATTGGGTCTGGAATAAATTAACACATCCATATATTTCTTTGCTTACTGTGCCAAGCAAAGTCTGTAATATCCTTCCATAATAATATTTTGATAGGAAAGTGAATGTTCAGTTTGGATTTATACACAGAAATTTCTGCATTCTGTTAGTTGTGCTGAATCTAGTATGTGATGATCAAATTAAAAAAAAATCATCGGCAATTTAATTAAAATAAAAAAGACATAACCAGGTAACAGTTTTAACTTAATACAAAAACATTTTTTTCTATTTACTTTATAGTAAGTGAAAGCACTCTTCTGTTTTTAAAATCACACTGCTTGAAGGAATTAGTTATACTTCATATTAATTATATTTAAACATCAAACATTTTAAACGACCTAAAGAAACAAGCTGTGGAATATCGAAGACTTAAGAAAAAAAGCAGTTAAATGCTAAATTCTTAGCATACTAAATATGATTAAGCTTGATAAAACACACACACAAAATATGACAGAGGTTTGTAGAAAAGCATTTGATAAAAACACCTTTGGTGATAATCTCAGGCTTTTTAAAAAAGTTCCGATTAAGTTCAGCTCTTGAATCAGTCATCTCTGGAGGCTATAGTAATATTTCAACAAAGTTGTGTGGCCTGAACTATCCTCTAGTTTTCTTATTAATGAATATATATTTGTCTGATACTGTACAAACGAGATACATGAACATCTTAACTATCCTGCATGCATAGATCTGTTTCTAAATAAATATACCAGAAAAAGAATTGTGACTGAATTTTATTCTGAAAAGGATCTGTGCTCTCTCTGGTCTGCAAAAAGTGGTCAGGACATTTTGTTTACTATTGACTAGAGTTACCATGCTAAGTTTAAAGAGGTACTATGATTGATTAGGAAGTGAGCTGCTCCAAAGTCAAAACAAAACACTTTCAGATCCGCCAATGTCTTTCACCTGGGTGATTAAAAGGGATTGAATGCTCTAGAGGTTTTGGTAGAAAATTAAGAAAGTTACTGTAATTTCTAAACTAAACAAACTTCACTTTTCTCCACCCCCAGTCAGCTAGAACAGCTTCAATAACAGGTCTATCTGTCTGTGATTTCTAAATATTTCTGCCTCAGTTATCTAGTCCAGTCAAAACAAGCACCATGTTTACAGCCAGGGCTGCGAGAGATTTCAAAAAAGCTGCAAATCCTTCCACACTCATCAGAGCCAAGAATATCCTTAAGTCCCCTGTCTGTCCTTAACTGAATCCTGCCCATAACCTTCCTGATCCATTTTCTGGAACCACCTCATTCCTTGATCCTCTAATCTCCCTAGTCCCCTCAGAAAAGAGGGAGTCAATCCCCTGCTCCAAAGAAAAGAGCTATTCAAGGTCTCTGCATCCTTTTTCTATCACACAGTTAAGTGGCTTCCCTTTTGCCATCACACAAGTCTCCTGGAGAAGAGCCTGCACCTTCTCATCTGTAGGAAACACAATAGAACGCCATTGCACCTCAAAACCTCCCTTTGGAGGAGCCACAGGGGAAGCTGCTGCTCTTAAGATTCACAGATCTGCAAATCTGTTGAAGATTTATAATCCATTGTCTGGCAGCTTGTGGCCAGCACAGAGGACGTTGGAACAGGAAAAGAACATTCAAAACTGGTTTGATAAAAGCAAAAGAAGGTCTTTAAAAAACAAAAACTCAGTAAAAATGAATTAAGAAAGAAAAAAAAAGGAAAATTCTAATTTGACTTTCCCAATCCCTGTGCACGAGGCTCAGCAAAACGGGAATTTGCCCCCCTCACTGGCATGGAGTCTCCAAAATAAAATAAATTAAAAATTAAATTAAATTAAATTAAATTAAAATAGTCAAAACTCATTCTCTGCAATGTACAAAGTACTGAAGTCTGTCATTCTACAGAGGAATCTGCCTTGGGATTTCTCTCTACAGAAGAAATAGGAAACAGGGTAGGAGTGGATGAGAAGGGAAATGTTCCCAAGAGAGTTTCACAAGTTACAGCACATTTATTTCACCAGATGCTATTTTTAAACCAGCTGTTGCTATTTTTATAAAATGTCAGTGTTTTCCATTTGCTGAACTCTGTCCTCATCTAGACAGCCCTCTGCTCCTCCCCTCAAAGCTCCCCATCCAACACACACTTTCAGTCAAACCACCCCCACACAACCTTTCCCCCATAACTACCCACTCACCTACCCACACTCCCCCCTCCCAACTGTCCTCTAATACCCACACCCTCCTCCTCCACACTTCCTCTCCAACTTCTCCCAAAATGGCCCTTATTCCTGGTCTTTCTCCCCTCCTTACACTTCACCTCCACTCCCCACCATTCCCTAAGTGCTTTCATTTCTACCGTGCATTAGATCTGGCAAAGCTGCTTTCTTAAAACAATATTTGAAAAGCCTGTCTTCACCCTCCCCCTTTCCCCTCTTCAAACCCTCCCTCCTCAACAAAAAACAGTTGTGCACAGTGCAAAGTCCAAGCTGGATCACCCAACAAATCTCCTGCTTTAGCTTCATTCCTCTCCAAGCACATTCCTGCCAAAGTGTGGGAGGGGGGAGGGAAGAGAGAGCAAACAAACGCGACTGTTGCTAAGTTTTGCACTTTATACCCTTTTATATTTACAATCCTCTTCAGGCTAAAAATAGCAACACACGATCCATTTATAAGTGGCCGGACGTGCCCTGGAGCTGCTGGCGGGGCCCTGCCTGATGCGGGGAGCTTTTTGCGTTCTTTCTACCTGAGCTCATTCCGCATTTAAAGGGGTCAGACAACTAACCTCCTACAAAGCACACATTCAAATGACTAGCTTCCGGGGGGAGATCGGACCCTTAGGTCCGGCCTGCACTTAAACATTAGATTGACCTAGCTATGTGTTCAGGGCTTTGAAAAATGTTTGCACCGTAGTTACGTCAATTTAATCCCTGGTGAAGACGCGGCGAAGTCGATGGAAGAAATTTTCTGTCGACCTAGCTAGCACCTCTTGGAGAGATGGATTAACTACACTGATGGACAAACCCCTTCCATCAATGTAGCTGTAGTATAGACATCTCCTTAGGATAACGGATGTAAAGAGCCATCCCAAACCTCCCAAGTGAGTGACCAGGATCCCAAATGAAGAGCACACAAAATTCATACAGAATGCTTCAAAAGCTGTGGGATTCATTCCTTCAGTATAATGACCTTGTTCCATAGCTTTAAACTTCCACAATCTAATTATTTCTGATGTTAAAAGACGGGGGAAAGGAGCCGGGGCAGAGAATCACAAAATCTGTGTGGAATGTAAGTAACTTTGAGTCTAAAATTAGTGATGGCCCTTGAAACAAGAGGTTTGGTCAGTTCCTCTGCAAGTAAAGGATATTTCCTCAGTTAGACTGATCAGATATTACATATTACTATTGCCTCTAACTTTAATCCCTGCTAGTGCTTTATGCACACGAATTTAACTCTGGTAAGCCTCACACTTGGTCTGGGAGGTAGGTATTCCTCTCATTTTACAGAAACACAGAGGACCAAATTAAGAAGGAGTGTAAATTACACATCAGCAAGTGAGTGTAAAAGAGCATAAATAGGTGTGAGTTACATATTAACAGGCTAGAAGACTGTTAGAAGAGGTTAGAGTGGCTTATCAGTATTGCCAACCCTGTGTGTGCAAAAATCCTGAGTCAGACCCTAAAACATTATGGAAGTATTTTAAGCATGAGCTTAAAACACCAAAACAACGCAAAAGAAATCCCAAAACAAAATCAATTGGGTAGTTTTTAATTTATCCTCTGGCTTTAGATCTTTAGGGTGTACTCGAGTCATATTTTCCATCCTTTTCCTACAGCCACGGAAGCTAGTAACTTGCTTTTTTATTGTTTTAAAAGAAAGGTGATTTAATCCCATGACTCCAGGAGCTGTGATATTAAAAAACTACTATAATTAGACCTATATAAAATTGCAAAAACTGACAATGCTGTAACCTTCATTTACACCTTTTAAAGCTTTTGCATTGGGTTTCCTGCTACGCGCCTCAATTCTTGATTCTCAGGAGATAAATCACATTATCTTAGTCCTTGTCTACAGAGGAAAGTTTTTCACTCCATGTTTTTCTGCTATATATATTGAAAGAGTATGTCCACACTGCTTTGTTTATGCTGGCTTAAAATACTTCCTGTGTGAATCATTGCGTCCACAAAGCTCTGTGCTTTTCTGACATAACAACCCAGCACTTTAGATAGATATCCCATGGAGCAACATTCTGCCACGAGACTTGCATATTCTGGGATTTTTCTCCCAGCACGTTTTGGGATATCTACCAGAATTCCAGGACTTTGGGTCAAACTAATAAACTCCCATGATTCCTTTCCTGTTATCCCATAATTCATCTGGTTTTAACAATCCAGCACCATTTTCAAATTGCTGTCAGTGTTTCCTTCATGCTGCCTGCTGAATGACATAATCCCAGAGCCATGAATACAAATATGGTGCTCCAGATATATCAACAGTCACACAGCCAGATGGCTCTGGAGTAGTTGGGAGACAGCCACCAGCATAGCTGCCATTATACTGCACAAATACTGCTAGAGGAGGAGGAAGAGGAAGAGGAAGAGAAAGAGGAAAAGAAGTACTGTGGTGACAGCACTGAGCAGTTAATTCTGCATGACATTTTTCTGGAGCAGCTTCAGTAGGCAGAGCACCACTTCTGAGCTTGGCCAACCAGCACTGAATGCGAGGCAGGACAGTGCTGCAGAACTGGGATGACCAGCGGCAGTATCTGGACTTCAGAAAGCAGAAGCTGCTTTTTTCCAAGATCTACGCAGCGCTCACCCTGGAGCTGCAGCAGCACATATATCAACATGAGAATTCCCCTCAGTGTGGAGAATCATGTGGCCATCATCATCATCGGGAACCTTGCCATCCCTGATTGCTTCCAGTCAGTAGCTAACCACTTTGGGGTTGGTAGGTCAACTGTCAGGATTGCTGTCATGATGGTTGTGATGCTATTAAGAGGCTACTGCAGCTCTGTTTCATAAAGCAATGCACAGGAGGCTGCTGATGGATTTACATGGTTGGGATTTCTAGTTGTATAAGAGGGCCACTGATGTGATATAGGTACCCGTTATTTGTCCCCTAGCCCCTGATCCCCGGGCTTCAGAGTTCAATCAGATCTTGTATTCTCTTTCCATTGATCACCACCATGGTACATTCACCAAAGGTCAGGAAGGGTCCATGCTGCCAGGATCTTCAGAAACTCACTCCTCTTTTGCAGACTGCTCCCTGTACTTCTCTCTTGTTCTTATCCTGGAGCATGAGGCCTTTCCTCCAATTTTCTGTGTTCTTGGCCTGCTCTTGGCATGCTGTCAGCAAACACGTCTTCCCTCATCCAGTTTCTCTCCTCTCATAGGCTTCCCAGGCATTCAGGAACTGATAATGCCCCTTTCTGTGAGGGCCGTAGCATGTCAGATGATAGGAGAACAAAGAAGCAATACAAATAGTTATTATAATACTTACTGGTTGAGGTCTCCTCCACAGCCCTGTCAGACTGGCTCTCTGTCTGGGTCTCAGGGACCTCCTATGTACCTGGGTTTCTAGTACAGGGTTTGGTGTGCCAAAGAGATTGTGGTGATCCAAGGGAATCCCTTCCTCACTGCGTTCTGTGGTTGGCCCTCCAAACTGTCCACAACATAAAGGGATTCCATGATGGCTTCCCTAGCAAAAGTCTGGTCAGGTTCCTAACAGAATGCATAGGCACTGGGAGCATTGCTGGAGGGCTTGTTTTTGTCCTGAGCATTTTTATAATTCTGCCAGAAATGCTTGGCTTTGGTACAGCCCTGAGCCTTGTCCGGGGAGTGCCCCTTCTCCTGCGTTTGCTCCAATAGCCACACAGATCTTCTCATCCTGGTAACGCCTGTTAAGACAGGGCTGGATGTGCTCCTCTCCCCAGAGGGCAAGGAAATCCAGACCAAAACTGGATAGGGCTGTGCACAAGCACTATGTATGGCTGTTACAATGGACTCCTAGGTAGCTTAACTTGCCATGAACTGAAATCACAAGAGGGCACACCTGGGTGCGTACCAGCATTTAAACAGGGAAGTGACAGAGTCATGACAACCCCACAGCAGTGGAGGACTCACAGGTAAGCAGACAGGGTGCGAAGCAACCAAGTGTAGGACAGCCACAGAGAACTGCTTGAAGCGGTAAAGTTAATTAGAAATAGGGATGCATCCACATGGACCTTATACCGGTATAACTCATTCCAGAATAGAGAGTGATGTTGCTTCCAAAGCGGATTAATTAAAGCAGGATAAGATACTAGATAAATAAATTTATAATTTAATTTAAAATTCTGGAAAAACTGAAGCTGTACCAAAAAACCTCCCCCACGTAGACAAGGCCTTAGACTCTCTCATGCTCACTTACTAACCTGAATCTTGCAACACTTTGCTCATTACCTGTATATTTCACTCAGATAATTCAAGTGCCTAGTGTCCCCAAATGAGTTTGTGGCAGAGCTGGGAAGAGTATCTTGATCTCATCCTCTTCAGAACTGTGCTCCATCTAGATGATCTTGGCCAAAAGGTGAAACACAAACTTATCTGTAGCCATTGAAGGAAACAATCAAATCCTTACAAGCAGCAAGAGTTTCCACAGCACTGTCACAGAAAATCAGCACATAATCATTTGTCAGAATCCTTTCCCCCAATGTCAGGCATAACACTAGTCAGTTGTGGTTAGGATTGTGTCAGGAAACTTGACACTTTACAATTGTGTCAAACATGATAACATTTTCTAGAGAAGAAAAGCTCTCATCTGTGGTGGTGTACAATTCAAGATAATTCCACTGCAATGCACTGCAAATTTGCACAGGCAGAGTTGAGAGCAGAATTTGGCCCAAAGGCTCTAAAGTGTCCCTATTTCTTTCTTTAAAGTTTAAGTAGACGACAGTGGCCAGAAAGTGAGGCCTGTTACCACCAGGCAGACACACCTCTGCAGCATGATCCCCAGGCTATTTAGTCTAAGTTCAATCACTGAACTTTTAGATTTGTTTATTTTTCAAGATATTTTAGCCAATTTTATTTTCCTCTTGAGTCAAACAATTAAGCTACTTTCAGATTCTTTCCCCTCCCCTTTCTTGTACCCACGGTCCTGTAGCTGAGGTACCTTGAATATTAGGGTACATTCAACCCTTCTTCCAGAACAAATACTAACAGCAGAAGGTGGTCTAAATGTTGCAGTTCTTTATTCTACAAATGGATATCACTAAGGGGAATTTGTCTTTGCAATTCCATATAAAGCTAGGCAAACCCACGTATTAAAACGGTATACAATACAGATTAGCACAATATTACAGCCTATGTTCCTTGAGGTATCTTTACACAGCGGCTCTCTAAAACTTAGGGACATTATTGTTTTACATACATATTATTAGGAGTGATTCCCTCTGCTATCTCCAATAGCCCACATATTCATTACACCTTCAAATGCAATGAGGATCCAGGCTAGTCATTAGTTGCTATTACTGCATTGCACTCTAGGGAATCACTGTCACAGGATTCACTTCTATAGCCAACTGTGTACTACTTTTTATTTTTAAATAAAGACAAAATTGTAGGAGAGTTGACCTTCTTGGATCAGCACAAGCTGGAAATCATGAGGAGGAGGCACAGCCAGAGTGAGGAGAAAGCAGATTCTACAAAATATAGCTGGCATTCTGTCAGCCAGGTAAAGCCAATTCAACCTTGGAAATGACCGTGAGCCCTATTGGCTAGAAAGTCAGGGACTGAGCCTTTAATTAAAGGCCCCTTAGTACAGTGATGCAACTACTGATGAACAGGGTGGGAGAGATGGGATTTTACCAGACAAAACGACGGTCCAGTAAGCATGGCGAAGGCCTATACCAGGGGTCGGCAACCTTTCAGAAGTGGTGTGCCGAGTCTTCATTTAGTCACTCTAATTTAAGATTTTGAGTGCCAGTAATACATTTTAACGTTTTTAGAAGGTCTCTTTCTATAAGTCTATAATATATAACTAAACTATTGTTGTATGCAAAGTAAATAAGGTTTTTAAAATGTTTAAGAAGCTTCATTTAAAATTAAATTAAAATGCAGAGCCCCCTGGACTGGTGGCCAGGACCCGGGCAGTGTGAGTGCCACTGAAAATCAGCTCGCGTGCCACCTTTGGCACCCATGCCATAGGTTGCCAACTCCTGGGCTATACCATTTTAACAATACTGGTATAGGTAAAGTGGTACATTTGGATACAGTCAAATTGGTAAAAAGGCGCTGTGTGCTAGGAGAGCGGACAATGCTCACCATCTTGCAGGATCTGGCCCTTTGTCAGGTTGGGTGGGTGAGCAAAACTCACCTGTCTGGGACCTCTCTTCTATCACCTGCCCTTCCTACCAAAATCTGTAAGAACAGAATCATATTTACAACACAGCAGTTTAAAAAACCTGAACAAACCCTGAAACCACTATGTTTTCTTTTGCACTATTGTTATTATTTAAAAATAGCTTTAACTTTTTTTTTAAAAAACACAACACATTTTTAAAGGAAATTTATAGAAAAAAATAAATAATTTGTGCTCTTTTGTTGAGACTGAATGCACAGAGTCAACCTGGCATGAGATTTTATAGCAGAATCGTAAATCTCTGCAAGTTTAAAAAACGTGGCTTATGAGAGACACACTGGTAGACCTTTAAACTGCAGGAGCACTTGAGGGCGCTGCTGTAATAACTTTCTCTCACCCAGTTAGCTTTGTTAGGAGCTAAATCCTTCTATTACAATACGAGTTACCCTCCTTAGCTGCTACTTACCTTCTTGCTGTTACAGAGTGGCCCCACTGTTACAGTACGCAATGAACAGAGAGAGGTGTGTTCTAGCATTAAACATTCAAGGTTAGCACCAGTTATCGTTTAAAATATTTACACAAGGAAGTGATAAATTGGGGGAGGAAGAGAAAGCAGTTTAGGTAGCTTTGGAGTGACAGTATTTTTCTTTTCCAGATTTTATTGGCCCTTCCCTGCAGGAAGTACAAAGGAGTGGTTTTTGTGCAGCGCGCTAAGATGGTGTTGGGGGACCGGAGGGATGGAAATCACCGTCTAACCCTGAGGGTTGGCCTATGGAGCAGGAATAGCTGCCAAGGCTCCTCTGTACCCAACTTTTGTGGGTTTGGGTTCACTGTGGCTATGTGATTATCATCACTCTCTCCACAGCTGGAACCAGTGGGGAACCCCCCCAGCATCATGGTGAAGAGACTCCACTGCCACCCATCTACATCCCTTCCGCCGCCGCCATGTCCCTTCTCCCTCTCTCTCTCTCCTGCAGGGCAAAAGGACCTGATCCAAGAGAGATTTCCCTGGATCAGGTTGTTAGTGTTCCTGTGTCACCACAAGTTTTCCTTGTGCTAAGAAGAGGTTAGTGGCTTTCCTTATTTCATTAAATCACTCCCCCTTGCCCACAAGCCTCCCTGCTCCAGTCTGAAGCAAAACCTTGCCTTTTGAATTTGAAACTGTCTTTTTATTTAAGTAAAGCTGTAACTTGCCTGCCTGACAAATTGTTCTGTTCAAAAGCTCTGCAATTACAATGTTGCATTTGATAGTCCTGTGATAAAGAAGGAATGCTCTTGTATTTAGTGCTATTTCTGAATTTTTGGCTCAACAACAATTTTCACTGTCGCACTTTAACTACTGCAGTTTTCTTCAGCACAAATATGTTTTGCTATATAGGAAAAACAAAATCACAAGAAAGCAATTTTAGGGAATGGAAAATCTGCAGAAATCTACCAGGAAGCAGTATCTCTACTTAAGAGGAGAGTTGAGAACACCAGCTGAAGTAGGCTCATGAGCATGGACAGAGGTTCACCTCAGTTTGAAGCCAATTTAGCTTCAATCCTGCAAACACACATGGAAGTAAAGTTTATGCATGTAAATAATCTCATTGACTTTAATGGGACTGCTTATGTGCATTTTTGCAGGACAAGGCCTATATGGTAAAAGAAACAAAAAAAAAATGTAATGGAAACAGTGTGAATGAAGCTAGTGAAATGAAGGCAATGGAAGCAAGCTGTCACAGACGCCTCTATCACTTAGATTTGCAAGGTCTTAAATGAAACAGCATTACTTTAAGTACTCATGGGAGGTGTGACAGATATTGCAATTGCATACAATATATTTGGGGTCCATACTGTATTAAATCTATCAATACTTATCTGTGATTGTGTTCTACTTCAGGGATAAAGTTACCACATCTCCTACAGAAATTAAGAACAATGGAAGACGATTAAGGTGAATCACTGAAACTAAACTCTAGAGGGGTATTATCCCCTGGAGAGGTTTGCATGTACTGGTTCAAGCTGAGTTTTCCAGAAACTTAGAGACAAAGAAAGGGCTTTTGGTATAAAAAAAAGTGAGTTTGTGTTGACCCAGGGCCTTCCTTCTGATCTAACAAACAAACAGGACTTTCTGTAAAATGGGGGCCCCAAACCTGGTGGAAGGTTTGGAAAGACTTTGGCCCCATAGACCGATGGGTGACTTCTGGTATATTCGGTGTTTGTTTAAATCTGTTTACTGGTTTTTATTACATTTTCTCTGGAATACTTTTAGCTTAAAAATAAAGGCGCTTGCATAGAAATAGAAATATGGTAACTTGTAGCTGTGGGCAATACACTGTTCACAGCTTGCAGAGAGAAAGCAAAGCACAGGTGCTGGTCTTTGGTCAAACTGTCTTGCTGTGGATATTACAGTGCAAGCAAAGGAAGCTGTAAAGTCTTAAAAATCCATTCAGAAGGGAGTAGGACAAGGATCCCTGCCCAGAGATAGGGGATAGCTGGAGGCATGAGACCTCCTCGGAGACTGGGAACCCCTGGTGGTGATGGTGGTGGGGGAGATACAGGTGCTGAAAGCTGGGACAACAGGGGATGGATCATTCAATAAATATCCCTCTTCTGTTCAGTCCCTTTGAAATATGTGGAACTGGCCACTGTTGGAAGACAGAATACTGGGCTAGACGGAGCATTCATTTGACCCACTATGGTCATTCTTATAGTCTTACGAAACGGTGATAGTAGGCTGTTGACCATATCAATCATGCTAAGCAAATAATTCAAAATCTTAAGACTTTTTTTCCTGGAACAAATAGACTCTGGCTATTTTGATATGGACAGTCTCTTACTTAGGACAAATTGTCTGTGTGGGAGACAAAAATCAGCTGATTAAAAACACATAAAAACCCCCCATATGTATAAAATTATCACAGATCCCGACAATTAAGTTGCAGACAACCAGAAGTATCTGTCTGGGTCAAAAACGAACAATTCTAGACATTCTACCAGTAAGCAACTGAACTGCTCACAGATTTTCAGTGCCGGCTTAAGCTGGAAAATATATCAATACTATTAATCTAGTCTTCTCAGGTCACAGGATAGAAAACTTCCTGATGATTTGTAGCTGCAGTATTAAATAGGGCTTCTTTGCATCAGGTGCCAACTGCTGTACCTACTGCAATGACCCAGATGCATGTTCCTCTAATAGAAAGTTCTAATACTTTCCATCCATTGTCAATCAATCAAGCCATTTGTGCTACTTCAGCACGGTATGTTTATTCTGATTGCTGGTTTCCCATAGACTTTTGAATAGTCTCTTTAAGAGGCAGCTTTCCTTAGCCTTCAACAGGAAATCTAAATCACTGGACATATGCATGCCAGATTACTTAAGGCATCCCACTCCGAGTACTTACAATGGATTCACTCCAAAATTTTCCAGGGTCACACGATATTCTGTAATGCAATTTCCCAGTCAAGGAACGTTTTGGAGCTAAATCCTTTGCAACCCTCCATCTGGAGGCAAAGTTGAAGAAAGGGCCTGGTTAAAAAAAAAAATCCTGGATGCTGGGAATCAAATTAACCAAAAATGCGGTAAGATCTACCCAGATAATGTACCTACACGTAACTTTTTAAAAAAATAAAAAGGGCTGTAAGACATGTTCTCTATTTTTTTAAACAGCATCACTGTATTGTGCTGCTTCCTGCCCTCTGATGGACACTTCTTGCTATTACAATTTTTAGACACACTAGGTCAGCAGTGTAAGATGTATCCTGAATTATTAGACTTCTAATTAAAAATGCAAAGTGGCCAAGTTACAGTTGCGGTAGGAACCATAATGTTGAGTTATTGGACTCTTGTTCATGTAAAATCTTGGAGTTTTGTATTCATGTAATTACTGAATTGTTCGTACAGTATGTGGTATGCTCTGGATTGCTGGTATCTCCTGTGTTCTTTCCTAGCCAAAGCAACACGTGACAATAATATGTTACTCTCTCTATATTCAGACATCATAGTCAACAGATGGACTACAAACAGGCATCATCTGGGATACAGTGCATCGTTCTGACCACAGAAGCTAGGCAGCCCCTTACCACACAGGCAAATCTCTGTTAGCTGTAGTAACAGCTGTAGTTCTGTAGTATTGAGGTTTAGTCCTTCTTTGTTGTTCAGGAGGGACAGAGAATTCTTATTATCTCTGAGCAGGGCTGACATTCAATCCAATAGAAAAACTATGGAGACACACATGCTAACCAGCAGATTGTGTCACCCTGTCATGGGGCGCACCATTCACTGCTTGAAGTGCCTCCTGCTGGTCTCTCTGAGGATTAGCTCTTTCAGGTGACACCCTCTTCTGTGGTTCCCACACCATCATTCCAACTCTGTTGTCTGCCGGCAGCCCCTCTTGCAGCCTCAGGAACCACAGCATCCTCTTTGTGGCTTGTTCTTCTGGCTGTGCCACTATCTGCGTTTTCCCCATTCCGGGGGTGGGGAAGTATCTCCAGTTCTATAGTCCAGCCACTTCCCCAGTGGTGGAGGGGTCCTGGCCCAGGGACCCTGTGGATAGCAGCCTCCTGATGCCTCTCCTTAATTTCTCCACCAATGCTGCTTCAGTTCCCTGGACCACTTCCCTATGACCCTAGCACCTTCTTCACCTTCTTTTCAGAGCCTCCAACCAGCATGTTCCAGTAAGCAGCCAGGAGCTCCCTCTTGCTTCCCCAGCTTTTGTCAGCAACTTCTCCGTCCAAGGTGCTACCTTTTTGCAGCCTGCTAGGAACACTGTCCTCTCCCCTCAGGCTCCCTGCAGCAACTGACTGTCTCTGGCCCTGCAACTCCAGTTATGTAAGCCAGCTGGACCCTGATTGGCTGCTCTGTTTAGCCTTCCTCCGATTGGCTGCTTTTCACCTCTTCCTTTCCAGTGTGGGGGTGAATATCCCATCACATGAATTTACCCCGGGGCAATCATTTCAAGGCATGACTAACCAGGACCATAAGGCCCCTCCTGTTTGAGGTGGTTTTTCTTTTTTTTTTCCACCACACACACACACACACCCCCCCCCCCGCAGGATGACAGTCCATATCTGCTCAACTGATAGGAAGTAACTGAAGAATAGAAAGCCTATTCCCTGAAAGCAAGGACCACTAAGCAATTCATTCCAATCACAGACTAGATTTTGGCTAAACTTTGATCACGTACAGGGAGGAAGTTATCCTGTAGATGGAGATGAGTGTCAGGAAAAGGGGAGGATTTGAAATGCAAACTGCAGACAAACTTAATGGGGCAGGAGATGGGAAAAGTGTAAAAAACGCATGCTAAACAAAGGAAAAAGAAAAAGGACAAAACAAAACAATTTCACACACCCCCAACTAGCCAAACCAAAACGACCCTTCCCCCAAATGAGGAATGGAAATTTCTAAAAAAGCTGACAACATCCTGCTCCATGACATTGCTCTATTAGACTTAGTGCTGTAGAGCTAAATAAGTTTGGTTACAATTTGCAGGAGATAAATGCTGCTCACTTCTTGTTCACAATGTCATCTGAAAGTGAGAATAGGTGTTCTCATGGCACTGGTATAGCCGGCATCACAAGACATTTATATGCCAGATGCGCTAAAGATTCATATGTCCCTTCATGCTTCATCTACCATTCCAGAGGACATGCGGCCATCCTGATGATGGGTTCTGCTCAATAACAATCCAAAGCAGAGAGGACTGACGCATGTTCATTTTCATTATCTGAGTCAGATGCCAAGAGCAGAAGGTTGATTTTCTTTTTGGTGATTTGGGTTCCGTAAAATCCGCATCAGAATGTTGCTTTTTTAAGACTTCTGAAAGCATGCTCCACACCTCATCCCTCACAGATTTCGGAAGGCACTTCAGATTCTTAAACCTTGGGTCGAGTGCTGTATCTATCCTTAGAAAATCTCACATTGGTACCTTCTTTGCATTTTGTCGAATCTGCTGTGAAAAAGTGTTCTTAAAAAAGGATGTGCTGGGTCATCATCCAAGACTGCTGTAATATGAAATACATGGCAGAATGTGGGTAAAACAGAATATGAGACATACAATTCTCCCCCAAGGAGTTAAGTCACAACTTTAATTAACGCATTATTTTTTTTAAATGAGCATCATCAGCATGGAAGCATGTCCTCTGGAATGGTGGCCGAAGTATGAAGGCACATATGAATGTTTAGCAGTTATGTAACAAAAATCTACATTTGTAAGTTACACTTTCACGATAAAGAGATTGCACTACAGTACTTCTATGAGGTGAATTGAAAAATAGTATTTATTTTGCTTATTTTTACAGTGCAAATATTTGTAATAAATAATATAAAGTGAGCACTGTACACTCTGTATTCTGAGTTGTAACAGAAATCAATACATTTGAAAATGTCAAAAACATCCAAAGTATTTAATACATTTCAATTAGTATTCTACTGTTTAACAATGCAATTAATTGCAGTTAATTTTTTTAAGTTAATCACGTGAGTTAACTGCCATTAATCGACAGCTCTAGTTTAGATTCAAAATAAAACAAGTTTATTTAATTACAAAGAGATATTTTAAGTGAGTACAAGCATGAGGATTAAAGTCAGAAATGATTACAAGAGAAATAAAGATAAAAAACTTAACTAGCTAGACCAGTGGTTCTCAAACTGGGGTGGCTGCTTGTGTAGAGAAAGCCTCTGGCGGGCCGGGCTGGTTTGTTTATCTGCCGGGTCTGCAGGTTCGGCCGATCGTGGCTCCCGCTGGCCACGGTTTGCTGCTCTAGGCCAATGTGAGCTGCTGGAAGTGGCGGCCAGTCTGTCCCTCGGCCTGTGCCACTTCCAGCAGCTCCCATTGGCCTGGAGCAGCGAACCACGGCCAGTGGGAGCCACGATCGGCTGGACCTGCAGACCCGGCAGGTAATCAAACCAGCCCGGCCCACCAAGGGCTTTCCCTACACAAGCAGCGGCCCCAGTTTGAGAACCACTGAGCTAGACTGAGCCACACTGAGCGTAGGTGCTAGAACCTTGTAAAAATGCAGATTACTTACTGCTGACTCATGGTGGCAGAAGGATTTTGTTAGCTCTAAACAGAAAATGAACAAGAGTGGAATATTAATCTGGGCAGAGGGGACTAGGGACTGGGACAGTGGAGTTCCTGCATAGAAACCCTAAGAAGAATCAAGTTTAGAGGAAGAAAGGTTAGGTAAGGTTTCTTTTGTTAGTCTTGGAGTTACCAATAAAGCCAAACCCCAGGGAAAGGGTAAATTTGGACTATATTTATTGTGCATGTACTCTTCATGGATCCAGGTGGGAAATCCACCTGATTAGAGTGGCATTATTAGTAATCCAGGTTTCAGAATTTTATAGGCCACTGGTAAACACACAAATCTCATCCTCTTGGTTTGCCTTTCCAAGGACCTTTTTGACATCGAGTGATTTAAAATTTATATTTCCAGTTCTGAAAAAGGCATTTCCTGTCTTAAACTCAAACCAGAAACATACTAGTAGATTTAAATAAAATAAAAAGCACAGCTATTGAGGGATGGGGGAAAGAGTGTGATGGGAATCCATTAGGGAAGGACAAATCAACATTCCCCCTCACCCCCCAGGAAGACACTTGCCGGACACCTGGGTATCAGAGCTCCAAGATTCTGGAGAAGGGATCACTCACTGCATTATCTAAGTCTCATCTTTCAAAACAGAAAGTCTGAAAGAAAACCTGACACAGGAAACTACAGCCCCTCCCTAGCAACGAAGGTGGAAAGTCTCATGGCCCAAAAACCCAGCAAAACAGACTCCCTAAAGAAATGTCCTTATTTTCTTCTGGTCGCCTCACTCTGCAACATACCCTCAGGTATCTATGGTCGGTTTGGGTTTATTATGACTGTATATGTTCCCAATCCCAAAGGCATATGAATACCATTGGGGGTAGTTACATATGAAAACAGATGCTCTTTGCTGACACAAGTGTCTATCTCTTTTCCTTTTTCTGAACACAATTTCCTATGTAGGTGGTAAGAGCTCCAATTAGGGCTGAAACCTGCCTGGTCATCATTCAGAGCCTGGTCTACTGTGGGCATGATTCTTTGCAGAGTTAAGTGCCCCAAAAGTTTGTAAGCACACCTCAGAAATGATATTGGACAGAAGATAGCTGGAAGAGGATGGTCTTTTCTTGGGTTTCGTATAGCTATCACCATAGCCTACCACCATATCTTAGGCATCTTGATCTCTTGGATGCAATGGGATATGAAAATTGACAACCATTTTATCCATACCGAAGTCTAGTAGCACTTCTGGTGAAATCTTGTCAAATGCTTTTTCTGCTTTCTTGCGGCTCAATATTTTCTCCACTCCCTCTGTGGAGACATGCTGGAAGATACCCTCCTCACTTCAAGGTGGGACAGTTTGTATTGGTGCCGTTCCCTCTTTACTAATTCCCCAAATGGCTCATCTCTGTTGTTTTTTGCCATGTTAGGTAGGTATGTGGCAATGCTGTTCGGGGACACTTTACACTGAAGTATAGGTAGTGGTGTCTGGGCTGCTCCAAGCTTTCTTATGAGTGACCGCGCTTTCCTGCTAGACCTTCTCATGCCTGTATTTGATGCAACGTCTTCCCAGTTTTCCCTGCATGTCATCAGTGAGGGGGTTTGCTATCTCTGAGTCACCAGACCTTTCCCACTGCTTCAGAAGTTCTGCACATTCCTAACATAAACAGGGTATGTACAAATATCTCCTAGGCTACTTCTTGATTCTTGACACCAGTGTCAATTTCAGCTAGTCAGGATCTGCAGGTTTTGGGGGTGGAGGGAGGAAGGGTGGTTGTGTTTAGGATTCCCCTGCTTGATTAGTATGTAATCACTATGTAAGCATATCAGTATGTAAGCATATAGTAGAAACATTACACTGCATTGGCACTGTTGCCTTATCCCTGGCTTCCCAGTTTCCAGCAATCTTTAAAATTACCTTGCAAAACTAGAAAAGACAGCACATCACTTGATTTTTAGCGGCCAAAGAAAGAAGTAAGCCACCTAAGGATGATGTAAAATGATCTTTTTTAAAGTATATGTTTATTGTGTAAAAAAGAAGAGGATTTAATTACAAATGACGAAGTTTAACTGTCCAGATTCCCGCCCCCCCCCAACTTTACTAAAACTAAGGTTTGGCAGCTGTATTAGGGTTCCGTTGTGAATCTTCTAAGCATTTCCTTGGAAAGACTTTACACTTGGTACCAGGCAAAAAGTCAAAATCAACATTTAAAAAAAAACACGCCCTGTATAATTTCCAGGATTCTGCAGCGTTAAGGTATACTTATGGGGGGGAGGAAGGAGAACTGCTTTTTGTGCTGTTTGACTTCGTGTATAAAGCTAGTCTTCAGACAAGGAAGTTTATATTTCAAATAATATTTTTAACTACGTGTGGTCAAGCACATAACTTATCAGGCTACCCTGCCTTTTCCCCCCAGAGTAAACCTTGAACGCTGAATCTTAAAATATATCTGTTTGCAATATTTATTTTTTGCTTAGATTTAAAGTAGAAACAACAGACTCCCAGACCTTTACAAAATAGGATTATTAGAAGGAAGCCCACCAAGCATGCATGTTGAAAATAAAATTCTACTAAACTTGTGAAAGTAAAATTGACTTAAAAATACATTTCTTTATTTGGGCCTGAACTTGCAAATACTTAACTCACATTAAGAATTTTACTCATAGGAATAATCCCATTGAAATCAATGAGACTGCTCATGCAAGTATAGTTACTCTCGTGTGTGTCTGCAGAATCTGAGCCTTTCGGTCTGATCTGTTCCTTTCTGTTCCCCATGCAAGATGAGAACTCTCTGAATTGGATGTCATATTCTTTTCAGATATCTTACATACCTGTTTGACATGTAGGTCGCGTTTTTCACTTAATGGCAGCAGGGATAAGAGTAAGGGCAGAAAGGGTAAAATTAACTAAGTGAAAGGAAAAAGGAGATACCTTTGACCTATAATGAAGTACTGTTCCAAGGAGAATCTGGAATAGCAAGGAATTAACCTGGGTTAGGCAGAAGGAGCTTTCCACTGCTGGGATCTTTAAGCCCAGGAATCTGTTTGTTTTGCTTCTGTGAGCATCCATCACAGCTGACACTGCTGCCTGGTGAATATAGGTATGGGACCTCTAGAACAGTCTGACCTTCACATGCACAACCTAACCTGTGAGAAGAGAGAATAAAGGTGGCTCCTGTAACACCACAAGTGTTCCAATTTTTTCTTTTTGGACTTCTGCTCTTTTGAGAGAGTTTCAGATGAGCGCCTGAGAAGCTGTTATGTCTTTCCAGAAATGTATCAGTCAATAGTCTAGGGAACAATTCAGCTGAAGGCAAACAAGACTCTTAAAGAGAGGGAGATAGTTACTTGAAAACTGAGGCGATCTGCCTATAGTTGCCAATGGGGAGAAATTATACACAAACATGGTGGTTATTTTGCCTTGCCTGAAGATAAAATCCCCATGCTTTTCTAGGGAAAAAAACCATTGGAAAAAGTCAGTTAAGATTTATTAAAAACATTCACTTGGTATGCATATTATTCCTCAGACTTAAAGACACACACATTGTCCAAGATAAAAAGTTAGCAGTACTGCAAGTAAAACAAGAACACAATAAATCAATTCCCCAGAACATAAACTAATTAGCTACCACTTTTGTATCTTCCCCTTAACATAGGTGCTCTTTTTGTAGCTTGTTTGGTTTTTCACCTCCTAACCTGTTACAGTCTTTGGACCAAGCCAATCAAACTGTACTTCAGACATGTTACTGAGCTGGCTGGAGAGGAATAAAGATCTTTAAAAAAAAAAAAAATCACAATTCTGAATTCGACTGTCCTGTCTTCCATGAATTTGCTTCCACAATTTCCCACCATTCTGAGGCTAGGAACTGCAACATAAACTTCTTTGCAAAGAGTTTGCAAAGAAAAACTGAATCTTAAATTTTAAAAACTAGAAGAAAAAGAACAAACCTTTGGTTTATGTTCCCTCAGCCACATTTCAACCACTATTTCCTGTTCTTAGCTCAACACTTATGTTCTCCTTGGCTTAGATTCGATCACTCATTTAAATTTATTCTTAAGCTTTGTTCTAATGTCGATGTAGATTACATAACTAGAAACTCCTAGAGTGCAACAGCAGCAACACTGCAACAGTAGCATCACCAGCATATAATCTGTTAAATCCTTAAGAAACATCCTTCAATTGCTTTAATAAATTTAGTACAGAGTTCCTAGTTATCTAAAATATACATCGCATGTGACATTTTGATCAAAGACCTCACCTAGTGCACAGCAGGAATTTCTCTAAAGTTATGATAATTATGATATGAGGGTGCAGACACACCCTCATCCTAAAAATTCCACCAAATATCATTCGAAAGTTGATACATCCATCCTCCTTTGGAGGTCAATCATGAGCCTGCAGAGTAACTTTTGACGTTTCACCAGGTATTACTTCTCTCTCAACAGGGCTTAAATAGCCTACTAAACACTAACTGCACCTAAGAAATGCTTATTTTCTTCATTTTATTTCCCCACTGGCTAAATGGCCTTGTCAGACTCTCTCTGAATTCCTAGATGTAATCTTCCACAATTTGGACACAATAGTCTGTTCAATGCATCGGCATCTTTTCAGATATAAATATCAACAGCATGAAGAATGTAATTTTTCCCTGCTGAGATGCTTGGAATTATTATTGGGCCTTTTGCTGGAAGAGGAGAAATTCAGCCTTACTTTTTCCTTACAGAATTCAGATATTTGGTTTACCTGCTCTCTGATATGATGGGCTAGACGGCTCTATTGAATTGCTAAGGGAAACTTGCAGAAGGTGTGGTAACATGACAGGCTCAGCTAGGCCACATACACAGGCATGCACTCACGCCCTGGCTCTTGCACACAGAATCCTCAGACTGTCCTAAAAGGAAGGTCAACAGATTTTGATTACTGAAAATCCAACTCATGTGAAGTTCCCAGCAGTTTCTCAGAAGAAACACACACGAAAGCTCTGTTGTGGACAGCAATGTGCCTAAAGTGGCACACTCAGATGAACGCAAAAAACCTGAGATCAGAGCAGTGTTGTGGCAGCACAGCAGAGGGAGTCTGAATTTAAGAGGAACACTGTTTAAGCCTGAGTTGTTGCCAGTGTGGTGGAATGAGGAGATCTATCCCAGGACGTAATGGATGCCTATATGTGAGAACCTTTTTTTTTTTGGTCCATAATCCTGTTCACAGGTGTCAGGATTGGTACATAAGAATACCATTTTTATAAAATCTGAAGCACAGGAAATTTTTACCAAAAAGCACAATTTTTTTCTCCCCAACAAACAGGATGGGTTATATTTTTGCCTATTCTTTGTAAGGTATATCAGGAGAACTATTCTCCAAGGTTAGGATTCTCTCAAAGACAGATCTGGGATTGTTGGTTTTAATGAGAGGAAGTACTTATAACTCTCTAATTTTAAAAACAAATCTAAATTGCATAAACAAAAATTATGCCCTAAAAAATTATCACATTAATTAATAAAAACCACACTTTTAATGGAAATACGCACCCTATCCTCAATGGAAAGTGACTTTTTTCATTTCACTAAAATATAAATTTAGGCAATTCTCCATAATTCTTAATATTCTTTGTACAAACTAAAAATGAATTTTTATATGAGCAAGCAGTCCCTCTTCTAGGGCAATGTGAGAAAATTAAACACCAGGAAATCAAAAGAGGGTGCCAAACTATCGAGCAATTGATTTATCAAAACATTTTCAAGACAAATGGTATTTTTAGAAGACAGAAATCTGGTGGAATGCCTTAAAGTTTCTCTGGAGTGAAACACAAAATAAGATTCATTTTGTTTTAAAAAGAGGTCTCTACAGTAAAAAGATTCTAAAATTTCTTGCTTGTGTGGTATGCAGACCTGCCAAGTGTCAAACATTCAGACGACACAGGATTTGGCAGCACTGACAGATCTGTGTGTGTCTTAGGTAAGATGTCAAGCACTTCAAAAATGACTGACAGACACTCTTCCCTCTCCCATGAAATACCATTTAATTTAAGGGAAGGTTTACGGGGCTGGAATCCAGGAGCCCATGGATTCTGGTCCCACTTTTTTATACTGATTGCTGTTCATACTTCAAAGCAGTTCACAAACCTTATTTTACTGACCAGCTATATATATCTCTCTACCTCGGGAAACAGAATACAGATATCATTCCTCAATATTTTAGAAATAAAGTAATGAAGGTTGCACAAGATAACTTCAAACACAGATAGGAATAGGACCCAGCTCTCTAATATGACAGCACCAAGTCATCCTCTCAGCCAGACTTTCAGCATAAATGTGCCATATGTATATCCTGTCTACAACCAATACTTTAAGCACTAGATCACGCTGTTTCCAGAGTCAGGAATACAACTCAAGAATCTTAATAGCCAGCATTCCACTATAGTGTTACAAACAGTTTATAATCCACTGGCAAAGTTTGTCATGTCCTCCTTTGGGGACTAGTCTATATGGAGGATAACAGCCTGCAACTACTAAAAGGTGCTACTTTTGCTCAAGATAAAGAAGGCTGTGCTCTGTATCAGCAGATCCTGGGGTCACACCTATACATATGGAAACATGCTATGTGATTATGCAATAATAAATCATAATTCATAAACACAAGGGGGAAATTAAGGTTAGAAGGGTAACCATAAATCTGGCATTTTTAAAGTTTTTGATGCTCTAACCTTTTTTTAAACAGTTTTTTTGTGGGTGTATATTCCAAGCATAGCATATTATTAACTAGTGTATATGTGGGACACAGAACCTCAAAGTAGCATCCAGAACCAGCTCTATGATATGATTCTGATATGTTTTATACATTGCTCTTCTGTTTGATTATATATACCAGCGGTTCTCAAACTGTGGGTTGGGACCCCAAAGTGGGTCACGACCCATTTTAATGGGGTCAGCAAGGACCTGCATTCACTTTGCTGGGGCCCAGGACTGATGCCCGAGCCCCACTGCCCGGGGCCGAAGCCAAAGTGCTTGAGCCCTGAGTGTGTGTGGGGGACAGGAAAGGGAGGGAGGCTCAGGTAACATGCCCCCAGCCTGGAGGTGAAGTCCTTGGGATTCCCTATTGCCTTCAATGAGTTTTGAAAATGGGACACTGCACAGGGCTGGCACCACTGCTTGCTTGAACCTTGCCTGCTCCCTGCATGAGCTGACAATGGCATTGATCATTTGAGCCCTGTCTGTCCCCTGCCCAGGGCCAGCTTTAAGAAGTGCAGGGCCCGATTTGAATACCCGGCGGCGGTCCGAGTCTTCGGCGGCACGTCCTACACTCGCTCCAGTCTTCCGTGGCACTGAAGGACCCAATGCTGAAATGCCGTCGAAGACCCGGACCACCGCTGGGTGAGTAAAAATTAAAAAGTTAGGCGCTCTTCTTTAGGGCACGGTGCTCTCTTAGGCGCGGGCCCGATTTGAGGGAATCCGCCTAAAGCCAGTCTGGGGGCCCTTCCTGAGCCCTGTCTCCCACCTGGTGAGTGGCTAGCTTCACCGTTCGCCTTCCGCCCCCCGCACCCCACTTTTTTGACCAAAGTGGGCATTTTGCCCATTTACTTTTTGCCAACTGATCAAGTGAGCAAGAGAAAATGGGACAAATGCTCACTTTTTCCAAATAATTTGGGACAGCCAGTACAGGGCTTAAAAAAGGAACTGTCCCAGCCAAAACGGGACGTATAGTCACCAGTCTCATTTTTCCCACCCACGCGTGGAATTAATTTTGTTATGTGCTCCATTTTGGTGCATATAACAAAATTTATGTGGTAGGGGTGGGGCCAAGGGGCTCGGAGTGTGGGAAGGGTCTCAGGGCTGGGGCAGAGGTTTGGGGTTCAGGGGGCTGAAGGCTCCGGCTGTGGGATCTGTGGGGGGATGAGGGGCTCAGGGCTGAGGCAGAGGCCTGGAGTGCAGGGTGAGGGCTCCAGCTGGGGGTGCGGGCTCTGGGGTAGGGCCAAGGATTAGGGGTTTGGGGTGCTACAGTGGGGAGACAGAACTTCCCCCCGCTCTCTCTCCTCCCAGCAGCATCTGGGCTGGGGTGGGAGGGGCACCTCTCCCCGCCACGGCAGCTCCGGGGCTAGGGCTGCGGGATAGGCGCCTCTCCCAGCAGGTCTGTGCTGGGGCTGGGTTAGGTCCGGGGCTGGAGGAGAGGAAACTCTCCCCACTGCAGCCCTGAGTGCCTGCGTGCCACTTAATAGGGTGCTGCACAGCCACGCAGCTTAGAGGGAACTTAGATGGTCACCCTACTTTTACCACTTTAGGAATCACAGGGCTGTCACATCCTGTATTTGTCTACAGAGAGGAGAAATGGAGAGGGACCTTTGTGAGCCCTCAGGGGAAAGGGGGAGTGTGCTAGGCTCTCTGTGTAAAATGTTTCTCCCAAATATTTTTAAGGAGTTTGAGCTAAACAGGTGTAGGGCTGCTGGCCTGTTTCCCCTTCCAGGAAGCACTACAACCACACCAAAGTCTCTTTCAGGCCCTTCCTTTGAGGCACAGTTTATTAATTCTGATACAAAACAACAAACACAAATTGATTGTCTGATTATTTGCTAAGTACGTGGAAGAAAATAAGTAACAGTCAACATGGATTTGTCAAGAATAAATTATGTCAAACCAACCTCATATTCTTCTCTGACAGGGTAACAAGCCCTGTGGGTGGGTGGGAAACAGTAGATGTGATATATCTCGACTTTCGTAAGGCTTTTGATACGGTCTCCCATTATCTTCTCATAAACAAATTAGGGAAATGTAGCCTAGATGAACCTATTATAAGGTGCGTGCACAGCTGGTTGGAAAAACATACTCAGAGAGTGATTATCAATTGATTATAATAAAGCTGGAAAGGCATATCGAGTGGGGTCTCACAGGGATCTGTCCTGGGTCCAGTTCTTTTCAATAACCTGCAAAAATAATTTGGTTAATGGCATAGAGAGTTCACCTGCAGACGATACAGAGCTGGGAGGGGTTGCAAGCAATTGGGAGGACAGCATTAGAATTCAAAACGATCTTGACAAACTGGAGAAATGGTCTGAAATAAATAGGAGGAAATTCAATAAGGACAAATGCAAAGTACTAGGCTTAGGAAGGAATAATCAATTGCACAAATGCAAAATGGGAAATGACTGCCTTGGAAGGACTACTGCAGAAAAAGATTTGCGGATTATAGTGGACCACAAACTAAATATGAATCAACACAGTAACACTGTTGCAAAAAAAGAACATAATTCTGGGATGTATTAGCAGGAGTGTTGTAAGCAAGACATGAGAAAGTAATTCTTCCGCTCTATTCAGCACTGATAGTACCCCAGTTCTGGAAACCATAATTCAGGGGAAAATGAGGAGAAAGTCCAGAGAAGAGCAACAACGATTAAAGATCCAGAAATCACGTCCTATGAGGAAAAATTGAAAAATCTGGGTTTCTTTAGTTTGTAGAATAGAAGACTGAGGAAGGATCTGATAACAGTTCTCAAGTACGTAAAAGGTTGTTATAAAGAGGAGTGTGACAAATTGTTTTCCATAACCACAGAGGACAGGACAAGAACGAACGGGTATAAATTTCAGGAAGGGAGATTTAGATTAGACATTAGGAAAAACTTCCTAACTCTAAGGGTAGGTAAGCACTAGAACAAATTACTTAGGGAGGTTGTGGAATCTCCGTCATTGGAGGTTTTTAAGAACAGATTAGACAAACACCTGTCAGGGATGGTCTAGACCTACGGTTGCCAATTTTGGTTGGATGAATTTCTTGAGATTCCGTCACATAACAATCTTTAATTCCTGGAGACCCCAGGATAATCCTGGAGGGTTGGAAACTCTATCTAGATCATACTTGTCCAGTTCCCTGCACTGAGGCAGGACTTAGATGACCTACTGCAGTCCCCTCCAATCCTGTATTTTTATAGTTGTATGGAAACAAAGCCATTCCTCTGACTAACACAGGCTGCAGAGGCCCAGACGCCTTTCACTGGGCACTCCCTGCTGCAGGGCCAGTCACAGGACTCAGCTGCCCTATAACAGTTCTCTTTCCAGCAGTTCTCTCGGTCCTTTATAGGCACCAATGGATCCCTTACCAGATGGGATTGATATCTGAACACGGCTGGCTGGCCCCTATGACCTTAAAGGGGCAGATCACTCTATTACAACAAGTTTTTAACAAAACCAAACAAAACATCAGTATTAAAATATTCCAACATCCTCTTCCTTCTCAGCTGCTTGCTTTTCAATCTTCTGTGAGGTCCAAGTCCCACAAATTCTCCAGTGCCCCAAAGAGCTCTCCAGCTAAAAAAGGGACAGTGAGATTTCAGATTTCTAATGTAAAAAAAAAAAAAAAAAAAAAAGAGGGAAAAAAACTTTGCATTTCCCACACTCCACTGTCTTTTTCAAACAAATCTCTTTTTATGCCTCACAAAGTAGCAAAAACAGGACAAATCCACACCTGTAAACAAAACCAAACTTCCCCATCTCTCATTTCAATGCCATACTTCAGACCACTGCAACAGCTCAAAGGGTCACAACCAGAGTTCTACTACTGCACACTGTCTAGTCTCAGTTTCTACCCAGGCGGCCATGCATCGGCTAGAGCAGCCTCTAGTTTACACTGGGGACCCCACTGATCTCAGGCCAGCCCCCCTATCTGGAGTAGCGTACAGCCACATTTCCCCGCTTCCTCCACCTCAGCTCGGAATCAGGATCTTAATATTAAGGCTCCTGTAGTAGCTCAGGAAGAAATTCAGAGAACTGGTAACTTTCACCGTAAAATTATTTTAATGATTTTCATTCTATGCCTTTGATCCACAAAAGTACGTTTACAGCCAAAAATGTTATAAATCAGTTCGTAAGATCCATTCGGAAGCCAGCAGAATTTATAGATTCAGTGAAAGTAAAGAATGGGAATTCACATTTCGCTGCTAGTGTGAAAAATTAACAGATGTAAAATTCAAGAGTCGGATGGGACAGACTGTACAGAGTGGAATGTTTACCTTGATCTAACTGTACTCCCCGGCCATCTGAGAGTGTTTGTTTATTGCAGTCCACGGCAACTTGACAAGTTTAAACCTCTGAATAACAATGTCCCTTTTGTGCGATATTTATGCTCATCTTGGGTTGTTTGGTTTCTTCAAAGGTGAAAACCACCCCTTCTGGACACAGCCCAGGTTAATCAGGGTTTGTGCACGGTATTAAGGAAGGTGGATAAATGCAGCTGCTTCTCAAGCCCTGGGCTGCGAAAACAGCTACAGCAACTCCTCGTTTCACCTAAAGGGCTTGAGTCTCAGTTGTATGGCCCCTTTATGTCGCTTGGCTGCATGAAGCATCAGTAAAGAGGTGGAAGTGACGCCTGGGGAATATTTCCCATGTTAGTGGTGTCCCCAATTGACACAGAGGTCCTAAAAGGGCTGTATTACAGCATCCCTTCCATCTCCATCTTAGAGAGTGTGGCAAGAGCACTGCTGTACTCCAGCTTTTCTTAGCTTGTGAATGGCCCATAGGGGGCTACTGAAGCCATAGTGTAAATCAGAGTAGCCCTGAGGTTGCTCTAACTTAAGCTGGAGGCCCGACAAGCTTCTGCGCAGCCTGATAGTACAGCGAGTACCACCCATCCCTTCTCTCTTCTAGACTCTCCCACTCTTGAGCTGGTTTTAGGGCTACTGGATCAACACAGTTGGGAAGGCCCTCTAGCCCACTTCACATCTCCTCTATGGACCAATCTATCTGAGACTGGAATGGGGCACCCTTTGCAATGTGAAATGGGTACAGAGCTCCCTCTGCACCGTTCGAGCTCCCTGCCACAATGCTATCGTACAGCTTCAGTGATGCTGAGGATCATCCACATTCCAGTTGAGTCTCACCCTAAAAGCTCCCTAGAACTATTTTGCCCCCCCGAACAGAAATCAGCCCCAATGTTGAAGTAACATTTTTAATTATAAAATGATTGCAAAAGTGAATTGACCCTCACTAATGCTTACATTGCAAAAACAAATGGTTGAATTACAACAGCCAAAATAACTCTCTCCTCACTGGGTATGCTAATAATAACAATAATAAAAAATGGAGATATACCTAATCTCCTAGAACTGGAAGGGACCCTGAAAGGTCATTGAGTCTAGCCCCCTGCCTTCACTAGCAGGACCAAGTACTGATTTTGCCCCAGTTCCCTAAATGGCACCTCAAGGATGAACTCACAATGCTGGGTTTAGCAGGACAATGCTCAAACCACTGAGCTATCCCTCCCCCCCTCCTAATGTTCCTCCTAATGTTTCCAAGTCGATGGGCAGAAAACTAGAATTTGGGATCTCAAATTATCCAGGTCTTAACTCTGGTTTGGAGGATTCTGCTGTTTTGAATTCAGCTTTTGTCAATAAACACCAATGTACAGATGAGAAAATAGACCCGTGCTCTCCACAAACACATCCCCCCATTGTACTGGCATGAAAAGCTTTACGGACACTTCTCCTGGGCAGTAAAACAGTGGCCTAAACTTAAGTGATTATACAAAATGTAGACTTGACCCGAACGAGCTACAACCAGACACCACCACTAGGGAGTAAAACATCCCACCTTAGCAAAACTTGCCAATTATTGTGCAAGTTTGAACATGACAGGGAGGTAGGCCAAAAACAGCCCTTCATGCACATCATTGATACTACCATTTTGGGGGGGGGGGGAGGGAGTTAAGGCATCCAGAGGAACAGAGTTTTAAATTCTTTTCTCCATAGTTCAGCAGAGTTAAAATTTCACCTTTTCTCCTTGTGAGTCTTACACGCTGGACAATCTGGAACTGGCACGGAGACCCTTTCTACAGCATTTAGAGGGTGTAGCAACCCCTTAGTTTGTGCTCACTTCACCTGTGGGCCACCATTACTGACCCTCAGCAAAGATTGTAGGAGGTGAAGGGACTTGAACCGCAAGATACACCCTTTGGAGCGTCTTAACTGATGCATCATAAGCTCATTGAGCTATAGTGTAATAGTAACATGTTTTATTTCAGCCAGAAATAGGGAGAGGTAACAATGCATTTCAAGAATTAATTAATGACCAAGTTCAGATCTTAGATGTTTACCCTAAATATTTTCATCTTATGTTTCCTAACTCTTTTTGCCAGCAGGATTTTGCTGTTGTATTTCATGCTGGTTTGAGAAATGCTGCTGACCTGTCTCTGCCTAGATAAAACAATCTCACAGATTGGATGTTGGCATTATCACTTCCCCAAAATAGGGTCAGGAAGGACTCCAGCAATTTCCTGTGGCTCTTCCTTAAACGGGCACCTTCATAGCTAACTTGTGGTTCATAGATGCAGATCTTTGCCTTTAGTTTGTTGGCAAATTTGGCAAATGTTGGCAAAAAGTCAAAATCATAATTTTGGGTCAAACTAAACATTTAAATTTCAATTACAAGTATTTTTAAATGATTTAAAAAAAAAGAAAAGGAAATTTCAAAATGAAAAGCCATATCAAACCAAACCATTGAAACATTTTGATTTTCTGATTTTTTGTAGTTTTTTTAAATGAAAAATTCAATGAAATTGACATGAATTTGTGAAACATTTAGTGTTATCAAATCTGCATTTTTAGCTGAAAAAAATTTAGTGGAAAAATTTCATCCAGCTCTACTCAGAACATACTGTGTACTTAACAAATAAGCTATCATCAGCGTCTTTCAACCCAACACGCTTTAAAAGCTCATATACAACCTCTACACAGGGGTCACTATTACCATGAGGCTGAGATTCAGCAGCTATTAATGGCAGGAAGAATCATCCTACAACAGTCTGGGGAAGGAAGTGAGAAATCCCTTTTCCACATGTCATTGCTCGGGGAATCTGAGGTAGGATGTAATTAGCCAGTGGACATAAGGATGAACATGTTTATTCTTACAAGTAACAGAATCTTTAAAATGGACATTTTGGTATCTTCAGCTGCACAGCAGAACAACCCCTAACACCAAACTGACTCAGAGAGAATTGCATCTTCTCCTGAATCACGTATCCCTTAGCTATTCCCTGAAGATTTCCCACCCAGGTACTGTCTCAGGCTGAAAGCTTCTGAATTTCTGGCAGTCTGATGGGCAAAATCAAGCAAACAGACCAAAATCACAGCACAGCATGTTTCAGAGTAACAGCGAAGAGGTGGTTGTTGGAGTGCACAGAAATATACAGCAAGAATCCTAATTAGTAGATTATCTGAAATGGTGTCTTAAAATACATGTATCTTCAATGTGACTACACTGCAAAAATGTCTTTCCAGTCATGCCTCCAGGACTCCATCTCACAAACCATCCATAGTTCATTATGGAGGCTTACCGGGCTGAGGGGTGGGCTTCTGCTATTTTAAATGTGTGCTCCCACAATTATTTTCCCTCTAGATGGTGGCAAACCCCATTCTGCAGAGATATGCATGCTCAGCAACGAGAGAGAAGAGGGGCTGGGCCATCTATTCATTTGTTTTTCCATTGTCTTAAGAACACTTCCTTATGACCATAGCCAAGTAGGGAGAAAATACTGTTTGTTCAGTAAACTTCTATGAAGCTGCCCTTGGCTGGAAATGTTTGTACTTTGGTCCTGAAAACTATTCTGAGTATATTGGCAGCATAGCACAATGTTCAGCCTTTATGATTTGGGGGTAGGGTAGGTTAAGACCTCTAGCAGGTTGGGGTTTCCATTTCTGGGAAATTTGGTTCATTTTCAAGGCAAAAAAAAAAAATCTCTCCAGAAGCATTTTTATGAGCTACAAGAGTAAGTCCGCTCTGGTCAGAGTGATTTAGTTGCATCTGGGGATGGAGGAGGGGAGACAAGGAGAGGGAAGACTCCACCAGAGGCAGGAAAATCATGCAAACTCTTCCTGCACTTTGGGTGCAGAATTTTAACAAGGTCCCCTCAGGGTTTTCAGTAGCCCCCCTCCCCCCCCGCCAAGCACATTACTGCAAAGACTAGGAAAACAGGTAGATAGGCTAAGACATTCCCCTACTGGTAACACCCCACCCTCACCTGAAACCCTCCTCCCATCCAGCTGGAACTGAGCCAGGACCCACCCCCCCCATCTTGCAATTTGAGAAACAGAAGGTGGTAGCAACCACCTGACACCTGTTCACCTCCAAATTGAAAACCCCTGAGCTAAGGTGCTCACTGTTCCTTAATGGAGGAAATATTCATCTGTTTCTTTAAGTGGCAACAAAGCTTGTGACAGGCGGCTAATAGATACCGTAGGTTTCCTTTGCAGGAACTCATTAGAGGAAGTAAAAAACACTTCATCTCTTCTATTTATAAAATACATGCGATCTTGTTTTTCAAATACCTCATTGAACCAAGGGTAAATTAGAGTAAGTCACACAGCTAACATTCCCTTCGTTACATATCCTTCACCTTCAGAAGTATATGGATCTATATGTCAAGTATAATCACATCTCAGAGGCTCCCTTCAGTCAACAAACATTTGGAGTTCTGTTCATTCGGATGAATTACCAAGCCTCTTATTATATATTTGTTGATTATACCAATTAGAAGGAAAATTAAATGAAAATAAATGATTAGATACACTTGTACAAGCACAGGACCAAAATTTAAGAGGGAGAAAAAACAACAGAAGTATGACCTGGTGTATATACTGAGGGTCTGGTGCACAGATAGGAAAAATCAGCTCCTACATTGTGCTTTTCTTCCACAGATCTCAAAGCGCATTATGAAGCTGGGTAAGTATCATTACCCTGGTTAAAGAGACAGAGAGCTTTTTTTAAATGGATGATCCTCAATTCCTCCTCACCGACAGTACCAACTTTGATCATACTGTGGTCACTGGACAATATTATTTTTTTAGTTTCTTAGTAGAAGCCTAAGCACAAGACGCTAAACCATTAGAAGCTAGCACTTCTACAAGTTCAACCATGGAAGCTGTTCCACGGCAGACTGCACTGGCAAGGCCGCCGGAACCTTGTGCCAAGGTGCCCCATAGTTCCATAGAGTTGTGCCTAGACATACTTGCCATTTGTAGCAGAGATGCTGCAAACTTTTGCTCATGCAGACAATTAGTAGCCCACCCTTTAAACTGAAGAGACGCAGTCAGGATGCTGCACCACAGTGAAAAGCTCCTGATTTAGGGCCTAATTTTGCTAGGTAGGAAATGTCCTCAATAATCACAGACACCGACGGGCAGTAGAGGGGGTTACTAACCCTGTGAGATCAGGATCTGGTACAGCACTATGGGCACGATTTACTGCCCGCAGAAGTCAAAGGCAAAACTCCCACTGGCATCCAAGGTGCTTTAAGGCAGCAAACATATCCCACAAAAGGAGTGCAATCCAAACACCCAGCAACACAAAAATGAGCTTGAAATGGTTTTAAAATTAATATTTGGAGCCTAAATTTAAAGAAACTGATGAATCAGCCATATGGAATTCAAGGGGAGGGAATTCCACTGAATGGGTGCCAGATGGGCAGAAGCAGAACATTGTGAAACAGCAAACAGAAAGGATAGGCTCAAGAAGCGCTAAGGTGAGAAACTGAATGTAAGTTTCAAGAGGCATAAATGTGAAGCAGACTTTCGCTGGAATTGTGGGGACTCGGCTCTTCTGAAAACCAGGCCCTGCAACGACTCTTAAAAGTTAAAAGAAAGATTCTGAAGCTAGTTCTCAGATGCAGTTTCCTGAAAAGTGGACCTACATCGAAGGGACCCATCGACAACAGGATGGTATGCAGCCTTCCCGGAGCCAAGACACAAAACCTCTCCTAAGTTCTCTGTAAGCTGTGTGGCCGTGCAGCAACCTATTAGGTGCTGCACAGGCGCTCAGGGAACCCAGCACTGGCAGACCTGCTGTGGCTGGAGGAAAGGAGCCCTCCCCCGGCCCCAAACTGTCCCAGCCCCCGATCTGCTGCATCCAGGGGACAGCCGCCTTCTCTCCCCCGCCCTGTCCCAGGTGCTGCTGCAGTGAGAGAAATGACAATTTCCTAACTCAAAAAAAATTCCCCTCAAATATGGGGGAAATTCTATATTAGGCCTTATCTTGACAGATAAAGAGGAACTGATCACAGAACTAAAAAATAATGGCAACGTAGGTACAAGTGATCATGGCTGGATCACATTTACAATGTGCAAACAGAATAAAGTCCAGGCCAGTAATGTATACTTTTGATGCTTTAAAATGGCCAGTGTCACAAAGCTGAGAACAATTATGTGCCAAATCAGCTGGGAGGAATTTAATTGGAAAAAATGTGACTGATAATTGGGAATTGTTTAAGAACACTTTATTAGGTGCCCTACAAGCCACAGTCAAGCAAGAAGGCTGTAGTGGTTAAAGAGGAGGAGAAGGCAGCTATAAAAAATTCAATAATATGTAATAAATGAAAAAAAGGAAAAGTTGATAGTAATGCACGTACATCAGAAGGCAGGAACTATGGAGAACTGAGAAATGGAGCAAAGAGTCACAAAGAGAAATGTGTGACTATTAGAGTTAAAGAGGAGAAGTCATTTTTCAAATATATTCGGAAGAAAAAGAATTTTAACAATGGTATTGGTCCACTACTAGATAGAAACAGTAGAATTATCAATAATAATACAGAAAAGGCAGAAGTGTTTAATAAATATTTCTGTTCTGTATTTAGGGGAAAAACATGATGATGTAGTCATATCATATGATAACTCTCTTTCTGTTCCACTAATATCTCAGGACCATGTTTAACCCCAACTACTAAAGTTAGACATTTTAAAATCAGTAGATCCGAATAACTTGAATCCGAGAATTTTAAAAGAGCTGGCTGAGGAGCTCGCTGGACCATTAATATTGATTTCAATAAGTCTTGGAGCACTTGGGAAATTCCCAAATTCTGAAGACATATACCATTTTGCCAATATTTAAAAGGGCAAATGGGAAGATCTTGGTTATTGGCCTGCCAATCTGATATCAATTTGATATCAATCCCAGGCAAGATAATGGAGCCGCTCATACACAACTCAATTAATAAAGAATTAAAGGAAGGCAAAAAAGTTAATGCCAATCAACATGGATTTATGGAAAACAGATCCTGTCAAACTAACTTTATATTTTTTATGAGATTACAAGTTTGGCTGATAAACGTCATAGTGTTTAGATAATACATTTAGGACTTCTTAGGCATGAGACTTGGTACCACACAACATCTTGATTAAAAAACTAGAATAATAAAAAACTAAAATTAGCATGACACATATTAAATGGATTAAAAGATGGCTAACAGACAGGTCTCAAAATGTAACTGTAGAGAGGGAATTATCATTGAACGGGTGTGTTTCTAGTGAGGACCCGCAGGGATTATTTCTTAGCGATATACTATTTAACATTTTTATCAATGACCTGGACGAAAACATAAAATTATCACTGATAAAGTTTGCAGGTGACACAAAAATGGGGGGAGTGGTAAATAATGAAGAGACCATGTCACTGATACAGAGTGATCTGGATCACATGGTAAACAAACAATATGCATTTGAATAATGCTAAGTGTAAATGTATACATCTAGGAACAAAGAACTTAGGCTGTACTTACAGAATGGAGGACTCAGGAAGCAGTGACTGAAAAAGATTTGGGAGTTGTGGGGGAGAAGCAGCTGAACATAAGCTCCCACTGTGACACTGTGGTCAAAAGGGCTAATGCAATCCTTGGATTCATAAAACAGGGGACTCTTCAATAGGAGTAGATTATTTTAACTCTGAGTTTGGCACTGATTCAACCGCTGTGGGAACACTATGTCCACAATTTAAGAAGGATATTGATAAATTGGAGAGGGTTCAGAGAAGAGCCACAAGAACGTTTAAAGGATAAGAAAACCTGTTGCATAGCGATAGACTCAAGTAGCTCCATATATTTAGCTTAACAAAGAGAAGTTAAGAGGTGACTTGATTACAGTCTAAGTACCTACATGGGGAACAAATATTTAATATTCAAAATCTAGCAGAGAAAGATGTAACATGATCCAATCACTGGAAACTGAAGCTAGACACATTCAGACTGGAAATAAAGGTGTACATTTTTAACAGGAAAGGTAATTAATCATTCTAACATTTACCATCAGTTGTGGTGGATTCCCCATCACCAGCAATTCTTAAATCAAGATTGGATGTTTTTTCTAAAAGATCTGCTCTAGGAATTATTTTGGGGAAGTTCTCTGTCCTGTGTTACACAGAGGTCAGACTAGATGATCATAATGATCTTTTCTGGATTTGGAATCTGTGAATCAATGAAGTATTACAGGCATTCCAGCAGATTGCTGATTGATAAGCACCTTTCCCACAGTCCAGAATGTGGATCCACCTAGTTTTATGTTTGTAAGATAACTCTGGTCAGACCTAACAATGTTTCAGAGGCCCTTACTTGTGCTAGGATCAGGCCTGTGATAACTGTGCTGTTTCATAACATCTAAGGGGCCAGAAAGTCTGTGCTCACCACTGTCCAGGAACACATGCCAGGATCATGCCAGCAACAACTGGATTTCAACATAGCTCAACCAAATCTGAACCTGGTGTGGACAGGGGCCTTTGGAACATTACCACTGATAATGCCAAGCAGCTCTGTCATGAAAATAAAAGAAGAACTAGGTTGGCCTGTACTGTGGGAGATTTGCACCTAGAGTGTCTCCTGCTGCTTTCAGTGGAACTCCCCTCCATTTCTCACAATTGGTTGCATATGAATATCACTTATGACGCATGCAGATGGAGAGAGAGAGGCAGGAAAACATTTTAAAAGCCTTAGTTTCTCCTCTTTTTGTTTTCTTCCCTTTTCATTCCTTCAGTCTTTTTCTCTCCTTTTTATTCTAGAATCCTGGCTTCTTTCCCTCCTCTCCCTTCATCTTTTTCAGCCTCTTTCTTTTCAGTCTAATCTCTCCCTCACTGTCCTTTCCTTTCCCATGCTCTTGTCAAAGAACACCATCTTCCCTTCCATGTCAGTTTTGTTTTCTCTCAGTGCCCTTTCCCAGCCCTTATCTCTCCCTCATTCTCTTTTCTAACTATCCTCCCCCAATCTCTTTCTTTCCTCTGTTTCTCCAAAATTTTCCTCCATCTGTTAATCAAACACTTTGAGGACTGCCTCCCATAACAAGCACATATGCATTTGCTTGTTCACAGCTTCCCCATCCATATATTTACTCACTCATTCAGTATCGCCAATCCCATGTGTTCAGAAATCATGAGTTAGCCCCCTTCCCCAAATCATGAGACTGACTTATCATGAGTTTTTAAAAAATAAAGTTTGGCTTCTTTTTATTTGCTTTCTGGTTTGAGCCTATAGGGTTCATGTTTTCAAGATTTTATGTCCAGGAAGGCTAGAAAGTTTTTTTTTTTAAATGATTCTCATAATCACATGGTTCCAGAGCTGGGGATTTATTATAAATACCAAATACTGTGAGTGAGACTTGCAATAAAATCGTGAGAGGGGGCAACACTGCATGTACCCGTTCGATCACAGCAGGAAACATACTTAAAAACCTGTAATCCCACCACTCACTATTCCTCCCCCAAACCACGTGCCCATTACTCATCAACTATCTGCCTAACACACAGAATCGGGATCTCTCAACCTCTCCCTTTATTTCTAAGGTTCCTCAGATTTTTGCCTCTCTCATTCACCACACGGTAGATCTCTCAAGTCCTCTGCCTTTGCATCGCTCCTCTATGGGACACCTATAGGCATGTTAATTATCTTTTTGCCTCTCCCATTTCCTCTTTCCCATTCAGACGGAGTTAAAAACAAGAGCCTAGTAAGCTGAAGAAAGGACATGGGGAAAGTTTAATGGTTGAGTTTGGGGCAAGGGAAGAGCCAGAAAGACCCGTAGGATCTGGGCAAGAAGGAGAAGCAGCAGGCTGGCTTCCACCCTTGGCCCACATCCTGGATTGCAATTAGTGTTGCCAGGTGTCTGTTTTTTTGTTGTTTTTTTTTTAACTGGAACACCTGGTCAGAAAGGGATCCTGGTGGCTCCGGCCCTGTTAAAAGTCCGGATGGCAGGTCTGGCAGGCTCCCTACCTCGTTCTGCATGGCTCCGAAAGCAGCAAAATGTTCCTGCAGCCCCTAGGCAGAGGGACAGCCAGGGGATCTTCGCACGCTGCCTCCACCCCAAGCACTGGCTCCGCAGCTCCCATTGGCCAGGAACCACGACCAATGGGAGCTGCGGAGCCAGTGCTTGGGGTGAAGGCAGTGTGCAGGCGGAGGCAGCGTGCATCACACAGAGCTGCCTGGCTGCGCTTCTGCCTAGGAGCCAAGGGATATGTTGCCACGCCCGAAGTAAATGCTGCCCAGAGCCTACATCCCCCCCGCGCCCCAACTGCCAGCCTTGAACCCCCTCCCATGCCCCAATCCCCTGCCCCAGCCCTGAGCCCCCTCCCACAGTCCACCCCTGGCCCCACCCCAGAGCCCACACCGCCAGCCGGAGCCCTCACCCCCTGCACCTCAACCCCTGTCCCAGCTCATCCCCTCCTGTACCCCAAACCCCTCATCCACAGCCTCACCCCATGGCCCGCACCCCCTCCACCCTAATCCTCTGCCCCAGACCGGAGCCCCCTCCTGCACCCTGAACTCCTCATTTCTGGCCTCATCCCACTGCCCACACCCCCAGCCCAAAGCCTATACCTTCTCCCTCACTCCAAACCCCTCAGCCCCAACCCAGTGCCACCTCCTGCATGCCAAATCCCTCAAACCTGGCCCCACCCCAGAGCCCACACCCCAGCTGGAGCCTGCACCCCAGCTCCCTGCCCCAGCCCCAGTGAAAATGAGCAAGTGAGTGAGGGTGGGGGAGAGCAAGCAACAGAGGGATGGGAGAATGGAGTGAGCGGGGGCAGGGCCTTGGAGAAGGGGCATGGCAAGGGTGTTCAGTTCTGTGCTGTTAAGAAGTTGGAAACCCTAGTTGCAATCAGAGCAAAAAAAAGTCCCCTACTCATTCACCTGAAGGAGGAAGTGCTTGTGGGGCTTCCAGCTCATACGACCCCTCTTCATACACATGTTTCGTGCCTGCAGTCCAACCCACAACAGTCAGAGATATTTTGAGCAACCCACAAAAATGCAGCCATAACTCCAATTAATTTACCAGCAGAGAGAGAGAAATAAGGGAGAGTTACAGTTCATTTTTGCTCCAAAGAGCTCATCTGTACCATATAAATCAAACACAGGGAATTTGCCTGTATTTTATTATAGCATTAAACTTTAACAATAAATAATTTTTACATGCATAGCCTCCTTTGCCTTTGGCCTCACTTCTCTCTCCTTTTCCTGTATCTTCGTTTCTTTTTCGGAGTTGTAATTTTTTCCTCCTCCACACCCCTTTGCCTTTCAGGATGTTTCTCTTTAGATTAATTTCTCCTTCTCTCCCTCACTTTCTTTTCTAGTGTTTACCCCTCTCCCTTTCCATATTTTTTTCCAAAAAGATTCTACCTTTCCAGTCTTTTCTCTTCCCCCTTCTGTCTCTCCTCCATCTTCTCCCCCATCTCAAACTTCCCAATTATCCTAATCCCCCATCTCACTCTTCTTGCTTCAATTCACTCCCCGCTTCTTTCTGTACTACTTCCCCACCCCATCACCCATTTCTGCCACTAAATCATCCAGACACCCATGTGCTCACTCAACCAACTTTTCGCATACACACCACTCCCAATCCCCACTGGCGTCTCATATTACCTCCGCCACAAAAACACAGATCCACGTACCCATCAGCCACCTGTTAGGATTTTCAGGGCACCCTTCTGTTGGAGCTTCAAGTGCTCACCACATTTTCTGGGATTCCTCCCCACTGGGGTTCTGAGGCCTTCCTCCATTAGCCTGCAGAGGGGCTCAGTCTCCCTGCATCTCTTTCTGGAGTTCTCATTTCCCTCTCCTGGGACTCTTTCTGTGTCAGCTGATCAGGCTCACAAATACACTCTGAGATATTCACTGCACACACTGCTTGGAGGAAGGGAAGACCAGACCAACTCATTACTCAGGTGGGTTCAGGGGTCCTGGCTGCACTGAAAATAAACAGTGCCAACTTAGTTACAGGAAGACAACCATGTGGCAACCTGGGCCCAAGCACTGCTAGAAGCCAGGGCTACTAGCCAAGAATTAACCATGTGATGCACTAACACCAACCATTTAGAGCCCACCATGCCACTAATTGGTTACAAACTCAGTCAAAAATTATAGTGTGGACAAGGCTGAAGTGTCATGATTTGATTGTTACTGTGGTTGGCTGGCAATTACACTCTGAACTTGTAACTGAAGACTATAAACAGGGAGTGCCAGTAGAAACAAGCTGGAGTTATTGCTTCACTGAATCAGCCTTTCAGTCAGTTCAGTCATCTGCTGTGGAGAATGAGGTAATATAGCCTTATTTTTTGCTGCAGAGGAACCTGATAAGATCCAGCCACAGTCTATTCCTTACTCACTTCTGATTCCAGCCAGGGATTATGCCAAGTTATCCTTAACTTCTTAAGGCAATAACTGAAGATGTGTTACACAATCCAGTTCAGATGGTGTTATATGGTGGTCACCCACTCCATAATCTAGATTATTGCTATGCTGGGGACTGGGCAAAAACCTCATTGAAGCTAATGGGCTTAATAGACGCCTTTTAGTCAGATTAAATATAAGAAGCAATTACTCTCCTTTTGGAATAATATAGCTGAAATCCTAGGAGTCATCACCCACAACACAGGGTGGTCAGACAGTGAGTTATGAGGGTGGGGCTAAATGCAAATGCAGAGGACTGGGTATTGTTTTGGTGGAAAAGTGTGTGTGTGTGTGTCTGCACACAACAGAAAGCCAAAGACTGCTGGAGGGCACTTGTAGCGTGACCTGGAGAGAAAGCTTTTTGGGTAGAGTACTTGCTGCAAATAAAAAAAGAGGCTTGGAAGATTGAGTGAAGAGAATGTCTCTTGTTTTAATCCTGCTGTGTTCAGGGAAACAGGATTGCAGCCAAGAAATACCTGTCAGCAACTTATTCTCCTAAAGAAAACACTCCACAAGACGCTGAATATTGGCTAACTGCTTGGGTCCAAAGGAGGAACTCTGGTGTTAGCAGTGAGATCCAGTTTCCAGGGAGAGATGTTGTGAGCTGGCATTCCTGTTGAACCAAAATAATGGAGGTGCACACAAAACTCAAAGATGGCCAAAAGAATTTAAAACTATAGATGGAGGCTTCACAAATGGAATTAATGTAGCCTCTGGAGGTTTCTGAGAAAGGACAGAGATAACCTGCAGGTAGAGATGAAATCTTTGTTGGGACATCAACTACAAATTGTCTGGGCAGATTGGGAAGCCCAGCTGCAACACTCCCAGTCTGGAATGATAAGATGGATCAGTGAGGTGATGGCAACCTGACTGCCATGGACCAGAAGGACCACTTGATGATTACCTGTTCTGTTCATTCCCTCTGGGGCACCTGGCATTGGCCACTGTCAGAAGACAGCATACTGGGCTAGACTGACCTTTGGTCTGACCCAATATGGCTGTTCTTATGTTCTAAGGTTTTCTATGAAGGAGGGGAGACTGGAAAAGCATTGGTGAACTTGCTAACAGAGATGAGCTTCAGCAAGGCCTTAAGAAGCTGAAAAATCACCTTGAGAAGAAAATCAGAGTCACAGACCGTAGAGGAAGTCAGCTGCCTGGATATGGAATTGGGTTAGCCAGAGAGCTTGGGTAACAGGACTTTTACAACACTACTCTGTTTGTAATCCAAAGGCCCAGAGGGAAGAGGTCAGATGGTCTCAGCTCAGCTAATGAAAAACCCACTATCTCTAAAGGAAAAACTCCGACTCCCTGAGAGGCTTATTTGGTTCAATTCAACATCACAGCCCAAATGAATGTCTGGGCACATGAACAGAAAGGAGAATTCTAGCAGCCAACTTGGGAGGTTGCCCCAGAAGAAAGACTGAGTTATCCAGATCTGGTACAAACCTTTGATATGTGGTTTTGAGCCAGCCAGGCTACAGGGCACTGCTAAGAGCTAGGAAAGGGAAAGAAGAGACGCTACCTGAACTGGCAGAGGACCTGTGGAGACTTGGGTTTCTGGCATACCCAAGTATTAACAAAGGATTCCAGGATAAATTGGCAATGGACCAATTTGTACACGCTCAGACTGATCTCAATCTGCAAATCCAAGTCTGTGACAGGAGGCAGAGGTGCCGAAACGGGGTGGACAGGGGGTCATGGGCCTCCCACTTTTTACCAGTCATAAGGGTGAGCGATAAGGGAAATGGGGGTGGAGAGGAGCAAGCAGGGATGGTGTCTTTGGGTGGGAGGAGGTGGTGCAAGGACGGGAGCTCAGGGAGAAGGGGCAGCATGGGGGCAGGGCCAGCGGTGAGCTGGAGCCAGTTCCCACCAGTTCGCAGGAACCGGTTCTTAAATTTAGAAGCCCTTTTAGAACCGGTTGTCCAGCGAGGGACAACTCGTTCAAAAAGGGCTTTTAAATTTAACAAAAGCTCCAGCAGCTCCCTGCCATTCCCCTGGCCCCAGCTCACCTCACTCCGCCTCTGCCTCCTCCCCTGAACGCTCCTGAGGCTTCTCCTTCCCCTCCCCGGCTTCCCGCTAATCAGCTGTTCATGCGGGAAGCCTGGGAGAGCTGAGAAGGAAGCAGCGGCTTCCCACAGGTGAGCTGGGGCAGCGGGGTGGGGGTGCGAGGAGGGCTCCAGGTGCCGCACGGCTCCGGCCTGGCCCCCGACACCATCCCCGGGCAGCGCGGCTCCGGCCCGGTCCCGACCGCAGCTGGCCGGGCAGCGCAGCTCCGGCCTGGCCCCAGCCAGCAGGGCGCCCTGACTCCGGCCCCGGACGAGCGCTCCGGCTCCGGTCCCAACCCTAGACGAGCAGCCCAGGCCGGCCTGGCCCCCATCTCCAGGCCGCATGGTAAGGGGGCAGAGAGCATGGAGGGGGTGTTGGATAAAGGGCAGGGGAGTTGGGGGGGTGGATTAGTGTCGGGGCGGTCAGAGAGCAGGAAACGGGATTGAATGGGGGCAAGGGTCCCAGGGGGGTAGTCAGGAAGCAGCAGGGGTTCGATGGGGCGGCAGGGGGCAGTCAGGGGACAGGGCAGGGGGGTGGATGGTGCAGAGGTCTGGAGTGTGTGTGTCAAGGAACATGGGGGGGTTGGATGGGGCAGAAGTCCCGGGGTGGGGCATGGCTACTTTATGGGGTGAGGAGGAGGGAACCAGTTGTTAATATTTTGGCAGCTCATCACTGCCCATAGGAACCCTAACCCCAGCTCCAAGTGCCCTTCCCTTAGGAACTATAACCCTAGGGCAGAGTGCCTACCCATAGGAACCCTAACCTTAAGTGCCCTAACGTTAGGAATCCTAACCCTAGGGTGGGAAGACCTACCGATAGGAACCCTAACCCTAGCTCCAAGTGTCCTACCCACAGGAACCCAAACCCTAGCTCCAAGTACCCTACCCTTAGGAAAACTAACCCTAGCTGCAAGTGCCCTACCCTTAGAAATCCTAACCCTAGGGCGGAAAGCCCTACCGATAGGAACCCTAAACCTCGCTCCTAGTGCCCTACCCATAGGAACCGTAACCTTAGCTCCAAGTGCCCTACCCATAGGAACCCTAACCTTAGCTCCAAGTGCCATACTGTTAGGAACTTTAGACCTATGGCAGGAAGACCTACCCACAGGAACCCTAACCCTAGCTCCAAGCGCCCTACCCATAGGAATCCTAATCCTAGCTCCAAGGGCCCTACCAATAGGAACCCTAACCCTAGCTCGAAGGGCCCTACCAATAGGAACCCTAACTCGAGGGTGGGAAGCCTTACCCATAGGAACCCTAACCCTAGCTCCAAGTGCCCTAAGGAACCCTAGCCCTAGGGCAGGGCACCCTACCCATAGAAACCCTAACCCTAGCTCCAAGTGTCCTACCCTTAGGAATCTTAACCCTAGCTCCAAGTGCCCTACCCATAGGAACCCTAACCCTAAGTACAAGTGACCTAACCATGGGAACCCTAACCCTAGCTCCAAGTGTCCTACCCTTAGAAGCCCTAAACCTAGGGCAGGAACCCCTTCCCATAGGAACCCTAACTCTAGCTCCAAATGCCCCACCCTTAGGAACCCAAACCCTAGGCTGGGAAGCCCTATCGATAGGAACCCTAAACCTGGCTCCAAGTGCCCGACCCATAGGAACCCTAACCCTAGGGTGGGGCACCCTACCCATAGGAACCCTAAACCTAGCTCCAAGTGCCCTACCCATAGGAACCATAACCATACGGCAAGGCGCACTACCCATAGGAACCCTAACCTTAGCTTCAAGTGCCCTACCCTTAGGAACACTAAACCTAGTGCGGGAAGCCCTACTCATAGGAACCCGAACTTAGCTCCAAGTGCCCTACCCATAGGAAACCTAACCTTAGCTCCAAGTGCCCTACCCTTACGAACCCTAATCCAAGGGAGGGAAGCCCTACCCATAGGAACCCTAACCCTAGGGAGTGAAGCCCAACCCATAGGAACCCTAACCCTAGCTCCAAGTGCCCTACCTATAGGAACCCTAACCCTAGCTCCAAGGGCTCTACCCATAGGAACCCTAACCCTAGGGCAGGGTGCCCTACCCATAGGAACCCTAACCCGAGCTCCAAGTGCTCTACCTATAGGAATCCTAATCCTAGGGCAAAGTGCCCTACCCATAGGAACCCTAACCCTAGGGCAGGGTGCTCTACCCTTAGAAATCCTAACCCTAGGGCAGAGTGCCCTACCCATAGGAACCCTAACCCGAGCTCCAAGTGCTCTACCCATAGGAACCCTAACCCTAAGGCGGGGTGCCCTACCCATAGGAACCCTAACCCTAGGGAGGGGTGCCCTACCCATAGGAACCCTAACCCGAGCTCCAAGTGCTCTACCCTTAGGAATCCTAACCCTAGGGCGGAAAGCCCTACCGATAGGAACCCTAAACCTCGCTCCTAGTGCCCTACCCATAGGAACCGTAACCTTAGCTCCAAGTGCCCTATCCTTATGAACCCTAATCCTAGGGCGGGAAGCCGTACCCATAGGAACCCTAACCCTAGCTCCAAGTGCCCTACATATAGGGAGTGGTGAGCTGGAGCCGGTCGTTAAATTTAGAAGCCCTTTAGAACTTGGTTGTCCCGCGAGGGAGAACTAGTTTGAAAAGAGCTTTTAAATTCAACAAAAACCCCAGCAGCTCCCTGCCCTTCCCCCGGCCCCATCTCACCTCACTCCGCCTCTGCCTCCTCCCCTGAATGCTCCTGAGGCTTCTCCTCTCCCTGCCCCGCTTCCTGCGAATCAGCTGTTCACAGGGGAAGCCTGGGACAGCTGAGAAGGAAGGAGCGGCTTCCCGTAGGTGAGCTGGGGCTGGGGCAGGGGAGCGGGGGTGCGAGGAGGGCTCCAGGCGCCGCACGGCTCTGGCTTGGCCCCCGACCCCATCTCTGGGTGGTGCATCTCTGATCCCAACCACGGCCAAGCGGCCCAGCCTGGCCCCGGCCTGGCCCAGCCCCCACCTCCAGGCAGCGCGGTAAGGGGGCAGAGAGGATGGAGGGGGTGTTGGATAGAGGGCAGGGGAGTTGGAGGGGTGGATTAGTGTCGGGGCAGTCAGAGGGCAGGGAACAGGGGGATTGAATGGGGGCAAGGGTCCCGGGGGGGAAGTCAGGAAGCAGCAGGGGTTGGATGGGGTGGCAGGGGGCAGCGAAGGGGGGTGGATGGGGCAGAGGTCCGGGGGGGCTGTCAAAGAACGTGGGGGGTTGGATGGGGCAGGAGTCCTGGGGGGGCATGAACCCCTCATGGGGTGATGAGGAGGGAACCTGTTGTTAATATTTTGGCAGGTCATCACTGGGCAGGGTCACAGTTCAGGCACTGGTGGGCCCCTGTCCCTTTTAGGGAGCTGCTGCTGCTTCTGACAGGAAGCCAAAGTCACTCTGAGAGGCTGTGGTATTTGTCATGGAACTCAAATATTTCCTTGCAATGGTTCACCAGAACCAGTAAGTAAGATGAAAGCTGATCAACATAAGCCCTGTGAGGCTGAGGGTATGTCACTACCAGCTGGATCGGCGGGCAGCGATCAAGCCAGTGGAGATTGATTTATTGGGTCTAGTCTAGACGTGATAAATTGACCCCTGAGCCCTCTCCCATTGACTCCTGTACTCCAACTTGGTGGGAGACACAGGCAGAATCGACAGGGGAGCGGCAGCAGTCGACTCACCACAGTGAAGACACCACGGTAAGTCAATCTAAGTATGTCGACTTCAGCTATGTCATTCACGTAGCTGAAGTTGTGTAACTTAGATCGATCCCCCCCCTCCCAGTGTAGACCAGGCCTCAGACGTAGGATGGAAAAGTGGATTCTAATCAAGTTCATGATGACATTTTTCAACATTTAGGAAGAATGATAATTCGGTCTGTGACATGGAGGAAATTGGCAATGGCACAAAAAGTAAGGGAAGCAATTGAGTTAAATGCTGGTAGTGTGAAAAAAAATTGGCCACATAATGAAGGACTGTTACAAATATAAGGCAGAACACGACAGAGCACCACAAGTGTCTAGTGAAAGCCCCTTTCCGTTTTCTGAGCTGGGTGACAGCAAGCTGAAGGGACAAAGCTTGGAGGTACAAGGATCAACCCCACAGTTTTTATTTAGGTCTGGGCAGTTAAAGAAGAAGAATGGAAATGTGGGTATTAAGTGTGTAATCAGATCTATGAAACACACAGGAATAGTGGACACTGGCTCAAACATAACAGTTACTAGAGTAGATATGCTAAGAAGGCTGGGAGATAGGGGATTCATAAACCTGACCTCCTAAATTGGTCTCAAATTGAGAATGTGCACCTGCTCAAAACGGGTTTGCAAACTTGACTTCAAGATAGCAGATGAGCTAATAATCTGCTTGGATTTCATTGTGGTTAATAACTGTGTAATAAATATCAGGAAAGGTATCCTACAAATTCAATCTTTGGAAATTCTCTTTAGAAATGTGGCCCACATGAACTAAAGGATTTTTAGGCTATTGGTTTGCAATGAACAATTTCTCCTAATGGAAAGAATCTGAAAGTCCCCAAATATTGAGTCAAAAGGGGCAACAGCATTACCATCACTACTGCCCCGTTGCTGAACAAAAGCCGGTGTCGGGGCCTTGTGGGTCAGTTTCCAGTTGGGAGCAGATATTGTAATAGTGGTTGCCAACTTGCTAGTATAACATGAAAAAAAATTCTGGAGGCTTTTTAAAGTAACAGAAAACACTTTACTTGTTGCTGAGAACTGTACAGATGGGTGTTGCTGATGTGCCTGCCTGGCTCCAAGTGCCGTAGCAACCTGCTTCTGCTGATAAGACTAACTATATAATGATCGATAAATGCAAAGTAATGCACGTGGGAAAACATAATCCCAATTATTCATATAAAATGATGGGGTCCCAATTAGCTGTTACCAGGCAAGAAAGAGATCTCTGAATCATTGTGGAAAGTTCTCTGAAAACATCCACTCAATGTACAGTGGCAGTCAAAAAGGCTAACAGAATGTTGGGAATCCATATGAAAGGGAAAGATAGTAGGACAGAAAATATCATATTGCCTCTATCTAAATCCATAGTATGCCCATATCCTGAATACTGCATGCAGATGTGGTCGCCCCATCTCAAAAAAGACATATTGGAATTGGAAAAGGTTCAGAAAAGGGCGACAAAAATGATTAGGGGTATAGAACGGTTTCCATATGAGGAGAGATTAATAAGACTGGGACTTTTCAGCTTGGAAAAGAGATGACCAAGGAGGGATATGATAGAGGTCTATAAAATCATGACAGTTGTGAAGAAAGTAAATAAGGAAGTGTTATTTAATCCTTCTCATAACACAAGAACTAGGAGTCACCAAATGAAATTAATAGGCAGTGGGTTTAAGACAAATTAAAGGAAGTATTTCTTCACACAACACACAGTCAATGGGGGGAGAGATAGCTCAGTGGTTTGAGCATTGACCTGCTAAACCCAGGGTTGTGGGTTCAGTCCTTGAGAGGGCCACTTGGGGATCTGGGGCAAAGGCCAGTACTTGGTCCTGCTACTGAAGGCAGAGGGCTGGACTCAATGACCTTTCAAGGTCCCTTCCAGTCCTAGGAGATAGGATATCTCCATTATAAAAGCCAAATAGGGGAAGAACAGGTTAAAGAGTATTTGAATAAGCTAGATGTATTAATAAGAAAAAAAACAACACAGTCAATCTGTGTAACTCTTTGCCACAGTATGTTATAGACTCATAGACTCTAGGACTGGAAGGGACCTCGAGAAGTCATCGAGTCCAGTCCCCTGCCCTCATGGCAGGACCAAATACTGTCTAGACCATCCCTAATAGACATTTATCTAACCTACTCTTAAATATCTCCAGAGATGGAGATTCCATAACTTCCCTAGGCAATCTATTCCAGTGTTTAACTACCCTGACAGTTAGGAACTTTTTCCTAATGTCCAACCTAAATCTCCCTTGCTGCAGTTTAAGTCCATTGCTTCTTGTTCTATCATTGGAGGCTAAGGTGAACAAGTTTTCTCCCTCCTCCTGATGACACCCTTTTAGATACCTGAAAACTGCTATCATGTCCCCTCTCAGTCTTCTCTTTTCCAAGCTAAACAAACCCAATTCCTTCAGCCTTCCTTCACAGGTCATGTTCTCAAGATCTTTAATCATTCTCGTTGCTCTTCTCTGGACCCTCTCCAGTTTCTCCACATCTTTCTTGAAATGCAGTGCCCAGAACTGGACACAATACTCCAGTTGAGGCCTAACCAGTGCAGAGTAAAGCGGAAGAATAACTTCTCGTGTCTTGTTTACAACACACCTGTTAATGCATCCCAGAATCACATTTGCTTTTTTTGCAACAGTATCACACTGTTGACTCATATTAAGCTTGTGGTCTACTATGACCCCTAGATCTCTTTCTGCCATACTCCTTCCTAGACAGTCTCCTCCCATTCTGTATGTGTGAAACTGATTGTTCCTTCCTAAGTGGAGCACTTTGCATTTCTCTTTATTGAACTTCATCCTGTTTACCTCAGACCATTTCTCCAATTTGTCCAGATCGTTTTGAATTTTGACCCTGTCCTCCAAAGCAGTTGCAATCCCTCCCAGTTTGGTATCGTCCGCAAACTTAATAAGCGTACTTTCTATGCCAACATCTAAATCGTTGATGAAGATATTGAACAGAGCCGGTCCCAAAACAGACCCCTGCGGAACCCCACTTGTTATACCTTTCCAGCAGGATTGGGAGCCATTAATAACTATTCTCTGAGTACGGTTATCCAGCCAGTTACGCACCCACCTTATAGTAGCCCCATCTAATTTGTACTTTCCTAGTTTGTCTATAAGAATATCATGCGAGACCGTATCAAATGCCTTACTAAAGTCTAGGTATATCACATCCACCGCTTCTCCCTTATCCACAAGGCTCGTTATCCTATCAAAGAATGCTATCAGATTAGTTTGACATGATTTGTTCTTTACAAATCCATGCTGGCTATTCCCTGTCACCTTACCACCTTCCAAGTGTTTGCAGATGATTTCTTTAATTATCTGCTCCATTATCTTCCCTGGCACAGAAGTTAAACTAACTGGTCTGTAGTTTCCTGGGTTGTTTTTATTTCCCTTTTTATAGATGGGCACTATATTTGCCCCCTTCCAGTCTTCTGGAATCTCCCCCGTCTCCCATGATTTCCCAAAGATAATAGCTAGAGGCTCAGATACCTCCTCTATTAACTCCTTGAGTATTCTAGGATGCATTTCATCAGGCCCTGGTGACTTGCAGGCATCTAACTTTTCTAAGTGATTTTTTACTTGCTCTTTTTTTATTTTATCTTCTAAACCTACCCTCTTCCCGTAAGCATTCACTATATTAGACATTCCTTCAGACTTCTCAGTGAAGACCGAAACGAAGAAGTCATTAAGCATCTCTGCCATTTCCAAGTCTCCCGTTACTGTTTCCCCCTCCTCACTGAGCAGTGGGCCTACCCTGTCCTTGGTCTTCCTCTTGCTTCTAATGTATTGATAAAAAGTCTTCTTGTTTCCCTTTATTCCCATAGCTAGTTTGAGCTCATTTTGTGCCTTTGCCTTTCTAAACTTGCCTCTGCATTCCTGTGTTATTTGCCTATATTCATTCTTTGTAATCTGACCTAGTTTCCATTTTTTATATGATGCCTTTTTATTTTGTAGGTCACGCAAGATCTTGTGGTTAAGCCAAGGTGGTCTTTTGCCACATTTTCTATCTTTCCTAACCATCGGAATAGCTTGCTTTTGGGCCCTTAATAGCGTCCCTTTGAAAAACTGCCAACTCTCCTCAGTTGTTTTCCCCCTCAGTCTTGATTCCCATGGGACCTTACCTATCAGCTCTCTGAGCTTACCAAAATCCGCCTTCCTGAAATCCATTGTCTCTATTTTGCTGTACTCCCTTCTACCCTTCCTTAGAATTGTAAACTCTATTATTTCATGATCACTTTCACCCAAGCTTCCTTCTACTTTCAAATTCTCAATGAGTTCTTCCCTATTTGTTAAAATCAAGTCTAGAACAGCTTCCCCCCCAGTAGCTTTTTCAACCTTCTGAAATAAAAAGTTGTCTGCAATGCAGTCCAGGAACTTACTGGATAGTCTGTGCCCCGCGGTGTTATTTTCCCAACATATATCTGGATAGTTGAAGTCCCCCATCACCACCAAATCTTGGGCTTTGGATGATTTTGTTAGTTGTTTGAAAAAAGCCTCATCCACCTCTTCCACCTGATTAGGTGGCCTGTAGTAGACTCCCAGCACGACATCACCCGTGTTTTTTACCCCTTTTAGCCTAACCCAGAGACTCTCAACACTCCCATCTCCTATGTCCATCTCTACCTCAGTCCAAGTGTGTACATTTTTAATATATAAGGCAACACTTCCTCCCTTTTTCCCCCGTCTATCCTTTCTTAGCAAACTATACCCATCCACACCAACATTCCAGTCATGTGTATTATCCCACCAAGTTTCAGTAATGCCAACAATGTCATAGTTGTATTTATTTATTAGCACTTCCAGTTCTTCCTGCTTATTACCCATACTTCTTGCATTTGTATATAGGCATCTAAGATACTGGTTTGATCTTGCCTCCCAGCTTTGCCCTAACCCTCCTTTCTCTCTGCCATTATAGCCCGTGCTCCCTCCTGTTTCCAACCCATCTCCCAGGTCTTGTTCCCCACTTACCTGTGGGCTTTGCTCACCTGTCCCCGTCGAACCTAGTTTAAAGCCCTCCTTACTAGGTTAGCCAGTCTGTGCGCAAATAAGGCCTTTCCCCTTGTAAAGGCCAAGACTATAACAGGGTTCAAAAAAGACATAAGATAAATTTATAGAGGATAGGTTGATCAATGGCTGATGGGCAGGAATGGAGTCCCTAGCCTCTGTTTGCCAGAAGCTGGGAATGGGCAACAGGGGATGGATCACTTGATTATTATCTTCTATTCATTCCCTTTAGGGCACGTGGCATTGGCCACTCTCAGAAGACAGGTTACTGGGCTAGATGGACCTTTGGTCTGACCCAGTATGGCCATTCTTATGTTCTTTTGATTCCCCGCATACACCACTAGGGGTGACGCTGATTCCTATTCCAAAGGTCCTACTGTCATTACTGATATTGATGATATGGAGTAAGGTATTTTCTTAATGTCATTTGTGTACATATTTTAAATTGGATAGTCCCTGTTTCCTTGAACAGAGGTGGGTACAACCACCACACAGGCAGCTTGCTTTTATAGAAACCTCAGGTAAAGTACCCAATGCCCTGTCCCAGGAAGCAGCTGCCATGGGCCTGTCTCTCTCTAGGACTTTCACTCATCTCAGACAGATCCAACTACTCAGACACACTATGTGACCCTCTGCCTCCTCAGCCCCTGCACTTTACACTTGGAAAACCCTTAGGGCATGTCTACATTACAGCTCTAAGTCAACCTATGTTAGGTTGACTTACAGCCACCGCCATAATTACAGTGGTGGCTGATGTCCATACTACCCTCCTTCTGTCGGTGGTGCCAGTCCTCACCATTGACTGAAGAGGGACAGTGTGGGGGCTCAGAGCCAGGGCTCTCAGCTCCACCCAGCTCCTTGCTCAGAGCCCAGCTGCCCCCTCTGACCTTCTCTCCTCAGTGAGCCTCTGGGCAGCAGCCTGGCTGGGAGCAGGGAGCCAGGCTGTAGCTGCCGGTCTTTCTTGTCAATTTCACAGCTCCAGCCTGGAGTCATGAAATTGACAAGACAGTCAACAGCTGGCGTAAGCACACCAACATAACCCTCTTTCTGGTGGAGGTGGCATTATTATGTTGGTATTGGAAGGCACTTACATTGGCAGGAGCAAGACTGTAGTCAACATAAGTCAACATAAAGTGGTGTATGTTGACCTAACTGAGGTCTTGTCTTCACTACGAAGGTAAATCGGTGCAGCGGCATTGATTTAGCAGGTCTAGTGAAGACACGCTCAATCGATGGGAGAGCGCTATTCCATCGATTTCTGTACTCCACCTTAATGAGAGGCAGAAACAATTTTAGTGGGAAAGCATCACCCGTCAACATAGTGTAGTGTGGACCCTGTGGTAAGAAGATCTAGGCTGTGTCGACTTGAGTTACATTACTAATGTAACTCAAATTGCGTAGCTTAAATCGATCACTGTAGCGTAAAACAGGCCTTAGGAAGGTAGACTGGGCTTAAGTCTAAATTTCTCCCTAGAAAGCATGGTCTGAAATAGGTGACCTGCACTTTAATCCTCCTTTTGTGTGTTTGTTCTGCAACACAAAGGAAGCTCAGAAAGGTCTAAGGGCTCAGACGAATGACTGGTCTTCACTACAGGGAGCCATCAATGCAGTAGGGGTCTAGTGAAGACCCACTAAATCAACAGCAAAGCGCTCTCTGGTCGACCCCGGTACGCCCCTCTCCAAGAAGAGCAAGGGAAGTCTACTGGAGAGCGTCTCCCTTCGACACAGCACAGTGAAGACACTGGAGTAAGTTGACCTAAGCTACATCGACTTAGGTTGATTTATCTGGTTGTGAAGACAAGCCCGAAGAAGAGTGTTTTCACACACACACACTCTCTCTCTCTCCCCTTTTCCCCCTCCTTCCCCCCCACAATAGGCTTAACATCTCTGAAAGCACTTACTGCATGGCCTCCGGAACTCTTTCCACAGAGACTTTCATGCTGGGTGTTTATACATCAGTGACCCCTAACGTGCAATCCATTAGCACCTTTTGTCATAATTGTTAGTTGATAGACAGGTGGCACTAAGTTCTCTGTAAGCTACGTGGCCGCCTATTAAGCACTGTGCAGGTGCTCAGGGCTGCGACGGGGAGAGATGCCTCTCCCCAAGCTCCAGACCTGCTGCGGCCAGGGGACAGGCGCCTCTCCCCTAGCACCGACCCAGTCCCAGCCCTGAACCTGCCATGGCCGGGAGAGAGGCACCTTTCCCCCGACCCAGCCCAGCCCCAGCCCTGCTGTCACCAGGGAACAGGCACCCCTGCCCTGGCTCCAACCCAGCCCGGCTTGGACTTGCCAGGGCTGGGGGAGAGGCTCCCCTCCCCCCCAGCCCAGGTGCTGCTGTGGGGGAGTCCTCTCTCCCCACCATAGCCATGTGGAGACCCACTGCACCCCAACCCCCCCAACCCCGAGCCTCCAGCCCCACTGGGAGCCCTTGCCCCCCCCAACCGCAACCCTCTGCCCCAGCTCTGAGCCACCTCCCACACTCCAAACCCCTCAGCCTCACTCCACCACATGGGTGGGAAAAATTAGAGGGAACACTGCTGCCTATAGGTTGCCCAGCACTTTCCATTGTCAAACTAGGTTTAAATTTTCCATTCCAACTGTCTTGTTGAGGTTGATTTTTTTTTTAAAAATTCTGTTAAAAATAGTTAAAATTGTTTTCAAGACTGAGATTAAGAAAAAAAAGACACTATCTTGCTCACTGTTAAAAACTTTGTACAACCAGTTCATTGAGAAGCTCTAGCACCTCCATGCTTCAGAGTAGGGACCTGAAATTTGGCTGGGGCACTGGGTCTGTGGTCAGCAACATGCCTTTTGCCACTCTTGTGAAAATATGCCCAACTTGGGCTAAAAGTTACATGCCCCTGACAAATAACCATTTGCACATGCTCAGTAAAGGTTTGTTATAGGTTGGTAACTAAATTCTCAAAGCATTCTCTGGGGACTGACTGTGTTCCTTCCCCACACAGTTCCTGCATGCCCCTTACAATGTGCTCCAGTCCCACAGAGCACACTGAGCATACTATCACAATCAGTAACTAGTTCGCTCATTTGGGTGACCTCTGTGCTCTCGATTGAAATGACCCAATCCTGCTCATTGCCATGGTGAGGTCTGTGCCATTGTCTGCTCAAACCCCGAGACAGAAATGGAATTTCTCTTTTTTTCAGTCTACTTAAAAGAAAAAAAGGAAGTTACATACAAAAAACTATATTAAGAGTGTCTCAAAAACTAGGATTGCCAGAGTTCAGGTTAGCTGTGCAGCCCTAATTCAGCTCCTTGGTGTGCCTGTGTTCTGATACAGTCTTTAATTACAGGATCACATACTATGTGTTTCCATAGGATCCCAGCCTTATTCAGGGCCCAGGATATATGGTGCTCAAGGAAGGAATCAGAGTTGTGTGGTAAATGACACTGTTGTCTGTATGATCTCTGCTTCATATAGGCTCTGATCCTGCAAACACTTACACACACACTTAACTTTACTATTGTGAACAGTCCTCCCGCAGAAATCAGTGGGACTGCTTATGAGGGTAAAGAGCATGCATAAGTATTTGCAGGATTGAGACCTGTTATGTTATAGAGCTAGAGAACAGGAGCAGCTAACAGGGAGAGAGTTTTTAGAGAGGAAGTGGGAGAGCTAGATACTTCTGATTAACATTCTCTAAACTTAAGGCAATAAACTGTCCCTCCCCACAGAAACAAAACAGAGGAAGAAACCCCAACATAAAAAGCTGCAGAAGTAAAAGAGAGAATGCAGGTGGAAGTCCAGCAACAGAGTGGGGGGCTATTCAGTGTATTGCACTGAATGCATCATGCACAATTACGTGCCTTATGGGGGGCATGGCGTATGTGGTCATTCAGTGCAAAAAACTCTTGCCCCTCAGAGACCAAGTACGAGCTCTGGAGACCAGAGTAGCTGAACTGGAGGAGCAAAGGAAGGCAGAGATGTACATAGAAGAGAATTTCCAGCCCACCATTGAGTGGTCCCACCCCCAATCTGACGGCCTCTAAGGAGGAGGATGAAAGTCTCAGGGAAGGAGAACACAGATGATGTCATGGTATCCTCTCACACTGAAGATACGTCGCTAGGAGAGGGAACTCTGCTTATTAGGAAGAGACAAGTAATAGTAATGGTGGAGTTGATCTTAGAAACATAGATAGCTGGGTTTGTGATGATTGGGAGAACCACATGGTGAACTGCCTGCTAGATGCGGAGGTTGCAGATCTCTTGAGACATCTAGACAGGGTTATGAGTAGTACTGGGGAGGAGCCGGTGGTCATGATATATGATACCAGGGTATAAAATAATGGGGCATTGCTGCTGATCCGTCAGATCCCTTTCTCTGTATCCCTTGTGCAATCCGCTTGCAGATGTTCACATTTCCATGGCTGGTCTGTAGCTCTGCTTGCACAGGCTCCTTTCCTCAGAGGCCCAGGAGATCCAAAATCCTGCCTACCCAAGGTAGGAACTCATCCAGTGCATGGAACTGGCATGGTGAGTTGCACACTACAGGGGTGAGCTGCTAGATGTCTTTGCCGAGGTGGGCAGTCAGGAAAAGACATTTCAAAAACATGCTGGGGTTTTAAAATGATGCCACTGTTGCAGGGAATGGGACATTGTGAGACAGCTGTCAGGATCAACCCAGGTCCTGCAGTGTCTATCCTCTCAATAGGTCAACCTCAGTAGGTTGACCATGGCTCTGCACCATTCAGGAAGGTGATTTACTGTGCAGCTGGAACAGGGTGCTTATGTCAACCAGAGACAAAATTGAGCGACCAGGCTGACTTATATCAACCTAACTTTGTAGTGTAGACCAGGCCTTAGATACTGGAACATCTATTCAGTGACAAATATGGGCAAATGAAAATATTTGTTAACAACATCATGACTTCAGGCCCAATTATTAAGGCCTCAATCCTGCAATTTACAATGTGAAGTCAAACTGCTATCCCTATGTAGAGCTCCACTTATGTTAGGCTTCTGTGCTAGTGCTGTAAATTGCAGGATCAGGGCCTATATCAATAACAGAACATTAACACTTTAATAAGCTTTAAAAAATGTTATCTAGACTTTAGATTTTGCTACAGTCCGGAAGTGGTTTGCTGATTTCAAAATTTAGTAATTTATTTGCTAAAGAGAAACAAAAAGTAAGTTAAACTCACCAAAGTATTTCTTAAAAGGGTCCACATAGCATTATAATAACACAGTGAGTAACAGTTTACATGGAAATTCAACCAACCAAATCAAACACTGTCCTCAAAGAGTGAATGCTGTAATTTAGGAAGGATACAATGTATTAGTTACACATTACAAAGATTTTTGATCACTGTTTTATGAGCAAGTCCTCTATCATGCATTATATTGTGGTATAAACTATATATGTATATAAACACAAGAAAAAAAAGTTTTCTGTCCCTTCCATTCTTGCTTTTCTTCCTGGGGAAGAAAATTATTCTCTTCACTGTGCTCCTGACTACCTCTCAAAATACACATTTTTGAAGGTAAATGCTGATGCTAATATAATCTTGACAGCAGATAAGAATCACATGGAACATATCTCTTGCAAACAAATATTTAGCACTGGAAAAATACATCAGTGTTTTAAACATACTTATCATGTCCCAGTTTTACTAAAAAATAAAGGTAATTTTGCTGAAGCCTATTTATCAGCACCTAGATATACCACATTGATCTAATCCATGGTATTAGTAGAGAGGAGTCAAACAGGATAAAATAACAGTTCTTTAATTGTAATTTAAAATGACAAGCCATGAAGCAAAGAATCAAACTCTGAACACTTCACGGGAACTACTAAACCTGCTTGGAATAACCAGAAAAATCCAGCCTCTACATGTAATTGTTTATTTCCCTTTTTAAAATCACCTCTTAACCCCTTTGATTTCCCAACAATGCAGCTGTAGTGTCTATCCCCTCCTGGAATAACTTAACCTGACTGTGACAATAAACAGGCCAATAGAAGAAGGCTCAAGGCACAGCGACACCGAAGCAACTCTCTGGCTACCTGATTCATAATCAGCTTTAACCTGTCAAACCACTGCGTGGTGAGGTCCAGCGGCTGGACCGCCTGTTCACCTTACAGATCATCTGGATACCCTTGAAATAATGAACCCACTACATGGCTCCAACTCCAAGCCACGGAGCGAAGCGTCCTGATCTCCAAGACGCTCTCCAGTTAGTAAGTAAAGTCTGAGCGTTTCAGACCAGACACAGGCAGCAGCCAACGAGAGCCAGCCAGCTTCCCCCCGCAGCGCATCTACACAACACCAGTGTTTAAAGGAGGACAGCAGACGCTGCAAGTGGCTCGCAAGCCCTCACTCGCCGCTAGCACACACGCAGCTTTTCAGCGCAGCCAGCCCAGGGACCTGCCCACGAAGTCAGGGGTCTTGGCAGCGCCAGCCCCGAACCCACGCCGCGCTCACTCACCCAGCAGGAGCAGCCGGTGGGTCTGCTTGTACTCCCGCTTCTCGGCTTTCAGCGTCTTGTCGATGCTCTTGCTCCTTTTCTTGTCCGCCTTCTCCTTGGCGATCAGCTCTTCGCGGAGCCTGTGGATCAGCTGGGGGTCCGCATGCTCCAGCTGCCCGGCGTGCGGCTCCCCATCCCCGCCGTAGGCGATCGAGGGGTGGGCTCCGATCAGCCTGGCTCGCAGGCTGTAACACATCCCCATGGTGCAAAGCTGGAGGGTCGCTGTCTCTTGCCCTTTAACAAGCCCCAGGCATGTTCTCCAGCTGGGCGCCTAGGGAGCAACTCTCTGCCTTGGGGATTCTCCCTGTGGCCTCTTAAGGTAGAACTGCTTCCCCTGTACTCAGGAGCACATTTTTCCCTCCCCCTTTTGGTTCATTTTTTTTTTTTTCCACACTCATAAGGGGAAATATACACGTGATCCAGACATGGTTACCGTATTCTCCAGAAAACTCAGGCGGTGAAGATACTGTACTTTTTCTTTTTTCTTGACAATGGCTTTGCCTGCTGTGGGTAGTGCTGGTTGTGTAAGAAATGTCTCACTGTCTCCTTCACCTCCTCCCCCGTTAGCTAAACATCGGCCACTCTTCGCTTTGAGGTTGCTGGGGAATTGACTCCAAGGGCTGTTCGAAGCTGGACAATTTCACTGAGGGAGATTTAAAATAAATACGATGGCTAAGATTTGTAAATATCTCATGGTAACACAGGAAGCAAAATCATTTTTAACTGAGAAAGCTTCATCCAACCCATGCACTTCAGAGCCTTTCCTACGTTAAAGGGACACTGTCAGATTAAAATCCGGTATTTTTAAATAACCACAACTCCTTTCTTGGGCTACTGCTAACACCTGAGCTATCAGAACAGACCAGTACAAGTCTGCCCAGAAGTTTGTATTATTTTATTGTGCTGGCTTAGGGGGAAAAATCCTAAATGAATGGAGAGTTGAATCTCTGTGTCTTCTAACCAGCCTTGGCTTTTGATGAGTGATAACTTTTTGCATCTGTAGCAGTTCACTGATTGGATAATATAAAGGCAAGAATTATTTGATGCCGAATAGATCCCTGTCTTCAATGCGTATTAGGGGAAAGATATCTATGGGTACTATCACTTTTCAGCGGAAGATTACATAGATTGGTAGCTTTCTGATCCTGTGTATCCCTTTTCTAGCCAAGTACTGTCCCACAACCCCCAAATGTATGAACAATAAATCCTGTGCCCAGTCCTCAACTGGTGTAAATCCATGTACATTTGCAGTTCAGGATCTGGCCTGTTTTTTAGTGGCAAGAATTTTAAAAATCTAATTTGTTGCATTTTTTGCTGTTTCTTTACTCTTTGATTCTGATTAGTTATTTGCATTGTGGTTACATCAGGAGGGGCTTAGTCTCATTGTGCTAGGCACTACACAAATGTACAACAAAGGGATGGTCTCCACCCCATTAGAAAGTTTTATATTATATAGCCCAATACTGTAATCCTTACTCATGTTATTCATCTCATTGAGGTCAGTGGGATGGCTTTGAATGAATAAGAATTGGGCATTAGGGAAACATGCTTCTTCCAAGTATCAGAGGGGTAGCTGTGTTAGTCTGGATCTGTAAAAGCAGCGAAAGCAGTATTCACCCACGAAAGCTCATGCTCCAAAACGTCTGTTAGTCTATAAGGTGCCACAGGACTCTTTGATGCTTCTTCTAGTTACTCTCCTATGTCAGCGCTAGTCAAGATGAGTGATTTCCCCTCAACCCCACCCCAGATTAGGTTTGCGTGCACCAACAGTTTTGGAATAGCTATTCTGAAATAATTGCATCCACATGTCCGGCTGTTACCTACTTCCCTCCGAATCAGTATATACACATGCTACTGATTTTTTTCCAAAATAAGCGCTCAGAATTCTGACTCAGTCTCCACTGGCACTTTGGCCTGCTGGTGAGCTTTATGCATGTTGGGATTTTTCTCACTGTGCATTGTGGGACAGCTACCAGAAGGAACACAGCTGTGTGCCACGGTCCAGACACTCATTAATATACAGAGGTTGCTACACATGCATTAGCGATCATGCACCTCCATGGCTTTGGAAGCCAGCCACTGCTCTGCTGAGCTGATTTTGACAGCCGAGACAGAAATTGAGCAGCTAATTGTGGGAAAAAAAAACTTGTCCTAGAGAAGATTCATTCAAAGGAGAGCTGTTTCTGGACTCAGGAAACCAACATTGACTGCTGGGAAAAGATAATGATGATGCCACATAGTATTTGGAGGATCAGACCCTTAGACTGGAAAGAGACTAGTCATTTTCACTTTCTGTTTCTCTTGATGCTCCGTACATTATTTCTGGCAGCATCCATGTACTAGGCACTGTACAAAACAAAGGAAATAATAATAGCAAGAGATTGCTGCAATGTGAACAATGCAAAGCAATTCTTAAAAAAAAATGTTCTTTTAATCCAAGGGCTGTTGTTTGCCCTGATTCTGTATCTGAGTAACTTTATGCACTTGTTTGTATAACTGGAGATCCAGGCCTTTGAGGGGAACTTCAAGGGAGAGAAAAGCAGTTGGGGCTAGATCAGGGGTCGGCAACCTTTCAGAAGTGCTGTGCCGACTCTTCATTTATTCACTCTAATTTAAGGTTTCAGGTGCCAGTAATACATTTAACATTTTTAGAAGGTCTCTTTCTATAAGTCTATAATATATAACTAAACTATTGTTGTATGTAAATTAAATAAGGTTTTTAAAATGTTTAAGAAGCTTCATTTAAAATTAAATTAAAATGCAGAGCTGTCCGGACCAGTGGCCATGACTCAGGCAGTGTGAGTGCCGCTGAAAATCAGCTTGCTTGCCGCCTTCGGCACAGGTGCCATAGGTTGTCTACCCTGGGCTAGATTGATGCTTTGCTTGTAAAAGACATGTCATGCAATTGCAGTGCCGCAGAAAGAGAGGGAAAAAATTATGAGTCAGAGGTACCCCTCAGAGTTATAATTCCCCAAGAGATCCTCTGATGCACAAGGAGGGGGAACAGCATGTTCCATCAGCCCATTGCTATACACAGCACATTCCCTCCTCTGTGCTCAGTTAGCTCAGCCATTTGGCACAGGTGTGGTGGGCAAAGCCAAGAGTCTATCAAGTTCCCGCTCTTCCCTATGCATCTCTGGTCCCTTCTTGTCCACTTGTGTGCTGTGGGGAACTATGACTCCGTGGAATCAGCTCTTATCTCAGTGTTTGGGCTTCCTATCTGTGCAAGCCCTCCATGATCATGCAGGTTGTGCTTGTGGGGGGAGGGTCAGCAGCATTGTCTTATCCTCTCTTCCCCTCTATACAGCCATATAGGGCTAGGTTACAGTTTAACACTTAGGAAATAAGAAAATGTGATTGTAAAACCATAAAAATAGGTGTGTGTGTGGGGGGGGCAAGGCCAGTGTAATACCTGAAACAAACTTGAACTTGTTTTTAAAAAACGGAACTAGATTTCAAGTAGGTGGAGTCCCTTTAAAGAAAAACCCACAGAAACATTTCTACAGATATTAAGGGCATGTGCCGGTTTCAGTGTTTGTTTTTATTCTTCTTTTAAGGGACTTACAGGTACACAGGACTGGGGTCCTGAGCAATGGGGGTGGGCACTCAACCAGAAGGGGCGGGGCCTTTAAATTCCTGGGCCCTTTAAATTGCTGCTGCTACCCAGGGCTCCAGCAGCAATTGAAAGGGCCTGGGGCTCTGGCCGCGGTAGCAGGGAGCCCGGAGCCCTTTAAATCACCGCTGGAGCCCCATGGTAGTGGTAGCTGTGGCAGAAGCTGGGAGCCCTGGGGCTCTGGAGGTGATTTAAAGGGCCCAGTGCTCTGGCCACCGCCACTACCCCAAGGCTCCAGCAGTGGGGCTCTGGTGGCGATTTAAAGGGCCAGGGGCTCTGGCCACTGCCAGGAGCTCAGGGTCCTTTTAAATTGCTGGCTTGGGGAGGCTGCCACCTGCTGGTATGGTTGGCTGTGTACCAGCTCTTGCCAGTATGCTGTACTGTACCGGCTTACTTTCACCTCTGGGTTTATAGTTTAATGTGCTTTATGAATTCCTGAGGGAGGCATTTCCGGGCCTAAGTAATGAGAGAGCTGGTCTTCATGATAGTTTCACTATCCAGGAATGGAAATACTATGAGAAGACACAATCTTGCAAAACACACACATACTCTCTCTCAGGCTTTCTTGCATCCCTGCAGAAGCAGATGCATAGCCCTGTCTGAAGTTAGTTTTCATCTAAAAAAAAAAAAAAGTAAATTTGGGGGTTATCTATACTTGCTTCCAGTGTCCCTTTACGAACTGACTTCTCTGGGAGCTGGCATTACGATGAATAGGACAAAGGTAAATTTGCAACTAAACTACAAGAGTGGGTTTCCGGAACTCCAGAGCAGGCCACACCCATGTCTTGGGGATGTTGCTCATTTCAAACCGAAGCTTACCTCCATCTGACACAATGTTTTCTCGCTTTTGTTACAGTAGATAATTTAAGGCCAGATGATCCCACCATTACTCATTCTGAGTAGTACTTTACTCCATGAGTAGTCCCATGGAGGTCAATGGGACTACTCCCAGAGTAAGGTACCACTCATCATGAGCAGGTGGGGGGCAGAATCTAACTCTTTGCTATTTGTTTCCTCCCGTTTATTATAAGGTACCTAAACAATGCTCTAGATGCCGATTCAGTGCTCTGGTGCCTAGATATTACCGTATTTGGTGCCTTGTAAATACCAGAGAGAGATTAGATAGCTATACAAACTACTGCACAGCAGAAAAATTCACCACAGCTATGTGGCCATGACCCCAAAATTGTAGAAACAGTGATTTTGTGCTGCAGAAGTGAATCAACCCCACGTCCTACTGAAGTGTCCTCACCACTAGTTTTCTGTGTCCTTCACTGTGATGTCTTTCCCATGGGACTGAACTTCTGTCTGTCTAATTCGTATACTTAAGTGAAAGAAATGTAAGATGCTGACAGAATATAAAGGCCAGGCAAGTGGATTTGAGGAGTATTATTAAGTTCTTCCCCCCCACTCCAACCTCATCTGTGGCTTTTGGAGAGACACTAGAACAAGAGTAAGGTTATATTTAGAGCTGAGATGATTCTTTGAGGCACACTATGTTACAAAAGTCAGTGCGCTGCTGCTGCCTGAAAAAGGAACAAGAGCTCTTGACTGGCCATTGGGAGGCAGAGGGAAAGGCAAACTAAAAAGACAACAGAAGGCAGCAATTCAGCTAAAGAATCAGATCCCCCAGGGCTTCAGAAGGACAAATATTATCAGCTTTGTGTGAGGCACAATGAGACTTTGAAATGTTAGGATTAGTTCGGTTGGCTGCAATTAAAATTTGGAAACCTTTCCAAAGATGAGTTCTTCCCACGTGTGTTTAACAGCTGTCTTTTACACGGCATGCAACACCCATTCTTACTGCAATGATCCTTATAAAAAACCAAACCCTCCCAAACCATAGGTAAAGGTGTTAGCTAGCCATTTAAAACTCAGACACACTAGCCCGGGGTAGGCAACCTATGGCACGTGTGCCGAAGGCAGCACGCAAGCTGATTTTCAGTGGCACTCTCACTTCCTGGGTCCTAGTCACCAGTCTGGGGGGCTCTGCATTTTAATTTAATTTTAAATGACGCTTCTTAAACATTTTAAAAGCCTTATTTACTTTACGTACAACAATAGTTTATTATGTATTAAAGACTTATAGAAAGAGACCGTCTAAAAACAGTAAAACGTATTACTGGCATGCGAAAACTTAAATCAGAGTGAATAAATGAAGACTCAGCACACCACTTCTGAAAGGTTGCCCACCTCTGCACTAGCCAATCCTTTGCCCTCTGCCCACAACATGTCTTTAAATTCCTAGAACAAACATGACAGCACCATACTAAAACAGCAGGTGGAGTTAGATACAGGTATCTGGCAAGAAAAGGAGATATAAGAACAGCTTGAAATTAAAATGTGTATATGCTGGTCTACTCCTGTCTACCGTCCATGCCTACAGTTACTGTGTAACTATGAATTCATTCAGCTTCCTCAATCACTGTGTCTTCTCACTATACTGATCAGCATTTCTGGACTGCATATTGGCCACTGGCCTATTCAGATGGCAAAACCTTTTACTGAATTCAATGGCAGCATGATAGAGTCTTAGTTTTCTATTTCACGGTTAGGTGTATTACAATGATATTGATTAATTTTGAAAGGCACACAGGTCTGAATAATACCTGATGATCAAAGTATCTTTTATTACATATGGGCATAAACATTGTAGGGGCTTTTACACGGTGGGACGGATTTTGGCCACAAAAGCAGAGGTTTAATTGTAGTTTACACAAAATGCACTGACAGGATGTGAAACCAGGTTTCCAAAGAGTTCTACCTCAGTTCTCCATGTTAATGTCATGGTTGTGCACACATACTGGCTAACTGCCTAGGCCCTCGCAGTCAGTGTGTATTCTCAGATGTGCAACTCTGTGCTTAACTTCTTTGAAAAACTCCTTAAAGGGAGTACTAATATATCATATTCACTTCCTATGCACATTAAAGAGAGATGGGACAAAAGGCAAGACATTGCTAAACTCCTAGTATGATATGTTAACAGCTGTTTTTCCAGAGAGCAGTTTGACAGCGAATAAGAGTGAAATACTGTTAAACTCCCCACACCAAAAAAAAATCACCCAGGATGTTGATTGTCCCCTGTAATAATAATTATATCTAGCTCTTAAACAGCACTTTTCATCAGTAGATCTCAAAACACTTCACAAAGGAGGTAAGCATCATTACTTCCATTTTACAGATGGGGAAGTGGAGGCATAGGAAGGTGACTTACACAAGGCCAACCTTTTGGAGACCAGGACACGAGCAGTCAGACCTCATAGTTAGAGCAGCAGTCAGTAGCCAGGAATGGAGCCAGACTCGGAGGCAAAGGTCAGAGCCAAAGTCAGAAATTGGAGCTGAGGGTCAGAGCCAGGTTACCTGGACCAAGTCAAGTCTGAGTCCAAGGCAGGGATTATCACAGCTTCCCGCAGCTCCCATTGGCCTGGAGTGGCGAACCGCAGCTAGGGCGAGGTAATGAAAGCAGCCCGGCCCGCCAGGGGCTTTCCCTGAACAAGGGGCATCCCAAGTTTGGGAAACACTGATCTATAGACTAGACCATGTTTCACTTTATTCAGAATAGCATTAAGGTAGGTTAGAGCTGTTTTGGCTTCAGTATGGTACAACATTCATTTACTTCCCTACATTTTTTTAGCTCTTGTGGGCATTTCTACTTCCAACACACAGACATTTAAAACAGAGTACTCTAACCATTAAAGGATATTGAGCTTCTGTATTCCTGCCTCCCTTGGGGTGTCCTCATCCAATCCTGCATGAGATAAGTACTCTTCATAGGAATCAACATTTCTGACAAACCATTAAGTTCATCTCTGTTTTCCATTGAAAGTGATTCTTAGGAATGGTGTAAATAATTAGAGTAATGTGAAATTAATTAATACCAACTGCCCTCTTGGAAGGTAGGTGGACCACCATCTGCAGCATAAAGAAGTGGTGGGGTTAAGGAGCACACAAACAGAGTGCAAGAACTTTACTCCTGGATGAACACCAGGAAATATGCCAGCAGAAGAAACATAAATGAGTAAAATTCATATTCATCTGTGCCACGGGATGGAAAGAAAATAATTCAGCCTCTGAACAAAAACAAAACCCCTTACACTTGAATAATTCATACTTGAGATTTTCATTTGTCATTGCAAAATATCAACATGGCAGAGTCACTCACAAACTCTAAGGTGCTCCCCTCCCAAGCTCAGGCCTTGTCAAGCCCACTCACTTGGGCTCAAATTAAGGGGGTCATACATAGGCATCTAACAAAGTAGCCAGATTTGTAGAGGTGTGAGCACCTAGAATTCCCAGTGAAGTTAATAGGAACCGAGCAGGCTCAGCATTTTGAAAAATGAGGTCACACCAGTGCAAAAATATGGGTTTAGGTGCTTAAAGTTAGACATCTACATTTGAAAATTTGGGTCTGATTATTTACAAAGTTGTGCCCATTTAAGACTGAGATTGATTTTATCTGGATCAAGTTCCAACTCTTCTTCTGCATCTTTTTGCTATGCTTCAGGCCATCAGGAGTTTGCGGTCCTTGTCTAATGACCTACTCTAGGTACTTAACTTCTCTGCTTGGCCTTATGAGGGACGCTGATCTACAGGATTGAAAAGGGGATTGTAAATCAGAAATGCCTAATCTCTAATCCTACCTTTACTGGCAGGGGATTTTGCCATCTCACTTAACTTCCTTGTGACCCAGCTCACTTGTACAGGGAAGATAATGATACTTACTCATTTCACACAGAGGGGGGAAGAGGATGTGGAAAAATTAGTTACTACTGTTCATATTCACTTCCAAAATGTAAAATGAAAAGAATTATAACCAATGCTTCCAGTCAAGGGAGCAGGGGTTCCTATGGGACTGTCAACATGTGCTGTATTACTGCAAGATGTTCTCAACAGTTCATCCTGCCATCACAGATAGAAGGAGGACCCAGATCAACAGATTCAAGTTAATCAGAAGTATAAGCTGAATGAAGTTTTTCTGCTGATGCGATGAGACTGTAGCATATGAACACAGTAGCTGGAGGAGATAGCTGACTGGTCTAATCTTCAAGTTTGATACCTTCAGGCTCTGTGAAAGCAGGGGGCACAGTACTATGCCATTTACTGTATGTAGTTCCCTTAGCACAGGCCTTAAAAATTAAGTTAGTTTATGTGATGATCTGCTTTTGTGGGCATTAAAGACCCTGTGGCAGGGCCCACTGCCTCCTGGCTCTGCTCAAGTCCACAAACAGCTCAGAAGCCTTTTTGCTGGTAACCCCCTCCCTTGCAGTTTACATACAATATTAGCTTCCATCACCCATATACACTATATAACCTCACCCCTGTAGTTCTAGGGAGCCCTCAGGTCCTGGCCCAAGCAGGGAAAAGACATCTCTTTCTACATGCCCCTTTCTCACTTCCTTCCTGTGCCTTTTGTATCATCTGCCTAATGGCCTAATTAGCCTCTTACTTCTCCTCAGCCCATCAGTTAGGCCCAGCTATTCTTAATGAGGTTTGTGCTGGAGTAATTAATTACAGCTGCAGTGACCAGACAGCCAGTGCTTAATTTGTAATGAAAGGTGCCAGGGCTCAAGCAATTTTTTTACATTCATAATGGATGCAGCAAGGCCAGAGGTGCCAGGCTATGAACTGCCAAGCCTGGAGGTCCTGGGGCTTAGACCTGACACACGTTAAGCATTGCAGAGGGCTGACTCAGCTGCTGTCGCTGCTGTCGCAAGCCCCAAGGTACCTTTTGTAAGATTAAGGCACCTAACAACCTTTGAGGATCCAGGCCTAACTCCCATTTCAATCAATGAGGACCTGGGCCTGAGTGTTTTCCTAGGTACCCTTTCCCAAGATTTGTTCTCCCATTCATCATACCAGCACATTGCTTGACAGCTGTATATCAGGCACGCTATCTGTGCTGGTTGGCTGGCAATTGTAATGAATTTTCTATTTCACACTGACACCATGTGCACAGCTACCAGTGGGGCCTGTGTGTTTTTGTGGGTTGCACATAATGGGTTCAAATCTGTGTTAAACTTATAAATGCAAGCGAGTTTGTTTTCCCCAGAGTTTATTTCCACACCTTCTGTACTGTCACCATCCATTTAAACATCAGGTGGTAAAAACGGTAGTCTCTGATAAACAGGGATTATTGTGCCTGCCATTACCAATGTCAAATTGACTACGGTATAAGTGGGTCCAATTATGACTGCAGTGGAATTGTGCGCTGATGTCAATGTTGAATTTGGTCCCCTAAATGGCTCTTGCTGCCACGATCAAACTTCACTTTGTGAGCACAAAATATTCACTGAATTCACACGATTCAATTAAAACAAACACAGGAAGTATTTTTTCCATACAACACCCAATCAACCTGTGGAACTCCTTGTCAGAGGATGTGAAGGCCAAGACTATAAAATGGTTAAAAAAAGGACTAGATACATTCATGGAGGATAGATCCATCAGTGGCTATTAGCCAGGATGGGCAGTGATGGTGTCCCTAGCCTCTCTTTGCCACTTAATCACTTAATGATTATCTGTTCTGTTCATTCTCCCTTGGGCACCTGGCATTGGCCACTGTTGGAAGACAGAATCTGGGCTAGATGGATCTTTGGTCTGACCCAGTATGGCTATTCTGATGTTCTTAAATATGGGCCAGGACCCTCCTTTGAGCTGTTTGTAGGGTGACCTGGAGGCAGGGCCCAATCCTCTTTTCCTGAGTAACATACTTAAAGTCCATCCCTATACTAGAAATAATACAAGTAGATGCTTAACTGTAAGTATCTGCAGAAGTCCCATTGATTTCAATAGGATTTAAATATATATTTAAAATTATGCACTTAGGGGCTTTCTTGAATAGGGAAGGGCTAGAGCAGGGGTAGTCAATAGGCAAACTACGAGCCAAATCTGGACTGCCAGGTGCTTTACCCAAAAATCTTTTTATTTACTTATTATTATTATTTTAATTTTCTCTGTAGTCTGGACCTTGACTACACCTTGTCCAAAAATTTGGACCTTAAAAAAAATGACTACCCTGGCCTACAGGACTGCACTCATGAAAACGGAATTCTAACATTTTGGTTAAATGGCCTATTTTTGGTTTCTGAACCTGGTTCTTCTAAGGGATGAAGTCATTTACTCTTATCTTCCTTTCTTAAAGGAAAACTCGCTTGTGTTGTTGGGATCACATTGTGGCATCTTTAACTCAACTCCTGATACGAACACGCCAAGTTTTCAAAGATAATTTACAATATAAATGAGAGGTTCTGTCCTGGCAGCAAGAGTCTGTGTGCATATAAACACTCTTGAAAGTGTTTTAAAAGTACTCAGCACTGGATATTTTTAGCTGGTACGATCCTCTTAAACTTTCCTTAGGCCACAGATTAATTCTGTTCACAGGGAAATTTCCCTCTCCATCATGTGAACACTTATATTTGTATTAGAGTGAAACTCCCACAGAAGGTTGGCCCTGCAGAAGCAGATTCTTCCAGTAGGTGCTCAGCTCTTTGTAAGTGAGACTCCCTGTTATTCAGGCTGTACTGACATCTGTTGGCCCCTGCCAATAAAGGTGGTGTAAAACAGTTTCCTGCACTGAGATATTGCACCTAGCGTGAAGCAGATAACTGGGCAAATAATCTTGTAATAACACTGGACTGCATCCAGATGGTGATTTTTCATTGCAATACAGTGCATTACGTACTAAAATCAAATAAGGTTGAAAGCTACAGGTTTCATGAACAGTAGGCAAAATTACTGTTTTCCAAATTATGCATTGTTGTGGGTCAAGACAATCTCATCTCAGGCAATCATGTCTTTCTTTTTGTATGAATAGCCACTTTCTCTACAATATGTACTCCAGAGGGAATTCTGTGCCTAAGAAAGAAACCAAAAAAACCCTGTGCACAATATTTTAAGTTTCTGCAAATTTGTCAATAAATAAATGTGTAGGCTCGAGCATGACAATAGGAAGCACAGGCCACTGGCTGCACAGAGGTGTTTTCCGCCTTCCTCGGGGGAAAGTATCTCCCAGTTCTATAGTTCAGCCACTTCCCCTCAGTGATGAGTGGGAGGGACCCAGGCATGGGTCTGACCCAGCCTCAGCTGCTCCTTGCAGGGGAAGAGGAAGTCCAGCCAGGACTAGCAGCTGAACCTGCTGCTGGATAGGAGACACCAGCTGCATGACCACTCTTGTGGCTTCCCTTTGCTTCCCAGTCAGAAAGTCATTTTTCTGTGGGGAAGCAAAGAAATCTGCAGGGTACATGAATTTTGTGCATGCACAGTGGTACAGAATTCCCCCAGGAGTAAATATGGTCGAACAACAGTTGATATACTGGGAGATATAATTAAGGCCCACTACAGGAAACCACATGCTTAACTGACCTACTCCCAGCAGGGTTCTAGGACCCAAGCCCTGAGTTTTTGCTGACTTGAATCACATTGATTTGTGTGGGGACAGACTGGACCGTTGGGCTCCAACCTGATTCAGAACCAGGGTAGACACAGGCACCAACTTTCTCCGGCACCAGTGGGTGCCCCTGCCCCTGCCTCTGCCCCCACCCTGACTCCACCCTTTCCCCACCCCCATTCCAATCCCATCCCCGAAGTCCCCACCCTAACTCTACCCCTCCCTGCCCCTATTGGATCCCTTCCCCAAATACCCTCTCCGCCCCCGCCTCTTTCCCCAGCGCTCCGCTTTCCCCCCCCTTCCCTGCCCCACAAATCAGCTGTTTCGCGGTGCAAGGGCTGGGAGGGAGGGGGGAGAAGCAGGACACAGTGGCACGCTCACAGAGGAGGCGGAGGCAAGCTGGAGCCAGGAGGCGGGGCTGGGAGTTGCCAGTGGGTGCTGATCACCCACCAATTTTTTTCTGAGTCAGTGCCTATGAGTGTAGTAGACATTACCTTTGTGTTCAATTTAGTCAGGGAGTGGCAATCAGGAAAATAACCAGAGTCCACTCTTGACAGAAACTCCATCCTACAACCACATAGGCGAGTAATCTTATTCCTATGATTAGTGCCATTGGTACTATTCTTGGGCATCTGGCCCTAGAATGTTATTTTAGTAGGTTGTTATGCTGGGAGGTGATGTGAGCTGCCAGCAAACAGGTCTTTGATCTATGGCAGTCGTTGACCTCACTGAAGTTGGGGGACATGCTAACCATGTTCTATTCAGGCTAAATGAGGGAGCAATAAATTGCCTCTTTGTTTTGTGATAGCTGAAACAACAGAAGCCAAGGCATGGGCCAATATAGGAAGGCCTCAGTAGAAGCTGAACCATGCAGCCCAAGGAGTTTCCCTGGAGACTATTTGCAAGTGCAGGGGCTGGGGTGCATGAGAACAACAGAGACTGTGGCTATGTCTACACTACAGCCTACGTCAGCAAAATTTATGTCGCTCAGGGGTGTGAATATTCCACCTCCCCACCCAAATCACATAAATTATGCCAATATAAGCGTTTGTATGTGCAGCTTATGCCACGCGCAGAGGTGGGTTTTTCATGCCATCAGGAGAACTCTCCTGTGAGCTTAGAGAGTCTTCCCCACTTGAGCTGCAGCGGTGCATCTGTACTACTACAGAGAGAGAGTGAGTGTGTGTGTGTGTGGGCGCTTCTTTGGAGCACTGGACTGACTGGAGCGGTAGAGTTGGGCTTCTGGACAGGGACACTGCCGGCTGTTTGTTCCTGTTGAGTTCAGGGAACCACAACTTCATGAACATTCTTTGTAAATAAACAGGATTGCACAAAAGGAATACTTGACTCTGAGCAATTTCTCCTTCTAATGGAAACAACCTGGCAAGGCCCCAAGTATTGGCTACCTGCTTGGGTCAAGGGGCAACAATATCTGAGTTTGCTCCTTCCAACAAAATTCCCTTAATAATAATAATAATAATAAAAGGAATCAACTGCGCCCTTTGACTTTAAAGGCAGTTTGTCCTGTTTAGTCTTTGGAATAATTTAATGGAGAATTAGCTTATCTTCCAATGGTTTAAAAATAGCAGCCAGTTTACTCAAGAGTGATTAGGTAGTTAAAGTTCTACCAATAAAGATTTCCTCATTTCTCTGAGCCGCTGGAAGGTTAACAGTTCATGCTGAAGTGAGAGGCCAGCCTAACTTTGCCTGTTGTTCTCATGCACACATGTGAAGTTAAATGAAAAAAATGGCAGGAACATACTTTCATAATGAAAGATGATCATGAAATAGGGTGACTATATTTCCCCAAGGGAAAATAGGACACCACGCAGGGTTTGCCTGAGCATCCCACTCAAACTGCTGGCCCAAGCCCTCCCCTTGTGGAGCTGGCCCTCTCCCCCGATCTCCCAGGGGCTCAGCTGAGCCCACTCCCATATGTGGGTCTGGTTTGAGCTGCCTAGCATCACTGCTCGCCCAAGCCCTGCGGGGCTAACATAGCTGTTCACCCCCTGGAACGTTCCTCCACACCCACCCAGGGGGGCACAGCCCACTTTTTTTTGCAAAACTGTGCGTTTGTCCTGTTTGCTCTTGCCAACTGATCATCAGTGGGCAAGACCAAATGGGACAAATGCATAGTTTTACCAAAAAAAAATCAGGACCCCCAGAACAGGACTTAAAAAGGGGCCTGTCCTGGCCAACACGGAATGTATGCTCACCCTACCATGAAAAGACATGAGTTCCTCCAAAGAAGGAACCTTGCATTCTCCCAGGCATCATAAGACCAAATCCATGGAGCTCTGGGACTGGAGACAAAGAACACTAGTGCACCCACTGTGGGCTTCGGGGCAAACCTGCCAGCCCTCCTATTGTAAGACGCTTTGCCATAATAAATAAAACTATAACAATACTTAGCTCTTCTATAATTCTTTTCATCAGTAGCTCGCCAAGCACCTTGCAAGGGAGATCTGTATCATTATCCCCATTTGACAGATGGGGAAACTGAGACATGAGATGGTGAAATGACTTGTCCAGCAGGCGAGTGGCAGAGCCAGGAATAGACGCCAGGTCTCCTGAGTCCCAGTCCCGTGCTCAATCCACTAGGACACAAAGGACCTAAAAGCCAAGATCAAGAGCTGGAGCTGCCATGAATAGGGGACTCTGGGTGCCCTGGAGATCTTTGTAAGATAATGCAGTATTCTATATGGCATATTTCAAAGGATTCAGAAGACTAGGATATCTGAGAGCAGTTCAGCCCTACAGCTGCACCTCCGTCCTTGTTACACAGTCTTGCCCCCGAAAAGCCTGCAGAGCCCTAAAAACCCATGGGTTTTATATGGAGGAGCTGCTGTGGGTTGCACGAGGGGGTTGAATGTTGTTGCTGAAATGGTGTTTAATAGCTGGAATGGGCACACAGGGCAAGTCTGCAACTGAGGATTGTTTGAGCTCTCTGCTCAGGCACAAGAGAGATTGATGCACATTAGTAATATTTAACCTTGTTAAAAATTGTCAGTACAAACAGGAATTTTACTGACCTGTCCAGATTAAGTAATGTTGCCTGTATGGCCCAAGTGGTTAGCCAACATTCACGCCTTGCAGGGTTTTTCCCCTAGGAAGAGAAATCAACAATATGAGTCAGTTAAATTCTTTGATGTAATCTTGTTTATTTACACAAAGTGCTGTTTCCCTGAACACATTAGAAACAAGCAGCAGCAGATAGTTTTCCTGCTCAGAAAATTTCAGGTTTCACTGATAGCTATGTTAATCTGTATCAGCAAAAAATAATAATAATAATAAAAAAATGGAGGAGTCCTTCTGGCACCTTAGAGACTAACTAATTTATTTGGCCATAAGCTTTCATGGGCTAGAACCCACTTCATCAGATGTGTGAAGTAAAACATACAGGAGCAGGTATAAATACATGAAAGGATGGGGGCTGCTTTACCAAGTGTTAGTTCAGTCTAACGAAACAAATCAATTAACAGCAGGATACCAAGGGAGGAAAAATAACTTTTGAAGAGGTAAGAGTGGCCCATTAAAGACAGTTGAAAAGAAGGTGTGAGTAACAGTAGGGAGAAATTAGTGTTGGGGAAATTCAGTTTAGGTTTTGTAATGAGCCAACCACTCCCAGTCTTTATTCAGGCCTAATCTGATTGTATCCAGTTTCCAAATTAATTCCAAGTTCTGCAGCTTCATGTTGGAATCTGTTTTTGAAGAATTGCCACTTTGAGGTTTGTTACTGAGTGATCAGAGAGACTGAAGTGTTCTCCTACTGGTTTTTGAATGTTATGATTCCTGACGTCAGATTTGTGTCCATTTATTCTTCTGCGTAGAGATTGTCCTGTCTGGCCAATGTACATGGCAGAGGGGCATTGCTGGCACGTGATGGCATATATCACATTGGTAGATGTGCAGGTGAACGAGCCCTGGATGGCGTGGCTGATATGGTGAGGTCCTATGATAGTGTCCCTTGAATAGATATGTGTACAGAATTGGCACTGGGGTTTGTAGCAGGGTTTGGTTCCTGGGTTGGTATTTTTGTTATGTGGTGTGTAGTTGTTGGTGAGTATTTGCTTCAGGTTAGGGGAACTGTCTGTAAGTGAGGACTGGTCTGTCTCCCAGGGTCTGTGAGAGTGAGGGATTGTCCTTCAGGATAGGTTGTAAATCTTTGATGATGCGCTGGAGAGGTTTTAGTTGGGGGCTGTAGGTGATGGCCAGTGGCATTCTGTTACTTTCTTTGTTGGGCCTGTCTTGTAATAGGTGACTTCTCGGTATCCTTCTGGCTCTGTCAATCTGTTTTTTCACTTCACCAGGTGAGTATTGCAGTTTTAAGAATGTTTGACAGATATTTTGTAGGTGTTTGTCTGAGGGATCGGAGCAAATGTGGTTGTATCTTACAGCTTGGCTGTAGACAATGGATCATGTGATGTGGTCTGGATGAAAGCTGGAGGCATGTAGGTAAGTATAGTGGTCACTAGGTTTCCGGTATAGGGTGGTTTTTATGTCCCCTTGTGTAGACTGGTCCAGGGTGAGGTTGATGTTGGGGTAGAAATTGTTGAAATCTTGGTAGAATTACTCAAGAGCCTCCTTCCCATAAGTCCAGATGATGATGTCATCAACGTAGTGCAAGTAGAGTAGGGATGTAAGGGGACAAGAGCTGTGGAAGTGTTGTACTAAGTCAGCCATAAAAATGTTGGCATATTGAGGGGCCATGCGGGTACCCATAGCAGTCCCACTGACTTGAACGTATAAATTGTCCCCAAATCTGAAATAGTTGTGGGTGAGGACAAAGTCACAAAGTTCGGCCACCAGGTTTGCCGTGATGGTATTGGGGATGCTATTCCTTATGGCTTGTAGTCCATCTTTGTGTGGAATGTTGGTGTAGAGGGCTTCTACATCCATAGTGGCTTGGATGGTGTTTTCTGGAAGGTCATCAAAGGATTGTAGTTTCCTCAGGAAGTCAGTGGTGTCTAGAAGGTAGCTGGGAGCGCTGGTAGCGTAGGGCCTGAGGAGAGCGTCTACATAGCCAGATAATCCTGAGATGATGGGACGTCCAGGATTCCCAGGTTTATGGATTTTGGGTAGCAGGTAGAATACCCCTGGTCGGGGCTCTAGCAGTGTGTAAGTGTAGATTTGTTCCTGTGCTTCTTTAGGGAGTTTCTTGAGCAGATGGTGTAGTTTCTTTTGGTAACCCTCAGTGGGGTCGGAGGCTAATTGCCAGTAGAATGTGGTGTCAGAGAGTTGTCTAGCAGCCTCTTGTTCATATTCTGACCTATTCATGATGACTACAGCACCTCCTTTGTCAGCCTTTTTTATTATGATGTCAGAGTTGTTTCTGAGGCTCTGGATAGCATTGCGTTCTGCACGGCTGAGGTTATGGGGCAAGTGATGCTGCTTTCCCACAATTTCAGCCTGTGCACATCGACGGAAGCACTCTATGTAGAAGTTCAGTCTGTTGTTTCGACCTTCAAGAGGAGTCCACGCAGAATCTTTCTTCTTGTAGTGTTGGTAGGAAGCTTCCTATGTGTTAGTGTGCTGTTCAGTGGTGTGTTGGAAATATTCCTTGAGTCGGAGATGTCAAAAGTAGGATTCTAGGTCACCGCAGAACTGTTTCATGTTTGTGGGGGTGTCATAAACAGATAGCTAAGGGTTAATGTCTCTTTCACCTGAAGCACCTGACCAGAGGACCAATCAGGAAACCGGATTTTTTCAACTTTGGGTGGAGGGAATTGAGTGTCTGAGTCTTTTGTCTTTGTTTTCTGGCTGCCTGTTTTCTCTGAGCTTTGGAGAAGTAGTCCTACTTTCTAGTCTTCTGTTTCTAAGTGTAAGGACAAAGAGATCAGATAGTAAGTTCTATGGTTTCTTTTCTTTGGTATTTGCATGAATATAAGTGCTGGAGTGCTTTGATTTGTATTCTTTTTGAATAAGGCTGTTTATTCAATATTCTTTTAAGCAATTGACCCTGTGTTGTATCATCTAATACAGAGAGAACATTTGTATGTTTTTTTCTTTCTTTTTATATAAAGCTTTCTTTTAAGACCTGTTGGAGTTTTTCTTTACTTCAGGGAAATTGAGTCTGTACTCACCAGGGAATTGGTGGGAGGAAGAAATCAAGGGGAGATTTGTGTGTTGGATCGCTAGCCTGATTTTGCATTCCCTCTGGGGGAATAGGAAAGTACTTTTTGTTTCCAGGAGTGGGAACAGAGAGGGAGATTCACTCTGTTTGGATTCACAGAGCTTGTGTCTGTGTATCTCTCCAGGAGCACCTGGAGGGGGGAAGGGAAAAAGGATTATTTCCCTTTGTTGTGAGACTCAAGGGATTTGGGTCTTGGGGTCCCCAGGGAAGGTTTTTCAGAGGGACCAGAGTGCCCCAAAACACTCTAATTTTTGGGTGGTGGCAGCAGGTACCAGGTCCAGGCTGGTGGCTAAGCTTGGAGGTTTTCATGCTAACCCCCATATTTTGGACGCTAAGGTCCAAAACTGGGACTAAGGTTATTACAGGGGGTGGTGGGGCAGAAGGAGAGACTCTGAGATAGGACAGACTCTTCTATCTAGCTAAGAGTATAGCTGGATAGATTAACAACATTGTTAGGTGAGTTAAGGGAAGCGCTGTTGTAGCCCCTTGTGGCATGTAAGAATTTAGATAGTTTAGTTTCCTTTTTCCTCTGTAGAAATGCAAAGTGTGTGTTGTAAATGGCTTGTCTAGCTTGTAAAGTCCAGCCACCAGGGAGTTTGTTTGGAAGATTGTTTTTTTAAGAGAGTTTCTAGTTTTGAGAGTTCATTCTTGATCTTCTCCGGCAGGCTCTATGCCCATAAGCTTGGTCTCTGCTTCTCCTCAGGGTTACATGCACAGTTGCTTCTCTGGGCTTTGTGCCTCTAACACACGCCAGTTAGAAAGACAATATCTTAGCCCCTGTGTTGGCAATCCAGGGACCTTCTCATCCCACACGGTTCAGCTCTGACCTGACATGTGACTTGGGCAGTCCCTCTGTTGTTTGTTATCATAAAGAACTTCCCAGCAGGAAGTACTGTGGTATGATTATGTCTTGGAACTTAGAGCTCTCTACTGCCAGGAAGTGCTGGATGAAAGAGAACACCATATGAGCAGGAAGGAACAAAGCCTGAATGTTGCCCTCTCTTGGTTCTTTCCTTTTTTATGCTCAGATACTGAATAGTTTGTAGTTTTCTCTACTACATAAAGGCATTTAATTGTTCCTTCCTTTGAATCTGATAGAGTGCTGGTATGCTCACTGACTTTAACTCCCTCTGTGATTGTCTTTGGATCAAAGAGTCACCTGATAGCAGCCACTGGCACCTTTTAACATTACAGTAATGTTACTTCAGAAGGCTTTTGTCATAAATCCTCTTATTAACGCAGTCCTGCTTATACTTATTAGCAGAGCCCCGTGTGTTTTGCAAATGTGGAATAACATGAAATAGAACAAAAACCAACCTATCAAACAAGATAAAATGAAAATGTTACCCTGCAGCGGCAGCTCCTGTCCTGCAGGGCTGGGCCAGCTCTCTGCTCTGGGCATTGTGACCTGGCGCACAAGATCACAGCCCCACTCATGTTTGGCCCATCCATCCCTTTGTTGTGACAGGGAGCGGGGTGCAAGGGAAAGCCTGGCACACAGGATTGCAGTGCCTGGGTTGTGACCTGGCACACAGGGTTGCAGTGCCACTCACTCGACTTTGACACAGGCGTCCTTACAAGACATTGCAATTATGCCCTATGGGCAGCAAGATACATTGATATCATTGGAGTTATGCATGCATTGTCTATGGAAAGAAGAATGGTGGTTTTCTTCTTTTATTGTTTGCAGTAGTAGCACTAACTTGATTGTTAATTAAATATGGAATTATGATGAATTGAGAAGCATAAAGTCAAAGCGTTTTCTCTATGGATTATTATACTTACATGGAGAAAAATTTTGTTTTCACTTATTTACACCAGTGTCAACTCCGATTAACTGGCAGCAGAATTTTGCCCAGGGTTTGGAAAGAATATCTTTGATTTCAATGTATACAAAGATGTAGCCAATGCAGGCAGTTCTCATCCTCTAGATGTCACTGCTGTAACAGGGAGACAAGGTGGGTGAGGTAGTATTTTCTGTTGGTGAGAGAGACAAGCTTTCAAGTTTACACAGAGCTCCTCTTCATTATTACTACTGTAATGGCTTGCATGTTCCTCTTGGCAATACTAGAACTCAGTGCCGTACTACAGCGAGCAAAGTAAGAGTTAAAGCGACACGGATACATTTCATAGATTCATAGATTTTAGGGTCAGAAGGGACCAATGTGATCATCTAGTCTGACCTCCTGCACAAAGCAGGCCACAGAACCCTACCCATCCTCTTCTATAACAAACCCCTAACCTATGTCCGAGTTATTGAAGTCTTCAAATTGTGGTTTGAAGACCTCAAGCTGCAGAGAATCCACCAGCAAGTGACCCATGCCCCATGCTGCAGAGGAAGGTGAAAAACCTCCAGGGCCTCTGCCAATCTGCCCCGGAGGAAAATTCCTTCCCGACCCCAAATATGGCGATCAGCTAAACCCTGAGCATGTGGGCAAGACTCAACAGCCAGCACTCAGAAAAGAATTCTCTGCAGTAACTCAGATCCCATCTCATCCAACATCCCATCACTGACCACTGGGCATACTTATCTGCTGATAATCAAAGATCAATTGCCAAAATTAAGCTATCCCATCATACCATCCCTTCCATAAACTTATCAAGCTTAGTCTTAAAGCCAGATATGTCTTTTGCCACCACTACTCCCCTAGGAAGGCTGTTCCAGAACTTCACTCCTCTAATGGTTAGAAACCTTCGTCTAATTTCAAGTCTAAACTTCCTAGTGTCCAGTTTATACCCATTTGTTCTTGTGTCCACATTGGTACTAAGCTTAAATAATTCCTCTCCCTCCCTAATATTAATCCCTCTGATATATTTATAAAGAGCAAGCATATCCCCCTTCAACCTTTTGGCTAGACTAAACAAGCCAAGCTCTTTGAGTCTCCTTTCATATGACAGGTTTTCCATTCCTCGAATCATCCTAGTAGCCCGTCTCTGAACCTGTTCCAGTTTGAATTCATCCTTCTTAAACATGGGAGACCAGAACTGCACACAGTATTCCAGGTGAGGTCTCACCAGTGCCTTATATAACGGTACTAACACCTCCTTATCTTTGCTGGAAATACCTCGCCTGATGCATCCTAAAACTGCATTAGCTTTTGCAAATTGCTAATGACACTTCCTGTATTAAAATGGAAATATTTAAAAAACCTAATTTATTTCTCATTATTTGTGCTGTTTCTTTACTAGTTGTGTTTCTCTCTGCTCTTTCACAGCCAGTTACTAATTGATTCAGATACCGGGCGGATTCTCAGACATTAGCCAATGTTGCAATATTTGGGCTTCAAATATGGCTGTGGAATGTTCATTGGTTTATATGATTTTTTTCCACTGGAATTAAAAGAAAAAAAGGTCACGGGAAACATTTCATATTGCTTCTCATTTCCCCTATCAAGGTTGCATTTTGCTGTTATACTTTCTTATAGCTTCCATCTTCCTGATGATTTCTACCAAACAAGAATTCAGTAACTGCTGGTCCTGATCTCTTTTTCTCTGATTAGAGAAGAAGGAGGAGCATTATCCCAGAGGCAAGTTCATGTTTGGGAGGAGGGAGTGCCCTGCTCACGCAAGGGGGAGGGATAGCTCAGTGGTTTGAGCATTGGCCTGCTAAACCCAGGGTTGTGAGCTCAATTGTTGAGGGGGCCATTTGGGGATTGGTCCTGCTTTGAGCAGGGGGTTGGACATAGATGATCTGTTGAGGTCCCTTCCAACCCTAATGATCTATGATTCTATGACCCCTCTGTTGGTCTAAAATGCTATGCTAGTAAGGTGGGTCTCAGATGGACTGCACAAAATTGCCTCAAGGGAAGGATTGGCAAGTCCATGGAGAAAATGGGGTTCCTCAAGCCTCTTATTTGTAACATCCTTCTGAGAATGTGAAGTGCTTGCTGTGTGACATCCTCATCATTACTGAGCCCTGCAGCCCAAGCCCCATGATCCTGAGTCAGCTGACTTGGGCCAGCAGCAGCCTTGCCAGGGGTCTTTTACTGGAGTGTAGACGTACCCCCAGATAACTTTTCTGTTACTTTCTATGCTGTAAGCAAGAAATTTGATTACCCCATATTGAAAGAAATGACTGCTGAAAGATATATCCATAATGGGAATAAAGCCATCTGTTCTAGAACTGGTTGGAAAATACAATCAATTTTTTTAGAAAATGTTCACAAAACCAAAAAAACCAACCCACCCAAATTACCTTTTTCCTTAAAAATTATAATTTTTAACTAGCATTATTCTAAACATTACCCAATCTCATAGGCAAGTGAGTATTATTATTCCCACATTACAGAGGGGAACCAGATGCTGAGCTACATGATTCCAAAATACACAAAGGGTGTCTGTCAGTGTCAGGACAAGTTTAAAACTGAGGAGTTTCTGGTTCCTTATCCTAACTATGCCTTACTTAGGACACAATATTTACTCTGGTATGCAGTGCCCTCCCACTCTAGCAAGCCATGAATTTCACAAATAAATCACTGCAGAATTTTCTTTTAAACTATGTGAAAACCTTAAGCTATGACTTCACTGCAAAAGAATGTGTTTCTACAATGAGATAGCTAACTTGATGTAAACTTCTCTAGGAGACAAGTCACTGGTAGTTTTACCTTCACTAGCTACACCAGAGTAAGAACTACAGTGTTTTGTGTCTATTAAGATTTAGAATCACGATAGCTATTCTGATGTAAAAAAAACCCCATGTCTATTTTTTGCAGTGAAGACGTAGCCACAGAACCTATACATGGCACTGCAGGGATGGTAAAATAAGGTTTCAAAAGCAAGCCTCTCTCATTAGCACATCATTCTAGATGCTTTCCAAAAGGACACTGAAAACTATAATGTTATTTCAGTTTTCAGTGGGGATGATTAGTTGGTTTTCTCACACACTACACATAAACTCCACACATTTGTCTGGCTGAAAGTCTGTCTTCATTTCATAAGCCTACAAAAGTTTTAAAAAAAGAAGCTTACCTTCCCCTTTGAAAGTCTACAAACTGAGGGGGCAAAGCAAGCAAATATCATGGTGAACAGAATTAAAGATCTAATGACAATTCATAAAAGCGTTTGTGTAGAGAGCTCAGGCAAGATTGTGATAATCTTACCCATTGTGATAATACACATACAGTAGTAAGGGACAGTCCTTGCTTTAGAGATCTTACAATCTAAGTCAGAGGTCGGTAACCTTTGAGAAGTGGTGTGCCGAGTCTTCATTTATTCACTCTAATTTAAGGTTTCGTGTGCCAGTAATACATTTTAACCTTTTTAGAAGGTCTCTTTCTATAACTTTATAATATATAACTAAGCTATTGTTATATGTAAAGTAAATAAGGTTTTTAAAATGTTTAAGAAGCTTCATTTAAAATTAAATTAAAATGTGGATCCCCCCGGAGCAGCGGCCAGGACCCAGGCAGTGTGAGTGCCACTGAAAATCAGCTCGCGTGCTGCCTTCAGCATGCGTGCCATAGGTTGCCTACCCCTGATCTAAGTAGACAAGACAGACAGAGGAAAGATTATTATCCATATTTTAAGGGGAACTGGTGCAGAGAGATTAAGTGACTGGCCAAAGTTCACCCAGAAAAGATCTAGGACCTGAACTCAGATCTCTTGAGTGCCTTAACCACAAGACAAAACCTTTTCTCCAACATTACTCTTAGAAATCCCTTACCCTGATATTGATTTTTTAAATTAAATTATAACATAATCAACAGTATCCTTCTCTTCAAGGGGCCAAATTCTGCTTCCAGTTACATTGGGGTCTGTCTGGCAAAGTGCTGTTGACTTCACTAGCTCACACCACCCCTCTTGAAGGCCTGTAATTATCATTCATTCACTGCTAGAACTGAAAAGCCTTTGTAAAGAACTTAATCATTGCATGTTTTCTGTTGATGATATAGGCTGGATGTGTCATTCTTGATGCATTGCCATGGGGAAAAGACTGAGTAAGTATTTTCCAAGTCTAACTTCTACAGTTCTCTAATTCTTTTGCAAGAGAAGAGAATTAAACACAAAAAAACAAAAAACAACCCAACCCACCAAAGCACTTTACACTTATGCTACACAAGCCTTCAGGTTTCTATATGCAGACATAAGAAACAAATCATTTAAGAGAATGTAGCATATAGATTTATCCTGTATTTGGGCATCAAAAGCTTACTATGGGCCAGTTTTCCAGCACTGCACACACTTATCTAGCCATTTGCCACAAAGTTGTAGAAATTAGGCACTCAGATGTGCACACAATTCTGTAAGTCTGGGCCTTTAGGTTTTACATTATTCTACAGAAGGCCACTTCAACCATTAACCCCACTGGCCTGAGTTGAAGGTTAGGCTGAGGTCAATGGGGTTGCATAGATAAAAAATGAAGGCAAAATAGGCCAATAGTTTCTAGAAACTGCAGGGCATGTAAGGGCTGACATCTATATTTTAGACTATATTATCCGGTCATCAGTTTAGCTGTCTCTATACATAATACAAGAGCCTTTATTTTCCATGCCATTTTAAAATTTGCTTTCCTTTCTATGATGTCAATTACATCTTAAGTGCTGAGTTTCTTGTGCTGGCCACGGAGGACTTGATGAGCTTTACTGTTTTGCTGATAGTCATTTACCTCCACAGCCATTATCAAAATGTTTCTTCCGACAGCTGGTGCCAGAGGAGCTATCCCCATGTAATGATCTTTCCAAAAGGATTTAAAGGTAGAACACTGTTAACTACTAGGCAGTCTCCATGTGAAACAGACAAGTTTATAGGATTGAATATAGTCTTTAGAGTAGAGCAACTCTGGAGTTAAAGTAAATGAACAGATATGTGCATGCAGTTTGGAAATAGTCTAACTGACACATTCATGCACATAGAACTTCAGAAATACTTGAAAGGGATTGATGCCCTGCAGAGACACTGACAACCAGCCCACATTAAGCAATTAAGGTACCAGTCCCTTATCTAAAGCCATTAGAGTGTGGGGATAATGTGCATCTGCAGAGCATTAGAAGGAACTCCGGGTGGCTTTGTGACTCAGAGTACAATCTGGCCACCTGTATCATTTGCTGACTAGTACAAACATGTCACAGCCTTCTGGATGGTTTCTGTAAAGGGAGTTCTGTTTTACCATGTGATTAATTTTCTTTTTAAGCTCAATATAATGTTAATATCCTATGAAGGGGCCATGCACACCCAGCGCCAATCTCAAAATGGCTTATAATTGCTTTTTTGGTGGAAACACGAATTATCTTTAGCAGCTTTGAGGCCACAGAACAATTCTTCAGTTGACTTAGCTGCCCCCTCCTGAGGAAGTGGATTACCTACGTTGAAGGGAGAACCCCTCTGTCACTGAAGTGTCACAGTGGTGCAGTGGCAGCACTGCAGCTGCACTGCTGTAGTGTTTTAAGTGTAGACAAGTCTTCAGAGTCTACGCCAGGGGTAGTCAATTATTTTTTGTCAATGTCCAAATTTCTAAGTCAAGGTCTAATCAAGGTCCAGACTCCAGAGAAAATAATAAAAAAAACAACAACAGTAATGATAATAAGTAAATAAAAATATTTCAGGGTCTGTTCAAAAGCATCTGGCAATCTGGATTTGGCCCGTAGTCTGCCTATTGACTATCCCTGGTCTAAGCGATGCAAACTGGCATAGCTCCATTGAAGTTAATGGAGTAATGCCAAATGCTAGTAAGTGAGGATCTGGATCATTGCATTGTGCACCTATTTCTCACAAGGGTGTGTCTTATTTTTGGGGCTATCACTTAACTCATGCTATTAACTCAAAAAAATTAATCGCAGTTTTAATCGCTCCGTGAAACAATAGAATACCAATTGAAATATATTAAACATTTTGGATGTTTTTCTACATTTTCATATGTATTGTATTCTGTGATGTAATTGAAATCAAAGTGTATATTCTTTTTTATTACAAATATTTGCATTGTAAAAATGATAAACAAAAGAAATAGTATTTTTCAATTCATACAAGTACTGTAGTGCAATCTCTTTGTCGTGAAAATGCAACTTACAAATGTAGATTTTTTTGTTACATAACTGCACTCAAAAACAAAACAATGTAAAACTTCAGAGCCTACAAGTCCACTCAGTCCTACTTCTTGTTCACCCAATCGCTAAGACAGACAAGTTTGCTTACATTTACAGGAGATAATGCTGTCCTCTTCTTATTTACAGTGTCAGCAGAAAAGGAGAACAGGCATTTGATTGGCACTTTTGTAGCTGGCATTGCAAGGTATTTACATGCCAGATATGCTAAACATTCGTATGCCCCTTCATGCTTCGGACACTATTCCAGAGGACATGCTTCTATGCTGATGATGCTTGTTAAAAAAATAATGTATTAATTAAATTTGTGACTGAACTCGTTGAGGGAGAATTGTATGTCCCCTGCTCTGTTTTACCTACATTCTGCCATATATTTCATGTTATAGCAGTCTCGGATGATCACCCAGCACATGTTGTTCATTTTAAGAACACTTTCACGGCAGATTTGACAAAACACAAAGAAGGTACCAATGTGAGATTTCTAAAGATAGCTACTGCACTGGTCCCAAGGTTTAAGAATCTGAAGTGCCTTCCAAAATCTTAGAGGGACGAGGTGTGGAGCATGCTTTCAGAAGTCTTAAAAGAGCAACATTCTGATGCGGAAATTATAGAACCCGAACCACCAAAAAAGAAAATCAACCCTCTGCTGTTGGCATCTGACTCAGATAATGAAAATGAACATGCATCAGTCTGCAATGCTTTGGATTGTTATTGAGCAGAATCTGTCATCAGCAGGTATGCACGTCCTCTGGAATGGTGGCTGAAGCATGAAGGGACATATGAAACTTCAGCACATCTGGCACATAAATATCTTGCGATGCCGGCTACACCAGTGCCATGAGAACGCCTGTTTTCACTTTCAGGTGACATTGTATACAAGAAGTGGACAGCATTATCTCCTGCAAATGTAAACAAATTTGTTTTCCGAGTGATTGGCTGAATAAGAAGTAGGACTGAGTGGACTTGCATGCTCTAAAATGTTACATTGTTTTATTTTTGAATGCTGTTTTTTTGGGTACATAATTCTACATTTGTAAGTTTAACTTCCATGATAAAGAGATTGCACTACAGTATTTGTATTAGGCAAACTGAAAAATACTATTTCTTTTGTTTTTTCACTGTGCAAATAATTGCAATAAATAAATATAAAGTAAGCACTGTACACTTTTATTTGAAAATGTAGGAAACATCCAAAATATTTAAATAAATGGTATTCTATTATTGTTTAACAGTGTGATTAATCGCGATTAATTTTTTTAATCGCTTGATAGCCCTAATCATTTTCACAGCCTATGAAGCAATACATAAAAGTTAGAGAATAATCTAGTGTTAAATCAACTGAAGAACAGCAAAACTAGAGAAGCAGGGAGAAATGCTGACTGAAAATTGCTATAATATAAAATTAATGTCATCACATTTACTGAACTATTGTGATTTTCAAAGAAAACGATGTCCAAAACTTGTCTCAGTGCAGATCACACACAAACTTAAGACATAAATTAGCTCAGATACACTGACTGCTTTGCATAAATATTGCTAATGGTTCACTTATGTTGTCTTTTTTCTTCAATATTCTTCAACATTTGAGGAAGATGTAGAGATTGACATCAAGATTAATACAATGTCAGTGTCATGTTCACAGAAATGTAGGGCTGAAGGCACCTTGAGAGGTCATCAAGTGAAGACTCCTGCACTGAGGCAAGACCAAGAAAACCTAGATTATTCCTAACAGGTGTTTGTCCAACCCTGTTCTTAAAAAACTCCAATGATGGGGATTCCACAACCTCCCTGGGAAGCCTGTTCCAGACCTTAACTACACTTATAGTTAAAAAGCTTTTCCTAATATCTAAACTAAATCTCTTTTGCTGCAGATTAAGCCCATATTGCAACCACAGACATGAGTGGCTCGTGAACCTGTGGCTGGGGGAGGCTAGCCCCAGCCTCACCTCTTCTGCACACCCCGGGACCCAGAGCCCCCACACCGCAGCTGCCAGCTCTCACCCCAGGCTGGCTAGTGCCCACAGGCCCCCCTCCCGCCCTGCAGTCCCAGAACCCCAGGAGGGAGAGTGCACAGCAGCAGCACTACAGGCTCCCCAGCACTGGGAAGGCAGGTGGCATGGCCCCAGCCCCTGGAGCCCAGTGGCACTGTCGAAGCGGGGTCCTGGGGATGGAGTGTGGGCAGGGAAGTGGCACCGCCTTCCCCAGCCTCTCGTACCAGCTGTCCGTGACCACAGAGCATGAGCATTAGAGAGGATCAGTCCTATACAAACATACAGGAGGAGACAATCCTTACCTTGAAGAGCTTATAATCTAAGCAGACAAGACAAACAGTAAGAGAGAAGCAATATATAAGGAGAACATCAGAGACATTTCTCTTCTCCACTGATCAGGTGCTACAGCTGATTGCACAATCATTCTTGCTCACCTCACAGAAATAGATTCTGGTTCAGTGGAAGTGCCTGCTTTAAAAAACCTATCCGATGATGCTCTAGATACTGAAAGTACTTTTTTTTTTATCATAGAAACCTTTAATGAAGCAAAATTCTCCAATGTTACATCATGAGGGTTCATATTCTTCAACTTTAAGTATGCCGTTTCAGTTCTCTCTCTGCTGGCTTCTTATCTTCTGTCCCCGGCTCTTGGACGGGTAGCCATTTCAGAGGATTGTGGCGGTACATAGGCCATGAAGGGAGTGTTAGCAGGCACGATAAAGCAAACCCAGCCATAACTATATAGACAGTCCAACCAAACTGTTCAGCGATGTAGCCATAGATAAAACCAATTACCGCAGAAACAAGAATGATCCCTTGAAAAATCTGTTCTGATAGTTTTTTAACCCTTATAGTTCATCTGAGTGGGGATAGAGCTGAATAAGTCCAGCTTGGTGCTAGCGATGGAAGTTGCCTCGTATTGAAAGGTTGTTGCGAGTGGCTTCAGTTCCTGCCCCATGAAGGCTCCCGACATAACTCTGGGCTGTTTCCATGGTTAGTTTCTCCTGCACCCCTGCAATGCTTGCTGGCAGTGTCTTTGCTCACCAGATGAGAAGTATGTTTTCAGCTGTGGATTCTTCTGGAGATGACAAGCTGGAATAGGAGGTCAAACAAGCATGGGACTGAGGCCTTTCCGAGGAATTACTGTGCTTTCTGCAACAGATGCATTACAAGGCTGTTGTGAGACAGTGTATCACACCAAGCTCTGGTAAGGGAGTTCATATATTGTTAGTGTATATGACAAGAGCATAGTGGACAGCCCAGTGGCAGCTTCTTCATTGCCATGTGGAGACTTGGATTGCATTTCCACCTACTTGTCTCACTTCCCAAGAATCCCATGCAGGCAGCGAACTCAGTCCCTGGGGAGGAGCAGGTGTTGTTCACTAGCAACTCCTCTGCATGATTAAAGAAGCCATATTGACAGAGATGGATGGAAGCTCGGGGTGCAGCGGAAAAGAGAAAGAAGGCTGGGGAGGGGGATGCTAAGGGCTGCAAAGGGCTCTTAGGAGGGAAGAGTTCTAATCTTTAAAATAAGCAGAAAAAGTCCTGGGAAATCACCTACAATGTAATTATTCCAAAGCCTTTTATTTCTAGAGCAACTGTGAGAGCCCAAAGCACTTTACCCAGAGCTCACAAAGTAACCCATCACTGAAATTCAGTCACTTCTTGCAGCCATCTTGGGCCAGCAACACTCTATTTCAATCTTTAGGCTTGGAAGTTATAAAGAAATTCTGCAAGTGAAACTGCAGGGGAATTTAGGTCTCCTGAACAAATGAGTGTTAGCTATGTGTTTGTGAGATAATTAGCCCTTTAGTCACTGTGCATGTGTGCCAATGACCTAAGTTAGGATCTATGGACCAAATACTATCCTGCTGAAAACTCAAACTGAAATCACTAGAGCTTAATTTCTGCTCAAAGACCTGATCCAATGGTGATTGGAATCAGTGGAAAGACTCCCACAGACTTTAATGGGCATTGGATCAGGCTCCAAGTGAATTGCTGCGTACCCAATGTCTAGAAACGTACAGTCTCAGTGACAAATGTTACAATGTTGCAACTAATATTGTAATTTATACGTGTTTTTAAACAAACTAGAGATAGATCTGTGTAAAAAAAATGTGCTGGATTGTAAAACATTTGGATTTCTGCTTAGACCTCTCTGTGCCTTTGAAATCTCTTTCCTCGACTAACTATGCTTTTTGCTAAGCATGTACAAGGAGGTACTTTATTCTTCAATATACAGTTGGTTGTATTTGGTTTGTAATCCAGGTTAAACTTTCAATGGCTACTGGCAATTCATCAGGAAAGAGAAACAAACTCACAAAGAAAGCATCTATAACACTTGGGTTTTGGGGAAAAATTACTATTTGCAGTTTAGAGGATAGTTCTAGTCTGACTACTTATTAGGACCCGGAAAGCAACAAGCAAGGAGACTTTGGAAAGAAAGATCAATGTAGCTCTGGCAGCCAAGTTTAAGAATACTTGTTCAGCACTAAAGAGAAAAAGGCCAGATTAAAGTGGGAAAGAAAGAAGGGATCAATAGTTCCCATCTCAGAGAAAATGAGGATTACTGGACAAGTCCCTGGTCTTAGCCTTCTGGTTGCTGTAACAATTTCTTACTCAGAAATCGATTGCCTCGTTGATCACATTTTTAATGAAGTTTTGTAAGGTTTTGGGTTTACATTTAAAAAGGACAAACAGAAAGGGAAAGAAGTGAAAAAAAGGCTTCTTGGAAAGTTACTCCTTTTCTCAGACAACACAGGCCACCAGTGCTGAACCAGAGTTTGTGGATGCCTCCCAGCTCCCGGCAACACCCTGAGGAGAGAAGAGCATGGCGAATAATTTAGCCTGTGGGCTGCTTTTCAGATTAGTTTTGCCATTTTCCTTGATAGCAGGTAAGAAAATTTCCATTCACGTTTAAAGAGTAATGTTTCAAGATGGTACAAAAAGTGGGCAAAATTTACCTTTGATGTAATTCCACGGAGGACAGTGGATGCAGACCAGGGATGAAATTGGCCAAATTCTTTTAAAATTCAGCCAAAAACAGTATGAGAACCAAAAGAAAGAAGTTTTAACAAGTTGGTTTTAGAGAACTGCATTTGGCTATAATTTGAACGAGAGATAATATATAAAATACAATTGTATTGCATTGGATAGTACATCACATACTTCAGATAGGAACAATACTAGGCGACCACCTCTTTATAGTGTGGGATTATTAATTTACAGAAAATGGAAAACACATTACATTTTCCTGCATCTTGTATTCAAGTGCTATGGTGGTAAGTAATACATGTGTGTATGTTTCGGGACATCTTGGAAGATGTTCTCTCTATTCTCCAAAATATCTTCCTGATGGATAACGCTTTTAGAGAAAATTGTTTTGCAATGAAGGATCGCTACCAAAATATCATGGCCCCCGCTTTGAGGGGCACTCGGATTAAATCCTGTTTTGCTCAGTTGTTAGGTCTGCTTTTTTAGTGAAGGTCTGATTAGTGTATTCTTCTAATGAAGGCTCTGATTATAAAATGTGAATTGATAAAATTGCAGTATGTTATTATAATTTAATGTATCCATTTATAATTTAATTTATCCTTCTGAGATCTTATTGTTTTTGGACAGCTACTATATCTCTTAAGTTTTTATCATATAAACACTATCCTGGCAAAAATGCATGGACAAAATGTTTTCTTTCATTGTTCTACTCTACAAGTCAATTTCATACACAGGTTCCATTTCAGATAGATTTGTCTTTACGCATGAGGCAAACCTGCTCTCCTAAATTCATATTTTTTTTATTGTGGCTTGATTTCTTATTGTTGTACATTTTTGTTTTGAAAAAAATTTTGTATTTAATGTACTCAGTAATACTTTACACTTACAGAGAGAGAGACTGCATTTAGGAAATTTAGCATATAATAGTACAAATGTATATTAGGATTAACTGATCATAAAAATATATCAGCTAGAGATTAATTGCAGCTTCGTCCGACATCCTCTATAAGTAAGCAATCCTTGAAAACAGAAGCCTGCAACTACATTACTGTTTTCATAATATTTACTACATATAAAATTTGTCTGGATTATACATTTCTTTGTAGGGTTTATAATCTAGATTTCTTTTCGAAATACAATGTTTGAAAGGTGAATTTCCATGGCAAAAATATTTTGCTTTGCAAAGCTGGCCAATTTGTTGTTGTTATTTTTTAATTTGGTAAGATTAGTTTTATAGCTGATTAAATGAATTGCACATTTACAATGGTTTGCATGTGTTATTGAAAATTTACTTGAAAGAGAGGTTTGAGGTCAATATAGATTTTAAAGTTTAGTGGTCCATTCCCAAACTCTTTCATAAGACAAGGGTCCCTTTGATTTCAGTGCAAGCTGTTATAAGAAGTGCAGGATTATATGCTGTTTTTCTAGACGGAGGGGTACATGGGAATAGTTATATCTCCTCTCCTCAAAAAAAACCTTCATTAAAGTCAAGCATGCTTCAAGCCCATTTCTCATCAGTACAATCACAATACAATACAAAAATCTTCAAAATCCTTAGCAAAGAAAACATTTGCATCCAAACTACCTTCAACTCTGGATTCATAACCACATACTCATCCATATTCCCCTCCTACTTGCAACCACAACATATTCCCTGCCCATACAAACCTATACCTACCCACAGTTCATACATCTGATTACTTATGATTAAATCTTTATCCTAAAAGTGATTGCTGTTTAAGTGTGGTATGGATAATAATTTCTCTTACATTATCAAGACATTTAATCTGCACTATGACAACAGGCCACAACAGAGCCTTAATTATGGAATAGTACTGATTCATAGGATAATTCAAGTGATCATCACTTTGATCGTAGAGCATGTTTTATCCCTTTCCAGGACCCTTCATATCTACCACCAATACTTATATGGCTTCCATTAGCAAGCTATCTGAGCAACAAACAGTCTTTAATGTATTTATCCTCACAATACACCTGTTAGGTAGGGCAGTGTTATTATGCCCATTTTACAGATGAGGAATTAAAGCAGAGGCTAAGTGAGTTGCTCAAGGTCACACAGGAAATCTGTGGCAGAGTAGGGAACTGCTGAGTCCCAGGCTAGTGTCCTAGCCACTGGAACATCCTTTATTTTTTCCCCTGTGTTGGTCTCTTTACACTGTAAGCACTTTAGGAATGGGAGTGTATCTTGCTATATGTCTGCAGAGCACCTAGGATGTTGTGGGGCCACAAAAATAGTAATAAAGAAGAAAAATGAATCTGAGAAGGATTCACTGAAGAGATAACAAGGGGTAAAAAATAAAATCAAAGCAGCAAGAGGCAGAGCAAAGTAGCAGAATACATAGTCATGGCTCTTGTACTGAAGAGTGGAGTAGTCTTATGGTTAGAAGTTAGAGGGAATGAGCAATAGCTTTGAAATAAAATACCGAAATTCTTCTACTGATCCAGTATTAATGATACATAGTCTTTCCTTTTATTCCCGTTTTTGTCTCAGTTAAAGTCACGTTTGATTATTTCACAGCGATATCGTTCAGATACAATGGATTGTCTCTGGCCTATCTCATCTTTCTACTGCTTATTCCACTGTTCCCCAAGCCTACGGCTGTCACAATGAAAGGTAGGGGACCGCCTTCAAATTCTAGACTATGAATATTGTGTTAAGACAAATTAAATTAACTGAATAAGTAGATTCCACCTTGTAGAGTTCTATAGAGGCACATTGTGCTAAGATCTTATTTACTTCCTTTATTTGAAGTAGAAAGAGCGTAGCTGCAGTTGTATATCTTTCTATTTGTTAGCCCTAGGGGCTGGCCCCAATCACTGGCCTTGGGCTGATGGATGTTTGGCCTTTCTGTGGGTGGAATTGTTTTTGTCCACAGTGCAGTTGGGAAGGGCAGAGAGCTGTTGCCCCATGCATTGTATCCATCTGATTTAGTCTGTTAGCTCCTACGGCAGGGACCTTGGCTTGTCTCATGTTTTGCAGGAGACTTGGTGCGCTATTGTAACAAAGCCAGCATTTTATTTTTCAGGAGGCACACGGCAGCTGCTTAGAGCGATAAATTACACCAGCTTCACTTTCCTTGTGATCCAAGTGGCGTTTCAGATTGCATTCTACTACCTGCCACCTAATGGTAAATTTGATTTCCACTGCAATAAATTTACCCTATGGAACAGAGCCCAAGGAATTCATCTCTGGGAGCAGAATGCCATCAGTAGAGATGGGCCTGGATACAACTACCCGTGAGCGATAAAGGATTTTGATTGATCTCAGCTTCTCCTCTGATTGCATTTCTACTCTGGGCTGAAACAAACCCTGGGTTCAAAGGCTGCAGTTCACATACAGCTCGCATTGCTCCAAAAGCTGCCTCTAATGCTTTTAAACATGTACTTCAATCCCACAATTGCTAGTCCCCTTCGGAAATCTTGGCCCACATGCTTTACATGGGCAGACGAAGCACTTTGCAGGCATGTTCTTCGGAAATCTTTTGAAACTCTTTAAACGTAAAATAGATTATATTCCCGTCACCCCAGTTTTGTGCCGTACAAAGTGATCCATATCAATGAATCTTGGTTTGAGGTGTTATACTGCACTCACTGAAGACAATAGCAAAAGCCCTCCCTATTTTACTGGTCTGCATGGTATGTAGTATTTCCGCCGTCTATAGATTTACTTTCCAGAAGGATGCGGGCAGGAAAGTGAGACACAAGCCTATTGATGAGAGTGAATGTTTGGGTTTGAAAATGTTAGGGAATCAGTTTATAAAACAGGCCTCTTTGTTCTTTTCTAGTAGGCTATGGATGGGAGGACGTGCTTGCTCATTTTGGAATCCTAAGGTAGGATATCAGATGCATGTCTCTTCTTTTAAGATGTAGACACTGAAAATTGAATGCTTAATAATAATAATAAAACAGATTTGTTTAAGTCTGTATGAAAGCACCAAATTATACATGAGAACACTTGGTATTGCAGGGAATTACAATCCTTCTGCAAGCTATGTGAGCACATCTTGAAGGGGAGAATTAATTCTTTAGGGTAAGGACTGTGCCTTTATCACGTTTGTACAGTACCTAGCACACAGAGGACCTGACTCTGATTGAGGCCTTTAGGTCCTATTGTGTTATAATTAAAAATAAGAGCAATATCTATTTTAGTGGTTGATTTAGCAAGTACACCTCTACGCCAATATAATGCTGTCCTCGGAAGCCAAAAAATCTTACCGCATTATAGGTGAAACCACATTATATTGAACTTGCTTTGATCCGCCAGAGCGCGCAGCCCCGCCCCCTGAGTGATGCTTTACCATGTTATATACGAATTCGTGTTATATCGGGTCACATTATATCGGGGTAGAGGTGTATGGTCAATTAAATATACACTTAGAAGTTGCAGATGGGATTCTCTGTTAATATGGGAGATCTCTCTTTTTTTTGCTGATCTGAAAGAGCTGTAAAAACCTTTCTATACTATTGGTGTGGAAAAAAAAATCCATTAAATTTTTTTTAGTGGTCTCCACTTTGCCAGGATTTATGGTTTGCTCTGAAAAAATACACTACAAATTCTAAAGCCATTTGAACCAGAGATGCAGACTAAATGAACTTGAAACACCTATCACTGGAGCTGGTAATTTTGACAAAGTGTTCTAAAGCTGTTTGTTCAGTGACCTGTTGATTTTGTGTTTACATTTTTTTAAATTGATTTTTGTTATAAGAGTATCAACAATTCTTTTCATAACGTTGCAAACGTTATAAGCTGTGTTTATAATAAAACCCTTAGTTTGCTCATATTCTGTTAATGATTAAGAGATTTGAAGATGATATTTCTTCATTTCAGCAGATGTTCAATGCCAATCGGAAAAAAAGACATCTTAAAAAATTCTGCTCAGTATCTGAGTGTAATATTACTTGCTATTTAATAATGTGGTATTGTTCTCTGCTGTGGAATACAGAAACTACAATAAAGCAAATTGCAATAGGATAACCAAGAGCACTTCATTCTTAGGTAATTTTTTAAATGCACAGATGCATTTCTGGGATTAGTTTTCAGGTTAATTATTACAGGAAAAATTAGACTGTCATTTGTGAGCACCAGCCTTATGTTTCACTCGTGTGCTTTCTACTCTGCAGGCTCAGCAAAGTTGATGCTAGAAATATCATCCGCCTGCTGGTTCCTGACATTGGAATGTTTTTCACTGGCTTCATGGTTATAAGGCTTTGTAAAACACAGGTGAAACCTCATATTCCCAAAGTGCAGCTTCATTCTGAAGACCAGGAACAGGACGAGGATGAGGATGAGGACGAGGACGAGGATGAGGAGATGGTATGTTCAGCATCCTCTTACATTAATTAAGACTTCAGCAGGCTAAACCATTGGACATTTTCAGATGAGGCAAAATGAATTTGGCTGTGTGCATGGGAGCCACATGGGCACTGGACTACATTCACTTACAGAAACAAAACCTGATGACTGCTCCATAGTGGGACTGCTATGCAGGAAACTAAAGAAACAATTCCACTCCCTAAGCCAGTGGAGTGAGTCCTGCCTATGTACACAGCCATGAGCTTTGCTTTCTGCCTATTCATGACTGTCTGTCTAGCCTGATGAGATCACAGGAACAAGTGTTCACACCTCAGACTGTATGGTTTCAGTGAAGTATTTAGGGACTTAAAAGTGCCATGATCATTATTTTTTCAGTAGGATTTTGTGCCTAATTCTGCACTGCAGCATATCCATGCTGTAAAACATAGTCCTCTTAATGACTGAGATGGCGCAGTCAAGGAGTTTCGGATCCGTCTAGCAACAGCTTGGTTTTCATGCTCAGATTTTGCTTAGTCATTCTTGTTTCCACAGCTCTATGAAACAGAAGCAGGAGACAGTGATGAGGAAGAGACCAACTGTTTATCTGAAGAAGATTTGGGAAAAGAGGAAGGTGACCGAAAACCAGGTTTCATTCAGAAAGTTGCTGCGTTGCTAACAGGCATGAAAATGATATTTGAAGCCATCCTGACAAGTGCTGGAAAGGTGGTAGCAACTCTTCTATTAGGCTTAGCAGGTAAGAATGTTAAAGCAAGAGGTTAAAAGGAGGTAAGAGTCTTCGTCCCATAAACAAAGCATGAAAAACAAGACAAGCAACTAGAAGCAATCCTCTTAATCACCCAACTCTTCTTAATGATTATTTGCTGTTGCCCGATTATTTGTTGTTTGATCTATGCCTTGTTGTGTTGTTGTCAGCCTTTATTGTCATAGGTTATTGTTGCAAAGTTGCAATCACTTATGGGGCAGAATTTCCTTTTCAGAGCTCCAGGGAGGCCTTTACACAGCTGGTCATTGGAGGTTGGAGAGGGGAATTTGTCTGTCCCTTAGCCCACTGAAAACTGTGAAGGTCTCACTTTCTTTTCTAGTTAGTTAAGATGGTTGAAGGCATCATCTAGGATGGTGTTCTGCTTGCTTAATTTTTATTCATATGGAAATTAATCAATGGCACTTTCACAGTGGCTTCTCTTACTAGTTGTGGTCACTGTCCATCAACTGAGGAGCCACTTTGGCCTGATCTGTGTATCCTGTTTGCTGTGGAACAGAAGCCCTTTCATGGCCTATTTCCTCCCCAGGTATAATTTTGCCTTCTGTGACTTCTGCAGTCTACTTTTTCACCTTCCTGGGCCTGTGCTCCTGGTGGGCTTGTCATCGTCCCATTACCATAGTCACCTTCAGCAGTTTGTGTGTGATGATGGCTATCTTCAGTGCAGGTCACCTTGCTGCCCTTTACCTGTACCAGTTGCCATACTTTCAGGACCTAGTTCCTCCTGACGACATTTATGCCAGGTAAAGACGTCAACTTCCATACAGCAAAGGATAGGGTTAATACTTTAAATCAGTTTATTTTAAAGGCAGAATTGAAATATATCTCAATGATCCTAAGTTGACCCATTGAGACAGTATAAAAACAAGTAACATATCGACATTTCCCAAGAAGAGAGATTTGTAGGGAATATTTTTGCTTTTAAGCTTTTAGGACTTCCGTTACTTTGCTGTTGCCTAGTATCTTTTATCGGAGGAGTTCGTGGCAATTTGTAAACATTAACTAAGCCACAAGTCTTCTGTGCTTTATCATCATCTCCATTTTATAAATGGAGGCGCTGAGGCTAAATAACTTTCTCAAAGTCACACAGGAAAACTGGCAGGAAAATAGAATCGAATCCAGAAAAATCCTGGCCCAACTGAAGTCAATGGGAGTTTTGCTATTGACCTCAATGGGCCATGAGGCCACCCGAGGACTCATGCCCAGTTGCCTTCTTTGACCCCTAGGGTGCATCAGGAATTTGTCATTGTCTCCTTAATAATTACTCTGACTTACAAATAAAGGCAGTTTGACAGAACAATAAAAATGAGGATGATCCAATAGATCTTATTTTTAGTAGTAAAGTATTTAGTATTATTTGACACTATTCTGAACAATTCTTAATATAAAAACAACAATAGTAAAAATTATAGATGACAACCAGTGCTAGCATTGTCTCCAACTTTTGTTTCTCCAGGCTCCTGGGGATGGTGGCGCTCATCAAGACAAACAGCACAGAAACCTGGAAGCTGCAGATTCATTCTGGATTAAGCTGGCCTGTGTTTTTAAATCCTCTTTTGCTGCTTGTATTATATTATTCACTGGTCATGTTGCTACAGCAGTGGGCTCTGAGTCCTAAGGTAATGCATGGGTCAAAGTGCAGAATGGACAAGACAGATCACAAATGGCACCATAATTAAATACAGCCACATTCAGGAGAGAAATCAAGAAAAAAATCTCTGTCTTTCCACATGATTTGTCCATTTTCCCCCTGGAATTTATGAGGGAGGCCTGGTAGGAAGTTCTTTAAATATTCATCGCTCTTGTCCGGTGCATTGCACAAATGTGAAAATAGGCCATGTCTGCTGTTCCAGTTCCCACCTGGATCGTGTCCATGGAATATTATAAGGGTGATGGCCTGTAACAGTGCAGTAACAATTGCATTGGATGGTATATAGCTGTGTCCGGAGGTGGTGTGACAGCTGTGTGTTATATTTCCTTTAATACAGGAATGTGAAGAGGGCATCCAGTCACCACTGGAAGAGCAGAGTAAGTTGGAGCTGGACACCATGCTCTGGATGGCAAAGAATGAGAAGAAAAAGGTAATGGCCATCTTAAGAAGGTTCCTGCAACTGCAACTGTTACAGGGGATATTAACAGTTCAGAATAGGCCCATCCTTTGGGTTTTGTAGGAAGGGCCAACATTTTCACGAGTGAATGCCTAAAGGTAGGCCCTTAATTCTGTAATTAGGTGCCTAAATAAGTGGCTGGATTTCCGAGACCTAAGAGGTCCCATAGACACCACATTCAGTGCAGTCACTCCACTTCACTGTTTTCTTGGTGCACTCTGGCAACCAGCTGTGACATTTAGAAAGCTAACTGCATCTCTGTCCCCTTTCTGGTCTCTGCGCACACTCCCTCAGGTGTCAGGCCTTGTGCCTTTTCCTACCCCAGCATGGAATATTGCAGTTCTTCCACACTGAGGCTGGGCCTTGGGATACAGTACCCCATGTATCAACTGTGCGCACATGGATACGTGAATTCTGACTGCATTTGGGCCCCTGCGGTTCTTCTCTTTTGGAGTCTGACTAGTGGTGAACACTGCTCCGACAGCCTTCTGAAAACCACGTATCGTTTATTCTTACAGTAGGAACAAAGGATTTTAACTAAACAAACAGTCCACATTCATCTCTTACTTAAAAACGGATCATCCCCCAATGGTAATCTATGCAGATGCAACTTATTCAGATACCTCACTGTGCCTCCATCTTAGTCTGGTTCTCCCAAATAGCTGCCCTCTTTTGACCACCTATGTTTGCAGGACTTTTCCTGTCCTGGCTTTTTCTCTTAACTCTGAGCTGTTTGCTGCGAAGTGGCTTACCTTGAGCCATTCTTTCCCTTCTTGCTTGTTTATCCCCTGCTAGTCTCCTGCTAGTCCCCAATATAGTTATACAATAAATATCCCAATAGCCAGGTCAACATACAGTATTCATCAATTACCGAGCAGTTCCAAATCTGTCTCACCAGCATCCTAGACTAATGCATGGCACAGTGTCTGTAGAAAAGCGAGGCAGGAGAGACACTATTCTATTTCCTTTTCTAGGTGGCTTATTTTTCAAATGGAAGCTGGCAGGACATGCCCCTTTTACAGTGTGAATATGGCAGGAGCCTCACAGCCAGTGCTGACCCCAGTGAAGGACACAGCTCTCCTGTATCAGGTACTGACCATCTGAGAGAGATGTTTGCAACAAGAATGAGAGCAACAAGAATGATTAAAGGTTTTGAGAACATTACCTATGAAGGAAGGCTGAAAGAATTGGGTTTATTTAGTTTGGAAAAGAGAAGACTGAGAGGGGACATGATAGCAGTTTTCAGGTATCTAAAAGGGTGTCATCAGGAGGGGGGAGAAAACTTGTTCACCTTAGCCTCTAATGATAGAACAAGAAGCAATGGGCTTAAACTGCAGCAAGGGAGATTTAGGTTGGACATTAGGAAAAAGTTCCTAACTGTCAGGGTAGTTAAACACTGGAATAAATTGCCTAGGGAGGTTGTGGAATCTCCATCTCTGGAGATATTTAAGAGTAGGTTAGATAAATGTCTATCAGGGATGGTCTAGACAGTATTTGGTCCTGCCATGAGGGCAGGGGACTGGACTCGATGACCTCTCGAGGTCCCTTCCAGTCCTAGAGTCTATGAATCTATGAATCATTGCATGAAAAAGCATGACACACAAACCACAAAGTGTAGTAGGCATCTAGCATCTTGGAAAGCAAGCAGCACCAAGAAGAATAGGAAAGAAAGAATTTGATGCCATTTTGCATTTGTCATATGCACAGCATCTCTCAGTACATTCTTCTGATCGAGGTTATATACGTAGACCAGGCTCCTCCTTCTACAGCTGACTCTGTCACTGCCATCTTGGAAAACTAGCTAATTTTTGAATGAGGTGTGGAATGCAGCATCCTCGGTGGGTGAGGCCAAGGAGTCTTGTGCATTATATGATGCCTGCAGCAAGGTAAAAGCTGCAGGTAAATGAATTTGAGTTATGGGGAGTTATATTTGCATATGTAAAGCAAGAAATAATTTCCATCCATTTAACATTGATTATTTCAGAGGTATTTTCTACACAGTATCTATGGAGGTATGGTCAATTCCTTCCAAAGTTCAGGGGAGTTGTGCAGATACCCTCTTATGTGCAGTCAAAAAACACACATGCCTAAGACAAAACTTCTAATGGATACAGAATACCATCAATTCTCAATGTAAGGACTCAGCTGTGTACTAGAGACCCTTCAGTCACCTTCACCTGTATCTATACACTTTACATTTCTTACAGAGGATTGCACCCACCCTGAAAACCCGGATGCTGATGGGGATGAGACTAGCAGTATGGCAGTACTGGGGCAGTTCATTATGAATCAAAGTTATGTCAGTGCACTGATTGCCATGATGGTAAGATATGGAATTGATGGGAATCTTTTGTACATTCGTGTCATATTCAAGTTTCCATTAGTCTTCCTAAAGAGTTTGTTATAGTGTGGAATACATTCATTGGTGTGGGGAGGAAAACATTGTATAGTGCCTCAAAACCTTGTAAAAAACAGATTCACTGCTTTCTTCTAGGGCAGTGGTTCCCAAACTTGTCCTGCCGCTTGTGCAGGGAAAGACCCATGTGGGCCAGGCCGGGCCGCTTTGTTTACCTGCTGCGTCTGCAGGTTTGACCGGTCGTGGCTCCCACTGGCTGCAGTTCGCTGCTCCAGGCCAATGGGAAGCTGTGCGGGCCAAGGGACGTACTGGCCGTCGCTTCCAGCAGCTCCCATTGGCCTGAAGCAGCGAACCGCAGCCACTGGGAGCCACGATCGGCCAAACCTGTGGACGCGGCAGGCAAACAAACTGGCCCGGCCCACCAGAGGCTTTCCCTGCACAAGCGGCAGAACAAGTTTGGGAACCACTGTTCTAGGGCAAGACTTCATATTCTGCACTACTTTCATGAAGTCCAACAAAATTCTGCATATATTGTGGAATGTATTGTAGAATCAGGAATGGTGAATAGATCAGCACTGCCCCTTGCAGAGTAAAATGTTAGCAAGGAGTGATACAGCAATGACTGGATTCTGATCTGCTACATAGTAAATCCACAGCAAGTTCACTTGTAGAGCAAGCTCTGAGAATATTCTCCCCTTGCCATTGCAATGAAGAACGCTATAGAAAAAACATACCTGGTAATAAGAAATCCTATCTACTCTGATTTTGTAATAGGCAGCGCACTTTGGGCTAAATTTTCAGCTAATCTCAAATTGGCCTACAGTTTTGTGTCTACTTTTGCACAGACAGGAGCATGTATCTCTGTTATGCACAGAGAATGTCCGCCTCGGTGTAAATCAGGCTGTTGGTTGTCCAGCTGCTTGATAGAGGGACATGAAATAGAAATATGTTCACTGTTGTCGCCATAGATGCATGTGCCAAAATTGAGTGCAAAATTAAAAACTGAATTTGGTAACATGGCTCTTGCTTTTCAGCTATTCCTGATTTTGGCTTCATTAAGATTCAAACAGCAGCATTCTTTCACTTGGATGTATCTGTTTGCAGGTTTGGAGCATCACCCACAACAGCTGGCTGACTTTTGTTCTGCTGATTTGGTCTTGTATCATTTGGATGGTTCGTGACCGGCGTCGTTATGCCATGCGTAGCTCTCCGTTCCTTGCCATCTATGGGAATATCCTGGTGATCCTCAATTTCTTTGTAGGGTTCAATATTTCACATGAGGAACTGTTTTCTGAAATTCCAATCTCCGTGCTCACTGACTTTGATTTAAAACCATACTCTTTGCCATGTGTGCACCTTGGTATTAAGGTACGGACTTAGTATTTTCTCATTTAACTGTAAGGCTAGTAATGCAGAGGACACAGGAAAGAATTAAGAAAATACGTATTTATAAGCTGCACCTCCATTTTGGGAAAAAAATTAGAGATCATGATCAGAGACCAAATGAGAGAGACTCACAGCTTGGACAGAGATAGTCACAAGAGATTTACCCAGTGTGGTCATCATGTACTTATCAAACCCAATTCATCTCTTTGAAAGAATGGCAATGAAAGCAGAGGCCTGATGAAGTTGGCTTAATTTGCTAGGACTTTTATGAGGCTTGGATTCAGCACAGTGTTCCTGGTTACCAGGAGATGGGTCGGAGGCACAAAATTTGGAACCAGATATATATCTGAAGTTGCTGAAAGGTTCAGGGTGTTCAGATTTGGGGTTTGGGTTCAGTGCATTATATAGATTGAGGCCAGCTGCAAAATTCAGATCTGGGTCCAAACTTCCCCAGAGTTTAGGGGTTTGAACCAGGCTGATCTCTAGCCTGTGGAGATGGGTTAATATTCAGTTGGTTAAAAATGGACTTTGTTAGAGAGGCCAAGAAGTGGTGGCAAATAGTTAAGATCAAGTACGTGTAAGAGAAAACAGAGGTGAATCAGAATCCCTATGAATTAATGAATCCTCACAGGGAGGCTTTATTTTCTCTTTATATACTTCACCTCAGGACTTGTGTAGTTTTTATACTAGAGCTGGAGAGGAAGAACATTTGGGATAGTCTCATACAAGCCCAGGGCCGCCCGGGGGGGGGGAAGAGGAGACGGGGCAAATGGGGCAATTTGCCCCGGGCCCCAGCCCCACGAGTGTTTTTTGGGGGCCCTGGAGGGGTCCTTCACTCACTCTGGGGGCTCCGGAAACTCTCGCCAGGCTGGGGCCCCGGAGCTTCTTCCGCTCTGGGTCTTCGGCGAATTACCGCTGAAGCGGGACCCGCCGCCGAAGTGCCGGGTCTTTGATGGCAACTCGGCGGCGAGGGGCCCCCACCGCGGGTCTTCGGGGCACTTCGGCGGCGGGTCATGAAGGACCCCCCCGCCACCGAATTACCACCGAAGCGGGGGCCCCCCGCCGCCAAAGACCCCAGGCCCCGTGAATCCTGTGGGCTGCCCTGCACTTGCCACATTTTGCCTTCTGGTTAAGCCAAACTCATTAAGTTGGCAACAAATAAACCAAGAATGTTTTCACTACAAAAGTTGGTTTGCAAAGGATTATTCTCAGTTTGTACTGCAGTAGTGCCTGGGATCATCCCCGCTGTGCGAGGCACTGAACAAACACATAGTAAAAGATAGGTGTGGCCCCTAAGACCTTGCAGCCTAGGCTCTGCTCCTTAGTTATAATTTAAACATATGGAAGATCTAAGCACCAGGCCAGCCTTTTTTTTCATTGTGCTACTATTTTTCCACCTCATTTGGACAGAGAATTAGGAATCTATATTCCTAGGGACAGGAGTTATTTCCATTTCTATGTGGGTTCTTTCCATGAAAAAGTAAGGCACAAATGTGGTTTAATTGCAGATTTTTTATGCATTCACGTTCTGGCTATTGCTAAGGCAGCATATGATCAAAAGACATATGGAGGAGAAGCAAGAAACTCTCACAGAAGTGACAGTGGGTGCGAATGGTAAGAAAACTTAACACTATCTCATCAGACCACCCTGATACTCCATCTGCCTGTTGTGGTTCTTGCTCCCCATCACCATTGTTTCTATGAGTCACCATTATAGGGGATACCAAATCTCTCGATGTATTAGGTCATTTAGCAAGAATGCTTAAGGCCAGGAAGCCATTGCAATATTATTACTATATTAGCAATATATGATATTGTTATATTATTTATTTGTCCTACTTTAGCATCTTTGCTTACTTTAGCCCACATCCTGGGCCAGGACCCCACTGTGCTAGGTGCTGTACGAACACAGAACGAAAAGACGGTCCCTGCTCCAAAAATCTAAGTATATGACACAGTTGCAATCTAAGCCTGTGACATAGTTTAACATGGGACATTAAACACATTAGGATCGATATCTGCTAGCTTAGAAATGTGGAATGATAATAAACGTATTAGAATGTTACAATAACAGAGCACATTCTAGCGTCACACCTGACAGATTTGCATTGCTCTTATTACAGAAAGGGAAATCCCGCACAATCCTCTGCTGGAAATCTTTGGCTCTCTGATTAAAGGAATGCTGGTTAAATACTGGATCTATTTCTGCGCTGCCATGTTTTTCATTGTCAGTTTCAATGGCAAAGTAGTGGTCTACAAAATTCTGTACATTATGCTCTTTCTGTTCTGTGTAGCTTTATATCAGGTAAGCAAACTGGAATTTAAAGTGCTCACACTCTCCACTTTGTTTCCTTCAGGGCAGATCCACAGCTGGTGCAAACTGTCATAGCTCGACTGACTTCAATGCAGTTATGACAATTTGCATCAGCTATGGATTTGCCCTTCTGTATCCTGCTTTGCCTACAGTATGGTTATCTTCTTGATACAGCTGCTGGCCTATATTTTATCCTTAGTCCATGAAGCTTCTCATTTTCTATGGCTACCATTCAATCTGAATTGAAGTGACTGTCTCAGATAGAATAAAATATCCAAGCTGCTCATTTTGTTGGGAAACCTCTCTCTCTCTCTCTCTCTCTCTCTCTCTCTCTCTCTCTCTCTCTCTCTCACTCACACACACACACACACACACTCAAATGTTTCAGACTCATCAGTAGGAGTTCTCAGTTTGGCATTTTGGATAGGAGAGGGGATTTGACCTAGATGCTGTCAGTGGGCTGTCTTCAGTTTACTTAATAAACTGAGGTTCATCTAACCTGAGATGCTTTTGATTTCAGGTTCACTATGAGTGGTGGAGACGAATTCTGAAGTATTTTTGGCTCACTGTTGTCTCTTACTCAATGGTGGTCCTCATTGCTGTGTATGCCTACCAGTTTAAAACCATTTCTGGGTTCTTGCTCCTGACTTTGGGACTGTCAGAGGAGGGGTAAGGACTCTGATTATATTTTAAAGAAATGAAACAAAATTATCCTCCTGGAAATACTATTTCACTTGTTTTATCTAGGAATTTATGTTATTATTTATATCTATCATGGCAGCACTTTGAGGCATGAACCCTAGATTAGGGCCCACTGTACTAGGTAGTATACAAACATACCAAGCAAGAGTCCCTGCCCCAAAGACCTTACAGTCCAATAGACAATACAGAGATTATAGACCAGACTGTGATATGCTCATTCACCCTGAGTAGTGCCCTATACCACAAGTAGTGCTACTGACATTAATGGAATTTTGCTAATGAGGATCTAACTCAGAATCTGCTAACCTGTATTAAGCATGATGGTTGACCATGATGGGGAAAAAATTATAATTTATTGGCCCATCCAAAAATTACTTACCCCAGGTAAGATGAGAGGAGGAATTTTTTAAGGCTGAAGGAATCATTGTCACAGTGTAAACTGGTTATTCAGGTACCTTTACTCCAAATGCCACCTTACTCCATAAGGATAGCTACTGATTTCAGTGGAACTCAAAGTAAGTGTGAGTTACACAGCATGAGTAAAGATATCAGTATCTGGCTCTTGGATTACCGTGGACACACTATGTGTCCCCCACCACAACAGTTACACGAAGCCACTAAAATCCATTGCTAACAGTAGCTGGTTCTTAATTCTCCATCATCAGGTGTAGCTGCTGCCTTAGGATCAGTACCTGATAGGTGTGGACATTTTATCCATTTGGCCAAGCTTACAAGGCCACCAATGTCCCAAGTAAACAACTGGGCAGCCTGGCCACAAGAGTTCACTATACGCACTGCCTCCTCATCAGGTTTCTTCAACCAGGCATTTCCACCCTAGAGGCGGATGTAGAAATCCATAAACAAAGAAAAGAAGGCACAAAATACACAGTCCCTGGGTGGATCCCTGGCTATGTGATCACAGGCTCCCTCAGCTGAAGTGGGGAATGTGGGGCTTCCTTCTTTCCCCGCCTCCCTCAGCAGGAAGATACAACTCTGGTCACTTCACCCAGGAGAAGAAAACTCTAGGCAAAACCCTAAATAAACCCCTTTTTCCAAGGTTTTCATCTTTACCCAGCCCCAAGACCTCTTTCTCGGATACCTTTGCTCACTTCCTAGGTCTGCCCTGGAGAAATCCACCAGCAGCTACCACTCTTCTCAAAACCTCTCTGGGATGAGGGACAAAAGGGTTTATAAACCAAGTCCTCTTTCCCAGCATGCCTTGCCTGTTCTTAAAGGGCTCATACACACTGTTGTACTGATCACCCATTCAATCATAATTCCCACCCCATCACTCTTTTATAGCACAATTAAATTACAACCTCCCCCCTCATATCCTGTGAGCCCATCCCATCCCCATCGGCCTGATTCCAAAGCCTATGGAAAGACTCCCTTTGACTTAAGCAAATTTGGATCAGGGCCTAAATAGCTGTGAAGGTTAGTGATATGTCGTATTAATTAATGATTGTAGTCACTCTGAGGTGCATGAACGAAAGGATTAGTATGGGTCTAGTCCTACAAGGTGCTGAGTGCCTCCTCTGATTTCAGTGTGAGCTGGGGAACCTCAGCACTTCCCTTGATAAAGCCCAATAAATTCACAGCATTATTATGAAATGAATAGCGCAGTGAGGGTGCATTACCCTATTCCCCTTGTGGGGCTGTGCAAGAGCTCCCAGTGGTTTCTGTATTTTCAGTGATGTGGCTAAGGCAGCAGGATGTAGGGTATAACCCAAACAAACCACAATGACTTGCTGAAATACAAACCCAAAGCTTGCTTGAGGGACTCATCAGCTTTTTTTCTTTTGGGAATTATCGCTGATGCTAGATTGAAAATACTGTAGCCAGCTTTTCTGGAAAGACTCTGTACTTTGTTTAGTTAAATAGTTTGAGGGTTTTCACAGTAATTGTAGCCACAAAGTGGTAGATTTTCTAAGATCAATGGAGTTTATCCTCCTCCACAAAGTGGACTTTGGTTCTTTCCTGAGGTTAGAGAAAGAGAGACAGCAGGAAGGAAATTTGTGAATAACATTCTGTGCTTGAAAAAGACAACAAGGTTCTTTATGTGATCTCAAGATAACATTGAAAATAAAGGGGTGTATCTCTGTAAATGAAGCGTAGTCAGTAGCCCCTGCCATGACTTCAGAGTCCAGGACAGGATTTAGCGAGACCATGACTGGTAGCACAAGGCTCTACCAGTCATCTGGAATCTTGAGATCTAGAGAGAATGATATGGTCTCTCTGCATCCAAAAAGCCTCAATGAAGAATCTCCTTGATGCTCATTAAAACTGAGATGAGTCTATTCTCTACAGTGAGGGACACTACAGTAGCTCCATCTAACTAGCTACCTCACTATATCCTAGAGTAACCTTTTTCAGTATCCTTACTAGAAATTTAGTTTATAAGGCTGACCCATGAAAGGCTTTTTCCTTTTTACCTGACAGGTTAAAAGACCTGGGTCTTGAACAGTATGACACGGTAGAACTGTTTGCTAAGATTCTACTTCCTTCCACTTTTCTCCTGGCCTGCATCCTTCAGCTTCATTACTTTAGTGAGGATTTTCTGAAGATCACTGACCTGAGTAATATTCCCATCAAGCATGAATGTACTTCTGGCAGGTATGTGAACAGACCTGCACATTGGTAAACTGCAAAGCATGTGAACATGTCCCTACCGAAGAGTTATCAGCTGGAAAATGAGACTTGAAAGTGCTTTACATTTTATATATTTACAAGAATTTGTATTGGTTTTCTGATGCACATGGAGGAACAAAGGCACTTTTATTGATAAGTTAGGCCTGCAATTACAGCATGTCTAATTGGTGCATAAATTTATTATGGCTGCACATACAAAATGGTACCTCCAGAAACAAATACTTAATTGTGATAATGTGTCCTGCATTTACTCAGCTGGGGGAATTTCACATACAAACTAGTCACATATATGCATGTGCAATTACAATGCCTTGCTAATTTGAAATCTGGTTTTTAAAACACAATAGGCCAAAATTTCAAAGCCAGGCACAATGGTTGTGCTCAGAAAGAGGTGTGCACATAGTGCACCAGTAATCCCACTTTTGCATTCAAGAATTCCTCTTTCCATGCAAAATTGTGGAGCTTTCTGGGTGCATTGGTATGGAAACCTTGTGTCTTGGTTTGAAAATTTGCCTCAAAATAAGAGTCAGACAAGAACAGAACAATGTAACTTTTCCTTAATTTCCAAAATAGTAGCAGGAAAGGATTTTAATTGCTTAATATTTACAAGGCATTTTCATGGAAATCTTATTACTTGTGGAAATCTATGAATATGTTACTTTCCCTTAATGAACTGTAATGGCTCCTATTATATCTAAAACACTCCATTTTGATTTTGCCGATTTTCTTTGGATAATATATATTGTATTTGTTTTTTTCCCTGAATGGAGGGGATGGGGATAATAGAAATATGCCAATATATATGATAAATATATAAAGAGCCTGATTCTGCTCCCACTGGAATTCCTGTTTGTTTTGTTATTGATTTCAATGGGAGTAACACTGATCACATAAACTCATCTTCAGTAGATTACACACTGAACCATTACCATGTAGCATGCAACATAGTAAATGTCCTTAATAGAGAAAGGGCCCAATTTTCAAACTTGGGTGCCTAAAACCCTAATCCTGCATTAGGCCATGCTAGCATGGAGTCCCATGCCCACGGAGGATTCCCATAAATGCAAAAAAGATCCTTGAAACACATGTGCTAGGTGCCTACATGTTAGTTTGAGCACCCAGAAGCACAAATGCATTCCCTGATTTAGTAACCCAGCTTTGAAAATGGGGCTCTGTATTATGCCAGAAATATTGGTCTCATCTTATTTTTGGAAAGGAAGGTACTAGCACTGAACCTCATTGTGATGCAGAAGATAATGTGGGAGGATGAGGCACATCCTGTCAGCCATGTCTTAAAGAGAACATATGTTGACTTTATGCTATATTTTCTCCCTAGTAAAAAGAAAACTGAAACTCAGGTGTATCTCCTGGCCGACATGTGAGTTCAATTTCTTCGCCCTTTTCCAAACATTTTCTTTTTAACTATATCCAACACCGTTATTTTGATTGTACTTCATTTTGCTGTAGGACAACACACAATGGAGCTCAGCAAGGATAGTAAAATATGTCACTGATGGAGAGGAGAAGGAGAATAGGGAGTAGGCCACCAATAACTTTCCCATGCATGTCCTGGACAACATTTTCTTTCCTGTATTGTAGGACAGTATTCTGTGTGCAAGTTAGCTGCTTTCCTCACTCAAGGTGGATGCACTATAGTTAGTGCAGTGTAGGTGCAAAACACTTGTTTAGTGTGTCGAATTCTCTCTCTCTAATGGTCCACCCCAGCAAGGATAATCTCTTGCCTCTCTCTGTTAGCTGCTTACTGATAGCTTGAGTGGTAGGTGCTGAAGGTGTTGGGTTTGATTCCTATTAATAACCAGGGATCGGGGCAGCTCTAGGCATTTTGCCACCCCAAGCACGGCAGGCAGGCTGCCTTCGGCGGCATCCCTGCGGTGGGTCCGTTAGTCCTGCAGGAGGTCCGCTGGTCCAGCAGGAGGTCCGCCGAAGCCACGGCACCAGCGGACCCTCCGCAGGCAAGCCCCTGAAGGCAGCCTGCCTGCCTCCCTTGCAGTGACCGGCAGAGCGCCCCCCGCAGCTTGCCTCCCCAAGCACGCGCTTGGCGTGCTCGTGCCTGGAGCCGCCCCTGCAAGAGATACTGTATGAACATGGCCATATATAATTTGTGAATTGCTTTGGGCCTGTTGGGGTGAGAAGCTCCATAAATCTGTAAGGGATGCATAGTAGTAGTTGTAGAAAACTAGACAGATAAAATCCAATATTTGATGTTATATTTTTCCTGCTTTTAATTTTCAGGCTTAAAGAAAATATTTGGAAACTGCAAACCAGGTGAGAATGAAATGACATTTAGGAATGCATTTCTCTGCATTGGAGTCTACTCTGCTCTTGATGCCTGGATGACACATAGGCGTAGCTCTGATTAGGAGTAAATGGATTTACTCACGTTACTTCTCCATGAATTTATAGTAGAACCAATTAGTATATTTTGTACTTAGAAATCTGACATTTGGAACACTTGTTCCAGATATGCAGCACTGTTATAACACGTCTAAGAAAATACTGGAGACAGATTTAAAAAAACAAAAAGGGGGTTTACGTGACATTTGTTTGCTTTAGTTTAGACCACAGGCTTACAACATAGTAGTATTATTTACAAACCTAATAGGGTTGGATTTTCAAACTTGCTCAGCTTTGGTCCAATTCTGCTCCTGTTAAATTCAGTAGGAGATCTACCACTGATTTCAATCAGAGCAGAGCTAGGCAAACCATGAGCTCATTTGAAAATCACACCCATAAATTATACATATATCACAGGTGTATACCTCCACTTTGTATTCTGTTCCCTTTCAGTTTAGTTGCAGGCAATTAAAAAATGGATCACAAACTGTGTAATATCAGAATATGTGTAACTCTCTTTAACGCTACAAGGTAAAGGGATCAATATCTAAGTTGTCTGGCATTAGCAACTTTCTTGTGTTCCCTACAGGCTGGAAGCCAATGAACTGCATGGTGAAAATCAAACCACCACGGACAAGACAGAGAATACAACAGTGTATGAAACCATGGGAGAGGCTCAGCAGGAGAAATCAGGTGATGATGTGTAACTCCTTGCAGCATTGGTTGAATGATTTTTTTTTTAAACATGGAGCAAAGCCAATACTATGTCGTTTACAGAAGCTCCTCGACTTACGCTAGCGTTAAGTTCCGGAACACCTTGCGTAAGTCAAATTTTGCCGAAGTCAGGAAAGTATCTCCAACAATTATGCCAAAAAAAAAAAAAAAAAGCAGCTTACGGAACTTTTTCCATAAGTCTGGATTTCTGTAAGTCAGGTTTGCATAACCCGGGTAGCGTCTGTATAGGCAAGTGCTTGAGTATTCTTATTCTAGGGGTTGACTTCAGGCATTGTAGGTGTATAGTAGTGGGAATCGTGCCCAAGGGCTAATCATACTTGCAGTCCTTGTCCTCCCTAAACACAATGGCAGTAGGAAGCAATACTGATTAGAGAGTATGGAGCTATAAAGCACGGTGGATATATAGCTTTTTTCGGATCTAGGCCCCAAATACAATATTGCTTTGTTCTTTATTCCTAATCTGACATTGCTCTAGCAGGAACTGTGAGACAGTGAAATTCCTAGCTTATTTCTTTAAAGCTTAATTCTGCCAATACAAAATAGTCACCAAAGCCAGAGGAAGGAATAGCACTCCATGTTTGAGCTACTGTTGACCTTTTTAATCCCATATTTCTCCACCACTATACTGCCACCTCTGAACTCTTCCGTCCTCCGTTGTGGAGGATGAAGACATAGCTGACAAGTCATTTGACAAAGCAGTAAAAATAGTAAAGGATTTCTATTTCTTTGTCTCCAAAATCATCTTTAAAAGTTATTTTAAAGCACTAACCCAGCACTTTTCTTTTCTTAGTGGGAGAACCTAATAAATGGAGCCTGGTGATCGACAAGTTGGCTTCTCTTCTCCTGCAGCTTTTGGAAAATTTTCATAAAACTCAGGTGTTAGCCTGGAGAGTCCTAGAGCTGCACATCCTTAAAATTGTCTCCACTTGGGTCATCTGTATCACTCTCCAGGAGGTTGGTGAATAGTATGAAGAACCTGAAAATATCATTTGTTTTCTGCAAACTCCTTTCCTGGTGCTACAAGAGACTCAGATCTCCTCCAAATCAGCAGCTATGGCCAGTTATGTTCACATTTTAGGCCAGTAACTGTAATCCTCTAAGTACATAGAAATGTATATTAGTGGGCTTTTGTTCCCGCTTCTAATGAGGTTTACACACTCTGCATGTTGTCCAAACTGAGCAGCTTCCTGGGGTTTGGCTTTATTGTTAAGTCAAGCACCCAAACAAACATAAACTTCAATCTAAACCATGTCTGGAAGCTGGCTGTTTTTAGGGTTTTCCATCTAACATCTCTCCCCCCATTCCCTAGTTTCCTCTGCTTTTTGAAAGGCTCTAAACACTTTTATATATTCTGGATGGACTGGCTGAATTGACTTGCTGGTTCTTCTCTGCTATAATTCCAATGCACCTTCATAAAGGGTTCATTTATATTTTGAGTCCTAGAGTCTGCCAACCTGCTACAAGGTTAATGCACCAGCCTGCACACTGCCTCCAAGATCTCCTGGGGAGTGCAGCCAGCATGCCACCCTTAAAGGAGGTGTAGCATGAACTCTCCTTTGACGACGAACAGCTCTGCTAATTGCTTTGGTGGATGATGCAGAACCATGGCCTCACTTCGACCCTATTCTTCCCTGCCCCTTTAGTTAAGCTGTGTAGTCCCTGAATTCAGGAGAGCACAGGGACTGTCATTGTACCTAGATGTAGGACACCATGGGACTTGTTTTAGAAATTTGATCATGATGTGATATGGCATAACAGAGCCTACTTGGTTTTCTTCTCAGTTTACTAAGCAAAGTTTCCTTTCCTCCCAGCAGCCATCAGAATAAACCTTAGTTGAAACTCAGGTGGCTTATGTAATTCAGACCCAAGATTTCATAATTAAATACACGTGCAAATGGCTAGTTAGACAGGGCTTCACCAGAACCCAAATTGTTCCTGTTTGTTGCTCTTAAGATGCAGGTTTTCATAAATATTTTTCATGAATCTATTCATGTGCAAACTGTAAACATCTAATTTTACAGAGCTAGGAAACTACATAACAGTGACCTAAATGTCACTTAGTCCCTTTCAAGGCAAAAAGTCATCCTTAAATATCAGGAAGAGAAAAATGTAAATAAAATCATATCACTTACTACATTTATAATAGGTCCTTTCCTGATGATTAGAAAATCCAGTCTTTTCTGCCCAGCAGCGTTACTTGCCATCACAACCATCAGGGCATATTTTTTCCTCAAACAGTCTTTTGCTTTATTTAATAGTTTATCTGTTATTCTGTATTGTGTTGTTGCAAATACCACAAGCTGAACTCCTCAACCCACAAACATACCAGCAAAGAGGTCAGTTACAGTGAAACAACTGATTTTTTTCCTGCAATGACTTTAGGTATCTTTGATGAATTACCCTTTCTTTGTCCTTTGGGTGTTTGCCCTGCCCTATCCCAAGCTCCGGCCTCATGCATCAAAGATCTGCACAGTTTGGTCCTGTGTGATGGTTATCTGTAAAATGATGTACCAGCTGAAATTCGTCAGGCCACATAACTACTCCTCAAACTGTATGCAGGTGAGCATTCTAGAGCACTCAGGTCCTGATTCTGCAAATACTTGGGATATATCTTGAGCGAGCAAAAGTGAACCTCCCAGCCTGGGTCAACAGACTCACTCTGGCCCTCTAAAAATAGCTGTATAGATGGTGCTTTGATGTTGTATCTCAGACTAGAGTTCAGGCTTTGAAGCCTAGGGAGGAGGTGGGGTTCTTAGTGTATCACACTCAGCAAAGATCTGTGAACAGCCAGCAAGCAGTGTCCTTCTTCAAGTTCAAGAATATCTTTGAATAATGTGCAACTTCCATGCCACATCAAGACAAGATTTAACATAGTCCCAAGAATGCAATTCTCTCAGCCAAAGCTTTCCTGAGAAGCTTTTGTAGGTTTGCATTTAATAAACACCTGTGCAATGTGAAAGGGAATGGAAAGTTTTGAAACTTGTTTGTTGAAAGATAGTAAAGAATGGGGGCTATTGCAGATAAACAGAGACCTTCCTTTTGTGGGCACAATTCATACCTACAGTTTTCACATCTGCAAAATTGGTGGGTTAAATTTTTGTGCGGGCAAAATAATTAGGGTCTCAAGTATTACAGCAGGATGGATAGCTACCTGATTTGTATTTGAACTTCAAACTAATGGGAAATTGAGGCAAAAAGGAGGTACTTGCCCATGGTCACACAGCAAGTAGCAGACCCAGGATTCATGAGTCTTGACTGAGGGCATGTCTACAAAAATATTTCATGTGTGGCAAGCTGGAATGTAAATCTACTGTGCTCCAATGTGCCATGCACACATGGTGCATGTGGAACCTGCTGCATATTAAACATACCCTGTTTCAGTACCAGGTCAAAGTGCTCTAAGGAACTTGATTTCCTTTACTCAATCACTTCTCTCTCGTGTTACTTATTGGGCACAAAGAAATGAATGGTCAGTAGGCTTATAAAATTAAAAGATTTATAAACGATAGCTATGCATATAGGAGTGTTGCCAAGCAAGAAATATACCAAGCACTCTTGAGTGTAATTTCTGGCATAGAAAATCATCCATGCCTACCACAAACACTAAATTAGATGGCATCTGTTCTATTTGTGTGCACATTACATTCTGGATATAAATTGGTAGAAATAAAATAAAAAAAACTTTAAACACATTAGGGGAGCCGCTAGGACTTGCGCTTACCCCTACTATTGAAGGATTAATTTCTGGGAGTGTATTTCAGACAAACATGCTTCATTCCACAGGGGCTGTACCAGAACAGAACCTACTATCATGACAGCCTGGATGAGCTGTTGCAGAAATCAGTGTTGTACGTCGCTCCTGTTGATCCCGCCGATTGGTGTGGAGGGTTACGGAAGTGCGGTGACAATGTTTTACCCTGCCTGAAGGTAGGATTCTTATTGTGCTGTCTTCAGACACTATTACTAAATAGAGTAACGGGTAATCAGCAGCTTCGCTCAGCACAAACCCTCTGCTGATATGTCAGATTTTGACATGCACAAGCAGAAAGAGGAGCTTGAAATAGGAAGAGGGAGCAACATGGGAATTTGAAAATTTCTTTAAAATAAATCCTGGTTAGATCTTAATGAGAAGATGTGATTAAGAACCGGTGACAGGGTAAGTGGAAGAGAGAGGAGATCTACCAAAGAAAATGAGAAGGTTTTCTCAGCCATTCTTCTGTACTTGGTTTTCTTCTCATTCTGCGTCAGACGCTGATGAGACACCAGTAAACGTTCTCCATACCGTCAAGAGTCATTATTGTTCATCTCAAGGAACATCTTATCCCTTGAAATTGCCACTGGTCTGAATCCAGTAAAGCTACTACTCCAGTATTATGGGAGAGAAGTCCATGGGAGAATCTCTCTCAAGTCACCGTGTTGCAGCGTTCCAGGAGAGAAAAGAAGAATTTTTCATTCATTTCTCATAGCACTTATTATTCTCATGAGACATTTTTATAGTGCTGTAAATGTACATGGCACGTCACAGAACATAGCAAAAGCAGAGCCCCTGGCATCCAATGTAACAGACAAGACACAGCTCAGAACAACCGTTTAGTTGGAAGCTTCATTTGTCCTGCCGTTTGTCTTTCTCAGTGCGGGTTGCTCAATATTGCATTTAGGATGCCATTAACATCTGGTGCCATTTCATTCTGCCCTTGCAGAACCATCTCACCATCTTGGCATTAATGATAATAGAAGTGACTGTGCATCACCACCAGCTCTTCTACCGGACTCAAAACCAGCTGACACCACCTGTTACAGGGATCATTTTTGATACCATCACCCGAGAGCACCTGGATGATGGGTTACTCAGCTGTATCAAATACTTTATCAACTACAGTTTCTACAAGTTTGGACTAGAGGTGAGCAAATATCAGGGGAGAACAATCCTCTTTGGACTTGGTCCCCGGAAATAGCACACTGAGGCATTAAGAAGCCTGTGGAAAACACACACCAACGGAGAATATAAATTCCCGTCTGGTGTAAACAAGCACAACTCCATTGACTCCCCCTAGAAAATGTGTTCACATGCAGATATGGGCAGCAATTATCAGTGAGATCAGATTTGTACAGACGCAGAGCTCTTAGGGGTTGATTCATTTCCCTGGTTGGAGTGGGTTGCAGTTTAAAGCCTCCCCTGCCCAGGTCGCCACACCAGAGAGCAGATTACAGTATCAGGGATTCAGTTTGGGGAGGGCTGCTTTGAAATCCAGGCTTCCTGCCACTTATGGCCTGGTCTTTGTGGGCTTATCGTGCTCCCTTTCGGGGTGGCAGCGGCTGGCTCTTGTGCCCTGGTGGAGTGCAGTGCTCCCTCTCCCAGAGGATAAGGAGGGGAAGTTCATCAGAAAGTTTTTATTGCTGCCATAAACAATTTAACATGTCAGCAGGTCCTTTTTTTTTTTTTTGCATGCTGATGATGGTTTTCACTGTAGCTTGAGGTGAATGCATTGTTTTGTGAGTACGATCCCTTCCCCAGCCTTTGAAAATCTGGCCCCTGTAGTCAGAGTCATTCTCTTCACTATATGAGCTTCTCTCAGTGTTTCCCTTCATAGCATTGGTTCAGGGGAAGTCACCCTTGTGGAAGGAAAGGCAGAATTTTCCTCTTCATTTTTTATTCCCTAGTGACCAACTTTCCTTTCTTTAATCTATTAACATTGACTATGGCCTTGTCTACATGGGAGAGCTTTACCAACACAGTTAAACCACTATAGTTATTTGGGTATAACTCTCATGTCCACTCTTATTCTGGAATGAGCGCCTTTTTCAGATTAGTTTAAACTCCTTCTCAAGTGACATAAACTGAAAAAAGCCTCTTTTATCCCAGAGTAAAAAAAAGTGTCCACATGGCAGGGCTATAATGCTAAAATTATATTGGTTTAAATTCACATCTTAGCTGATACCAGTACGGCTTTCCCACACAGCCAACTGCTAATGCTCCCCGCAGCGGTAACCTTTGAAAAATTAAGTGGTCAGGAGGGCTTTCCGAGCAACCATGGGCTTTGACGGACAGTGTTGCCACTGGAACATTCCATTCTTTCAGGTGTGTCTCATCATGGCTGTGAATGTCATTAAGCAGCGTATGGATTTCTATGCCCTTCTCCACGGCTGCTGGCTCATCTACCTGCTGCACCGCCGCCGAAGGAAAGCAGTGGCTGAGGTCTGGCCGAGATACTGCTCTTTCCTTGCCAGTGTCATGACCTTTCAGTATTTGCTATGCATTGGCCTCCCTCCTGCTTTCTGCAAAGGTAAATGCAACACAGTGCATTGTCTGAGTGGGGGGTTGAGTGAACACATAGAAAAGCCCCAGCAGTCACTGATAACCTGAAAGAGTACTGGCCAAAACATGACCAGCGAGGGCTGTTGAGCCATATCCCATCCAGCTCTGCAAGGAGAAGAGAACATACAGGGACACTGAACGGGGAAGTCCCTGGTGATGGTGTGTAGGCTAGTGGGGACGTTCTACCAACCAGGGAATTGAAATAATACTCCAAGCCTCAGTCCTCTAAAGCCCTTTCCTCGGGGCTTATTATCTGTCCCCAAAACTGCAGCAAATCAACTGAAAACCACTGGGCAATAATCCCCAGAGGCTACTGCCCGCTCGGAGGAGAGACCTATCCTTTCTTCTTAGTTCTCTTGTGTTCCAGCTTACCTTTTCTTTGAGACTCCACCACAAGCATCCAGTGACCAGACTGTTAAACCTGTATAAGCTGAAGCACCTTTACCTGGTCAGGTGACCCCCCAAAAAACTTACCCAAATGTTGTATTAGTATTACAATGATTATTAATACATCCCTGTAAAATTGAGTCTCTTGTCTGCAGCTTTTCTCTCTCGCTCTTTTCCTCTCCATGGTTTTTTCCTTCAAAAGGCTACAGTCAAATCAGGATGACTGGCTTGGTTTCACCTGCTAGCATAGGTGATACCCCATGTGCTCTCCCTGCACTATGAGAATTAGAAGAGCCAAGTCTTTCCATGATTCCAGAGATGCCAGATACAGCCAAGGGACTGGAGGGGAGGGGGCAGTCAGGAAATGGCAGACAAACAGATGAGGTGAGGTATTTCAGGAGGACCAAATAGCTATAAATCACTGGCTGGGTTCAGCTGGCTCTGAGCTACAACAAGCAGAGGTCAGAGAACACCGGGACAATTCCATCTCTATTCAATCCCAAGCCCAATAGCAGTTTTCACACTGGAGAACTCACGGCATCAACACTAGTTGTTTCAGCACTGATGAGAGCTCACTTTTATTAGTAGCAATAGTCCCAACCCTGTGCTATCAGGAGGATATCCAGACGTGTGCCATTTCCCTTGAGAAATGCCGGTGTGCTTCAACTCGAACATTTCTAGGCTGTAAGGTCAGAAATTAGCTTAAATGTTTTGTGTGATGAAAAGAACCCCTTTGCCTACAGATTATCTGTGGAGAACTTCTCGCTGGACAATCCATTCCAATCTCATTAAGTGGCTCTATCTGCCTGATTTTGCCAAGAAACCTGATGCCAGTTTTCTCCTGTGTAAGTATCAGTCATCCAGTGCAGCATTTTACTGTCTGAAATTCCTGCTGCTAACTACTAATCATTGTCATCATAATATTAAACATAATCAGAATAGTCTTGTCTGAAGCTGCTAAGAAGCTGTTTTCCTGTCTCCTCCCAGATGACTTCCTGCTTCTGCTTTTTGCCTCCCTGCAATGGCAGGTATTCAAAGATGAGAATAAGGCTTGTGTGCGAATAGAGGCAGGAGATAATGTGGAGATCAGTCGTGAATTAGATCCAGCTGTTCTCAGTCAGTACAGCCCTGTGCCAAACTTTATCCACTGCAGGTAGGAACCAGCAAGATTTGCTTTGGCCAAGTATAGCAGGTGGAAACATGGAATCTGGATTTTGAAGGTGTTTGGATGTAGGATTTTATCAAGCCTTTAAGAGAAGTAGATGGCAGCTGTGCAGTTTGGATCTGGAGCCAGGTTTGTGCTCAGAGGCCCCATCCAATCCAAAGTTTGTGGGTGTTTGGAGGCGGGGCTCATCTTTAGTTACAAACATTTTAATAATTAAATTGATTTCAAAGCCAGAAGGGAGCACTAGATCACCCAGTCTGGCTTTCTGTGCAACCCAGGGCAGAGAATTTCACCCACTTACCCCTGTCTTGAGCCCAGTGACTTGTGTTTGACTAAATCATAGCTTCAAGATGGGCATCCAGTCTTTATCTGAAGACCTCAAGAGATGGGGAATCCACCACTTCTTTAGCTAGCTTGTTCCAACAGTTTATCACCATCGCCCTTAAAAATTATAATCTGACCCACATGCTGCTAAACTCTAGCACTCTGTTGGAATTCACTATGTCTTACATAGTACAGTAACTGGCCTTTAGTATCCTCAATGCATCCAAATAAAATGTCATTTCATTACAAGCAGGAATAATATCAGAGAATGGACTGCTATAATATCCTAGGATAAAGATCAAAATAGATTTCCAGTTACCTTTCTCAGCTCATTAGCAAAAGATCTTGAGTGGGTCTATGCAAAGTTCATAGTGCATGGAAAATTTTTGCAAGTGGCCTCTTTTCTTTTCTCTGTATGAACCAGCAATCTGTTTATGAACCACTTTAATATTTAGTGTAATAGGCAGATAAAATAACTGTTTGCAAAGGGAGTGGGCAAGCCTGTAATCTCAGTTCACCCTGCGGAACTTCTACCTGGGGAACACAAAGTTCACTGATCTAGTTTCGACTGAGCTGGTGTATAATGGGCAGGTGCAATGTGGTGCTGTCATAAGTCCGGGGGCACTGTTGGCTTAAATATTTAAGTGCGTGGCCACCAGTTGGCAGACACAAGAATCATCCTGATACTGCTCTGACATTTCATTTCCACTCCCGCAGGTCCTATTTGGATATGGCTAAAGTGATTGTGTTTGGCTATCACTTCTGGTTTGTGCTCTGCCTGATTTTTATCACTGGAACCACTCGAATCAACATATTCTGTCTGGGCTATCTGATGGCCTGTTTCTACTTTATGCTCTTTGGAAGCAGTCTCCTTCTAAAGCCGGTCAAGACTATTCTCAGATTGTGGGACTATTTGATTGCGTACACTGCCTTAGTTATAGTGATGAAGAATCTTCTGGCTGTATGTATTGTCTTTCACAAAATTAGGGAAATATCTGCCCTCTTGTTGTTTTTCATATTACAGTAGGACCTAGAGTCACCAGCTGAAATCTGGTACCCAGTGGGCTAGGGAATTTACATATGCATGGTGGAAAATGTCCCTGCCCCAAGAGCATACTAGCTAAGACCCTGATCCTACGATGACCTCCTCATCGGCAGATCCTTGAAGTCAGTGAGGTCCTTGACTGACAAAAGGTAGAAGAAAGGGAAGTATTACAATCCCCACTTTGCTGATGGGGGCGACTGAGGGGCACAGAGTTCATGTGACTTTCCCAAGGTCACACAGGTAGCGTGTGGCAGAGTGGGGATCATCACCCAGAACTCATGAGTCCCAGTCCAGTGCTTGAATCTTAAGACCATCCATCCTCTCTATTTCCACAGCTAAGCAATAGCCAGCTGGTAGTGGAATCAGTGGGCTTCTGCTGTGTGTGGGGAAAGCAGGATGGGGAGCACATATAAAGGGGACCACACTTTCTGCATCTGCAGAGCTGTGGGTGAGGTTGGTTTTAGGCGCTGTGGTGTGCAGGGGAGGTGAGTCTGAGGGGAAGACCGGGGAGTTAGAAGGGCATGGACAGGGCCTTTGCAATGAAGTGGCTTCACCGGCTAAAGCCTTTCTCTCCATGCATGACGGGGTGGGGACACAGCCGCTATGAAGGCTAATGAGTCCTGAGGCCACACATGTGGCTCTGTTACTGCCCTATGGGGCAGGATTTTGCCACCCATTTGTGGAACTCCCCTGGGCACAGCCCACTTACGCTCTCTGTGACAGTGACTGGAATATGGCCCTGCTTGATTTTTCCAGTTCAGTTGATTTAAGCCCTTCTATATTATGATAAATGTTACATAATAAAATTATGCACATTTCAAAAAAATAATCTGGCCCTATATCTCTTTCCCCTAGAGCAGTGGTCTCCAAACTTTTTCAATCGCGCACCCCTATCAGTAAAAATTTTTGAGCACGCATCCCCTGCCGCACCGGCTCTACCATTTTTGCCGAAGCAAAAACAAAAAAAAAAAAAAAAAGAAAAAGTCGCTCGGACTCCCGCCTGAACTGACGAGGCGAGGAAACAAAAAGAAAAAAAAAAGCGCTCTTCCTGCTGCGCACCCCCAAGGATCCTCTTGCTCACTCCACTTTGGAGACCACTGCCCTAGAGGGTGGGGAAGCATTCACAGCTGTGGTCTGTGCTGGAGCTTGTCTGTGGATGAAAGGAAGACGTCTTTCTCGAGGCTGCTTATGCAGCACCTTTAATGAAAATTAAATTAACTGAAAAAGTAAAAAGGAGTTTTCAGAAATAGCTTCCTGCTCATGACAATTGATCAGTCCATACATTAGAGACATGTGGCATGGCCCGGCCCCAGCTTTCCACGTGCATGCCCTTCCAAGAGCAAACAGAGAGCAAAGCACTTTCCCGCAATTACAGGCCTTTCCTGCGGGCTGCATGTCTTCTCTGTTTCTTTGGCAGAAAAGTGGGATACCTGAGAATCCTCTTGTCTAGCTAATTCATGAACAGCAGCTAGAAAGGCTCACTAAACTGACGCATCATACCAGTTTGGAAAAAAAAAACAGCAAGTGCAATTAGAGCTTAGATAAATGAATACAAAGTGCTGCTGCGCCTTTTCACTGTCTCCTTTTTGATTGTAGATTGGAGCATGTGCCTATCTTGATAAGTTACTGAGAAACCATTGCTGGCTAATACAGACCTTTGGCATGTTCTGTACTATACCGGGGTATGACTTGGGTAAGTAGCAAATAATGAACAGGCAAAGAGGACGTACCATGTCACTGTAATTTCAGGAAAACATTTTCTTACTGAAGGATAAGCAAAAGTCTAGTCCACTTTTTCTACAAAGCCAATAAAACACTGTATCACTAGCAGTGCAAGCAGAGACCTGTTTATTGAAGTGGAGACAAACACCTGTCAGGGATGGTCTAGATAATACTTAGTCCTGCCCTGAGTGCAGGGAACTGGACTAGATCACCTCTTGAGGTCCCTTCCAGTCCTATGATTCTATGATTTCTCCTGTGTAGCTCTTCCCGAGGATGAGAAGTGCGAGCTCCCTGAAAATGAAGCCGGGATTGTTTGGGATGCGATAAGTTTCACTTTCTTGCTGGTCCAGCGGAGAGTCTTTATGAGCTATTACTTCCTCTACGTAGTGGCAGATCTGAAGGCTGCCAAGATCTTAGCTTCCAGGTACATGCACTGGATGTTACAAGTTTAAACCAATAGTCCTCAGTGGTGCAGAGAGGAGTTGGAGGCCCCTTCCTTTCTGTAAAGAAATGTGCTCTTTCTGAGATTTGGATTTCTGGGGAGAGTGATGGGGAGCCTCCCAAGGTTTGTGTTCCAAAAACAAGGGACCCAGTCAGACAATTATTACTACTTGCTGAGCACTGGTAATGTGCTCCGTGCTGTAAAAAGTAAACAAGACATGGCGCCTGCTCCAAGAAGCTTAAAACACGACTCAGGGCTCTATAGTGTCCTGGGTGATGATGCAAACTCAAGTTGGGGCAGAAATCTTGCAAAGGTTTCATGTCAGGAGTGTGACTTAAGGATGCAGATGCTTTAAGTCCTTGAGGCTCCATTGCAATGATCATGCCTTAGCAAACTGGTCAGTGAGGCAAGAGATGAGGATGGGCCTATGGTAAGCCTAGCTTTAAATCCTAACTTTCATGACCACATACTTCACACAATGGGCAGGGTGGAGAAGATAGACCTTTTGTGACAGTTATAACATTCATCTGCAGTTCTGAGGATTTCAGTAGAATCCTGAGGGGGTTGACAAGCAGATCGCCATGTGTTTAGGAGCTATGTTTGGGCAGTACCAGAAAGTGGCAGAGACAGAAAATATGGCATGTGCCATAAAAAAAAAGTCACCTAGAATAAATAATGTGCAACTCTGAATTGTGGGATTATAATTCCATTGGGAAGTTTGTGGGACACCATAGTCCATGAAAGAGAAGCTTCTTGAGGTGGAGATGATTCCCTTTACCCTTTCTACATTCCTACCCCACTTCAAGTTTCTCTCTCGTTGTCCCTTATCCATTATCTATATCTGCTTGTCTGTTTCTGCACTTATAATACACCCCTTACTATGGTATTTAATATCTATCAAGCCCTCCCTCTATTCAAATTGCTACTGGAGTGATTTATCTTGAATTATCCATTCCACTGCCAGAGTGACTCTTCACTGAAATCTTCTGAAACTGCTGTTTTTATTGGTGGAATCAGAGGTCTGATGTCAATCTCTTTTTTACCAGAACCCACCAGTCAGAGCCCAGAGAATGATGTAATTGCTGTCAATTACCTTAATCCACCAATAAGAACTGGAATAGAAGTGTCACTCCAGCGATTTACCAGATTGATAATGCTCTGGTTAGCTGGGTATATTTCAACCCCTTTGTGGGGTGAAGATAGTTGCATGCTGCCCAGTGAAGTGTTTATCGAATGACCTGGCTTGTTTCACACATGCAGAGGAGCTGAACTCTTTGAAGTGAAGCTGAAAAAAGTTGTGGCGCTCAGATTGGAGGAAGAGAAAAAATCATTGCAAGCCATGAGAAGACAGTAAGTTTGCTGTTCATTTAAAATCACATACTACTTATACACCACATATCTAACTGGTGAACATGGGGATGTGTCATCTTTTCACTTCTCTCTGTATTCAGGATATTATATTTTCCATCCTCTGATTCCCCCTCCTCCACCCTTCTTAGTGACTCATAACTCAAACCCTTTCCTATCACTACGAGGAAGAGTTAGGGATAATGCTACAAACAACAACAACGGCAATCAAATGAAAATAGTTATTGACGAGCTTCAAATGGAGGGGCTCAAATTATGGACTCAGTGCCCAACACACAGTAACAACTCCCTGTCCTTATTCTTCTGTGGGACTTTAGGATCCTGACAGAGAGAGTTCTAGGAGAGTTTTGGACTCTAGACTGCAAGACCAGAAAGCTATCGACTTTGCTCCATGGTTGATACTACAGAGGAATTGTAACACAGGACAGCTGTTTGGCTGGTACAAAATCCCTTGTGCTGGACAATCAGCTGTTCTGTCCCATGGAATGTTAGGCTTTTCACTCTTGGAGAACAAATTGCTAATAGGATCAATGATGGTATCCAATCAGAATAATGGTCTACATTAGGGCGTTAGCCAGTAGTGTAGCGACACTGGTACAAACCATACCATATCGCACTGAGCTAAACTGGGGCTGGCACTAGTACAATATATCCCAGTTTGAAACCTGGGTAAGTGGCATTGGTACAAGTCCCCATTAACTCATCACATCTACAAAAGGGACTGGCACCGATACAACTATACCAGTGCAGCTATAACACCAGCTAAAGCCCTGGTGTACACAAGGCTTTATTAAAGAGTCTCCCACTGGATATGCCCCGATTCAGACAAAGAAAAATCAACCTAGAGACGTATTTAAACTTCCCTTGAAGACTGAAAGGATGTGTTAAATGGGGACCTGCACCGTGCCTATAATCATTGGCTCCACAGGGGTGATAAATCTGATTGTACAGTGTCAGTTCCCCGGTGCTACATGATTACTGACATGGTATAGATGACAGCACTGTAAGAAACAATATCATCTGCTTGGCACTGTCAGCATTGGAATAATGACACCCACATTTCATCTTGCAGTGGAGACTGGATGAAACCTCGATTACGCATTAGATAAGCAAAGCTTGATCAAACATTTCATGTCATCTGCTGCAGAATTTCACAGATGTTTCCTTGCAAAACTCTTAAGCAAAATGCCAAAAACATTTCCTCACCACATGCAAAGTTGGCCAAAAGCCAAACATTGGCGGAGTTTATTTTGGTTTGGCCTATAGTATTACATGCATATATCAAACTGCTTCCTGTTTTGAATATCAGATCTTGGAATGGATAGCTTCCAGATCTTAGCCAGGTCCAAAGTAAGCTGTGCTCAGTAAAAAAAAAATAATACTAGCAACAGTATACATAGTCAGATGAATAATTATGCTTTTATTATTTCCTGGCTGGCTAGCTTGCATGTGTTCTTATGGAGGTGGCCAGCCTTCTCAGACACATGCTGAGCCCATTCTGGCCAATGGGTATGAAAGTCTCTGTTATTATCACAACCCTCAGATCTTAGCTGTCAAAGGAGTGCTCCTCCACAGCTGTATTTGGAGCAGAAGCCAATTCCCACTGAAGTCCATGCAAAGATTCCCCTTGATTTCAGTGAGCTTTGGATTGGCCCTGTTAGAATGTTAATATTCCCGAATTAATTTAAGCCCAGTGAAGACACAGGCCTCCTGTTTTAGTATCAGTTATAATATTTTAAATAGATATGAGCTGGGGTCAGTGTTAGGTGCCTGTGATAAAAAGCTTCAGAATGGAGCGTATTGGTGACACTTTGGGTGTTAGGAGGAGATGGTGGGGAACGAGATTGAAAGAGAGAGAAAGAAAGAAAAAAGAATCTAGTTTGGGTACAGGACTAGGAGCCAAAAACTCCTGAGATCTGGACCCAGCTCTGACAAAGCCTCTGCTCTATCTGTGTCGCTGTACAAATTGTTTCTACATTTACCAGCTGGTGCTAGTAAATAGGGCTGTTCCAAATTTTTCTGTCAAAACTTTTTTTTGATGAAAAATTGGGTTTTTGAGAGAACACAGTGTGTAGAAAGTGTGTGTTTCCTTGAAAATGTTTAACTTTCTTCAAAAAACCAAATCCCAAACATTTTTAGCTGAAAACAAAATTTTTGGATTTTAGTAGTTTTGGGCCAAAAATGTTCATTTTGGGTTTTTTGGTTTTTTTTTGACAAAGTCAAAATTTTACACGAGGAAAAAAAATCCATTTTCTGACCCCCTCTATTACTAATACAATGTTGAGGGTAACAATGACCAAGTTGGGGCTCATACATCATGGGGATATTTTTGAGGATCATTATGTAATGTTTGTAAGGCACTTTGAAGTTAAGACAGAAAGCACTTATCTAAATGGTAATGATTTTTATACTCCTGTCCGTGTTCTGTCTTAAACCTATAGAATAGAACTAATCAAACTGAAGCAGAAGAAATTTGACAGTTTGAAGCAAAAGACACCAAGCCCAGAAGAAACAGCTGTGGATCAATCTGCCAAGGAGCAGCAGCTGCTAGATCCAGGTGAAATGATCTTGTCATGTTAAATAGCCTGTGTAGTGACAATAACATGGAGAGTGATCACCGTGCCTTCCCTTCCTCTGCTTTCCGTTTTCGCACTGCTGTGTTCCACAGTACCCAGTAAATTGCCTTTTCACAACCCCAGTGCCGCTGCGGGTGAAATTCACATTCAACCTTCACATCCGAAGCCAAAGTAATTGGGCTCTGTTCAGGCCCTGTCTGCAAGTCTGTGGGATGAATTTAATCCCTGAAACCCACAGTTAGGCCACCAGTCTTCGATATAAACTCCCTCTGCTGCTCATCATGATGGAGTGTCTAGGCAATGGAATCCTGGGGTATGAGATCCAGGGAATGGATCCTGCCTGCCTGCAATTCAAAGCTGTTGTGGAGAACCCCTCCAGGGCACACAAAGAATGAAGAGATCTACCTGTACATAGAGCCAACCCACAGGCTCCAATGCAGCCCCCCATGGGTCCTGCACAGTCTTGTGTATTGAGAAATTTAATTCTTTTAAGTTGTGTGTGTGTGTGCGTGCGCGCGGGGGGGGGGGGTGGAATCTGTCCATCTGTTTCACTACGTACATTTTACAACCACTTTTGCAGAGGAGGGTGACAAGAAGGAAAACGAGGACAAGAAGATATGGTGGCAACCCTGGGTGACCCACGCCTCCAGTAAGTTTTCTGTGTGTGCTAAAGGTCTGTGAGCCACAACTAACTGGAAAAATGACATGTATAAGCTAGAGCAATGTATCCTGCTAAAAACAGTGTCTTTGCACACAGCTGCTGGGATTGTACACAACAAGAACCTGCAGAAACTTTGTTTTGTTGGATGGTTGCATTTTAGTCCTACACTCCCCCCTCCGCCAAAAAAAACCCAAAACAAAAACACAAACATGGGGCTTCATATGGGAGTTTTGCGATTAACTCCAGTGGGGGGCAGGCCTATGATTCTGCTGTAAGCCTAAGGCTCTCGGCAGCGGTCCCAGGGTCGCCCAGAGGATTCAGGGGGCCTGGCCCTCCGCTGCCGAATTGCCGCCGAAGACCTGGCACTTTGGCGGCGGGTCCCGGAGCGGAAGGACCCCCCGCCGCTGAATTGCCGTCAGAGAGGAAGAAGCTGCAGGGTCCCCAGAGCGAGTGGAGGACCCTGCTCCAGGGACCCCGAAAAACTCTTGTGGGGGCCCCTGCAGGGCCCAGGACAAATTGCCCCACTTGCCTGCCCCGTCTGGGTGGCCCTGAGCAGTCCCTCCCCTGCTGCACGCACAGCAGGCTGGCAGGAAAAAAGAAACATCATGGGGGGGACCCATAGAGGACAATTGTCATCATTTAATTTGGGGACAGCTGACAAGTACATGGATTTATAAAACACATTTCTAATGCAACCAAACTGTTCTTCAATAGCTGTCCTAACAATCACCTCTATTTAGGAAGGATGGTGTGTGTATCTTAGCAAAAACCATACAATTCGTCTACTCTGTCCCTTCCAAGCCCTCTCCTACATATTTCAGTGCTGTTGAAATGTGGTTTTCTCTCCCAATGTCCCTTTTTATAGCCTAACGGCTGCTTTAAAGTATATTAAGCATAAAGATACTAATCAAGAGAATGAAAAATAGTAATAGTAAAAATACTCACATGCGCCACTTTGCTAGTTAATATTTACTAAAAATGTGTCCTGTTAAAACGGCTAGACTAGGATTTTCAAAGCCACATAGATAGGCAGCTCCTATTTAGATGTGCAACTCCTACTGATTTCAAGGGGAATTGTGCATCTAAATCCCCTAGGTAGCTTTGAAAAAGCTCAGCCACATCTCTTTCTGGAACTGATTTTAGTGATTCGAGCTGGGAGCTACTACCTCTTTGAGACAGACAGTGAAGAAGAAGAGGAACAAGGGTACACAGAAAAGAGGGAGGAAGAATCACCAAAGAAGAAAACAGCATTCCAGGTGCAGGACTTATTTTTGATAATATTGAGCAATGTTGCCTAGTGGATAGAGTACTGGACTGGGACTCAGGAGATTTGGGTTCTATTTCCAACTCTGCCACTGGATTGCTGTGTGACCTTGAGCACTCAATTTCCTGGTGTCTTAGTTTTGCCTTCTGTAAAATGGCAATGATGCTTATGTCTTTTGTAAAATGCTTTGAGACTTACAGGTGATAAGAGTGAGATATTATTAATGTATTATTAATTATTATTTTACACAGTTACCTTTTTTCAAAAAATCCCAAGAGATTTACTGCAAACTACCAAAATATTTCCCCAACATTGGTTTTCCATGGAAGCAATTGCTGTTGTTACTAGGGGGGCGTTAGGTGACTGTAAAGGGAAGCAGAGGGCATCAGTGAATTCCCACTAGGAGGGAAAGGGGTCTGTAGAACCATGAACGGGAGGGGAAGAAAGCGGGGGCCATGCGAATGGAAGTGGGAGCGGGGGACACACCACATGTTTGATCCACTCTATTAAAAAGTTGGGAAGCCCCAGCATCCCGGAGTACATCAAACGAAACACAGCTTAGGTTTGATCAGCCGGATGGAAGCATTAAGCTTTTCACCAAAGACTAATGGGGTTTCTCCCTGCAGCTTGCATATGAAGCCTGGATGTCTAGCTCTAAATCAGCTCTGAGAACAAGAAAACAAGATGAAACCAGAGAGCAGAGGAAGAAAGAGGAGGAGGAGCAACTGCGACTGGCAGGTAATGGGAAGAATGCACAGAAACCTGCACACAGGGGCTGCTAGGCCAAATTCGACAAAAAAAGGAACTGTTTGAATGAGAGAGGCTGTAGTTCCTACAGCAAGAATCAGCTAACACAGTGTTAAGAGTACTCATTTATATGTGGCCAGGTCAGGAAACGCTGACACCAGCTTTAATTACCATCCATATCACCTGCCCCCAGCACGTCCCACATTCCCTTTTCCATAGCCACAATGCCCTTAACTCTGCCCCACATACATGTGCATTTCAATACAGTGTCTTGTTATCTGATTATGTAACCTTCAGATGGAGTCATAATCCCATTGATTTCACTGGGCATTGGGCTGGGCTGGAATAGCTGGAAAGATGTCTAGTAGAAGTTTATCCCCTCTATAGCTCTGCTTATGTTCCTATATGATACAGGAGAGGTGAAGTTGGAATTCCATGAAGAGCAAGGGGAGATATCAGGCACTGAAGAGAACCCAGATGAGTCAGGTGAGTAGCTCCTTACTGCAGCAGCAAACCAGAAGCCCTTGCACAGATGCTTTCATAGACTCTAAGACCATAAGAGACTATCATGATCTAGTGTGACCTTCTGCACATTCCAGGCAACAGAACCTCACCCACCCACTCCTGCAATAGACCCAAAGCCTCTGGCTAAGTCATTGAAGTCTCAAGATTTGAAGACTTCAGATTACAGCAAATCCACCATTTACTCTAGTTCAAACCAGCAAGCCTGGGCCCACACTGCAGAGGAAGACAACTCCCCTACCCCCCTTCCCCCCAACAACCACCTAGGGTCTCTGCCAGTCTGACCTGTGGGAAAATTCCTTCCCATCCCCCAAAATGGTGATCATTTAGACGCTGAACATGTGAGTGAGACCCACCAACCAGAAACCCATGAAAGAATTCTCTGTAGTAACTTAGAGCCCTCCTGATCCAGTGTCCCATCTCCAGTTGTTGGAGATATTTGCTACCAGCAGATGTGGAATGGGCCATATGCCATTTTAGGCAACCTCATAATATCATCCCCTCCATAAATTTATCAAGCTCAGTTTATTTCCCCCATTACTCCCCTTGGAAGGCTGATCCAGAACTTCATTCCTCTGATGATTGGAAACCTTTATCTAAATTTCAAGTCTAAAAACTTATGGATCGCCAGTTTATATCCATTTGTTCTTGTGCCAGCATTGGCCCTTTACTTAAATAACTCCTGTCCGTTCCTGGTGTTTATCCGTCTGTTGTATTCATAAAGAACAATCATATCTTCTGTCAGCCTTCATTTTGTTAGGCTAATCAAGCCAAGATCCTTAAGGAGGGGTTGCAAGTACTTTGGAGTATAGGATTATAATTCAAAATTATATGGACAAACTGGAGAAATGGTCTGAAATAAACAGAATGAAATTCAATAAGGACAAATGCAAAGTACTCCGTTTAGGAAGGAACAATCAGTTGCACACATACAAAATGGGAAATGACTGCCTAGGAAAGAGTACTGCGGAAAGGGATCTGGGGGTCATAGTGGACCACAAGCTAAATATGAGTCAACAGTGTAACACTGTTGCAAAAAAAAAAAAAAAAAAGCCGACATTTTTCTGGGATATAGTAGCAGGACTCTTGAAAGCAAGACATGAGAAGTAATTATTCCACTCTACTCTGCCCTGATTAGGCCTCAACTGGACTATTGTGTCCAGTTCTGGGAGCCACATTTCAGGAAGGATGTGGACAAATTGGAGAGAGTCCAGAGAAGAGCAATAAAAATGATTAAAGGTCTAGAAAACATGACCTATGAGGGAAGAGTGGAAAAATTGGGTTTGTTTAGTCTGAAAAAGAGAGGACTGAGAGGGGACATGATAACAGTTTTCAAGTATATAAAAGGTTGTTACAAGGAAGAGGGAGAAAAATTGTTCTTCTCAACCTCTGAGGATAGGACAAGAAGCAACAGGCTTAAATTGCAGGAAGGGAGGTTGAGGATGGACATTAGGAAAAGCTTCCTAACTGTCAGGGTGGTTAAGCACTGGAATAAATTGCCTAGGGAGGTTATGGAATCTTTGTCATTGGAGATTTTTAAAAGTAGGTCAGACAAACTCCTGTTAGGGATGGTCTAGATAATACTTAGTCCTGCAATGAGTGCAGGGAACTGGTCTAGATGACCTCTCGAGGTCCCTTCCAGTGCTATGATTCTAAGTCCCCTCTTGTAAAGTAGGTTCTCCACTCTCTGATCATCCTAGTAGCCCTTCTCTGCACCTCTTCCAGTTTGAATTAATCTTTCTTACACATAGGAAATCAGAACACCACACAGTATTCCAGATGAGGTCTCACCAGTGCCTTGTATAAAGGTACTAACACTTCCCGATCTCTAGTGGAAATATCTTGCCTGGTGCATCCTACGATTGCATTAGCCTTTTTCATGGCCGCATCATATTGGTGGCTCATAGTCATCCTGTGATCAACCAATACACCCAGGTCTTTCTCCGCCTCAGTCACTTCCAACTGATGTCCCCATTTTATAGGGATTAACAAGAATTTTTCTTAAGTGCATGACCTGGCACTTTACACTATTAAATTTAATCCCATTTCTATTACCCCTGTTTTCAAGGTCATTCAAATCTTAATGTATGATATTCTGGGTCACCTCCGTATTGGCAATACCCACTTCAGTAAGATGGATCAGGATTGGATGGGAATAAAGATGACCTAAACTGACCTTTGAAATCCTTTATCACTGTATCTCAGCCAGTGCTGAGGAGCTGGTTGAAATAGAATAGTACGTAGAATCATTTCCTGTCTGTAACTGCACACGTTTTTTCCCCTTTTGACAGAAAGTATAATTGAAAGAATAATCAACACAATCAAGTTTACTTGGGTCTTTGTTCAAGCATTGCTAGATGATACTACAGAGGCACTAAACTCACTCTGTAAAAATAACCTGGACATAGCAAATGTACTGAGAATTGAAAGGTGCATGCTATGGCGAGAAATTAATAAGGTAAGATCACTGTCATTTTACACAATGTCCTGTTTTTTTTTGTTTATGTAACAGGATGTCTGACTATATTAAACTATAACAAGCTGGAGATTCTGGGCTCTGTCCTGAAATCTTCATATACACAAAATTCCCATTGAGTTAGATGTGCATAAAAATGCTCCATTGAGCACAAGCTCATTGTTAGAAGTGTCTTGAAAAGAGAAAAGTCACAGAAAATTTTCATTGGTCACTTCAATTCCAGTCCAAGACTCCATTTCAAGTCACTTTTAATTTCCTTTTTCATTTTCAAAACATAATTGCCAGATTTTTATTGACATTTTCCAACCAGTTTCTCTGATTATTTATGCATTACAATAGCAACTACCAATATAGTTTATTCATGGACCAATCTTTCTGCATTAGGCTGTGTTCTGAAACCCATTGTTACTCTCCTCAAAGAGATGATGTCAGTATAAATTCTGAGCACTGCTTATATCACTGAACAAAAGTATTCCAGGCACCTGAAAGACTGACTTGCAAGGAAAGATTAAAAGAGCTAATATTTAGAACTGGTTGAACAATTTTCACTGAAGCTATTTTCCAATGAAAAATGGCTTTTGGGCTAATAGGAACATTCATGAAAAAAAATCCTGTTGTAAAAAAAAAAAAATTGGGGTTTTCTTTTAAAAAATAAAACTGGGTGTTTTTTTAGTTTTCAGCAATAAAAACAACAAATTGAAAAAAAAACTGTTTATATTTTTTGTGTTTTCAACAAGAACCAGGAAAATTTTTGAAGAAAATTTTTGATGAAACTGAAAATCTTTTGTTTTCATTTACATTTCATCTACATTACATCAACCGCCCCCCAATAATTTAACAGGAACATAGGAATGGGTGTATTGCAGTGGTTCTCAAACTGTGGGTCAGGACCCCAAAGTGAGTCGTGACCCTGTTTTAATGGGCAGAGCTGAAGCCCGAGCCCAACCACCCGGGGTCAAAGCCTGAGGTCTTCTGCCCTGGGTGCTGGGACTCAGGTTACAGGCCCCCCGCCTGCAGCTGAAGCCCTTGGGCTTGGGCCCCCCCCACACTCAGGGCAGTGGGGCTTGGGTTTGGCCCGCCCTGCCCAGGGCAGTGGGGCTTGGGTAGGTTCAGGCTTTGGTCCCCCCTTCAGGGTCGTGTAGTAATTCTTGTTGTCAGAAGGGGGTCGCGGTGCAATGAAGTTTGAGAACCCCTGGTGCACTGGATCAGAACCAAGGTGCAGTTAGTGCAGTGTCCTGTCTCTGCCAGCACCAGATTCTTCAGAAGAAGATGTAAGAAACTCCACAGTAGGGAGAAAGGGGTCTCCTCTTGGTCTCTAATAGACATTGGCTTAAATCAGAAAACATGAGATTTAATATTCCTTTCAGAATCTGTGCTATTATTAAATTAGATAACACTGGATATTCTTGAGATCCATATAAATGTCCATTCCCACATATTTCTACTAACTATGTTTAGTGATGACTAAGAACTAAACATGCTTATATTTTGAAAGGCATTAACAGCAAAGAAGGGATCGTCTTATTTATTGTGGGACACAAGGATATAAAATGAGCACCAGCCATCTGTTTTAAAGGTGGGAATTCCCCATGAGACTGTAGAGGTCTCAAAGGCTAGTATGGGATTACAATCGCTTCCATTGACAGAAATGAGGACAGCATTTTCCCCATCTGACTGATTTTGTATTAATTTTTTTTTAAGGGAAAAGAAGCCTCACCAGACACAATTCTCCAATATTACAACTGGAAGAAGAGTCAGCAAGTGCAAGCAAGTTTTTATGGAGGAAATAAAATGAAAGGCACCCAGGAGGATCAGCAGATACCCAGGAGGGGAACCCAGCTACTGCATGAGAGCAGTGTATCCAGGTGAATAGACAGTGGGGACATTGTCCTTGTCAGAACTTCTCATAAGAGCTGTGCAAACCTGTAGTAAGGTAATGTGCATCTAGGCAATATTTGTTGAATTTGTTACATATCTAAGGTGTTTATCTGTCCCCTCTCCCCCCGCAAGCCATAGTATCTGAACAACTAACAATCCTTTAAATGTATGTATCCTCACAACTCCCTGGAAGGTGCTGTTATCCCCATTCTACAGCTGGAAACTGAGGCACAGGGAGGCTAAATGATGTGCCCAAGGTCACACAGGCAGTCTGTGGTGGAACAGGGACTTGAGACAGGTTTCCTAAACCCTAGGTTAGTGCTCTGATCATTGAACCATCCTTCCTCTCAAGCCTTCAAGCCTGGGTTATGGCGTGAACATGGTCCCAGTTCAGAGTGAGTCTGGGATAACTGATGGTTTGAGTGGAAGCTGGGTGAAGCTTGGCAGCTCTGCTTTGCTTCACTTTGAAATTTTTAAATTCATTTGAGCTCAAAGCAAAAACTGCTGCAGCATGGAACAGGAATAATCCCAAGAGAGGGGTAGCAGTGTCATCAGTTAGCAGCACCTGGAGTCAGCCAATGAATGGTTACAGTGAGGTAGCATGCAGCAAAATTCAGAACTGGTAGGTAAGGTCCCAGGAAGAAAATCTAAGGGAAAAAAGGAGGTCAGGAGAACTGGTGATTTCTCAAGGGGACAATATGAAAGGCAGAACTGCATGCTATCCTGACGCAAAGGAAAGACAGGAACAATAGTAAGAGGCAGGCCCGGCTCCAGGCCCCAGCGCGCCAAGCACGTGCTTGGGGCGGCATGCCGCGGGGGGCGCTCTGCTGGTTGCTGGGAGGGCGGCAGGCATGCCTGCGGGAGGTCCACCGGAGCCGCTGGACCGGCGAGCGGCAGAGCATCCCCTGCGGCATGCCGCCGTGCTTGGGGAGGCGAAATGGCTAGAGCCGGCCCTGGCAAGAGGCCAATACGGCTCCATCAGGAGCTCTTTAATTACTAGAAAATCAAAAAGGAATCCTAAAAAAAAGTGGAATCATGGACAAATTTCTAAGGAGGAGTACAAATGAATAGCACAAGCATGTAAGGGCAAAATCAGAACGGGTAAGGCACACAATGAGTTACACCTAGCAAGAAGAGGTTCTTCAAATACGTTAGGAGCAAGAGGAAGATGAAGGAAAGTGCTTTGCAGGGAAGGAGGGCTAATAACTGATGACATAAAAAGAAAGTGGAGATGTTTAATGCTTAGTGGATCACACTGAATATAAGTGAACAATGTGATGCAGCTGCGAAAAAGACTAATATGATTGAGGGATGTTTTAGCAGGAGTGTCATACGTAAGACACGGTAGGTATGTGTCCTGCTCTACTTGGCACTGGTAAAGTCTCAGCTGGAAAGCTGTGTCCAATTCTGGGTGCCACACTTTAGGGAAGATCGGAACAAATCAGAGAGAATCTAGAGAACAAACAACGTTTAGAAAACCTGACATAAGGAATGGTTTAACAACAAACAACTGGGCATGTTTAGTCTTGAGAAAAGATGACTGAGGAAAGACCTGATAACAGTCTTCAACTGTGTTAAGTGTGGTGATCAATTGTTCTTCATGTCCACTGAAGGTGAGGCAAGAAGTAATGGGCTTAATCTGCAGCAAGGGAGATTTAGGTTAGATATTAGGAAAAGCTTTCTAACGATAAGGGTAGTTAAGCTCTGGAATAGGCTTCCATGGGAGGCTGTAGAATCCATATCACTGGAGGTTTTCCAGAACAGATTGGACAAACACCTGTCAGGGATAGTCTAGGTTTACTTGGTCCTCTACAGAGCAGGGGGCTTGATGTGGTGACTTCTCAAATCCCTCCCAGACCAATATTTCTATGATTCTATGAAAAAATAGCCCCTAGGGAGTGGCTACAGGGAGGTCAGTTAGCAACAGCTAAACTCAGGGGAATGATTACAGTGGAATTAGCTGGCATGCAGCTGGAGTAACCCATGTGTAATATTGTAGAGAGATCAATAAGCATGCAGCTCATGCAATGACTGCTGTGAGGCTGGTTAGCCTGCAATTAGTGTGATGTAAATTGAAATGTTTTGAATACTTTAAAAGAACAAGCTTGTATGGAAATAACATTAAATTCCGTGTGAATCCTTTCTAATCACTGTCACCATGACCTTAGATGTTGGAATTCTTAGCTGGATTCTGAATTTATGGTGAGTGAGCCCCTTCTCACTTTGGCATGAGCCAGGAGGTTTCATATTAGTACAATTATTTCAATGTCTATTAAGAAACTTAACTTGTGATTTTCAGTGATTTTTTTTTTAAAAGAAACACATTCTGGATCTAGGACACCTGATGAAGTTGCTGAGGAAATTAATGGAGAGGAGACAGGAGAGAAGAGGGAAGATGAAGACAGCATCAAAGAAGCTGCCCCAGAAATGACCACTCCACTTCCTTCCTGTGAAACAAAAGATTATGCTGTTTCCCCATCAGCTGAGAGGAGCAAAGCAGGCAGACCATTAAATGAAGTTCCTGCTATCATGACTGCCAGTGAGCTGCTTCTGAACAGGCAAGAAAGACCTAAAGTCAAACCCAGCTGCAGAGATACCCAAAAATGTGTTCATGAAATGATGATGTGCCTTAAACAACATGGCATCACTTGACTGTGTCTAGTTTTTTCACTTGCACAAGCTGACATTGGACGTTGTGTCTGATGTCAGACTAAAAAAGAGAGACTTTATGGGGCAGATGCTCAGCCAGCGTAAGTCAGTGTAGCTCCATTCATAGTAAAGCTATGCCAGTTTTCACCAGCTGGGGGATATGGAACTATGGATTATAGTCTCCATGAGACTAATCCTACTACATGGTCCAACTGGTCAAAAATTTTCACATTAAAAGCCCCCCCCCCATGGCTTTTTTTCCTCCCAAAATGAAACTTTTCATAAAAAGTTGTTGAAATTCTCACTTTTTGCAAATTTTTCCATTATTTTTACTGAATTTTTTTACCAAAATAGATTTTTTTGCTTACAACAAACTGTTACTTATTGAAAATGGTGGTTGTGGTAAATGAAAAAAATATTTAAAAAACAAATTAAAATTTCAGTAAAAAAAAACGAAATAACCCACCTGCACAGAACATTTCAGGCCCAGTTTGAACCCTATGAGATGGAAACAACTCAGAAATTTCAAAAATGTCACTAAGGTGGTTTTTTGTTGTTGTTTTGTCCCCACTCCTCACGACCAGCCTGACTATTAGGGTTAGATTGAAAGAACTGTGCCCACGCAGCACAGGCATTTGTGTTCATACGAACACGACAGTTGTCATGCACTAATGCTACTGAATTGGTGAATTAAGGGCTAAGGTCAACAAAAATGGAGAGTGCTCAGCAGCACCTCCAGGAGTTACTTTGTACTTGGAGGTTTAAATGTGCAAACACACCCGTGTTTTGTGGGGGCTGTTCAGAATGAGGGGTGAGGGATTATGAGTGTATGTGAGTTAGATCACTGACAGCTTTCACAGAAGATTTGGTTGACAAACTATCACAGCCTTAGGCATGCAGTGCTGAAGAGATTATATTATGCCATACATCTCGTCTCATTTATATAACCTTCTGTATTAAAAATACTAGCTTGTAGCCTTGCACCAATTCTGTGAGGAAATATAATTAATCTGTTTTTATATATTTTTTTGTTATGTGGTTCAGGATGTTTCATGACAATGAACTGGAGCAGTCGGACAAGTTTTACCAGAGTCTGCCTCGATCCCTGAAGTTGGGCTTTGCTTTGTACAATGCGATGGTATCCAAGTCAGAAATGCTCTGTTATTTTGTGATCATTCTCAACCACATGGTCTCTGCTTCAGTCCTCACTTTGGTTCTGCCTATCCTTATATTTCTGTGGGCCATGTTATCCATTCCAAGGCCTACTAAATTCTTCTGGATGATGGCTATCGTTTATACAGAGGTATGCAACAGCCAGAAAGTTGCCTTGCTGCAGACGTGTCTCTCTGCAAACAAATACTATTCTTTTTCTTTACATTAACGTGCAATAAACTTCTGTTAGAATTGATGTTAATGGGGTAGACTAGATGGCGGATGTGACTAAAGGACATTGGTAGGTCTGAAGGTAGCTCACAAACTGCAGGTAATTTATTGAACATAAAACCAGAAATAAACAAAATTAGAGAACATCTATACGTGATAAAACGCCACTGGATCCCAAAGCAAGGTTAGCTCTCCAGAATCTCAAGCCAGCAGAAATGCTGGTTGGAGTCTTTCCCTGTATTTGGAAGATCTAGAAACTCTTCTGAAAATGTTTAAGAGCAGTTGTTGCCCTGCCAGGCCATGACTTCCAACTAATTTCGTATTTTTTTTTCTCTTTAGATAACAGTAGTTGTCAAATATTTTGCTCAGTTTGGATTCTTTCCCTGGACCACTAAGTTATACGGTGGCATCAATGCAGAAGAGCCATTTGTTCTGCCAAATATTGTTGGGATTGAGAAGAAGGATGGCTATGTGCATTTTGATCTTGTGCAGCTTCTGGCTTTGTTCTTTCACAGGTCTATCTTGAAGGTAAGTTGTTCTTGAAGAGAAGGAGAAGAAGAAATGGCTCATTTCTTAGAGCTCTGCTGAATGTTTGCAGAGAAAAACTGAAACTCTGCTAAACTTGCCTGATCTTCATTTCTGTTATAAATTCAAAACTCATCTCATTCTTTAGGGGCAGGGACTCAGAGTCCAAACCCAGGTTTGGATTTAAACTTAGCATTTGGCCCTCAAGTCCAACAAAATTTCAGATTTGAACACTTGTGGGCCTAATTCTTTACAAATATATGCCATTTGCTTTCATGTGAGATACTCACATGCTGGGATGGGAGATTAGAAATCCTAGCCCTGCTGAAGTCAATAAGAGGTTTGCCCCTGGATTTTAGAGGCTTTGAAGCGTGGATCCAAATTTGGGGACTTGTGCCCATTCCCTACCCGTCATGAAACCAAGTTTTCATCTCAAGTGCAAACTCACCCTGTTTCTCTCTCCCCCATTCTGTGTCTGCCTCTATCTCCACCTGTAGAGCAATTCATGGTTACTGCGAATTAAAGATGCTGTGCTGAGGACACAGTGTATCAAACTGTGTTTATCATTCTTTAAATGTTCCCATTAGTGCCATGGACTATGGGATTCCAAAGGTGCCAATGTGTCTGATACCAAGAAAAGGAGATTTTCTAGGAGTCCAAAGAACCAGGAGTCCAGAGGTGGTCTGCAGGAAGATGAGCCTGGATTGGGGGCATGGCACCTTTTCAGACATCACAATCCCTCAGGGAGTGTCTTCAGAGGAAGGAAGACAGCCTCCATTAACAGAGGTAGTCAGAGCCACACTGAGCTAGTTTTAGACACTAAGGGGGGATTTAATTTTAAAATTCAGGTGGAGAAAATACTATGAGGCAAATTTGCTCTGGATGCACCTGAAAATAGGGAGATTGTGCCTAGATGGTAGTAGTCTCTACCCACCCATACTAGAGTATTACTGTGATTTTTTTCCTAATATGCCCATTAGCATGGTATATAGATGCCAAATAATTCCTTCTGAGTAACTTGGTGTATTTGTTAGCCCAAGAAACTATATGCATAGGGCATTCTCAAACACTGATTTCTTGTGAGCTAACCCTACTGGCTGAACAGTGCCTTAATGGAACACCTAAGGTTAAACAGAATTGTAAACCTTTGTGACAAAATTAGGACATGGCTTTTAAGAAAAGAATGGCCCCCAGACAAATCTGTGATTTGTCTTCTCTTTGGTAGGCAAGACTCAGAAGAAGGAAGCCAGGAAGAAACGGAAGCTTTTTAGAAAGAGTCCCATCAACAAGAAGAAACTTCTTAAGCAAAAGATGAAACAACTGATATTGAAAGCAAAGAAGCTGGTGATTAAAATGTAATTGGGGTATTATTTGTAACATCTCTTAAGAAAATGAGACATTGCTGCACTTCAGTTCAGTTAATTAATTATAATTCCAGTGTTTATGGGTCTTCTATGGAAGACGTGCAGTGGAGACATTCATCTGATCATTCTGAGGATGCATTGTTACAATTTCCATTGACCTAGATTATACTTGTTTTTACCCCTAGTGCTCTTCAAATCTATCGACCTATCAGGCAGTTCTTCTATGACATTATTCATCCAGAATACAGCCCCGTCTGTGACGTCTATGCACTGATGTTCCTGGTTGACGTGATCAATTTTATAATTGTTATCTTTGGATACTGGGCTTTTGGTGTAAGCACAAATGCACTTTCTTTATACAGACTGCAAAGCAAGTAGCTTGATTATTAAGTTGGGGACTATGGTATATAGTCAGCAGTCCCTTCCATGACTGCATACTCCAGGATTTAGGGGGACAGGAGGAGGCACAGGCTAAGTTAATCAGTCTGGGAGCCAGGAAGAACCACAGTGTCCTATGTGTGTGTGAATAAAGAACACACTTGGTATTCACTACAGTTGATTCCTCTCTCTTCTCTACCATCAGGGACCTGATGGAAATTTCCCCTGAATCATAGCCACTCTTTTAGTTTGTTTTTTTGATTCAACCTTAAATTCTCTTGACCAAGGAGTCTCCATAGACTAGAGAAGAGATTACCCACAAAAGACAGGCTAACTGATTCAGATAGCACAGTGACTAATGATGAGAAGGGAGAGGCTCTGCAGCAGACACTGGGCAGGGAGTACCATTGTGTCCCAAAGAAAGCAAAATGTTTCACTTTATTTGATCATGAATTCTTTGCTTGTTCCATTCCCCCCCCCCCATATTGCTTTGTTTTATTTTTTTAATAAAGAGTAGATCACCTCAGTGTAGAGATTTGAGATGGAAAACTAGTCAAAAGAAAGGAGAAAGGGAGGGTTATGTAGGACCTTGATCCTATGAGGTCCTGAACCCCTACTGCAATGTAAAGAACACCATAGACATTAATGGGAGTGGAGGGCGGCTCAGTATCTCATGAGAGATGCTCAGCCTCTTTCAGGAGAGGGTCCTCATGCATAGAGAGCGGGAGACTGTTTCATTTCCAGAAGGGCTATAACTCCAAACTGATGGCAAAGCGGCAGAGTGATGTAGGCTTCTGGAACAGAAGCACAACCCAGTCAGTGCTATGCTTATGCTCTCAGCATTGCTGCTTGCACAATGTGCTTGGCTGCCGTAGCACTTGCTTGTGCTTTCCACATCTGGATGTTATTGTTATGTCTCAAAAGAATGTGATTCTGCTTCCAAGTGGGGGAATGAGCAGTAATAACAACAGATGAGTCTATCAAGATCCTTAAAAGCTTGGTTTCATGCAAAATAGTCTTAGTTATAAAAACTTAGGGCGGAGAAAGAGAAAGTGAGGGATGGAGATGGATCCAAACCACAGCTCTGAAGCCCTGATATTTTTATAATGGGTCTAGTTAAAACTCCATATCTGAACCTTCCCAAGCATGGGGCTTTGAAATCTGGATCTGAAGATTTTATTTTGAGAGGTGCAAGCTACAAACATGGACCTGGCTCTCGATGCAGGGTAGATGACCATTGCTCTATGAAACAAAGGAACAGAATTGTTTAAAAACCAGTTCTTCAGAATCCTCCACGAGGCATCAGCAGCTGCTCACTGTCATTTTATCTGCGTCTTTATTTAAGATGCTTCTACTTAGTGCCTGCAGAGTAGGGATTTGTTTGTAGAAAGGAGAGATTAGAGCCTTGCCTTTCCAGCCCTTAACAGAAAATGCAGCACTTGCTTACAGCTGTAAGTTCCCTTACACTCAGGGGAGATACTTGCCTGAATAGGGACTACTCACATAAGTAACAGTCTGGAGTTTCCCCACTATCCTATGGGTTATATAAAATCATTGGATAAATCCTGAGTGGTATTGCTTTGTAACTAGATTTTCCCCTTTCAGAAACACTCAGCAGCTGCTGACATAACTGAATCCCTGTCGGAAGACCAGGTCCCTGAAGCCTTCCTGGTGATGCTCCTGATTCAGTTTGGCACTATGATAGTGGACCGGGCCATTTACTTGAGGAAGACTATGTTTGGAAAGTGTGTATTCCAGGTTGTCCTTGTCTTTGGCATTCACTTCTGGATGTTCTTCATCTTGCCAGGCGTTACCGAAAGGTACAACTGTGGCCAGTGTCACATGAAAAATCTCTCTCTCTCTCTCATGAGCAGGACTTGCTTTCAATGGGAAAACAAGTGGAAGCCGTGGTGGCTTTGAAATCTGACATTTCTGCATGCTTTCAGCAGCAATTTAATTTGTGCTCTTAGCACTTATGCTGCGATGGGTGGGTTTGGAAATGAACAGATGGACAACTTAATTTCCTACCGCAGTCTTCACACTGAAAGTGCAGCATGCTTTGGGTAAAGAGAACAAAGGAGAGTGCAATTATGTGTGCAAAATGCTACTGTGTTGCACGCCTAGTTTATTTGAGCAAATAGCCAGGTATGTGGTTCATATACAAGCTCAGTTATGGGGAACTGTGCATCTGACTCTTTGAAAATGAGATCTCAGGAAAAGGAGACATTTGCAGGCTTATGAAGTATGGCAGGAGGAAAAAACTCTGGCAGAAATATTCTCCCAACTTTAGACATATCTTACTTTGAAGCTGCTCGCTGTTGGTCAACACTTTCCTTTGGTGGATGGACATTTATTATTCAAGCTGCAGGGAAAAGAAGCTCCATTTAATAGGACCCACAGCCTCAAGTGATGACATATGGCCACTCACTTTGCATCTCATTTTCACTAGGTTCCAATCCAGTCTGAGGAGGTGATATTAACAGGAAGGTCAAACTAGTGATTCAGGAACTGTCACATTAAAAAAAAAATTAAATGACTTTAGTGACAAAAATAGTGTAATGAAATCTCTCTTTTACTCACTTACAGGAGATTCAACAGAAACCATGTGGCTCAACTTTGGTACTTAGTCAAATGTGTTTATTTTGGCCTGTCTGCGTATCAGATCAAATGTGGTTATCCGAATCGGGTCCTAGGCAACTTTCTGACAAAGAGTTACAATTTTGTAAACCTTTTCCTATTCCAAGGGTAAGCAGAGAGGGGATGTTCAGCTTTTATAATAAAGGCTTAAAAACCGTGGACCAAGCCCTAGTCTCATTAAAGCCAATGATACAATCCTCACTCAATTCAGTGGGACCAGTATTTAGCATGATAAATGTTGACTGTTCTTTTTTGGGGGTATGTGTGATTTATGGCAGGTATATCAGAAATTAAGCTCAAGCCCTACGTTTGCACTTTAGAGGAAAGGACAGCAGGGGCTGAATGCCATAATTTGACTCTTGAGTGCAACCCACATTTCTTGTTGCTGTAGCTTATCTTTTCCCCTAGCCTGATTGCTACCTTTCTACATAATCACTCGATAAACTTTTCAGACAAATCATCTCACATCCTGGCGGTCTCTCCTTAGCTAGCTCCTCTCTGATTGCCTAGAATAGCTGCTTATTCCTCCAGCCTGGGGCTCTGGAATGTATGTGCTGTGATCCAGTATCAAGAGGCAAGGAAATATTAGCAGATTTCAGTGTAAATATTGTATAAATCACCCTGAAATAGCATGGTTGTGAGATGAGCCTAACTGAAAGTTAAATAGACTAAGTTAATATAGACTAAATATATTCCATGCCTGGAATTGCCACTGGAATGGATCCAGACAGGAAATATGTTGATACACAGTCTTGTGGCGGAGATATTAAAAAGCCATTGGCCAGTTTGGTCATATTTGGGATGAATTTTATGTACTCAAGGCATTTTTAAATACATGCTGAGTTACATATTATTAACCTAAAAAACACTATGGAAAAAATATCCATTTTCCCATATGGGCTAACATTGCATGGAGCAATCTGTGGGTTTTGTATAAAGGAAGAGGCTCTGAAAGGAACTTTAAGGGAGAAAACTCTCTCCTGCATACTTGTGGCCTAGTTTTCAAGGATTGGCCTCTAGTGGGTCATGCACTGCAGTTTTGAGTGCTATTACTTGCCAGCTCAGGGGATAGAAACAATGATTTGTGCACAAAGACACACACCCTCAGGATCCGTAGATGTTCCATGAACAGACTCCATCTCTTACATCTGCAGGAATCTATCAGTTTGGGCAGAGACTATACTTCTCTGTACAGCATCCAGCACAATGGGTGGTCTTTTGTACACGGGTGCTGACATCTGAGAAGGGTGCACACAGGTATTTGCACAGGAACAACAGGAGGCCAAGTCAAGGCCCTACTGGAAATTTGGCCTTTAAAGAAGATCTTCCAAATTTGAATAATTTCCTGGTGGGTGAATAGGTTTATAGGAACTGCTAGACGGGATCAGATGAATGATCCATCCAGTCCAGTACCCTGCCGCCAATAGTGGCCAGTACCAGATGCCTTGGACTTCCCATAATGGACAATCGTGGGATAATTTGCCCATAGGGAAAGTTTCTTCCTACCCCTAGGCAGTTAGCATTTGGTTTGTGCCCCGAAGCATGAAGGTTTCTGTGATTTCTGAAATCCCTGGGCACTCTGTACAGTTTCAGTACTATACAACTACACACTGGAAACTATTTTTCAGGAGCTGATAAAGGAAAAGTCCCTCAAAATCAAGGAACATTGTGCCAGGGAAAAAGATTTCAATAAATGCCTGAAAATTATCTGCTAGGACTCCAGGCTCTGGTATTTATTAACAAAGATGTCACTCTAAAATGTTAATAACACTCTTTCTTTCTTCAACTGGTAGGTTTCGTATGGTGCCTTTCCTTACCGAGCTGAGAGCTGTCATGGACTGGGTCTGGACTGACACCACACTGAGTCTTTCCAGCTGGATCTGTGTGGAGGATTTATATGCAAATATTTTCATTATGAAATGCCTGAGAGAGTCTGAGAAGGCAAGTGATTCCAGTTGTACAATCCCATCTCATAAAATTCTCTAACAGACATCTGTGAGGCCAGTTTAGGCTGGGGGGTGGGGGGGAAATAATGCATCCTTCAAAAAAAACTGGACTTGGGAAGATACAGAAATTTATGTTTGAGCAGAACCTTCCCTTGTTCACTGTGCACTGCAATACTGCAGATAAACGGAGATGCCCATAGCATTCTGACTGTATAGTTAAACAAGGCAGCCATAATTCAAACTCAGCAATGTCTCAGGCATAGACCAGTTTTACTCAGAGTGGGGATTTTGGTGGGACTCCAAGATTATGGGATCTTTTGCCTTTAGTCAGATAGACACTAGAGATGGGAGTTTGGTTTCACCTAGCAGTACATCACCATTCCAGTTCCACTTCAGCATCAGCATTGGTCTGAGCTCACCGGCGGGATCTTCTATGTTATCAAAAGCTACTTTTGCATTTACCGAATAGTCCCTGTGGGTGGCATCCTGGCCCCATTGAAGTCAGTGTCAAAGCTCCTTTTGACTTCAATGGAGCCAGGATTTCACCCTCTCTCTGTAAGATGAGGGGAAGAATTCCTCGCCCGCATCTTAAAAAGACTCTCCCTTAAAGGAGTTTCCAGCTACAGACAGTTCTTCCTTATTTATAAGCATAACTCATATCTCATGGTGGGAGATGAGAGAATATATTAAAAGTCACACAAGTTAGAGCTGGAAAATAACTATTAGGAGGTCTGCTCCACCCCTCTGGCCCATGCAGGACTGTTCCCTATGGTACATTTTGTAGAATTTTGTCCAGTCTAATTTTAGCTCCTCTAAGCAATGGGGCTCCACCATCTGAATGCCATGCTCTGCTGCCAGCTGCTGCTGCTTTCTGCGAAGAGCAGCACCCTTTCAATGGAAGGAGCTGGGGGACATCTCGTTTCTACCAAGACTTTAGGCTCCTGGCTCTTCTTCCTCTAGATGCTGCTTCCTAGCCCTGTAGCCTTTTTTTTTTTTTTACAGCCTTGCCCCAGTCTATTTCACTAGTGCTGTTTCCTCAAAGAGGTGTTCCATTGCAGTAGCTACTCAGTCCTGAGAGGGAGCAATGGGCTACCTCTAAGAACATCATATAGACATTATACTGATCATTTCTACTGAATTATAAGTGTGTACAATGCATTTCAACCCCAACGCTCACAAATAAAATAATAGCATTTACAGCATCTTTAAACTTGAAAATTGTTAAATAGTTCATTAAAAGTGAATAGATAAATTAGAAGTGGAATAACTCAATCCAGAATAACATGGTTACCCCTCTGATACTTCACTTGAGATTGTGTGTTTGCCAGTCAGTCTACACATGTCCTTAGTGTGTGTGTGTATGTGTGTGTTGATTGAGTAATCTGTCACTCAGTGTGCATGCAAAACAACTGGGTTATTTCCCAAATGTTCTACCTCATAGCCTCAAAAGGGTCACCAAGTTTCTTCCTGCCTGGTTTCCCTGCCATGCTACAATTGCATCATGCTCAATTGTATCTTTTCCTTTGCAGAAATATCCTCAGCCTTCTGGCCAGAAGAAGAAAATGATTGTGAAGTATGGAATAGGAGGCTGTATTGTCTTTATATTGGTCTGCATTGTGTGGTTCCCACTGCTTCTTATGTCACTGGTTAAATCTGTGGCAGGAGTAACCAATCAGCCCCTGGATGTCTCAGTCAAAATTACCATTAGCGGTTATGAGGTAAGGGTAGCGTTCTTACAGGAGCATGACACACACACACAGAGTGGATTTGCACTAGGGTCAGGATCTTTTCACCTTATTGTTGACTGGTGTGCACATGGACTATGCTAGGGGCGATTGAAGGCTGCTGTTCAGTGCCCTGTGTGAAATGGCAGTGGAAGCAAAAGAAAAGGGAAAGGTAATAGGAAGAAAGAAAAGTGGAGGTGGCAAATTCTGTTTGGTTTCATGCTTCATACCAATGGTAGGGATTTTCTCTGTATTGCGGCAGTGCCTGGAGGCACAGGGGTCCCAGGCTGCACTGAGAATGTCATATCTGTGATTCGCCCTCTTTTTCTTGTCTAGTCATTATTCACCATGAGCACTCAGCAGCGGAATCTGATCCCTTTCTCTCCAGCAGCATATAACGAGCTGGCTAATCAATATGCCCTTCACCCGGTAAGTGTCACTCGAACAGCTCATTTCATCAGAGAGCCCAGATTCCCTCCGGTCATCCCTGAGTGTTAGTGCTGCTCGGTTAGAGTTCTCCAGCAGGTGCCAGGTGCTTTGGTGGGCGTATCTTCACTTTCCTGGGGTGAGCCCTTCATAAAACTGCAGTGATTTTTTTAGCCCAAGTCTTGTCTACAGAGGGATTTCAGCAGTGCTTAGAAGTCATGGCACATGCTGGCAGGGTGACTCAGCACAAACACAGGTATAGTCAGCAAAGGGGGAATGTTGCAACTTAAAGTCAAAGCAAAAAATAAACTCACCAAATATTTCCCCAGTCTGGAGTCGGACAGTCCCTAAAGTGACTCCTCTTCTCACTGCCTTAAGTGGCCAATGTATAGCCCTTCCCCATAGCACCTGTGTAAAGAGCGGGGAGGGAATGCTGAGCTGGTATTAACCCCTTGATCACCAAGAACCAGGTAGTGCCCCTGCACACTGTCACACCTGGTTTAAATCTGGCTGCAGGTTAAACTGATCTCTAACCCTACTCTAGTGTACATCCCTGCTTCTATTAGGGTTAGTGGGCCAGATCCTCAGTCCAGTTATGGCCCCTTTGTTACACTCAGGAAGTGCAAAGGAGCCATAATTCAGCTCCAAATGCCCAGCAGGAGAGTCCTTCTCAGCACATCAGTGCTGCTGCCAGGTCCTGTCCTTCTAGCCCAGGGCCGAAGGGGGCATGGATGGGGGGGGAGGTGAGGGGAGATGGCAAAGCTCTATTCCACTATGCCAGTTTTTCCTGGCAGCAGCTTTGTGGGGGCTGTTCCCCGGTGACCCCATTCCTGTCTCTCCTGGAGTTCTGGGAGCTTGGCCGTGAGGCAGGATTGGGCCCAGCACTAGGTTTTTGAGCAGTGTCTCACACAGCCTGGCCCTGCTCTCGGCAGTTGAGCAAACTCCGCAGTTTGGCTGCTGTTAAGTTTAGCCGTTTTAAATGTGTTGGTTCCTATTGTAAAGCTTGTGTAGATGAGGTCCTAACGAGAAGCCAACAGGTTCCTGTCTTGATGTTTTATCCCTTCTATCCCTTCCCAAGTCTGCCATGCAGTTTATAGTGAACTACAGCCCGGAGGACATTGTCCTTGCTAAAATAAAGAGTAATGCCAGCTTGCTGTGGAGCATCAGTCCCGCCAGTCGAGAGGACATGATGGACGAGCTCTCCAGCTCAACTGCTGTCTACATCAACTTTCACTGGACAATTCTCAGGTAAATGCAGCATCGTAGTTAACACTGCAATCGATTAAAAAGCAGCTCAAGTTCTGTATTTATTTTAAAAGTACTTTTCAGAGGAGTTGCAAGTCAGTTTTAACTACATCAGTTAATGAATTATATGGCTGTTATTAATTCAAACTTCACTATGGTTAAGCCTGCTGGTATGCTGAGGTCACTGCCAGTCATGCTGACCAATGCTGTCGCATTGTTTCCTGCATGGCTTATACAGAGTGTGAGCTCTTTAGGGCCGGGACCATCTTTGTGTTCTGTGTTTGTACCACACCTCGCACAAAGGGGTCCTGGTCCATGACAGGGGCTCCTAGGAGCTACCACAATATAAATACATAATAATAATTAGTTAATTAATAGCTTCCATTCAGGGATCTCAAAGCCCGCTACAAACTTTCATTCATGACTTAAGCCTCACACCTACGTCCACCGAGAGGCTGGGGTAATTATCCTCTGCAGCACTCTGTGCTGCAGCTTCACCTCCAACATGTCTCCTTGCAAAGGACCCTCATAAGACAGCCCGCAGCTGTCTTATATAGTGCCTGCACCAGAGTGTCTTTACAGCCCCTGTGCACAGCAGCACATCTGGCCCACAGCAGGAAGAAGAATCCCCCCCAGTAAGTCTTATCTTGAACTGCATTTGGATACCACACCTGAATATACCGCGCTTGATTTCCTTTGGGCAGGAATGCTTCTCTGGTGAAGAATGTGGAAGCGTCTGGCAAGCACACTGTGCGGTACGAAGAGAAGGAGATAAGAGAACAAATTGTTCAAATGCTAAATGGGACCAGGAAAGAGCCAATGTCAGTATTTTTCTTCTGTTCGATCAGCGTTTTCAAAATGCGCCATGGCAAAGAATTGTTGTTGGTGAACACAGTAGAGGGGATTGTTCACACGTTCAATGGGAGCATCACTCCTTTTACAAACATTAGAACGACGCTATGTTAGGACTTCTTCCTGTTTGATGACAAGGAGGAGCAGGGGTGTTATAGTCACTCCTAGAAGTATTTTAGCTCCATTTACACTCATCCTTTTCTGAAATACGTTGCATATCAACACTGGTGTCTGTACAGCCCTAGAGATTGAAGCCCTAGATTCCACAAAGCAGCTACAACCCAGGCAGAAGCTGCCCTGAATACGTGCCTGGAGGGGTCATCACTGTGGTTTTGGGTTGGTTGGTTTCCAGAGCCCAGTCAACCCCGGGACTATTTCCTGAGGCTGCCAAAAATGGGCAACTAATGAGGCGGACTGGAAGGATGATCTGGTTGTTAGGGTGCTAGCCTAGGGCTCTAGAGATCTGGGTTCAATTCCTGACTTTGCCGCAGACTTCCTGCAGGACCTTGGGCAGGTCACTCTGCTGTAGATGCACAAAGTTATTTAGACACCTAACTCCTGTTGATTTCAATAGAGGGTTAGGCATCTAAATACCTTTGCGGGTCTAGGCCTCATTTTCCCATCTGTATAATGGGGATAATGTGACTGCCCTACCTCATAAGGGTCTTGTGAGATTAAATATGTTAATAATTTGAGGTGCTCACATACTATAGCAATGGGGGGCAATACAGGTACCTTAGCTAGTTTCTCTAATATGCTCCTTGAGAGCTAGATAGAGCCATTCTGTTAACAGATATGGGTGGGAGTTGCAAAGTTCAGATTCACTCTGGGGGGTTGATCCAAGCACATTTCTAAGTGGTAATGATCCAGAAGATTAATGCATAGCACTGAAGTATTTGATAACTCCAAGGCAATTTTGGCTTCCACTTGTTTCTAGACTGCTTCCCGGCGTGGTACCAAGATACCTCAGGGCTACTGCTGGAGCAGAAGCTAGAACTGCACATCGCTTGCAAGTTGGTAAGCAGTTGCAATAAAGATTTTGGTCTCAGGGTTCCTTGGTGGAAACCGAAGTGGTACCCACTGTGGGCTCAGAGGGGAAATATTGTGAGCCTCACACACATTTCCAAGTATCTCAAAGATTCTGCACCAAATTGGCTGAAATGGAAATATTCTCCCGGTAACAAATTCTCATAAATTTGTGAGCACATCAGTTTTTACATGTGCAAGGCAGATCCACTGCACTGCTCTACAGAGCAGATTCTCTTCTCTGAAGAGGAGTACTTGGAGAAGGAAATAGCATGCAGGGAAGGGAAGCATAGTACTGAAAGGTATTAGACATGTAGGGGAAAAGCTCCTAATTTTATCTTTGCATTTGGGAACCAGCTCATTCTGATAAACCACAGGACGTAGACAAAATGGCTTTCTTCAGAAACATAACCATAAAACTACAGCAGCTGGCCCTCAACTCATCTTCTGGCCAAGTTACTGAGTGGTGGGTTATTCAAGAGTGGAATCCTACCTGCTCTGGTAATGCTTGCTGCAAGAATATGGAGCTTATCATCTACAATGACAAAGTCAGCCCTTCCAGTCTGGGATTCCTGGCAGGCTACGGGTAAGGATGGCATGCTACGCTACAAAAAATACTCCCCATTGCTCTTCCTAGGTAGAGGAATACTTTACTCATGTTTATTAGGTAGTTATTTAGTCTTGGCATTTTCCTACACAACCAGGCAGAATAGACATCTATTCTGCTTGCTTGTGTTTTGTATTTGACAGGTTGGTTCTTTCATAATTTTTCAGTATTTTGTATTTGGTTTCTATCCTTCCTTGGTCAGATATGGCTCGAAAGCTGAGCCTGTCAAACCTGACTCAGGCACTGGACTGAAAGATAACCCAGCTGGGGGCCTATTAGCAACTGAAATGGAGGTGTAGGGTTATCACCAACCAGATTTGACCTTTGATTACTCCTCTTTGACCCTGCTGTAGTCAATGAAGTTGTACAAGTGTAACTGAGAGCAGAATTTAGCCCGCTGTGCACAAAACTGCCTGCAGGCTAACATTTGATCTAAGTCAGTCTAATTGTTGTAAACTGCTACAGCTTTCAAAATTAGCAGTGATTCTGAGGGAAAATAGTCACATAAAGCAATACCATTTCCGTGTCCCCCACAGTAAGTTTTATGCACCTGGCAATTTACTCAAGTCCTAGGTCTGTGTTCTGAAAGGGCTTGAAGGCACAGGTGCTTTATTCTCCTTCAAAATCACAAACAAATTCCTTGGGTTTTGCCAGTGAGCAGTCCTTATATCCCTTTTTAGTTTCATCTAAAAATCACACGCTTTTCAGTAAACCCAAATGTGAAAACAAAGAGGAGGAAAAAAGTCCCCTTCCCAGAGCACTATGCTGGGAGCTACTTTGGATTCAGTTTCCAATCCCTGGGTTAGGAGATTTTCAGACTAGAAATAAAAGCAGAAATTTAATAGTGAAGGTAATTAGTCATCGGTCCACTTTAGCTAAGGAGGTGGTGATTGGATTTCTTTCTAAAAAGACATGCTGAAGCTCAACCACAAGTTATGGGTTTAAGGCAGACAGCACTGGGGCCACGTCCAGACTAGGAATTAAAATCGATTTTAGATACGCAACTTCAGCTACGGGAATAACGTAGCTGAAGTCGAATTTCTAAAATCGAGGTACTCACCCGTCTGGATGGCGCGGCATCGATGTCCGCGGCTCTCCGTGTCGATTCCGGAACTCCGTTCGGGTTGATGGAGTTCCGGAATCGATGTAAGCGCGCTCGGGGATCGATACATCGCGTCCAGACTAGACGCGATATATCGATCCCCGAGCAATCGATTTTAACCCGCCGATGCCGCGGGTTAGTCTGGACGAGGGCTGGGGGAGGTAATTCTATGGCCTGTGTTATGCAGGTCAGAATAGCTGATCACAATAGTCTCTTCTTCTGGCCTTTTATTCTACCTTAATCTGCACTGGTAGTCTCACTGAAATCAGAGGAACTCTGTATAACTATTCAAGGTAAGGATGGTAAAGTTGGGCTCCTTGAGAAAAGCTAACTTGCACCTTAATGAATGGATACCTGAATAGCTTATTATAGACATTTATGCACAACTCCCATAGAGTGGGCGGATAGCATGACCATATTAGGGAACAGATACGGTCCCTTGTTTCACCTAGTTCTGATCAACTCTGTACTCCCTTCTCCTCAGCATCGTTGGACTCTATATGTCTGTTGTCCTGGTCATTGGGAAGTTTATCCGAGAGTTCTTCAATGGCATCTCCCATTCAATAATGTTTGAAGAGCTGCCCAACGTGGACCGCATCCTGAAACTCTGCACGGACATCTTCCTGGTGAGGGAGATTGGGGAGCTGGAGCTAGAGGAACAACTCTTTGCCAAACTCATCTTTTTGTACAGATCTCCTGAAACAATGATCAAGTGGACCAGAGAGTCAAAGAAACAATGACAGGACAAAAGTCTGTTTAGTGAAGATCAGGCTTAGAAAGCTATTTTCATGGGCTGCTTGAGAAGCAAAATTTAACATTCAGGAATGGGAGATGCTATGAGCGTCTCCTCTCCATTGGCATATTTTCACCTGAAGCTTTTCCACGTTCCTCACCAGAACGTATCATGTTTAGGCAGTTAAGTGTACTTTTCAGGTCAGTGACTTCCCTTTGCTCAGCCAGAGAAGACCTAGTATTGATCCCCATAGACTTCATCCCACAATCATGGGTGCAAAAAGCTTGGCCCAAGTCCACCTGATTTTATCTGCAAAGCAGCTAGAAACTTCCTCACAGCCGGAGGGGTTCTAATCAGCCTCCGAGCAACTGCAGCATGGGCCGTTAATGGCTGAAGATCAATTATAGGGAGGAAATGTTAATAGGGCTAATTTACAAGAGTCCAGGTTCAAATGTAAGATTTTAAAGAAACACTTAAAAGGGTGCTCTGACCTGGGTGATGAGGCTTCCAGTGCTCACTGGACAAAATGCACAGACTCAAGATGTGCAAATATTCCAGTTTAGAACATAAAAACAAATCTTTCAAAGACAAAATAAAAGAACAGAATGGGGCACTTGCATAATCAGAGCAAGCTCTCTCTAGCTAGGCCTAAGGTCCCTTCGATTCTTAAGAGGTCTCTACCACAGCCTTTACCCAACTAATATTCTACTTTATAGTCTGGAGAGGTTTCCCAGCTTGCTCTGCTTTTAAGTGGGTACTCGCTCCTTCCAAGTGAAGAGTTCATCCACTTTTTCCTCACTGCAGAATCACTGAAAAATGGGTTGGAAGCAGAGAACAGGCGTATTGGGCAGTGTTTTGTTAGGTTAAAATAGGGGGGTTACCTGAATGGCATCCAGGATGGTACCCCAGCATAGGGACAAGGGGATGGAGTAGGGCAGTTCTTTTACAAATAAAAATGTCTGAGGAGGCAGCATGTATCCATTGGATGGAGCATCAGGAGCCCCTGGATTTCTATTTCCAGTTCTGCCAGGCTGTGAAACTCTGGGAAAGTCACTTCGCTCCTTAGTGCCTGGTTCCCCTCCCATCCCATCTGTTTAGACTAGAAGCTCCTCAGGACAGGGTCTGTCTCTCACTATGTGTGCACGCAGCACGGGCCCTTAATCTCTGTTCAGTGAATCGAGTGAGAGAACTTGGTATTCTCATTCTAGCCATTAGCGGACGCTCCTCTGCATTGCAAAGCCACCTAGTCATTCAGCACAAGTGGCAGCAGCTCATTGGAGGAAAAGGGGGCTGTGGGTCTGATCTGAAGTGCAGCAGTAGCGCTGGGCGTGAGAACTTACACTGCGCAGTCCAGTCAGACTCATTTTAGGAGCACCCAGTATTTTCAGAAATGTAAATAACGCCATGAAGTTCCATAAACTCAGACCATGCATGTGCAAAGTAGACAGAAGCAAGCAGCCACTTTGTTTTGTAAATCAAGTTTATTCACAGTCCCACTATTTCTTCTTTTCTTTCCGAGTGAATATGTTCTGTTATCTGAAAGATTAAGAGCGACATAGAATTGCGTTTTGGCCCACTCTTTTGTTGACTGTAATGGTCAGCAAAAGCTTAAAGTGCAGGTACTGCACCTTACTAAAATAAAAAGCCTTTTCCCATTAGACCTTCTTTGCTGCTAAGCTGAATTGCCATGGAATAAGTCGAGCCTACAGTGGTTTCTTCTTTTTCACAGAACTTTGTTGTGAGAAGCAGTGGGGGCTGTAAGAATCGATAAAACCTCATAGAAAGTAACAAAGTAAATCAGAAGGCCTGGTAAGCAAGAGCTGCAGTGGCTTATTCATGCATTAATGCACTCGGCAAGTTTTGTGAGGTGCTTTAAGGGGGACATTTCCCTCCCTCCACTAAAGCTAGTGGAGCTCAGAGATTGCACGGTCAATGTTGTTCAACAACTGTGGGCACCAATAATTTAAAAAACAAAAGAACAGGCCATTTCATCAGAAATAAGCAATCAATCTCATCCCGACAGTAAACAAAAAAATGGCAGTTTCCCACGTGTGGTATTTTCTTTGCTTCAGAACGGATCGGTGCAAAGTGAGGTAACACAGGTGCCCCGTTGGTAAGGGCTGGGGAACATTAAACAAGGCGCCGCCTTTTAGAATCTCTCTCCATCTCCTCATCTGGAGAGTCTCCATTGCATCCCAGAGGGGACACCATGTTCAGCAGAGGATCTTCAGATGCACGGCCAAACAGGGACAGCAACAAAGCCACTCCATAACCAGTAGCTCTTTCGCCCTAGGAAAATGGTTACACTTCAGATTTTAATATCACTTGGGTGTTGCACTCATCCTCACTCTTTTCCAAGCAGGATGTAATTGGCACATCCAGGCAGAGAGCTGACCCGTGAGTCTGCGCACATTCTTGGGGTGGCATTTTCCAAAGTGCCTATGGGAGTGAGATGTCCAACTCCCTTAGCTGCTTTGGAAAATCCCACCTTTTATGTTGCCCTTGGCAGAAGAACTCTGAAGAAGCTGGCAGTGTGCTCGCAGGCAGGCATTTCTGACGAATCCTGCTGAAAAAAGTGCTAAATAAGCAGGCACCACACACAAAGGAGAAAAATGGAGAAGCCATACTAATACTTTAAGCTATGCAGATGTCTAGAAACATGCACACTACTAATGCAGAAATTCCAGTCTGCTCTGTAATAATACAAATGAACACAGCACAACATCCTTTACAATGATTGTTAACATCAAAGCAAGAATGCATTCTATGAAACTGATCTACAGATGAGTTGGAAGTAGTACATGGTTACTCTGTAAGAGAAGCCTCCTCTCTTTCTCTGGAACTGTACTCTGTGGGTTAAGTTTCGGCCAATATTGGTGAGTGGGGGAAGTTTGCACTTTACTGTAGTTTAGTAGGAGACAGAGTGCAATTGATTTTGAACAGAGAGAGACTGACAATTACTGTGTTCTATTTATCCTAACCCCTCTCTCAGCAGAGAATCCACAATTCAATACCAGAGAGGAAAATCCAGCTGCACAATTTTGTTTTGTTTTTTAAAAAGCAAAGCTTCTAGTTGGTTAGCAAGAAAAGAATGAGTGTGCAAATATCTGCTGAGGCATTGGGGGAGCAGACAGAGCCCCACAGAAATTTGACAGGCAGTCCAGACAAGCCAATCGGGAAGAGACACAACAAAGCAAACACTGTACAACCACCATGAAAGGATATTGGGCTAAATCAGTTATCCCCATGGCACGTTTTATGTACTCAGTTCCTAACTCTGTAGAAGGCCCTTAGCTGGGTTAGGAATGCACATGTTGCTGCAAATCAAAAATTAGACTAAGTAACATTTAGAGATTTTTTTTTAAATAAAAAACCCAAAATAAGTTGCCAGAATAAAGCAGGTATCTTTCTAAAATCTAGATCTCTTTGTACAGTCATTACTTCCTACAGGAAAGCTTTCCTCTCTAATTCCCCAACCCCACATCAGAGAGCCCTGCAAAAACAGCAAGCAGGAAAGGTGACAATTCACACAACAAATGAACACACTCACCGCATGGACAGGTGCTGCAATGTCTATATGGACCCAGACACCAGACCAATCGAAACCAATGTGAGAAGCGATAAAGAGCCCAGCACAGGAGCTTGGAGTATTGTCTCTGTCCTGGAGAAACAGTAAAAAGTTTGATTTTATGAGATAATTTGTCTTTAAAAATATTGTTTGTCTAAAAATAACTCGTAAAAATTTCTTTACGTTACCCAGCATTTTAGAAGAGGGGTTCGCAACCTTTTTCTTTCTGAGGCCCCCCATCATGCTACAAAAATTCCACAGCCCACCTGTGCCTCAACAACCTTTTTTCTGCACATAAAAGGCAGGGCCAACGTTAGGGGGTAGCAAGCAGGACAATTGCTTGGGGCCCATAGCCCTGTGAAGCTATGTTGCTCAGGCTTCAACTTCAGCCCCGGGTGGCAGGGCTTGGAGCCAGCCCCAGGCGGTGGGGCTTCGGCTTTCTATCCTGGGCCCTAGTAAGTCTAATGCTGATCCTGCTTGGCGGGCTCCCTGAAACCTGCTCATGGCCTCCCAGTGGGCCCTGGACTTCTGGTTGAGAACCACTGTTTTAGAAGACAATGTACAAATACATCGCTCATAAGGCCAGCCAGTTCTCAAGTATGCAAGAGTGAGCTAATGCCTGCTGCTCCTTTTTGGAGTTACCTGCCCACTCAGCTGTGTTTTCTCCTTACCTCCATCCCCCTTATTAAAACAGAACCATTGTACTTTTACTGGGACAGAAGGGGTGGGTTACACAGCCATGATGCATGTGGCCGTTAAGAAGTCAATGCAGAATCCGCCATCATACCAATTCCAACCCCAAAAACACTTTGGCACTTGTTTAGCTTAGATATACCAAGGTCAACAGCTGAAGTCACCACAGCCAGACCTGAGGCCAGGTCTTGCTCCCTTTGTCAAAAACAGAGTCATGGCCACCCAGAGGATTCAGGGGGCCTGAGGCAAAGCAATTTCAGGGGCCCCTTCCATAAAAAAAAGTTGCAAAAATATAGAATACTATATTTTCGTGGGGGCCCCTGCAGGGCCCGCAGCAAATTGCCCCATTTGCCTCACCCCTCCGGCCCCGGGCAGCCCTGAACAGAGTTGTTTGCAAGTGTCAATGGCAGGCAGGTTTCTTAAAACTTTTATCAACTACCCAGACATCATCTTTGTATCTTCTAGCCCCTCCTACAACTAGTGCATTATTCAGAACATGCACCGGGAGTCTGGCCTGAACAATTCTGATTAAATAAGGGAATTAAAGAAAAAAAGGAAAAAACCTACTGCCACAGAGTTCTTCATATCAGCTACAGCAGAGGTAAATTCACTAAAATGGAGCTCAGGACAATACACAAGAGGATGGACCAGGTCTCCGCAGTTCCTGCCAGCGATAACACAGGCCTTCTCCCAATCTTCATTATTGGTGAGGACAGCAGCATGGTATTTCCCTGTGGCAATTCCCTAGTGAGGGATAAGACACAACCGGGTAGGATTAATATGGGTTTAGTCCCAACTCTTTAGCGGACGTGCTGGATAGAACCATTTTCTTCTCCTTACTTGGCGCTAGCAGTTGCCTGCCACGTAACATGGCTATCAATGACATGCCCACTGAGCAAACATACCTGAAAACTAAAGATAAAGACTGAAGTGTTATAAACAGAGGGGTTCTGGGCATCATCAAAACATTTTACATTTCTGAAAAGAAATCCATTTCACAGTGAAATATTCCACCTTCATCTGGGCTAACACAATGGCAGACACACAAACATCTCCCTGGGGTTTCATAGCCAACAAACTATATGGCTGTATGACTGCACACCCGTTTTTGTTGGTCAGGCAATGAATTATAAATAAGATAGCTCACATGCACAGACAACCCACCTAGCATGTTGTGTCAAACACAGATAACATGGACATTGTGAATGCGGGACCCTTCATTGGAAAGGTCATTTCACCCTAGATCTCGACTCGACCTGAGACCTAGGAGCCGTATGTTGTTGGTGTTTTCCAGACAGCTACCATAGAGCAGACCGGCAGACATAAGGCAGGTTTTCAATAGGACACAGTTACACTGGCATGCACAATCCCTGATGTATGCAAAAAGCATGCTTCCAGGAACTACCCAATTTTTAAACGAAGACTAATTCTAACCCCAGACATCCAGGCCAGATCTCATCACAGGAACTACTGCCTGTTCACACCATCTTCCATAAAAATGTTATAGTGGTTTGCAAAAGTGGTATTTCAATGTTCGTTTTTACTCTTTTACTAATATTATAGACTGTGTGTAACATACGCCCTACATTTTATAACATACCTTATAAATCAAGACTTTGCCAAATAATTAACTGCAGACACCAGGCCAGATACTCAGCTGGTGGAAATCAGCATAGCTCCACTAACTTCAAAGGAACTAGTGTGATTTATATCAGTTGAAGGTCTGGCCCACTAATTTTTATCTCCTATAGAACTTCCAGTTCTTGCAACTGCTAAAAAATATACAGCTATAGTTACATCATCAGAGAAAAGTGCTAGGCCAAGCACCAAGTTCTCTTACCCGTCCTTCTGATGATGACAAAGCCTAACAACATTTCACTCCTTCATACAACAGGTCTTGAGCCTAAGCAAAGGGGAATGAGTCCAATCTGCTAGGCTGAATTTAGAAACATCCATGTGTTCACCATTATTGATGGTTATTACCTCCAGCTTGGTAAACCCCTCAGGGACTTCAGTGGGAACAGGATCAGACCATGAAAACTGAAAACAGCATCTTAAACACTGGTTCAAGTTTTCTCAAGGAGAAATTGATAAAACTGTCAACTTTTGAATAATACTGGAGCATTTAAATGAATTTCATTTGTGTCTGAATAAATTCCATTTTTTACTCATTTATGTATGAGATATAAAAGCCCATAAGGTACACAAACCATGTCTGACTAATGTAGTTATAAATATAACACGCTGGCAAAGTGTGCTGTATTCCCCTTTGTTGGCTGGTCCATGTAGAGCAGGGCAGGGCCGGTTTGTTTACCCACTGCGTCAGCAGGTTTGGCCGATCATGGCTCCCACTGGAAGCGGTTCACCGCTTCAGGCCAATGGGGGATGCGGGAAGTGACGCAGGATGACGGATGTGCTGGCCGCTGCTTCCCTCTACCCCCATTGGCCTGGAGCAATGAACCGCAGCCAGTGGGAGCCGCGATCGGCCAAACCTGCCGACGTGGCAGGTAAACAAACTGCCCCGGCTTGCCAGGGTAAGCACGCGTGCCAAAGGTTGCCAATCCCTGATGTAGAGGATAACAGCCTATTACTGCTGCTAGCTAACAGAGTTATTTTTCCAGCTCAAGTTGTAGAGACCTGTGGTCTGTAGCTGAAGGTGCAGCATGCTGTCACCACAGACAACCTGCAGTGGTGGCATGGAGCCGTTACAATAAAACGCTGTCCTCCAGCAACCCAGAGGCTTTGCAAACAAGTACCTGAGCTCCGGTGAGAGTGGCCATGTCCAGAATGATATCAGCACCAAGATCCTTGCACGCGTACGCTACTCCATCAGCCAACACCAGCCTGCCCTCTGCATCAGTATTGTTGATTTCCACAGTTCTGGGAAGAAGACGTTATTTAATGCAACAAGATTTCAGGTTGGGAATTATGTATGCAAAGAGATCCTGCTCAGCAGCTCTAAGATCCAACACTGCTGCAAAGCGAAAAATATAAAGAATATGCATTTACTTCTTATTTCAAGCAAGGAACCCTTTCCTTTAAAGTTTCAGAACACCGTGTACCTGAGCGTCTAGTGCTGGCTTTATCATATGTCCTACAGTCTGCAGGGCAGGGACCAGCTTTTTAATGGGTTTGTAAAGTCTCTCGCACAATGGAGTGCGATTTCTAGGCATTACTGCAATATAAATAAGAATAGATACGAACAGCAACAGCTATCTATCGTCAGTTTAAAGAGCCCTAAACACTCAGGCAACGCTAACCTATTACTGGAACTGGGACTCTACAAAGCGAGGATGAAAATGGACAAAATCTGATGCTGTTCTGCTCAGATGGGAATCAGATTAGAACGATGTCTTACAATGTGCTAGCAAGAAGAAAGCATCCACTTCCAAACACACAGGAAACGCACAACTACGGATATGTGGAAAAACAGCATCAGAATTTGAGAGGGAAAAAATGAAATTAGAGGTTTTTGCATTTTGGTTTGTAGTCAGAAAAATTGTCATTTTTCAGGGAACCTGTAAAACTTTGAGGCCCCGCCCCGCCCCACCCCACCCCCCAGCTGCATTTCAGAAAAAAAAAGTTAACTCTTGTGTGAAAATGTTCTTGTTTTCAGTCAAAATGGGGAGATTTCATGCAAACAGCTCCAAAATTTCAGCCAAGGACACAGGTTGTGATGTTCTATTTCATACTTTTAGGGTAGTTGCTTTCCCAATGTCATTTCCATGAGTGCTCTTCAAAGAAAAGGGTGATTTTTCCTCTCCCATCTAATGCTAAAAAGTAAGCAGTGAATTAGAGAAGCTGATCCTTTATACAGATCCTTTAATGACCTAGAACAGTTGTCTGGGAATCAGGTAAGAATCCTTTATTATCTGAGCCCATTTCAGGACTTAATGAGCAGATTTTCAAGATACCGATGAAGATTTTGGGGCAAAGATTTGTCAAAAGACCTGGTTTCATTTTTTCAGATTTTGAAATTTCAAAACGAAAAACGAGGATGAAAATTTTTGTCATTTTCCATCCTCATCCCATTTTTCAACCAGCTCTAGTTGACCATTGAGATGTGAGATTTTTACAGCAATATATTGCATAAAATAAACAACTTATAACCGTCTTTTGTTTCTTTACATTCTCCAATTTAAAACTTGCTGCAGATGTTAATATTGTTTGATTTATTCTCAGTTACTTGGCTAAGGTATCGTGGACTTCCTTCGGCAAGGTGTCTATTGCTGGCAAATGTATCAATGATATGAGGGTTTATTATTAGTACTGCGGTAGTATCTCAAGCCGAGTGATGTGTACAAACACAGAATGACAACAATAAAAGGTCCTTGCCCCTTTAAGAGCTTACAATATAAGAAAATGGATTCTACAGCTATACACTTTGTTCACTTGAACTGGAGCCATTTAAATAAAGTGGAGAGACAAAGCACTACTAAATAGGTCTATGGAAGGGACGGACAATCTTACTTTCCCGAGTAAAGGACATGGATGTCATCAGGTCTTGTTGCATTAGGCCCAACAGAATTTTCAGCCAAGCAAAAAACAGCATGAAGATTGTCTTTAAAGCCCTGTAACAATAAGAGGAGAGATGCAATTCAACATAATGCACACAATAGTTTACTGGGACAGAAATTAATGAGGGATTCTGGCTTTTAGATGCAACTATTACCATGAAATGCATTTATCATGTGCAAAATCTGTGCCAAGTGGCTTCTAGTCTGGAGCTGATCTCAAGATATGTAAACTCATTGGGGCAGGGACTATCTTTTTGTTCTGTGTTTGTAGAGTGCCTAACACAATGGAGTCCTGAGCCATGACTGGGGCTCCCAGGTGCTTTGGTAATACAAATAATCAAAAAAGACTGTGTAGAGATTCACTGACTGTAGCTTCTGAGTTTTCAGTGGAGAGATAATAAGGAACCTAACAAAAAGAAAGCAGCACAGGCTGAGAAGAAAGCATGTGTACGTGTGTGTTAGGGTGGGGAACTAAAGCTTTTGCCAGCTGTTTAAATAACTGATTTCAGCCTCTTTCACTCTCTGGCACATGGAGGATTCTGAAGAACAACTGGTTTTTAAAAAATTGTCATTTATTTATTTAGTTTGTTCTCATTTCTGTTGTCAGGTTCAGTGGGCGGCGCTGGTGGGCTACGATATACAGGAGGTCACACTAGATGATGGAGTGGTCTCTTCTGGCCTTAAACTCTGTGACATCAGAATTAAAAAGTGTCTGTTCAAGATGTCTGCATCAACAGAGCTGGTTGAAACTTTGTGAAATTTCATTATTTGATCAAAATAATCTAGAAGTTTTTGTAAATTATTTTTGCTCTTTTTGACCAGCTCGAATAGGGTCAATCCAATCCAAAGCCTATTGACGCTGACAGGTGTCTTCTAACTGACTTCAATGGGCTCTGGATCAGGCCCCTACTAAGTCCAAGCTCCTTATACATAAAATCAGAGCATTACTATATGAACAATAGTGGTGCAGATTTTCAGAAATGTGCTACTGCACATGTTCAACCTCAATACAGCCCTAAAAGCACGCTCAAAACACAGAGACTAGGGACAATACTTCTAGCTACTGAAACATCTCTAGCCACAAATAAAAGATTCAGATAATAAATGCTTTCAACATGACAATTATAAAGACTCATGACAGCATGTTACAAAGTAGTTCACGATGAATGGGCTTTTATTTTCCAATGCTTGCGTTTTCTATTACTTCTATTTTAGTCTCGAGTGATGCCTTGGGGGCCTTTGATAAATTGCTCCCATCCCTATCACTTCCGGCAATCTCAGGGAAAAGCCTGCAGTAGTTATGAAGAAGGCTAGATACAATAACAGCTGGGCTACAGCCATTTGTGAACTGTAAGCCTTCTAAAGAGGACCCCTAAAAGAACAACTGCCAGGCCATGTGGACCCCAATTGGATCGAACCAGATGCCAGAAGAGATCTGATGGAAAGTTGATTCTCCAGACAACAAGCTGAGTGACCTTATTGCCTATTACCTGTCCATTGCCCTACAAGGCCTACTTATAATTAGCAATCTCCCCATGGAGGACATGCCAATGCCTCCTGACTTTCCGAAATTCCACTATGAAGACTTCATTTGGAAGACGACTGGCAGTCTTAGAGTATGGTATCCACATGCGTGTCAATGCATCACTTCCCATCCCACACTGGTTTACTGCAGGATTTCTCATACCTGATTGTCCATAAGAGACGAGATACTCGTCCATCCAGTCTATGAGTCTGATCCAATACAGCATTTCCTAGGGTTCCCCCACTTCTAAATGGTACCATAAGGTGTCAACCAATGAAAAAGAATTATCACTCTGTAATCTCCTATTTTGCTGTGAGCTACACTGCATGCTCTTAGAAGCTGGCAAATAATTTGTATTTTCCCTTCCCTCTTTTTCTCTCTTTCTGATTAAGTCCCACTCTGTTTTCTTCTGGTTTATAACCAGTTTATATTTGTATTTTGTTTGATGACATTTTAAAATATATCACTGTTTTCATGTGTACAACATACCAAGTGCCCTGAGATTGGGGGTGGGAGGGGAGGGCTCTTTTTTGTGGGGGAGGAGGAGGGGAGCGTGGCAGCTGTGTCTTAATAAATCTGCTTTGATCCCCTTTCACAGTTTTCAACAGCAGCAGCTGCTTTTAAAAGAAGCAAACTCTTGGGTGTGTCAGAGGTCAGTTTCACTAGGGATCTTTTGATAAGCTTCACCTGCTAGAGAAGCCAGGACTTGCTGAGCCAGCTCATGGTCTTAAGTCCAAAGGGCTAACCCAAGAGTTAGATTGGCTCTTTGTACTTTGTAAATTAAAGCCAACAACCATTCCTATAAACGGACAGCAGCAGGGAACCATCAAATAACCTCGCACACAAGAGCTGGGATACTTTACAAATAAAGGGATACAAAAGACACTGTGCCAACCAGAACCTCCTCCTGGGCAAAGTTGATCTGCATGACAAAAAGCTTTTCTATTCATGTCCCATAAAAGGAATTCCACCAAGCGGGTGTATATTTACTCCTCTACATAGGAAATGCAGCTAAACTAATGCTTAGAAATGTGGACATTCCATCCCATCCCATTATCAAATGTCCCGACAGATCATTGAATCCTGTTAGTTTCTCTTGCAGGTTCTACACGTTGCTTTTAAAATACCTTAAATCAGTAACAACAATGAATACTCCCCTACTGTCCAAATTACAACTTTCAGATAGCTTCTTTTTGGACTTATTTACCTGGCATTTATTCTAGAAATTTTAAAACTAAGCAATAGGATCCTGTGTTTACAAATACATAGGCCTGGATTTTCTCAGAAATACAACAGCCTTTGCAGGCTTAATTTGCCCAGACTAATTTTACTGCCATATTGCACAGTTATAGTAATGGTGTGTGAAAATGACCAGTCACTTACATGTACATTTATCATGACTGTGAGCAATAACTGCACACAATTAGGTGCACATGCACTTGTAAAACTTTGGTGCACAATCGCTGAGGGATAATTAGTATAAAACAAAGTCAAGTTGTCATGCTGACTGCATACATGGCTTTCGTAGTCCCACCGGTGTGCTGTGAAAATTCTGCCTTGTCCTTTGGCATTGTGTGTGTGTGATTTAAATTATTTGAGGCATGACAGTTACAGAGCTAGCAGCTTCGCTTAAGCTGCTCCTTGCAAATTTGCTTCCAACTGCGAGACTGTGCAGATAACTATGAGGTTTATAGTCCTTCAACATCAAACAATCCTGTTATAGCCAAGAACATAGCTAAGGTCATAATAAACTGCTGGGAAATGGAAGTTTGGCATCTGACCATCTCCTGGACAGATCTTCTCTCAGACTTGTATGTTAATCCACAGCAGCAAATGTTCTTTGAACCCTGGATATTTCTTGGAGGCAATGGTTGCTCCATCAGCAAGACTTACAGTGACTGGATTTATGGTGAAAGCTGAATCCCTCTGGCGGCGTTCACACTAGGTTTATTATTATTATTCAGAACGGTTCCCAAAATTTCAAGGTTTGGCTTTATGCTAGTCTCCTTCTACCTTCTGTCCACAGGAGCAAACCAAAAGCCAGCTCCTTGCAAGACCACAAACTGTCGATGGAGAAAGACAAGCCTGTTTTCCCAGTGTTCATACCTTATCTACCGGTTTGCTGACAATAAAGAAAACATTCAATGCCCTCACCTGAGGCAGAATGGATGTGACCCAAGAACTAGCATCAATGAAATCCTCAGGATATGAGCATACTTAGCACTTACACATATAGGCTCCGGTCTGGGAAAGTGATTTCCTGACTCGGGGCCCTAGTGCTTTACAAACATTAATTCCCAAGACCCCAGTGATGTATGTAAAAGAGCAACCTCCCGATTTCACAGAGAGACAGGCACTGATGCGTAGCTAGTTGTCCAAGCCCACTCACAGTTAGAACTCTGAAGCTCCTAGGCCCCAGTCCAGGGAATGCAGTACTAGACAAGACTGCATCTTCTTGGCAGTACGTGAACTTGGGCACGAATTCTGATCTAAGTGATGTTGAGTAAGATTTCACTTACTTGCTTTACCGTGGCTTTGAAGGCACCCAAAACAGCAGCTGCTCCACCACAGTCACGTTTCATGCCAGGCATAGTTGTCTATTTAAAACAGAAATACATATATATTTGTGTGTGTGTGTGTGTGTGTGTGTGTGTGTGTGTGTGTGTGTGTGTGTGTGTGTGTGTGTGTGTGTGTGTGTGTGTGTGTGTGTGTGTGTGTGTGTGTGTGTGTGTGTGTGTGTGTGTGTGTGTGTGTGTGTGTGTGTGTTCAAAAACGTAAGGGAGAGTCTCAGTTGTATTCCCTGTTAAAACCAGAATCTCTGATGCAACCTTAACTCTCAAAGCTTTGGCTTTGCACCTTAACATTTTAAGACAGAAAATGTACAAATGCTATTGCTAACCCACTGAAAATGAACACCTTGCACTTTTTTGCTACACAAGGGAAGCTTTCATAACAAGATCTGCATACTGGACAAGCCAATTTTATGTTAAATACAGTCAATTCTCCAGACATTGTTTCTGTCTGGCTCTTACTGGATCCTGTTTTAAAGCTGAAAATAGTAAACTTCTGTTGCTATTTCAGCATATAAAGTCAACAGGCTTCAGCGTCTCTAAGGGACTGACAGCATGAGTTAAAGTCGATGGGTCTCTTTCCATTGACATGGAGGGGTTTAGGATCATGCTTTAGGTTCAGGAAAGAAGGCCCTTCAATTCTGGCTTTCTTCTAATGCTACAAGCTACTGCAGGAGGAAAATATCAGCAATTTAACTGCTTTGCCACATGTTCCCAGAACCTTATTTGCCACTTTCACCCTTATAGCTTGTTTACAGATGTGCAGCCATGAAGGATCTCAAGTATAAGTGTTTAACTCAAGGAAAAACATCTCATTTTCCATGGACATTTCCAACATAAATTATCCACTTCGACTTTATCACAAGCAAAGATGGAAGCAGGGCACTGGGTATGTCTACACTGCAATCAGAGCGGTGACTGCAGCACACGTCGACAGACCTGAGCTAGCTTTGACCCAGCTAGCACAAACAATAGTCGTTAAGCCATGGGCTATCTGTTCCTGCCCTGGATTCTGGGTATGTAGTGAAGACATGTGGCGGAATGTGCTGCTGTAGCTTAACTGTTCGTCATTTGACATACCTAGAAGAAAGCTAGTTCGAATACATCTACATGTGCTGACTGAAGTGTAGACATTCCCCCAGCCACCTAGTCTATCTACAGATACAGCATTTACATACCTTTCCCTTAATGCTGAGGCCTCCAGTGTCATACACAATACCTTTCCCAACCCATGCAATGGTTTGTGTAGCACCATCCGGGGTGTGGCTGAGTACTGCTAGGGCAGGTGGATGCACAGCTGCTTTGCCAACTCCATAGATACCTGGAAAAGAAAGATTGAAAAACCTGAGTTGTTAAGGAACTGTGTGTGTGGGGAGAGGGGATTTGTATAAACAACTAAAGTCATAATGAAGTGGGGACTATCCTGAAGTAAACTGAAGATGAAAGACTGAGCTTTCAGCAAGACATACCTCCAAATCCCTTCTCATTCAGCTCCTCATCACGAATAATGGTTGGAACAATCCCAAGATCCTTGCCAACTTTTTTGATTTCCTTTAAGGTTATCATAAAAAAAAATATATATATATATATATAAAATTAAAAAATTATAATTAGCCAATGTTGATTAGAATGTGCATGTGTCTTTCCAAAGCTAAAGATGCCCACCAACACATCCACGGTGTGCGAAGCCACAAAGCGTTCAAGATCTTGGGCCTGATGCTGATCTCTTGACAGTGTGGTTCTTTTGACTTCAGTGGCGATACCACTGATTTATGACAGCGTGAGGGCTGACTCTGGCCTTTAAGTTCTGATAGAGACAGGAACTTTCATAAGAAGGCCAGCTAGCCTCCACAGAAGGCACTTTCCTGTATCAGACCATGATGAAATAGAGAAGGAAAGTTCATGCTCTCAGAAACTTTGCATAATAGTAAAATAATTTGCACATACGGCTCCTTTCCCCCCATGGTCCCTGAAACACTCCACAGTGATAACTGAATAGCATTCCCTTTTCATGGATGGGGAACAAATGGCTAAGAGACTCATTTCCAAAAGGGGGAACACCCTAGAACCAATGGGAACTGTGAGCATCCAGTACCTCTGAAATATCAGCCTTAAGTGACCTGTCCAAAAACTATGGAGTAAGCCAGTGGCACAATCAGAAAGAGAATCCAGCTCTCCGGACTCGTGATCTGTTTAACTGGGCTTCCCTCAAACTCACCAGTGCTCTTGAGCTGCGAAAGGGTCAGATGCTACTGACAGGCCTGTAACAGCTTCTTGGGGATGCCTGCCATCATTCACACTGCACAAGACTTCGCTAAGAGATGCCAGCATTAATTCTAGACCAGGACATTCAAGACAGACTTCCAATAAGCAACTCTGTTGCAAGGCGTACCACCAACCTCCAGGAAGCTGTTAGTGTTCATCTCATTGCATGGGGTGTCCACAATGCGAGCAGCCAGCCTCACTCCTTCTGTAGCACTTGCCAAACACTGGAAATAAAAGAAATGGAAGGTACAGACATTTGAGAGTTGGCGGATTAATTGCACAACACTGCACAGAAATTGGGTTCAACGTAAAGGTACAAGACATGCAGTTCTCCGATTCTCAGCTGCAACAGATCCTTGTTTAAGTCCAACACTGTTGCAATGCCTATTCTTCAGCTCCAATTAATTAGCTGTGCCTTAAGGAAACTGAATTCCTTTGCTGCGTGAATTGACAGCACAATATAACAGTCCTTTTCACTGTCCTACTGAACAATCACACAGTGCAATGTCAAGTTATGAATGCAATGGAGAGGGCATGAAACCGATTCATATAACGAAGGGCTCCCATAAACAGTGGGCTACTTATGCTGGAAGCCTGTGGAAATGATATCATCCTTTGGAGGGGAGGCTGTAGAGCTGATAAACTCTGGAGGCTTCAATGCTGAAGTTTACTATTGCAATACATTCTACATGGGCTTCCATCTTAAACTGGCCCAGACAAGGAAGATGGTGCAGAATAGAGCAGCCTGCCTGGTGAGTGGTGTATCCAAAAGGAAGCATGTGACATCAGTGCTCTGGGGTCTGCATGAGCCATCTCAGATTTTCTGGGTTGAATTTATGGAGTGGAATCCTAGCCTCACTGAAGTCAACGATGAGTTTTTTCACTGAATTCAGTTGGGGAAAGGGTGTCAGGATTTCACTCTAGAGCCGTGGTTCTCCAACTTATTTGATCACATCCCTTTCTTTGTGTCTGCAGAAGTTTACGACCCCTCGCCACCCAAGTACATATACTGATTAAAAAAATCCACTTGCAACTCACTAAATATCAAAAACTGTAAGGTACTGATTCAAACAGACGCCCAATTCTGAAGGCAACGCTGCTACCAGTAGCTTCTCATACCCCGCCCTATAATATATTCTGCGCCTCCACAGTGAGGAGGCCATACCCCAGTTTGAGAATCTGGAGTCTAGGGGTTGATTTTGAGCCTTAAAGCCTTAAGTGGCTTGGGCTCTGCCTCCATGATGGGGTCCATTTTCAGTACTCATAGGATAATACTTAGTTCTGCCATGTGTGCAGGGCACTGGACTAGATGACCCCTCGAGGTCCCTTCCTGTCTTATGATTCTATGACTTTCTTGTCCGCTGTTACGCGACTGCTCTAGATTGTACTATACTGTCATAACAAAGATGCTTAGAGCCTGGGAAAGCCAGTTTAAAAAAGAAATAAACACAACTATATCTTGCCCTTAGCCAATTTATGAATACTTCCCTGCCACCCTCACAAAAACTGATTAGCTGGGCTGGCATCATTTTGTGTTGTGTAGCTAATCCAGCTCACAAGCCAGGGCAGAAGCAAAGGCATAAACTAGAAAAATTTGTAACTGCTCTTCTGACAGGGACAAGTGTCAACTCAGTGACACTAGTCAACCTAGGCCTCTTCAGCTCCATCACAGCCAAAAAACATGGTTGAGGGGTTCCTGCAACTAATCAAGTGATATGCTAAGTTCATGCTGTATAATACAGACTTGCAGCTTAACTGTGACTGATTACTTCTCTAGTGCAGAGGTTCTCAAATTGGGAGTCGTGATCTCTCAGGGGGTCACAAGGTTATTACTTGGGGGGTCGCGAGCTGTCAGCCTCCACCCTCAACCACACTTTGCCTTCAACATTTATAATAGTGTGAAATACAAAAAAAGTGTTTTTAATTCATAAAGGGCAGGGGCGCATTCATACATTTGCTGTGTGAAAGGGATCACCAACACAAACATTTGAGAAACACCGCCCTAGTGTCTCATCTCTGGCTACAAAGTTTCACTAGGAGAATAAAACACTGAGGTGATGTAATGTGACATATAAATATCATAGGCCATATTCTGGCCCCAGAATATTCAGCTACTGGTGACTTCAATGAGAGATGTACATATGTAACCAATGGTAGAATTAAGCCTCATAAAAGCAGGATAAACTTACTGTAACTTCCTTTGGCTGGAAACATATACACATGCCTGATTCAATGCAATATAAGGCCATACGTTAAAATCTATTAATTGCACTTAAGACAAACATTATAGAAGTGACGTCTCTGTGCGATGTGTTTGTACAGTTCTCCGAGGACACAGGAGTCTGATCCCTGATTGAGATCTTTAAGAACAGGTACCTCTGCAAAAATATCTTCAGCATTACCAATTCTGAACGCTATAAAGTAAAAATCACATAAGTGGTAATAAAACTGAGTTGATCTGTGGCCATTTCTTATCTTGAGTGCAGTAGACTCTACATTCGCTAGCTACTGACTGGTAATTCATATCAGTGTAACAGTTCTGAAAGAAAACTGGGCTGGATATACAAGGAGCAATGTGACAGCTAACTGAGGGAAAAATCTGTAACTTACGTTAAGGGTTGCCACTTCTATGGGCCCATTGTTCTGTCCAACCAGGAAAAACTCCACAATTACAGTTTTCTTCTCTGTGCGCCTAGATGCACTGGATCGGTGCGTGAACAGTGGGAATGCCCTGGCTAGCGCACAAGCTGAGGCAAAGACTTCAGAGCGCTCACATACCATCTGAAATACCAGCAGGAAGACAAATGGGTCACAAAGTGTTAGAAGGGGATGGAACTGGATTAGGGGCTCTGTTATCCTTGATAAAAGTGCCAGGGACAGAAAAGAGAAGGCTCTCGGGCCTGGCCTATACATAGACTTTAAATTGGTTAAACTATTTCAGTTAGGGAGTGATTTTTTTCCTGCAAGTTATACTGGTATAACCCCTCGTGTGGACACAGTTATACCGGGATAAAGGGGCCTTAGACCAGAATAGCTTCTTCCATTTCCCATACGGGGATAAGCTCTACTGCAGGACCCTGTAGCACTTTTATCCAGGTGAAAGTATGTCCACACTGGGGTGTACGTACTAATTTAATTACACTGATATAGTCAAAGTGTTTCAACTCTGGTGTATAGTCAAGGCCTAGGAAGCGTGGGAATTGCTGGTCTATATTCCAAACACATTGACAGGGAAATTACTACTATGGAAAAGGCTAAATATTAACTTTGGGCGCTTGATACATGCAGTAGATTCTTGACATCTACAATAGGAATGAGAAATGGAAGAGTGTTTTAGAGAAACGTTACAAATGTTAACTCAGAAGGTACAGACTTTGATCAACTGGGCTCCCAACTAATTTTTCATGTGATGAGTGTTGTAGATAGCCTAACAGTTTATCTAGAGTTTATCTATCTCCAGTTGCAGCAGTTTAACTAAATCTTTTTCTAGACTAGGATTTAAGGTGTGACATTAGCAGGTGTTCGCTAACACGTTTTCAGAGTCTAGTGTAGACAAGGCATATTATTGCCTCTAATATGTCCTAAACTGGTTGTGTAGCATGTATTAAAGGCAGGAGGCTGCTTCTACATAATACTTTTAAAACACGTTTGCTAGTATGTGTTAATGTCACACCTTAGATCTCGTCTAGACAAGGCATCTATTGCTGCAAACCCTTTGTTTGGGCTCTTATTCCAGATGAAGAGTGCATTACATTAACCTAGCTTAAACCTGTTCAAAAAACACAATAAAAACAATTCTTAAAGTGATTTAGTTAAACTGGTGTTCACCTTGTGCCCAGACTAGCTCTTCCACTTAGTCCTTGGCTATGCTGGAAAGTTGTACCACATTATGGGTATGTCTACACTGCAGCTGGGAGCATGCCAACAGCAGAGCAGCATGCGAACAACAGGTCTCGGGAATCCAAGCGGGTTTGTACTCAGGTAGCTAGTCTGAACCACTGCCTGTGCTACCCCTAGATATGCTGCTTTTTGGTGCATTAGCTAGAGACAGCTTCCGTGTCTGTCTACCTGCAGAGAGAAACACCTTCCCAGCTGCAGTGTAGACAAACCCTGCGATTATACCAGTAGAGTTATACCTATGCAACCACACCCCCTAGCATAGACACAGTCATATTGCTATAAAGAGCTATATACAGTATAGCTAGCCCAGCATGGAAAAGGGAATAAGTTACACCTCTACCCCAATATAACACGAATTCGGATATAACACGGTAAAGCAGCGCTCCGGGGGGGCGGGGCTGCACACTCTGACGGATCAAAGCAAGTTCGATATAACGCGGTTCCACCTATAACACTGTAACATTTTTTGGTTCCTGAGGACAGCGTTATATCGGGGTAGAGGTGTATATCAGTATAAATCTTCTTTACGGTGGTATAATTGTGTCCACACTAGGGCTTTTATTGCTTTAACTGTTTTGGTAAAAACAAAAAAACAAAAAAAATCCCCATCCCGCTCTAACTGAAATAATTATACCGATAAAACTTTCAAGTATAGACAAAGGCCTTATTCTACAGACCAGACTTCCTGGAATACAAGAAAATGCTTAACTTGGCTTTTTAACAAAGGTATTTTCTAACTGTCACTTACAACAATACATCTGTTGATGCCTCCTGGAAGACAGTTTCGAACAAGGCGGGTGATGAAGTGAGCTGCAGATGGGCTATTGTGTCTGCTAACCCTGGAAGGTAAAGCAGCTACGGTGGCATAGTTCAAGTAGAGGGGACAGTTGTCGGTGGGATTTGGATTCAGAGTGCTTAATGCAGCCTGCCATATCTGAGAGGAGGAGGAAGGGAAAGAAATTAAAAGCAAAGAACAGTACAACACTTTTCTATTCGTCTCATTCTTGGTATTTCTGATGGTTTCCGCAACTGTAATATTTAGGTGCGGAAAGTGCAGAATGATGCACCTGAGTTTAAACACAGTATCCACTAGTATCCACATGCAGGCAACTTTTTTTATGATGTCTTTATACACACAACTTGAATATGGGGAACCTATTGGTTAATCAGGAAGATACGTACTTCCATAGGCAGTGCAAGTTATGTCTGATACTGCATTAAACATGGAAACAGGCCATTTTATGTAATAGGTATTCAAAGCCGTTTTAATTAAAACTGTTTTAATAGTGATAAAAAGCTGGTTTGATTTATTAGCATAGAATATACAGCCGTTTCACATGGCCATTTAATTAAAAAAAGGAGATGAGAGCCAGTTGTTCTTCACTACAGACATACAGTCCAATCAAGATCTGCCACACATCTTGCAAGCTAAAAACCGTAATGTAAAAATATTTGTGGTTGTCCCGTAATTTTTAAAAAGTCATTAGGAGCATCAAAATAAAAACAGATCTACACATTTCATCCAAACAGCTGGGAGAGGGGGAAAAACAACAACATGATACATTTCACCCTTTTCTGAAAATCCAATTTAGGTCTCAAACTTGCCATCTGGCAAGCAAGAATGTATATTTCAGTAATTACATTAATTACAATATCCTCAGCTGGCATTGCTAGAACACCTATGACCTAAAAGAAACAAAAAGCACTTTACACCCATCAAAGCAGAAGGAAGGTAAGATCAGTTCTACATTTTAAGTTGCAACGGTTGCCTCCGTGGGCACATGGCAAATCCCACAGATCTTCCAGAACAGCAACAGGCTCCTGCCAGAAGTTGCTATCTTAACTGCTGTGCCTGGAACCCCTACCGGATCCCTCGACTGGGAAAATGACCTGCCAAGTATCTCTCAGCTGGGAGGGGGGATTCCTTTGGGGAGGTGCCATTTTAAGGTTCATTAATAGCAGTGGTTCTCAAACTGGGGGTCGGGACCCACAGGGAGTTGCGAGGTTATTACATGGGGGGGTCGCAAGCTGTCAGCCTCCACCTCAAACACTGCTTCGTATCCAGCATTTACAATGGTGTTAAATATATAAAAAGGTGTTTTGAATTCATGAGGGAGCCGCACTCAGAAACTTGCTATGTGAAAGGGATTATCAACACAAAAGTTTGAGAGCCACTGATTTAGAGCATCGTTCACTGAGAGGCCAAGGATTTTGCTTTGTGGATTTCAAGGAGACATTTAAAATCTCATTTCACTTGAGAGGGCCCTGCTAAGCCCTCCTTCCCCACAACTCTCTGCCCCCAGCCCCAATCCCCTGAACTGGGGCTCCCCTCACAGGGATGCAACCACACCATGGTTTGAGGCAGGGCTCTGAGGCCCCCTTCACCAGAAACTGCTCCGCTAGGACAGGCAATCAGAGCTAGTCGCTTCCAGTCACAGCAACTCTATTTCTGCTCAGAAAACACATGAAGGTGCAGGGTCAAACACCCTGTGATTTGCTGACTTCCCCTGAGATTTCCCGTTCAGTCCCCACCCTGCAGTGGCAGGCTCAACCAGCTGCAGAGCTAGGAGATTAGAGCTGAGTGCAACCCACCCAGCCTGGAAGAGGAAGGATGCTCTGGTGGGGCCCAGGCACAGAGGTATTAGGTAGATGTTTAATCCTCAGGGATTTTATCCCATGGGGGATTAAACACCCCCGCCCCCAAAGGGGGACTATGCACCCTGCACCACCAGGACACCCAAGCCAAACCTCACTCCAGGAGGGAATCATGCACCTTCAGCCCTCCAGAGTCTCCCTCCACACACATGCAGGGGCCCAGTCATGCACCTGGCAGCCAGGTGGGATGAGCGACCCAGGGGAAGGAGCAGGGGGAAAATCAGCCTTGACCCTAAAGAAGCCCAATTTGTAGAGTGGGGGTGCTGAGAGGCAGTGATTCAAATTTTTGTGATGGAAACCACTTGAAGCCAGCCAGGGCTTGCGGCGAGCTGGGGGAGGACATACACCCTGAGGCCCTGGAGAAAAGGGGCCCTAGAGAAGAGCCCAGCATGCATCCCGCAGCCCCGCCCGCGGAAGGGGGGGAGGAGATCATGCACCCCGCAGCCCCGGGGGGAAGTCGGGGTGGGGAGTACCGTGCACCCCGCCGGTCGGGGGGGAAGACCGGGAGGGATACCGAGCCGCAGCCAGCGAGCTGCGGGGGAATCGTGCCCCCTGCCCGGCCTCACCTCCTCGCTGACCCGTGGCTGCAGCTTGCCCCGCAGCTGGGCCCAGGGCAGGCGATGCAAGTTGTGCAGCTGGCCCAGCACGAGCAGCGGGCGGCTCTGCGGATCCGCCTCCCCGGCGCTGGCCTGGAACTCCAGCTGCACGTTCGCCATCTTCCAGCCCGGCCGCCTCCCCGCGCAGCGCCGCCGCGGGCGCCCCGTGCGGCCGCGCCGGGCACAGCCGGCTCCGCGGGGGCACGTCCCCCCTGGGCATTCTGACTTGCAGCGAGCTCAGCGGTTCGCAACACCCTCGCCGTGCGGGGGGGTGGGGGGAACGGAGGCGACTCGTTGGGAATAAATAAAATCACCCCCCACTTTTTTGGTTGGTTGAAAAATTCTGAAATGTAAACTGACAAAGCCCTGCCTGGAATGATTTAGTTGGGGTTGGTCCCCAACCTTTTTTGTCCGACTAGCCACTGGCGGTGGAGGACGGGCGGCTCCAGACACCAGCAGGCCAAGAGCGTGCCTGGGGCGGCAAGCCGCGGGGGGCACTCTGCCGGTCGCTGCTAGGGCGGCAGGCAGGTTGCCTTCAGCGGCTTGCCTGCGGAGGGTCCACTGGTCCGGTAGCTTCGGCGGACTTCCCGCAGGCTGCTGCCGAATTCATGGGACTGGGGACCTCCCGCAGGCAAGCCGCCAAAGGCAGCCTGCCTGCCATGCTGGGGGGCAGCAAAATGCCTAGAGCCGCCCCGGCAGACGAGCATCCGCCGACAAACGGCAACGTCAATAGGCGTTGCCGTTGAAATGCCACCAACAAGCAGCATCATCCAGAGGCATCACCGCCAAAATCGGCGGCATTTTGGTGGCAACGCCTCTGGATGATGCAGTTTGTTGGCGGCATTTTGGCGGACACGGTGTTGGGGACCCCTGGACTAGATGACCTCCCGAGGTTCCTTCCAACCCTGATATTCTATGAAATGTTTCAAGCTGCCCCTAGGCCAAGCAACAGGCAGCAGCTCAGGATTTCGACTCCACCGCGCTGGGATGGGTTTGGAAAGCAAGAGAAATGTGTGAGCCACAGCTGGCTGGGGAGTGCTTGAGCTTTTGCACTCTTTGATCACAGGGTTAAAGAGAGGCCTTTCTCTGGAGAGAGGACCACAGGTCAAGAAGGGGAAACTGTGGATGGTTTGACCATAAAGACAAACCTCTATGACAGCCTGTGACCACAACCAGTGATCAGTTGGCACATTTGGGCTAAGGGCAGCTGGTGGCTCCAAGAACACCCAGCCCAGAGGGTAGCTTGGTGGTGGGGGGGTCTGTGAGTGGATAGGATGCTGCCCAGGAACTGGGGGGCTTTGCTAGTAGGACCTAGGCCAGTTTAGTAAGTGAAGATAGAGTGATGGGGGAAGAAGAAAAAAATATCTATAGTGTACCTTCAAGGAAGAGGGGAATCATTTAGAGAGGAACCAGGGTAACAAGATGGAAGCTAATATAAAGGAACATTTGTGCTAAATAAACATTAAAACATTTCAGAGTAAAACCAGATTGTGGACTAGTTTCCTAAAGGAAGTGGGAAAGTTTCTCTGCTTGGGATATTTAAAAACAGGCTTGATAAAGCAATAGGAAACATGGCCTAGCAGAGGATGGCTTACATCCAGGGGCTTCAGCTTTTCTATAGGAGAGGATCTCCTTCCTTTTGAGCTGGGACACCCTTCCAACACTATCTGGTCCTGGATGTGGCTCCAGGCTGAGAAATCCTGAGCTAGATGATCTAACATGTTTATGCATTTAATATAACTTTCAATAAATATACTAAGATTTTTTTAATGGTTTACTTATACATTACAAACAGTTCACAGAGTGAAACGGAAGAAAATATACTGTACATGGTTGTTCAAAACATGAGATCCCTTGTGTTACACTCCACAGATTAAAGTAATAATTCATATTTTGGGGAAATGAATGGAAGTTATTAGCACTGATTCCAGCTACCATCCACCTACAATTAAAAATATGCACCCTTTATAAAAGGAAGAGCTCAAGTTACACATTCTTGATAAGTTTTTTGATATCTTCTAATTGATGGAAACTGTAAACAGACTAACTGTGTTAATTTCATAGGCGACTAATTATTAAATCTAAATGGAAAGCTGAATTTTCTTCTTTGCATTCACAAAACCATAACTAAGTATTAGACCTAAATTATGTTTATAAAGGAGCATGCCAAAAACCAGAGAAAATGGCCAGACTGTGCTCTAAGTTACAGCATGCGGATTTACTAACAAGAAACAATGTTTTCCAAACTCCACTTTTAGTAATAAACTAAAATATGTTTAAACCAAACATACCGGGTTATATTTTCATCTCTGCATGTTTGGTCAGCCGGAGATAGACACGATAATCTACAAATGGGTGGAGGGTCTATATATCAAAGAGGGAGTGGATTTATTTATGGTGGCAAAGCAGAATGTAAGTGCAAGTAAAGAGAAGACATTTAAAAAGGAAAAATTTAGGCTGAATACCAGGAAAAACTTCCTTATGGTCGGGTCTTATTAGGCCATGGGACAGCTTCCCAAAAGGAAGTGGTGAAAGCCTCACTGTCTGAATCATTTAAAACTAGCCTAGATACAGACAGTATATTATAGAGAACAATCCTGCATTGCTAGGGAATGGACAGGATGACCTAATACACAGGTTCCATCTTTAGCGATATTACTGAGCCAGAGAACATACTCCACTTGGGATTCAATTCTATTCCAATATACATGGACAAACTACGGTGGGAGATAGGAGAAATAGGAATAAACAGCTGTATTTTGGATTTACACATCAAAACAATTTACAATTGGAAAAGTACATTAGGTCATCTAATCCAAATCCCACAATGTTAACATGCTCAGTAGGTTAAGATTTGGAATGGGTAAAAAGAACGGATACTTAAGGCTCGATCCTATCTTCATAGAAATCAATGGCAAAACTCACCTTGACTTTAATGGTGCAGGATCAGGGTCTTAATCAAGACACTGGACTTGCTGAGAGTCTAATCTCTTTCTGAAGCCTTGTCTATGCTGTGAAAATTTCCTAAAATTCCCCTCAATCCTCATTGGTTGCTAACAGCAGTGCATTTGCACTGGTGTTAAAAATGGTGAGAGCCCAAGCATAGACAACTAAATTCCATGGCCATAGCAATTTTTAACCTTGTGCCAGTTCAACAGTGCTTATGGAATCAAGCAACTGCTAAAGACGTATATGATTACTTACAATTCAACACACAGAAAACTGTACTGGATTCCTTATTTTAAGTGTGTTTATTTTATAAATCCAAGTTTTGATCAATTTTATCTGGGGACAGGCACTACTTGGAGAACTAAATTAAGAAAACATTTTGATGAATGTGAAAAACATTCTTGGAGTTCAGGAAAATTACTATGCAAAATAAGAAAAGTTATGTCCCCATGTTTACCCATCTGTCTGGAAAGAGGGGTGCTGAGCAGAAAAAGCCCTGACAATCCCTTAAGCAAGCACTGCTACTTGTCCCAATCGGTAAGACAACGTTGTCTTACAATGAAACCATTAGGCATAAACAAGAGATCTCAAGTTTGCAAACTCCTTTGGAATGTACATATTTTACATTTAGTCTAGCTCAAAAACTAGGCTGTTAAACCCAAATTATGTTGTCAAATCATTTGCTTTTTCTTCCTCTTCTCCAAAAAACAAATGTTATTTCTTCTAATTACAAATGGATAAATTACAATATACAAAATCCCAGAAGCTTTCCTCAACCACTTCATAAAGCTCTATTTTGACAAACAGAGTGTAACTTTTCATTTTGGTGCCTCACGCACTAAACAAGATACACTCTAAGGATCAGTTTGCATTAATACCTCTTTGCAGATTACACAGAACATGAGGGTTTTCTTGGTAGATAAAAGTCTTTTAAAGTTTTCTTTAGCAAAATCAAAATTCTAACTGTTTGTCACCTCTTGTTTCTTAATGTACCGTGCATGGCTGTACTGAAAGCCAGATTTGTAAAGGTTAAGCAAAACAGATGAAAATTAAAGTTTCATAACAAAGTGCATACAGCAAGTATCCAACATTTCAGTATGTTATATCCTACGTTAAAAACCTCCAGAGAACACTAAAACATTAGTCATCATTCACTGCTAATTAGGCCCCGAGGCCTACAAGTGGTGTTAATGCTTACATTGTGCGTTTTAAGGAGAACCATTACATATTTTCAGGTTTTAGAGAGGGATCAAAGTGGCACCTAATATCCTATTGATATTAGCTTACAAGACGTTGTAGTTTTCAAACATTTAATGAAGTTTGATTCTAGTAAGTTTGAGTTACACTTACACACAGATTTGGTCATTTTTGTAAGCTTGTTTCTATTTTAGTGGAGAATTTTAATATAAGTCAATAGGCTGGCCAAGGAGACCTGTAGGCCAGGGATGTATTCAGGACAGGTAAGGAGAGCCACGCATTCTTGGAGAACACATTCTTGCAATTTTTATTCTGCTGGCTCTTGCAGGTGTCTACTTTCTCAACTCAATAGCTTTCCACATCAAGGACTGAATCCTAACACGTTCTCCTACTCTGGCCTTTGTGCCCACAGCAGATTCTGAATATATCCTGGGGCTCCATTACGGACAGGGAGGTGTCTCGAGACCAGGAAGAGGGGCACATCCCAAAAGCCATCAAATATATTGCACTGGCTTTCTCCGCAGCATGCAAGGGAGGTCAGAAGGAGGTCAAAGGCGTGGCCAATAGGTTGATGAGATTATGCTGATCCAATGGCCCAAATCCTCAGTGTAGGTGTAGCAGCTGCTTATACCGCTCACGGACTGTTGTGGCTGTACAGATGCTCCACAGCCTAGGTCAGAAGGGTAATACCATCCGTTTTTAACCCCAGGGAGATCAAAGCCAGATTACTCCAGCCTTGCATAAACGACAATGCTTTGGCCCTGAATAAGTAAGTATCTAGGACGAATTATAATGGAATGCAGACATTTGGAATGATATAGGAAATAAAATCCTATCAAAGATCCTCTCTCTCAGATAAACACAGTATCACTATACATCAGCTTCAACAATTTCTAGCTCATCATGAATTATGCTAGACAGTGCATCTGAGCTTAAATTTGTCATTCGCACTGTATATAAAATGTACACCTCTATTTAAAATGTTCACATTTGCTAAATATTTTCTATCATTTTAGCATGGTTAGGCCATCCCTTCCATTTCAGCAATACTTATAGATGAATGCTATTCCTTTCCTAATTTTGGCTATGTAAAGCGTTCATGCTACATGAGATTTAGCATTAGTTAAAAAGAGCACTAATTTTCCAGGATCTTCTATGTCATTACTGCTTCCATTAAATTTGACAGACTACAAACAGAAAATTAGTTTTGTTTAAGAAACATCAATGTAAATGCTTAATTGTTTTATTTTAGTATAAATATGTAAGAAAAATGAGTAACAATTAACCAATTAGTTTGGAAGTGTTGTTTTATTGTGTCTTTAATCAACTAGGATAAAACAACAAAAGCACTGGTCAAGACAGAAATAAATAACATCTTAGAGTGAAAGTTGCAAATACAGTCAATTAAATTAATGCAATGTTTACTGCTTCGCACCATAGGATGCAGACAGCAGTAACACACTTAGGAGACAGTAGTTTTAGTCACAATCATCAAAAAGATCTATGCCAACACTGGGGAGCTACACACCAGCTACAAAGCTAAAGAATTTTATTCTACCTTTTACAAATTGTGTTTGTGTGAATTTAGTGCTGTGAAAAATCTACATTGGTAGTTTCTGGAGAGCAAATTCCTCTTTACCCAGAAAACAAATAGTGGGAGTAGAAGCAGTGCATCGATTCCCACACTGTCCCAAATTTCAAGGCCAGAGGATAGTCCAGTCTCATTGGCCTATCAGTTAAGATATGCAAAGTGTGCCAATTAGTGCCAGTTTGTGAAACTTCTTCCACATAGGCCATGAATTATCAATCAAGAGGAAGTAAGTCAAGGCTGTTACCAACGGGAACAGATTTCAACCAGTAAACTAATGGCTCCACATACTCCATCACCAATCCAAAAAGCCATCCAGATGCCCAACAAATTTATTTTGCCCTATTCCCCACATCAAATAAGCATTTTCCAAGTATGAACTCAGACCTGTGGGTCGTGGTGCTGCATGCAGGCAAACTACTTGCTCAGAATTCTATCCTATTTCATAAAATACTTTGTATTAGGTAGGGTTCTGCCTGCACAAAGTCAGTTACACACTTCAATGAGCCTCCTCCCCATTAGTCTCCTATCATCTGCCCGATTCATAAAGGACAACAAATGTTTCTTCCAACCAAGGGAGGCTATTAATAAAAAGTGAAAATTAATCCAATTCCAAGAAAGTTCCCTGGCACATTCATCTTACAAAAGGCAGTAACTTAAGCACATGCTAGGGATTTCTCTCTTTAGTCTGCAATATCTTCAATAGAGAAAACACCAATTATCGTGACTAATCATTATGAAGGACCCCCATGTGTCTCCTCTACCTTGCAGCTACTAACTGCAATTCTTCAGTGGGGGGGGGGGGGGGAAGGGGGGAGGATGGAGGTTGGTGGGAGAGGGGAGGAGAGAACATCCACTTCATTAGTGGACCTCTTTCCATCAGAGTCAATCTGTCTGGTTTTGAAGTATTCCAGCGAGTAAACAGGTACCCTAAACACCCTAATGACTGAAGGTCTTGTCAGACGAAGGAAAATCAATAGCTAGATAGTTAGAAATACCTTTTAAGGGGCCATATCTTAATATTATGTCTAAGTATGCCAAGGAAGACTCATGTATACCATCATTACTAGGGAAGCAGGGGTTGGTGGATGGCATACATGGCCCATTACAGGAAGAAAGCTGGCAAGAGTCTGCACTGATATGGACAGAGGATCCCAATTCCCCATGTACAATTTTAGAATCATTATATTGTGTACCTGAGCTTCAGTGGCTTTGGGCACAACATCACTGCAAGCGTATGCAGACCACTGTACAAATCAGAACCAAAGTGCCATTAGTACAAGCTATAGCCTCTTAGAGAAACCAACTTATTCAATACAGAAAAGCCTTGTTAAAAATATTAAGGCAATGCCCCTATAATTGTGCAACACTTTGGACCATGTTAAACCATTAATATTCCACTGCTCAAGATTTCTCTTCTCTCTCTCTCCCCTGACCTACAGCAAATTGTATTGCTGCAGAAGCACTGCAAGCCAGACATTTTGTACCAAGATCTGATGTATGCCCATACTAATACATCATTTTAGTCATGGTCAACATTGCATTTTAAACTTGTTCCCTTATAAAGACTGCAATATATATTATACTCATATTGAAATACTTATTTAGGATGAGTGTATGGATAGATGTACTGTAAATATTTGGGACTACTTGTACGTGAAGACAGTCTACCATCCACTGTTGTAGGACACCTGACGGAGGGGAAAAGATGAAGGATACAGGGGGCTAAAAGGAGAATTTTCTTTCTATTGCAGGTTTAGCGCAAACCATTAAAATGACTGTAATGTAGCTGGCTGTATTTAATATATAACCAAGAAATTTGCAATAGATAATATAATGCATGATCTTTTTGATGAGGAAAAGTTATTCCTATGATTACTTAGGATTAGGAAGCTATTTTAATTAAATTAAATGTGTTAAATTATACCAGTGATTAAAGTCTTGTTATTTACACTTCTAAGTACTACCTTGATAATTACTAATGATGCAAAATCTATATTAAGATCACAGGGGTTGAGTTATGCTCTGTTTTAAGACGTTTCTTTTTTAATGGTCACTCCAAACATATTTTTTAAAAGTTTGGAGAAAAGTAGGTGAAATCAAACAGTTAGAATTTTGTGCATCTTTTAAGGCATTTACCCTCCAAATCATAGTCCCATAAAAATCTTATAGTTTACAAAATTGCAACATAAGACTACAAAGAACGGCACACTTTTTTGCACACAGTGAAATACTAATTATCATATTTTCTTGTAAACATCTACTCTTATTTTCCATCTTTTTTTTAAATACTGCACAATATTCCAAATATGTTTGGATAAAGAACTGGATGACCAATTTGGTAGCATTATCAAGTGTCCTGACATTTTCTGTACAAGTTTTACAAACACCTCTGGTATCACCGAAGGATGTATTATGAAAAGAGTTCTACTGAAACATTGCACAGAATTTGTACCACTAGGGCTTATACATTCAAAGGCAACTTTCAGGAGTGCAGGTCCATCCATTCAGATTAGGAAAAATAATTACATACACACAAAAATAAGAAAATGATAGAACCATTACCTAGTGTGACTTTACACCAACAAGAACAATAATAAGTACAATTACTATTACAAATAAAATTAAAATGACAAGCATCTTCCGATTCTTCTTCTGATATTGCTCAGCCTATAGAAACAAACGAAAGGTAGTTAGTATGTTGATTTCAGCACTGTGCAAAAGCAGATCCTGGCATGATCCATGTTTAGTATCTAGACACCTACTAGACACGCACACTGTTTTTACGATTATAACTTGACATTTCACATTATACTGCAAAGCAGCCATTTTGGGTATGTCTATGCTGCAATTAAACAGCCGTGTCTGGCCTGTGTCAGCTGAGTTGGGCGTGGGCTGTGGGGTCCTGTAACTGTGGTGCAAATGTTTGGGCTTGGCCTGGAGCCAGGACTTCGGGAACCTTCCTGCTCACGGGCTGCAGCCTGAGCCTAAATGTCTACACAAGTTCACAGCCCCACAGACTGAGCCCTACAAACCCAACTTAGCTGACATGGGCCAGCCACGGGTGCTTATTGCAATGTAGACATGGCCTTATAACTCAATAACTCATGTCAGCATTGCACAGACTTCTTTGACTTGGTATAGATGTACTGAAGACAAGTATATGCTGAAACCCCATTTATCCACATTAGATTATTTCAGATAAGAGGAAAACTTCATGTCACAGAATTTGATCTCTTGTCAATTAAACAAAGTTTGACTGTGCTTATCTTTAGTTCCTGGAAAAGTTGTATACCCCACAGGGTGCTGTGTAAAATATTACTTTACCTAAAATAGAGGTGGCACATCTGAAAGTGTAAATGATAACTAAAATCATAATTTTAGATTGTTTAGGTGCGGAAATTACCTAAATTGTGGACACAAATCAGGCAATTGTACATACAAAGGTCTCTAAGTAATAGAGCTGGTCAAAAATTCTTCAAACTTTTTTTTGGTATTATTTAAAAAAAGTGGTTTTTGAAGGAAATGAAATTTTTTTTTTAAAAAGCTTCACTTCCTTTAAAATGTGTTTTTTGATATAACAAATCAAAATGAAAATTTTGTATTAGTTTCTGAAATTGGAATTGAAAATTTTTGTTTTGGTTTTCAGTTTTCTACCTCTTTCTCCCCACTCTCTCTCTCTCAAACAATTGTTGTTTTGATTTCTTAAATCAAAATAGATAAACACCATGACAATTTTTGAAAAAAATGAAAAACAAATGTTAGAAATTTTTTCATGAGAAATGCTTAATAGGGCTGGTGAAGAAATGTTAACTAGCCACTTTGATATGCAATTATCTGATGTGCAGTAAATGTAATTGCACACCTAATTAGCCTGTAAATCTGGCCCTTAAAGTATCCCAAAACAATGGATTGTGTAATTTTCATTTTGTTATGAGGGAGGAATATTTTAATAATATTAATGTCATCACGTTTCCAAAGTGAATTAATGCAAATCAGTTGGTAAACAGAGTTTGAAATAGCTGTGCACACTAAAGCAGAAAAGAAAACTGACAACATATGCCTTAAAGAAAAAAGAGATACCAATCGTAGCAGGCACTCTGTTTTACAGTATCATAATAATTTGCATATATATTTCCTGTGACTCATTAGATTCCTACCAAGTGCTTAGCTACAGCCCCCATCTACTGAAAACAGTCAGTATAACATGCATATGGCACGAAGGATCCAAGCTCTAATCAGTATACCAGAAGGGACCTGGGGCAGGGTCACAAACATGAGTATATCTTTCCAGTTCTGATCATTTATTTATTTCTAGCCCATTTTGTGTAAATTGCTGGTCATTACTTTAATAATTATTGCCAGGGGATCAATGCCCTGTTTTCAGTGGTCACCAATTCATCTTTATACACAAGCAGAAAAAAGAAACTAGATAGCAATGCATTATGCTCTTCTCCAACGGCACTTTTCTGATGACAATATATCAGAAATCTGCAATGATATGAGATGATTGAGTTTGCAGTAAATAGACTTCCAAGTTTCCAAAATATAACAGGCCACTGAGATTCTGAGGCTGAGCATAAACCTCTCATTCCATGTTGTTGCCAGCCATGGACGGATTCAATTGAACAGAACAAAATCCTACATTTTTAAAAAAAAAGAGGGGAAAAAAGCCTTTTTGTATCATTTTGCTGGAGTCCAAGCTTTTCAGCTCAAAGCTAAGATTTCCAGAGCAGAAGCATAAGGTTGGACTAAAATCCTAGCTGATGCAGTACAAAAAAGGAAAATACCCACTGTTAGCTCCACAAAAAGCAATGCCTGCATATTAAACCCAGGCCTCAAGGGACAACATTTGCAAACTTGGGCACCTAAAGTGAGGGATTTAAGTCCCCGATGAGGGACCAAAGTAACTAGCCTGATCTTCTGTGTAAGCTGCATGAGGCTCAGCAATTGGAAGTCAGGCCACCTGTATTTACGTGCTTAACTATGAATTGAGTGCCTAATGCCAGGAATCATGTTTGAAAATGGTTGCATCTGAAGAAGTGAGGTTTTTTTACCCATGAAAACTTATGCCCAAATAAATCTGTTAGTCCTTAAGGTGCCACTGGACTCCTTGTTATCTTTGAAAATGTTACCCAGTAAAGTTCCTGGTAGATAGTAAGTTACCCAGTAAGGTTCCTGGTGCATAGATTTCACTTGCTGTTGCATCCACAATTGCCACAAAGCAATTGTACGTGACAGAAGAGGCACCAGTTATTTATTTTTTTTAAATTTGGCCATGGTGTTTGATGGATCTTCTTAAAAATATTAAAGAGTATCATGTAACAAAGTATATAGCATCTTAAACATCCGCTCTGTTTACCTTATGTAATTGTTTCAATCCCTCTTCAGTTTTTATACACGACTGCTCAACATTGTAGTCAATTCTGTCCAGAACTGTACCCTGAATAACAAACAATAGTTATAATGAGCATGAACCTGAACCTAAATAAATACTACAATTGTAACAATCGGTTACAATTAATAAGAGGGTGATAAATAGGGTTCACAGAAGATAACTGATGAGCTATGCAGGCTAAGCACGTCTTCAAAAAAAAAGAACTGGTCAAAAAAATAAAATGTCTTTAAAGGAGTTCCTAGCTTGGTTGCCTAAATAATGGGACTGTTACACACCTCAAATTGTGCATGCTTTAACAGTGATCATTTCAGTTTTTAAATTATAAATGCAGACCCAGGTACTTGTAATGTCCAAGAGTTTCTTGCGACTTTAACACTTTTTCATGATCCCAGGAAACAACGTTGTACTCTTGGTTAGTTTTCTCAACCCCCAAATTCCTTGCACCATGGAAATGAGCAGAAACAATGGGCATCCAAATCCTTTGGGTATGGGTATATCTACACAGCAACTGGGTGGGTGCTTCCCAGCCCTGATATAGACACACGCTAGAAAAGGTTGCCAGAACTTTTTTTTTTTTAACATGGGCAAACATATTTTTCCCTAGCCTTCAAACCATTTTGGTGGCAGGGGGAAAGAAAGAAGGGGCAAATATGCAAACTAGCGTGAGGCAGACACCAAGCATGGAATATTACAGCCCAAATGGTTGAAATTTGGCCAAGTTGTAAGAAATTGAAAAGAGGGTTTAACAGTGTCAGGCAACCTTAACAACAGGCAGTGCTACCAGTTCTGTCTGTAGTGCTGATACCGTGGGTCCACACACCTGTTCCACTATCATTGCTCCAAGGTCCCTAAATATTTCATTGAGATCAGAGATTGATTGTACAATCTGGCGGATTTCTCGTTCCCGCTCTTCCACCATTAATGTGTTTTGTTCCACCAATACTAACTGGTCATCCGTAAAACCCTGTAGAAATAGAAGATTTAAATGATAAGCTAACAGTAACAATATGGAACACTGGTAGTAATAAATATAAAGCATTGTCATCCTAATGCCAGGGCCTCTTTGGAACTCCCAATAGCAGCCACAGACATCATTAAGAAAAAAATCTTAGTGTGCAACTGTGCATTAAATATGTAACAGATTTAGGGCTGCCACAAAAATAATGTGGATTGCCATCTGTATTTCTGGTAGAGATGATTTAAATCCAGCTGTGCATAATTTAAAAAGAAGAAACCTGCACGCCCAAAATAGGCTAGCAGTTAAAATGTCAGCAGGGCATAAAAATCTGTCTGAAAGCAAGTTTGTCTGCATGTATCAAACCAAGGAAATGGCACAACATACATGTCAATGGTAGTAGGTATGGCCTAGCTACTCAATGCTCAGTGTACAGAACATCTCATAAGGTCAACTGCTGTTAAAGTGTGTATACTACAGCAATGACTGTGTTTGCGGAATCCTTTTGTATTACAGACATTATTATTTTTATCTCCCAAGGCCATTCACTACAACGCACTGTGCTCATTTTCAGGCTCTCTTGTTTAAAGGTCAAGTGGAACACTACTTTTATTATGCTCCTTGAAATACAGTCCACCACCTTTTCCACAAGTTTGCTGCTTAACCCTTTAGCCTTGGAGGCTGTGGTGTTTTGCAGTGACAACAAACAGAGGCATACTGAGAAACACTGACATAGTAGGGGTACGCAGTTCCCTGAAACATTGCTGCGGGCACTTGTAAGGGACGCATCTGGCATGCGTGGTAATACTGGAGATGTGTCTTGTGTAATATACCAAGTAGGTGAGGTAGAGGTGAAGCATTAAATTGGACCCATTATTCATATCTATGCTCCATAAGGTCTGTGCAGAAAACTTCAGCTTCTTTCTCAAGAGGAAATAGAGTCACAGGGATCACTCCTAATGATTGTACATTGTCATTCATAATGTTAGGAAGTTGGGATTAGCTTTGATTTTTGCAGTGTGGGAGATATGAGATGAGAAATCAAACTCTCATTCGCCTTATAGAGACCAGGAGCTCTGCAGAGGCAGCATTTTCGCCCCTCACTGCATCTTCCCAGGGCACATGCAGAGGTTCTGAAGAGAATTGTCATCAGCTGGCAGGATGGTAGCTTCAATTGGATGGTGGCAATCTGTGCTCTTCCTTTTCCCCAAAAATGTATGGCATGGTACGTATTACTGAACACATCTTAGTGACGACATATCAGAGCAGAAAAATACTTTTTTTAAATCAAAGTCTTTAAAACCCCTCACTCATTTACAATAGTGCTATTAGGAAAACACTAAGGCAACTGGCAAGATGGAACTCCCATGTGGTTTAATGCATATATCAGACACAATCTGGTTTTTGATTCATTCTCATGATTCTCAAATTTAAGACTATAGTAAAAACCAAACAAAAAAACCCTATTCTCCAATAAAACTTCACTTAATACCTACCAACTTACCCTGTCATAAAGAGTACTGTCCTCTCCATCATCCATAAGCGGGACTGACGTATCAAAGAAATGCTTGGATCTTTCTTCTCGATTCTTCATGCCTGTAAATAGAAAAAAGCGGTGGCTGAGTATAATATTTAGATACACAAAGCAGAAAGTCACTCAGATCCATTATTATCATTTTGAAATACAACATTCTGAATGTTAATGTACTTTAGGAGAAATAAGATTTTTCCAGAAGCTTCAGGAGGTCACAAAAGATGTGGACATGGAAACTTATTTATACAGAGCAATATCACGCCATTAGCCAGATTTTCCTAAGTGACAGGCACTGAATTTTAATCAGTATATAGAATTGCTCTTTACAAAGCATGACCAACTTTGACTACACAAGATTCTGGTTAGATCAACAACTCTTAAACATTATGTTCCATGAACTTCAAGTAATTTAGCATGCTCTAACATTCACCATATGAAATTTAAAGCAATTTAAAGATTTGTTTGTTTTTTTTGTTGCCCCATCTTTAAAAAAATGTTTTATTTCTTTTTGCAGAAAAGCACATTATTAGGATTGAGCAAAGCTAGAGGTGATGAGTAAATACAGATACTAAGGTGATGTGGGCTGCAAAGTACCTAGGTAGATACATGCACTATGTCTCTCACAGGGCAGAAGTTTTCAGTATGTCACCCTGGAAGTTATTTTCTAACAAAGAAACCCTCTCAGTTGCATGTCTCCTCCTAGTCATGATCTCAAACCTTATCTGTGGCAACTATAGTGCTGTGCTACAGGGTGAAGAGATATTAGGTCAATATTAAGTGGACAAGATAAAAATAAGTTGGTGCATTTGCCCAGTTACAGAATTTTGGACACTGCACATTATATATGTGGTATATTGCACATAGCATTTTGCATTTGTGTTTTCTCTCCTCTGTGGCTGTTGGACATTAACTTTTACTAGCAATCAATCTCCACTTGTTGCCTGCAGCTAAAACTGTACATAAGACTTCACTCCTATATATACACCTCATATTTGTACTTGTATCAAGACCACGCTAAGTATATTAACTTATTTTATAAATAAGAACAAAAGAGGCACAGGTTTGAGCACAGGACTTAGAGCCAGGAATTCCTGAATTCTACTAATAGCTCTTCGTGATCTTGGACAAGTCACTTAACCTCTCTGTGCTTCTGTTTCCCCAGTCCAGAAAATGGGGATACCATCTTCACAGCACAAATGGAAGGGGGCGATGGTATTTGTTCAATACTTTGCAGACAGAAGGCACTTAATACTATATGTCTCTGCAGATGCTTACGTTTGAGATAGTCAGACTGTGCATGCCTAAAGTTGGTGGATAGGTCCTGAAGGGACTGTGCTAAGGAAGACACTATGTTTCTGAGAACACGTTCTTCTTGTTCTGTACAATTACGTGACCTGCTCTGCAAGGCCTGGACTGCTCTCTGGCATCTGTGAAATAGCTGAAAAAATAATTCCCATTAGTCAAAGAATAGTAAGACATTTTAATTATCACATGGCTCAAATGCTGAACGAACAACTGTAATACTTGAACATAAGGATTTTTAAAGAAAAGTAAAGAACACTGATATCCAGGCTGTCATTTAAATGGATCTAAAAACACAGCACTCAGATGGAGACTAAAATCCAAACAATTTTGCAGATAAATGTAAATGAAAGTTTTCTGTAAGATAGATTTTGTAACTGATTAAAGGATTTGTGATTAAGCAAGGTATGATATTTACTTTGTGAATAAAAAAGGCATTCAAAGTAATTACTTCTGTTCAGAATGGAGGTTGCATATTAGTAATACTATTTGATATTTTATAACTCCTTTACAAACATGAGCTACTTAAACCCTTTGCTGTAGGATTGTGAGGCTCAACATCTATATTACAGATGGGTAAACTGAAGCACAGAGCAAGTAAGTGACTTGTCATCATAGAGTCAGTCATAGAGTATAAGGCCAGAAGAGATCCCCAGATCATCCAGCCTGACCTCCGGTATATCACAGGCCACCACCACCCAGGATCTCAGTGACGTAGTGGAAAAACTAGGCACAGAACCTCAAAATTCTGGCTCAATCACCTGTTCTAATCACAAGACTGCACTAATTATCGAACATGAACTTTATTTCAAATAAGTCAGTGCCACAGCAGGATAGAGCAAAGTAAAACTGTGGCTTCAGAACTGAACATAATTAACATCTCAGAAAATATTTTATCTGCACCTGTGTGATCTCTTGGGTAGTAATTTCTATTGCATGTTCTTCTTCGCTGCTATCATCCAAAGTAGGTCTGTTTAAATATTTGTCGTGAAGACTGGCTAATTCTTTCATCTTCTGTTTAATCCTGCTGATATCATCCTGAATCTAAAAGAAATGGAGAAAGGACAGTAATGCTACAAAGGAAAAGGTTCTGACAATTATCAGATAGACTTAATTTATGTGAAGAAATAATTAACAGAAACGTGTACTGTAGAAAAATAGGCCAAATATTTTAAGCCAAAATGTACAAAGTTGGCCTCTGAGTGTTTGGTCTGTGACCCTGTTGCTCTTTTGACATTTTAATTTAGCATAAGCCCTCCACCATTACCCACTGGATGGGACTATGGTGCTTTCAAAGATGTAACTTCACTGGACTGGACCATAATACAGTCAAAGAATCATTCAAATTATATAAAAAACTAATAGTAAAATCAAAAATGTAAATTTAGAAGGGAATATGAAAAATCTAGATGGCACCTTCACCCTTATCACATGATGTTACAATACAAACCAAGCATAATGGTTTAAATTCAAGGGCATAATTTCAAATTGGCTTCTACCAATACAACTGTAAGGTCATAAGCCAGATGTCTGCAAGCAGTGTCTTGTGCTTGTAAAGGCTGAATACCCATTTCTGTGCACACATGAGGTTTTTTGTATAGAGAAAAGGATGGCTGTAAATGTTGTGAGTTCATTTTTAGAGGCCTTTTTGAAATCTGTACTAGTAGGTTCACTTTTTGTGACATGTTTCTTGCATTATGCATGTAAAACAGCATTAGAATTCATAAAAAGACTTTACTTCAACTAACTCCTTTCTAAATTACTATTACAATGAGTCTTATTGCATTAGTGCTGTCACAGCTATTTTCCCAACAAAATCCTTGCACGAAAAACTACACCCAACGATAACATGTAAGTACTTACTTCTCCCACTCCATCAACCCATTTGGGAGGTAGCCGCTTTGTTACACAAACTGCTGCTTCGGGATCTAAACTGATCCCCGATACTAGTGCCATGCGATCATCAGCAAGCTACGAAGGGGAAAAGCAACAAGTTTAAAGACAGAAAACGATGTCTGTTCAGATTACAGACATCCAATTCAGGTATTCGTAATCACGGTAACTGCAACCTCCCTTAAAAAAAGTCAGCTTAACAGACTGCACTCCATGTACAGTTTACTCATTTGTGATGGATGCTCCTCATTTCCTGGCTTGTTCTCACACATTAATTAGCAATGTCCTTGTGTCCTGCCAGGACTCGGGAGATAGAATCCACTCTGCAACTAGTGGGAAGCCACACATTTTCCTCTCTGCTTCAGGACTCAGGAAGCCCTTGAGCTGGAGTAAGGGAAGTGGCCTCGCTCTATGTGAGAGCTTGTTGCCACTGGATCCTCATATTGGCCACATTTCTCTACAGATCAGGGCTAGCCAAAATTTTCAAATTTCATTTCAATGACTTAATTTTTTAAAAAAATATATATATATTGTTCTGTAGTCTCAAACAATAGTATGATATTTCCAAATAACCAAAGATAATGTTTATTAGCTCCCTGTGAAGCTAAGAAAAGAAAGTTTTCTATATTCTGTCTCCAGTGAGTTCTTTCACATAAATACTGAATTTGATTAATTCGGAATCTCAGATACTAGGGGGACACGGGCTAGATAAGTATCTGCTAGACCAATATATTTAATAAATGATCACATGTAAGGTCTTTTAGAATTGATATGAAGAAAAATTGGAGAATCCAAATCATGATGCCCAGAATCACCTTATTTGGGGTAGGAGAATTTTAATAAAACCTGAAGGGCTATATTTTTAGGGGGCATGTTTACAATAACAAAGCTAGTATACATGATCTAAACCTGTGCAATAATAAGCCAATGTAAATACATGTTACCCCAGCCTCCCTTCCGCATGTTGCACTCACTTGTTGCATCTTGTCTACTTGGGCCCCAATCCTGCAGAGATCTGCAACAGCAAACACCTGAATCTGTGCTGGGCCCCACTGACATCAACAAGGGTCTATCTGCATGGAGATCACTGCAACGTCAGGGGCTTAGACTGTATGTATACTTGTATTTCTACAGTGCCTAGCACAACTGGGCCTTGGTCCTAATTAAGGCCTCTGGGTGTAACCATAAAATAAGTAAGTAATAACGAGTAGCGACCCTGGCAAGGAAAAAAATAAGCACACAGGTGAAGCTGCCAACAGAAATGCTTTTAGAAGGAAACAACCTCAAAACCATTTTGTATGTACCGGTAATTACAGAGACTCCCATAGTGAAAGCAAGCTTTTAAAAAGGGGCCCGCTAACATCACAGTATGTTCTCTAGAACAGCACAAATACAAAGACAAAAAACATCCTGTGTATATCACAGTTCACAGGAGTCACATAATTTGAATGATAGAAAATGTTTTAATGGGTGTCATGATATAGAGTTTAATGCTATTTGAAGCTGAAGTACATTGATTTATTTATAGCCGTGTTGTAAGTTTTAAAATGAGGGTGCAGTACATTCTGAGAAGAGAGAGATAGTATACTTGAAAACAGAGTGTGGATTTCTATTAAAACATAGCATGGCTGCAACCAGATTTGAAAAGTTGAAAGGTTTTAAGGGAAAGAGAGAACTAATCACAAAAATTATCTGCAGAGTTGCAAATGCTTACAGTAAGTGTGCAGGTGCCTTATTTTCCAAATCTCACTGGTAGGTGTAGGTCAAAAAAATTTCACTTCACACTCAAGAGGCATCTAATAAAGCCTTCAAATAAAACAAAGAAGCTAAAAAAAGCACAACATGCTCAGTCTGGCAAAGACTAAAGGCCCAGTTCTGATGTCAGATATGCCGATGCATTATATGCTGCTATAGGATTTGACATAATTAATGATGAAATACACTTGTTTATCCTCAATTAAAACTGTGTCCTTAAGGTGTGGAGTGGGTGGAAGGAAGATATCCATTTATTTCCTTACCTTAGCAATCTCTTAGTGCCCTCCCTGCCACTCCTTTTTACCCCCCAAAGCTAACAATAGAAGAATCTCAAACTGATTGAGACACATAGAACAAGGTAGTTTACCTGGATCTGTTCTTTTTGCTGAGTTAGCTGCTGTAACCTTCAGTATTTTTTATTTTTTTTATATGCGATTGAAATAACTTGTAATTAAAAAGGGAAATGAACACAGTATGTAGTTACAACAGTAAGGCTCATTACAGCTCTGTACAAACAAGAAAACTCTGAGGTAAGATCAATAGTACTATAAACAACAACAGAAACCACTTAATACTTCTATAGCACTTTGGAAAACTTTACCAAACCCTCACCAATCCCTTGAAGTACTATCCTAATATAACTGATGGGGAAACAGAGGCACTGAGAGGTTAAATGACTTGCCCACAGAAAATTTATGGCAGAGCTACAAATGAGACCTAGGTCTCTTGACTCCCAGTCCTGTGATCTAGCCACTAGACTGTACTTTCTAACTTAATTCACTCAGCCTCCTCTCATTCCCACTGAAGTACTGCTACAATGCTCTGTCCAGCTACAAACAGAAACACTCTGCTTCTTTATAGGACACTGAATGAATAATAGAATGGATTTATTTTATAATTAAATAAAGCAGCATGAATGGTATCTGATGATGTACCGGTACTTTACATTAAGAAAAAGCTACTGAAGTATGTTTTCTTCAGTTCATTTTGTTTGGGTTGCATTCTGAAGTAGGTTGCTGTGCCTATACAGATGGATTAGATGTGACTGCAAAGGCAAGATTTTTCAAAATGTCATGTAAACCAAAGATGTCATATTAGAGAAATCCCATTAATACTATTTTGTGTAAGCAGATGGCAACATGTATATTTTGTGGCTGTGCAGACAATCAAAAGCTGTGCAAAGTAATTGTTTCTAGTGTATAATGCTTTTCTAATTTAAAAGCTTAAGCTCTGAAGATCTGTTGATAATAAGGATACTCCCCCAAAGGCCCTGTTGCTGCAAACATTACCTGGCACACTCCTTAGTCCACTGAAACCTATGGCACTACTCTCAGAAATAAGCCCTATGCCTGCTATAGTTTACAAAAGCAGGAATAACATTTAATGGTTTCACTGTATAAAGTTTTTATATGTAATGTGCACACAGTAAATCTGGACAGTTTTATGTAAGTATATAGTAATACTGTAATGTGACTACCCATCAAAATGTCTCATGAAAGCTCTCCTTCACACTAATGAAAAAGCTGCCTCATCCTTGTATTGTGAAAAAACCATCAGTGATCTTACACTGCTAAATCTCAAAAATTAATAGTAAAAAGAAATGAGTGTTCTAACTAATCATCATCTATATTGGATGCACCATGGTGGAACAAAACATAAAAAAACAATACCTCATCCAGCTCCTGATATGATTTGTTGATTCCATCAGCCCCATCCATTTAGGGACAGCGAAAGGTAAAAGAGAGAGAGAGAGAGAGAGACACATAGGACAGAGATAGGGTACAGTCAGTTGAGAAAATACTGAAGCTTTATTTTTTTTAAATTGACAGTTTACCAAAACAAACCAAAGAGGCCCTTAAAACAGTAATGGCTAATAAAACACAGCATTCTCAATGTATCTACATAAGCATTTAGCCTGGTGCACAAAAGCACATTTTTCTTTAAAAGTTATTTCAGTTAAACTGGTAAACAGGAACATAATTTTTGTTTAAAAAAAATCAAGAAACAGTCAAGAAATTGATTTAAACACAATATATGATTTCAAATACCAACTATCAGATAGAAAAATTGCTGTGTAAAACATATTAATATGAGCTGTAAAAGTTGAATGTAGCAAGGATCATGTGTCCATAATATTCAAAATCCAGTATACATTTTGACACATTCAATTCAAGAAAGAGATTGGAAGACCTGCATGCATTTTGGTTTGATATTTTTACTAGGCAAAGCTTGAAAAATTGACTCAAGACACACATTTACCGATAAGCATCCCACTCACCTTAAAAGGATATAGTGAAAGGCAAAAAAAGCCACACCAAACACCAAAAGATGTAAGAGCTAGTTTAGTATACGTTAGTTATCAAATAATGTTATTGTCCTTATAGCTGAAAAGCATATAAAAGACTAGCAATTACAATATATTTGCTACTTTACCAGTGTAACCACTGCGTTATCTTTGTACTGCATAATGTATGAATAGGGGGCCAGAAGAATCATTGAAAAATAAATAAAGCAAAATTTACTTTTAAAGCAAGGACAAAATACTTCAGAGCTAAAAAGGTGTCTCATGCTACACTTAAATACCTCTTATTTACATACTCAGCTTTAGAAATAAAAAGTAATTTAAGAATGCTAAGTATTTAAACTTTGCCTGAGTATTTAAAATTTCAGTTGCATTGATTCAATGACTGTCAGTATCAGAGGGCTGAACTATTCTAATGCAGAATAAAAAAAGGTTAACTTTTTTACAGCAATTTCTAGTATTCATGAAGGGTGGTAGATCAACAATCCTGGAACCTGTTTATCCCAAAACAAGGTAAGACAAGGTAGTGACAAGGCTTTGTCAACCTGCCAGTGTGCTTCAACCCTGCTCTGGAGGCACCATGTTAGGGAGGAAAAGGCAATTTGCACAGATGTTATACTGGTAGGTGTACTGATAGGCACCCCAGATGGATAGATGACAGATAGCTTGGTCTATACAGTATTTGACTTTCTTGCTGAGACAAATGTGGATTTAACTAAGTAACAATTATGGAACAGAAACCTGTTCACTAGGAACTGGGTCCAATTATTAATTCATTTCACACAGGGCAACAAGGAGACATGAAGCTTTTCAATCTCTGCCAGTATTAGTTGCATTTACACCAGCACTTGACAAAATAGCTTTTTATTCCATCAATGCTAGTAAAGGCTTTGAAAATGTAAAGCTGTAAACAAGTGCTAAGTATTACTAACCCATTACCCTTTCAATGGAAACTGAATTTGATTGGTCAGTTGCTTCTATGCCTGTTTTCATCATTAGTAACATTTCTAGGTAAATATTAAAAGTTTAGAATGTCTAAAAAAAATCCTGGTGATTTAACAAGCTCTAATTAGAATCTGGACAAATAAAATTTTAGAAAAGCCAAACAGAGTGCCAAAATAAAGTACACTTAAAATATATTACTAGGTGTGACCTTTACTGTTCTATAAATGTAATTTCATAAGGAGCTTGTACAAAGATAGGTGGAATAAAGCTAACCATGAAAAAAGATTAGTCAATGGCAGCTCCCAGGTTGAAATGGAATTTATAGCATTAAGTACCATTTCTCCTTACAGAAAATGCACTAGTGAAAAGAAACAGAGAAAGAAAGGAGGACTCATATGTTTACTGGAGACTTTTCTAAACAAATGAGAAGATTGACTTAAAAGTGGAAATTGACAGAGACAATTCTATACTAATGTAGTTTCAGTTACCAGCCAGCAATCTACTTGGCTGGGCTGTCAAATGGCGTGCTTCGTTATTTACTGAAATACAATTTTTAAAACTCAATTCAAATTGGACCTATTTATATGCATTTACAAAAGCCTCTCTCTCTCTCTCTCTAATTATTTCATAAGTGATTTCAAAGTAACACTGGAATCTGAAGTTTTCCATCACAGTCTGACCAGACCAAAATTTACAAACAGTCACAGGTATAGAGTTTGTCCTCTTGCACTTGAGGATTATGCTTGGTGGTATCTGCACTATGTATTATAACCACTTTGCAATAGAATACAAACAACAAAAACAATAAAAACTGTCAGAGAAGAAAGAGGAAACAAACAATAAGATATTAAGGAGAAAAATGGAAAGGCGTCTCCTTTCATATTTAAAACATCCAAATTGGAACTACAGCATCTATCTATCTATATATAAACTTGCTGTATGTTTAAATTATCAACGGAGAGAACACACTCCAAGCCCCAATCCTGCAAACTGATGTACAAGGGTGGACTTCTGTGCCTGCAGAGTCCAATTAGCTTCTACATTTGCTACTGTACTATGAAGTATTTTCAAGGAGATGAAATAATATTTAGCTGAAAAAAAATGTACAGAGTTTTGTATGCTGGATTTTTGCATACTTAGCTGTATACATTACAGTGGAATGTGACTTTATTAAAACAAGCGTTTAAATTTCAGAATGGAACAATAGCAAAGCTAATTCCTACCAGGGACAGAAAAATTGAATGACTGATACATAACTAAACATGTCAAATCACTTATGGCCCTGATCTCTCCTGCAGATGTGCTAATGAGCAAGTCTGTGCCTGCATGGCAGCCCTCTCTAATTGTATCTTCTTGCAGGAATGGTAGCTATAACATAGACTTGGGTCCAATTCAGAAATCCTTCCTTAAGGTTTCAACAGGGGCTTTACCTGTGAGAGTCAGTATTGGTCCCTGTATGCATATGTACATGTTCTTTAAAACAAGGAAGAACCAAACTATGAACTAAAAGTGTACCTGGATTCAGACTGACATGAAGATACAAAAAACTGAGTGGCCGCAAATGTTTTTAAAACTAGAAATTTTTTATTTCATTATTGTTTTTGCTTAAATTGTTTCCTTGCTTTTTTCATCACTCTATGTACAACTGGAAAATAGATGGCTGCACATATATTTATATAAAATAATATATGGAGACGTGCCTATCTCATAGAACTTGAAAGGTCATTGAGTCCAGTCCCCCAGCCTTCCCCTAGCAGGACCAAGTACTGATTTTGCCCCACATCTCTAAATGGCCCCCTCAAGGATTGAACTCACAACACAACACTGGGTTTAGCAAGCCAGTGCTCAAACCACTGAGCTATCCCTCCATACTAAGATAACAGAGCTAGTTGCTTTGGAAGTTCAAAGTCCTAATAAAATTAGATTGCTTCCAGGTGACAAAACCCCTAAAGAAAATGGTGTAATTTTTTTGGGGTAGGTTAAAAGAGAGGCAAACAAGCACTGGCTGTGTGGACAATTATAAACCATCCTACTTCCTTTTTTCCTACACTTTCACTAAGTGTCATTATGTGATGGTATTTTCAGAATTTGGAGATTGAATCATGGTAAATTTGGAATGCATCTATTGATTAAACAACTTCTACAACAAGAAACAACAAAAAGATCGGTCAGTTCTAGGATGCCATGTTACATGAACTTCAAAAGGCATTCATGCATTGCATTTTAACAAATTTATGACACCATGATATATATGCCTCTTTTTTCCAAAATTAAAATATCATATACACATTGAAGAGAGCACAGTCATTCATTTTACTCCAGAAAAGGTTAAAAAAAAAAGAAAGAGAGATACCAGCAACTTGTCTCAAAATAAGAAAAGGTTAAAACAATGGTGGTGAACTGCATAATAAGTTTTAAGAGTGCCCACAACAAAGTGAGAAGAAGAGATCAGAATGAAAAGATAGCTCTGTTCCTTTCATCTGGGAAGGGAAGTGGGATTGGGAGAAAAAGGAGAGAGAACAACTTAATGTCTAATAATAATCTGAAGATATTTAAATAACAATGAAGTGTATTATTTATGGAGCAAACAGACAAGATCAGTATGAACTGACAGATCTATTCTATTCATTTTACATGGGGAGAGGACAGTGGGAGGGAGAGATAGTGTTAGAAGTGTGGGACAGATGGAAGGTGGGAGATGGGGAGAAAGAAGTGTAAGGTGGAAGGAAATTGTAAGAGGAAAGGAGATGGGGAGGAGGGAAACTATACGGTGAGGAGAAGAAAGGGTAGCGGGGGACTTGGGGGAAAGGTGAGGCAAAGCGGTGTACTGGGGGAGAGGAGATGGGGTGAAGAGAGAAGGAAGGAGGAGACAAGAACACTTGCTGTCTGACTGTCCTACGCAGATGGCATTAGAGCAGCAAGTGTGGGATACAGTAGGATGAAGGGAGGAGACTCACCGCAGCAGCCATGCTACGTGAATTCAGAGGGCTGGAGGAGCTGTAACTACTCACTTGCTCGGCCAGCAGTTGCCGGTTTTGGATCGCGTTGTTCCGCAACAACAAGAACGCGTCTGTTAAACGCCGGGTGGCCATGGCTCTACTTCTAGGGCCCCCCCTGGACTACCCGCAGAGCTGTCACGGGACCCCTCGGCACCCACAGGGGTCCCAGCCCCGAGCCTTCAAGGGCCCCCTGCACTCTGCACTCCCAGGAGTCCCAACCCCGAGCCTTCAAGGGCCCCTCTGCACTCCTAGGGGTCCCAACCCCGAGCCTTCAAGGGCCCCTCTGCACTCCTAGGGGTCCCAACCCCGAGCCTTTAAGGGCTCCCTGCACTCTGCACTCCCAGGAGTCCCAATCCCGAGCCTTCAAGGGCCCCCTGCACTCCTAGGGGTCCCAACCCCGAGCCTTCAAGGGCCCCTCTGCACTCTGCACTCCTATGGGTCCCAACCCCGATCTTTCAAGTGTCTCCCCTGCACTCCCAGGAGTCCCAACCCCGAGCCTTCAAGGGCCCCTCTGCACTCCTAGGGGTCCCAACCCCGAGCCTTTAAGGGCCCCCTGCACTCCCAGGGGTCCCAGCCCCGAGCCTTCAAGGGCCCCCTGCACTCTGCACTCCCAGGGGTCCCAACCCCGAGCCTTCAAGGGCCCCCTGCACTCCCAGGGGTCCCAGCCCCGAGCCTTCAAGGGCCCCCTGCACTCCTAGGGGTCCCAACCCCGAGCCTTCAAGGGCCCCTCTGCACTCCCAGGGGTCCCCGGATTCCTCGACTCCCCCTCGGCCTGCACGGGACACCCAGAGCCCCTCAATGGCTTCTCTATCTAAGGACTCCCAGGTCAGGCTTGTGCCCTGAGCATCCCCCACCGCCAGGGAGCCCCTGAGCTTCCTCCGCTGTCCCAAGGCGCCCCCCACCCCGGGGCCTGGCTCGCCTAGGCCTGCGGCTCCCGCTCTAGCTCAGGCCAGACACCCCGGGGCGGATACAGCGCGAGTCCCCGGCGGCTCCTTCCCGCCGCTCACAGGAACGAGCCCCGACTCCCTGCGGCAGCCCCCGGCTTCATCCAGCCTTCCTCCCCGGATCTGACAGGGGCCCGGCTCACTTCCGCGTTGTGCATCACTACGCCCCTTCCCCCGGCCCGCGCGCCGCGGCACCAACGTTCCGGCGCCGGGGCGGCCTGGGGGAAGAAGCCTGTTGTACCTGTCAGCCTGAGACTGAAATCTTGAGGGATTCGTCAGGGCTGCCCCACTGTCCCCAGCATCAGTGGGCAGCGCCATGGGGGTTGCCCCCAGTGCCAAGCCTGTGGGTGCTGCAAGTGTCCTGGGGCCTTTGCTAGGTTGCCAAGATTGTATTTCAAAAACAAGAGACTGTTTTCTTAGCACCTCTGCCCCACCTCTTCTCCAAGTATTATTATTATTAATAATAATAATATAACTAATAAGCAGTACTCACCTATATTCGCCAGAGGTATTTTTTGCTGCTTTTTGCAGCACTCAGCAATTCCCAAGCTTGTTGTACGGAGATGAAAAAATAAGAGATGGATGTCCCTTGTAATAAGGGACTGTTGCTGGGGCCATCCCAAGTTTGTAACAATGTCCTCGAGGGGTCCCTGTCTGCAGGGACCAAAGTCCATGAAAGCATAAGCCTGTACTGATTGGGGAAAGGGGCAAGTCCAGTGCCATAGCTTGAGGGCAACAGCTAACTCATTAACCTTTCTACAGGACTAATCTCCAAAAGGGGTACAAAGAGCCAAACTGTTAATAGGATCACCAACCCCAAGCATTCAGAAACCATTAGTCAGGCCCCAAAATCATGAAGTTGGTGTAAAAATCATGAGCTATTAAAACTAATAAACGTTGGGTTCTGCTTGATTTGCCTTCTGGTTTCCCAACATTTACTGTTTAGATGTTCCAGCTTTTCTCTGCAACCAGGAGGGCTGAACATGAGCAGCTCACATAATCACAAGACTCCAGAAGGTGGGGCGTTAAGAAAAGCACTGGCCATTGCAAGATTCTGGGTAAAATTATGACAGCTGGCAACACAGTACATAAGCATCAGAATAACATGGAATAGAGGAATAAAAAGGTGACCTCTCTCCAGGCAGGCTGCAGCAAGTATAGTTCTGGAATTCATGTCTGCATTAATTTAAAGTGTGGGAGATGTTATTTACTAATTAAAACAAAAATACTTATTTAAACATTAACTTATTTGAATTTTTCAAATGGCAGAAAAAAAACTCAGAGAACTGGGGTTGACTTAGAGAAGAACCTCTGGCTTTTCTGGTTTCCTTTGTTGCTGGATTGTTCTATTGCACTGGGCATTCTGTATGCTGTTCTGCTTCCTGGAGCTCCCTGGGAGTCTCCTTTTGGTATGGAGAGGGATCTATGATTCTGCTGTCTGCCCAGTGATCTACACATTCTCTCTTGTCTCACCAGGTCCCCAAACTTACTTTTGAAACAGCAAGAAACTGAAGCCAACGTACAGTGGCAGGCAGCAGAGCAACTGTCCCACTGTGCACCTCTCTTGTCCTTCAAGAGATTCAGTGGCCTAAATTCTCAGAAAAAGACGCGGCATTTGTACGTATGATTCAGGTAATTACCGTAATCATAGATCCTTTTTCCAGAAAAGTCATTCCATTGTGTCTAGCCACCTGCGTCAGCATCTATAGTGAGCAGTGGCCTTTGCCATTATAAGACATTGTAGGACTCATTCTTGAGCAGCTCTACTGCCTCAATGGAAGAGACTAGAAATTTGGAATTTGAGAGGGATATAGGCCTCAGTCCTGCAAAGACTTAGGCATGTGCTTCGTTTTCAGTGGTCTGGTGAAAATCTGTTTTGATTTTGGCTGAATTATAAAGGTTTAAAATATATACTTCACTCGTCTAAGTGATTTTTTTAAATCTACTCTAACAATTTTTTATTCTGTGAGAACAGATTTTTGCTAATGATCTTCCAACACTTTCTTGGCACTGCACATGCATGCGTGTGTAAGCTGAGTTGAATTCTTCATTCAACAGGCAGTCTCTCAATGTTCCTTTAGTTCTGGACATGTGCATATAAGAAAGCTGGTTGGAATTTCTCTGGATCTGACAAGGGTGCATATGAAATAAGCCCTCATTCTGTACCATATAGCAAGGGGCAGATGGTACCTTAACTTTTACATTTCATGATTTCAATTTTGCAAACGTTGATGTTCTTTTAGTATAGTTTTTTCTTCCTTTCTTGTCTCCATTTAAAGATGTTTTTGGATTCCCAGATCTCTGGCATCTTTTTGTATTGTAATTCACTTGGTATTTTGTTGTTGTTGTTTTAAGTGCTATTTCTTCTGCTTGCTTCCCCATTATTTCTTAGCATCTTTTCCTTGCTGCCCTAGTGAACAATGATACAGTACATGCTCTATGGACTCTCACATTCACATTCTCGCCCACAATCTGACCTAATCCAAAGCTCATTGAACTTGATGGTAGTCTTTCCATTTACCGCAGTGGGTTTTAGATCAGGCTCCCAAAGAAAGACAAAAGTATGCCTTATTTCATCTAAAAATTCTATTTTGAGGCAAACTGCTAAGTAAAATTTTCCAAAAATGGTTAGATAACTAGAGCCACATTTTCAAAAAATGACTTTAAAATTGTGCCCACATGTTTTGACATCTCAGTTTAGTTCCTAATAGTCACCAGCATTGCGTAACTATTCAGACTATTTAGACAAGGGTGATTAGATTTCATGCATCAGGGCTCAAAACAAGGGTCAGGAAGGAACACCTTCTCCCTCCCCCATTGGTACGTTTCACATGGGGGTAGCAGAGGGAACACTGCCATCCTCTGATGCTATATGTCAGTGCCAGTGGCAGGATATTGGGCCAAATAGACTGATAAGTCCAACTCAGCATGACAAACCCCACATTCCTTTCACAACTGGGATCTTTGTTGGCAATCTCAGTAGAGATGTTAAAGAATACGGTATGCCAACATTTTTATGGCTGACTTAGAACAACGCTTCCTCAGCTCTCGTCCCCTAACGCCCCACTCTACTTGCGCTACACTGATAACATCTTCATCATCTGGACCCATGGAAAAGAAGCCCTTGAGGAATTCCACCATGATTTCAACAATTTCCATCCCACCATCAACCTCAGCCTGGACCAGGCCACACAACAGATCCACTTCCTGAACACTATAGTGCTAATAAGCGATGGTCACATAAACACCACCCTATACTGGAAACCTACTGACCGCTATACTTACCTACGTGCCTCCAGCTTTCATCCAGACCACATCACATGATCCATAGTCTACAACCAAGCTCTAAGATATAACCGCATTTTCTCCAATCCCTTGGGCAGAGACAAACACCTACAAGATCTCTATCAAGCATTCTTAAAACTACAGATTTCAGAGTAGCAGCCGTGTTAGTCTGTATCCGCAAAAAGAACAGGAGAACTTGTGGCACCTTAGAGACTAACAAATTTATTTGGGCATAAGATTTCGTGGGCTACAGCCCACTTCTTCGGATGCACGGAATGGAACATATAGTGAGGAGATATATATACACATACAGAGAGCATGAAAAGATGAGAGTTGTCTTACCAACTCTGGGAGGCCAATAAAGTAAGAGAAAAAAAACTTTTGAAGTGATAATCAAGATAGCCCAGTACAGACAGTTTGATAAGAAGTGTGAGAATACTTACATGATGAGCCACAAGTACTCCTCATTCTTTTTGCTCAGGGGTCGGCAACCTTTCAGAAGTGGTGTGCTGAGTCTTCGTTTATTCACTCGGATTTAAGGTTTTGTGTGCCAGTAATACATTTTAACGTTTTTAGAAGGTCTCTTGCTATAAGTCTATAATATGTAACTAAACTATTGTTGTATGTAAAGTAAATAAGGTTTTTAAAATGTTTAAGAAGCTTAATTTAAAATTAAATTAAAATGCAGAGCCCCCTGGACCGGTGGCCAGGACCCAGGTGTGTGAGTGCCACTGAAAATCAGCTTGCGTGCCACCTTTGGCACACGTGCCATAGGTTGCCTACCCCTGTTTTTGCTGATACAGACTAACATGGCTACCACTCTGTAAATTGGCTTTGTCACTGCTGGACGTTATCCCTCTGGATCAGAGTTCAGGCACTTTGGAGGAAACTTGCACTGCCCTTGCACCTGTTCAGTGGATAAATAGATGGTTTCAGACTCCAAGGGTGTTGGTGTACCAGCTTTCATAAGTACTTCATTCATTTTAAAATTGAAACAGCTCACTGATTTGACACTGAATTGAGGTCCTGCCTTTTGCAGGTCGATGTGATTCTTGCAGGCTTTCTATAGGTGGTGCTATAGGGTAGCAAAGTGAGAGTGGAAACATTCTAGACATTTTTTTTTTTTCGTAAATGAAGTCTCCTTTGTTTCTACTAGTCCTTGGTATTTCAACTTTCTTAAAGAAAACTGGAGGTAATTGCCTATAATTTCTTTATTTTTCTGAACCATAATTAAAATGCACCCATTGGAAAGTTGTATAAACAGAAGAGAACGATTATTGCCTCTGTGTTACAAATGTGTGCCTATTACTTTTCTTTTCCTGGAAACCCACTGATTGAACAAGCTGTCTTTTCATATGATCTAAGTTAACTCAAATTTTACCAGAAGATTTGTTGGAGTTAAAAATTAAGAATATCAGTAGGGAGAGACCCTAGAGAGAGAATAGTAGGCATTTAAAATACAGTAATGCTAGGAATTCATTTTCCAAAGTGAGGCCAGTTGTGCCTCAATCCGCACTCAAAAGTCCTGTTGATTCCAGCAGCACTCCTGCACACAGAACAATTGCAGAATTAGGCCATAGGAGTATACAGGTATCACTTACTCTACCACTGAAATTTCAGTCAAAAATCGGGGTAGAATGTAGCATCTGTTTAATGGCATGTAGGAAATGAACAAGAATTATGTATCCAGGTGGAAATGCACGGGTAGTTTAGTGGATCAGAATTTAATAGCCAGAGTTGGTGTATACATCTAGAAATGACATTAAAGTACCTCTGGTTCACATACCTGAGTAGAAGGGGTATCTTGCCCAAAAGCAGATGTGAGATTTATAGTACAGTATATGATCTCCAGAAATCTCTCACATTCATATGCCAACCTAATGATGCATATGGTACCGTACCTAAACAAATATCCTTGTCATTTTATTTGGGGAACCCCCCCTTTCCCTCCTCTTTGTAGGATGTCAAGTCTCTAGTATGATGTCATAACACAGATTGTAAATTACATGGCATTAATCTGGAGTAACTCTGCTGAAGTCATTTGGAAATACTCTGGATTTAAACTGGTGTAGCAGATGTCATAATTTGTTGCTGAGTCTTTATTCTTTTTGTAAAGAGCCATGAACACTTGTGCCACTATATACAGATTAATAGGAATAATGGATAATAACTAATATAACACAAACCCAGTACTGCTCACACTGAAGTAAATGGCAAAGCTGTCATTGACTTCACAGGGAACTGGACCATATGGGACTGTGATGAACAAAAAAGGTCAAGTTATAGTATTATTATTATTTATGTAATAATGTGGATGGACCTGGTGCTAGACAAAATAAAAACATGGATGGATGGTACTAGACAGAATAAAATATAGAGAGATCCTGATTCCCATCTCGCACCATTGAAAACCAGGAACAATGTCACTGAAGTAAAAGGTGTTAAAATGCTGTGAAAACTGTACAGATGAGGTCAGAATCAAGCCAGATTATCTGCCATGAAGAGCCCACCTCCTCCCTGATGTGACTCAAATTGATACAAAGATGGGTTTGTAAAGCTCCAGGATGAGACACCAGTTCTGGCACAGGAAAAGTGAGGAGAGATCGTTATTATTATTTGCACTGCAGTAGCATCTAGAGGCCCGAACTGTGATCGGAGCCCCATTGTGCTAGGTGCAGTACAAACCCATAATAGAAGACAGTCCTTTCCCTGAAGAGTTTATCATCTAAATGCCCAAAACATGAAAGGAAGTACCACTATCTATACTTTGCAAATGGGGAATCAAAGCATCAAGAGATTCATTAAGTGATTCAGCCATGGTCACATAGGATGTGAGAGCTAGGAATTGAATCCAGAAAGCAGACTTATCTCCATTTTGAAGATGAGGAAACAGGCACAGAATGATTAAGTGACTTTTCCAAGGGTACACACAGGATGTCTGGGGCACAGTCATTAGCTGAGCTAGGTCTTTTGAGTTCCAGCCTGGTGTCTTAACCTAAGTTCCCTCTATGCTGCACGGCAGCAGCCTATTAAGTGCTACGCAGGTGCTCAGGGCTGTGGCACGGAGAGATGCCTCTCACCCAGCCCCATACCTGCCGTGATGGGCAGAGGCAGCTCTCCGCACTGGCACCAGCCCAGCCCCGGACCTGCTGCAGCCGGGGAAAAGGTGTCTATCCCATGGTCCCAGCTCTGAGCTGCTGTGGCGGGGAGAGGTGCCTCTCCCCTCCAGCCTAGGTGCTGCTGTGGGGAGAGAGAGTGGCAGGGAGTCCTCTCTCCCTACTGTAGCGCCAGGGCAGCCTGCACCCCAAACCCCTCATCCCAGCCCCACCCCAGAGCCCACACCCCCAGCTGGAGCCCTTGCCCCCTCATGCACCCCAACTCTCTGCCCCAGCCCTGAGCCCCTCATCCTCAGCCGCACCCAGAGCCTGCAGCCCCAGCTGGAGTCCTCACCCTCCTACATCCCAACCCTCTGCCTCAGCCCTGAGCCCCCTCCTACACTCCGAACCCCTCAGCCCCACCCCTGCCAAAAGAATTTTGTTATGTGCACCAATATGGAGGTGATGTGTGACACATCACCTCCATATTGGTGCACATAACAAAATTCATTCTGCACATGCTTGGGAAAAATTAGAGGGAACATTGACTGGTTAATCCCCTAGATGATCTTTCTTCCCAGAGAAATCACTGATGAGGAGACCAATGTGAGAAATTTTACCAGGAGCTATGGGATTTAAGGAGAAAGAGGAAGATTGTTCCAAATGTACAAGAAGCCTGCCCTTATTCAGAAAGGGAATCGTGGACTGCCTTTTCCCCAGTGCGCAGCTTCTGCTTGTGTTCACCCTCTGAAAGACTTCATCTCTTCAAATTAGAAGGGTTTTTAATCTGCTAATAAAATGTAGTAGAGTGATTAAGAAAGCAGTAACACAGTAGATCATGACCTGAAATTCATTTCAGCGATAACAATTCTTATCAAAGAAGGATCTCTTTCATACACTTCGGAAATAGTCAGGCCAAAATATCTTTCCAAATAAATTAATAGCTTTTGCACATTGAAGTATACATTTGTAAACAGCAGAGGGCAAGCAGGAGCAGGCATTTAGTTAGCAAATCTAAACTCTCCTGATCTAGATTTTCCTACAGAATTAGGAACTCTGAATAGTGTCTTTCTTAACAAATTGGTGCCCAGTGACTAGAAAATTTCTTAAATGGGTATCCTCAAAACAGAGAGTCTTAGGTTTCTAAATTGGCTTTCTGTCACTTATGATAGCTGCTTGCAGCTGACATATCACTGGCAAGATGTGGCTTTGTATGGTGTTTATTGCTATTCTCAGAGGTCCTTAGAAGTGGGAAGTGCAAGAATCTGAGACAAATACAGGGATGATGTAAGATACCAGACCATGCAAAAAAAATGCTTATTAGACCAAGTGAAATGAGGGGGCAGAGGTGCAGCTCTGAGCAGCTGAGAGAGGATGAAAACCCTTTTCTGCTTGAAATAGCCTCATACATACATATATATATATATATATATATATATATATATATATATATATATATATATATATATAAAGCAAACCACATTTCCTAAAACAGGGGGCTTGTAAGAATTTGCAGCAGGTCCAGGAGTCTCACTAGCTTTTCCTCTTTTCTTTATGTTCAGAAAACACAGTAACAGTGTTTCTATGAACACATATGGGCACTTCTATAGTGCCTGTCAAAGAACTTTTAATAACATGAATCAGAGCCTCCCAAACTCCTTGTGAAGTAGGAGAGTCTTATTGTCACCATTTTACTGATGAGGAAACTAATGCACAGAGCTTGAGACTCTTTTAGGGCCATGGTTTGCACTTTGTTATCTCTATGCAATCCCACTGAAGGCACAGACTTCCTCTGTGACTTTGGACAAGTCACTTGGGCCTCAGTTTCCTATCTGTACAATGGGAGTCACAGCACTGCCCTACCTCACAGGGGTGTTATGAAGCTAAACACATTAAGGAGGCTGCAATGATGGAGGCCATATAAACAATATAGATAGATAACGATTCAAATTCTGCCCAGATTTTATCTTATAAGACAAGGACACTGAAGGGGGTAACTGGGACAGAATTTGGCCTTGTCATAAACAGATAGCTAAGGGTTAACGTCTCTTTCACCTGGAAATAAGTATCTGAAGCACCTGACCAGAGGACCAATCAGGAAACAGGATTTTTTCAACTCTGGGTGGAGGGAAGTTTGTGTGTGAGTCCTTTGTTCTTGTTCTTCTGCCTGTATTCTCTCTCGGATGAGAAGTGATTTCTGTTTCCTGCTTTCTAATCTTCTGTTTTCCAGTTGTAAGTACCAAAGATCAGATAGGGATTTATATGTTCTTTTGTATTTACATGTCTATAGTTGCTGGAGTGCTTTGAATTGTATTCTTTTTTTTGAATAAGGCTATTTATTCATATTTCTTTTAAGCAATTGACCCTGTATTTGTCACCTTAATACAGAGAGACCATTTTTATGTACTTTTTCTTTCTTTTTATATAAAGCTTTCTTTTTAAGACCTGTTGGAGTTTTTCTTTAGTGGGGGAACTCCAGGGAATTGAGTCTGTACTCACCAGGGAATTGGTGGGAGGAAGAAGTCAGGAGGAAATCTGTGTGTGTTAGATTTACTAGCCTGACTTTGCATTCCCTCTGGGTGAAAAGGGAAGTAATTCTGTTTTCCAGGACTGGGAACGGGGAGGGTGGAGTCCCTCTGTTTAGATTCACGAAGCTTGCTTCGGTGTCTCTCTCCAGGAACACCTAGTGGGGGGGGAAGGTTTATTTCCCTTTGTTGTGAGACTCAAGGGATTTGGGTCTTGGGGTCCCCAGGGAAGGTTTTTGGGGGGACCAGAGTGCCCCAAAACACTCTAATTTTTTGGGTGGTGGCAGCTTACCAGGTCCAAGCTGGTAACTAAGCTTGGAGGTTTTCATGCTAACCCCCATATTTTGGACGCTAAGGTCCAAATCTGGGACTAGGTTATTGACATGGTGGCAGAGGTGGGATAGATAGAATCCAGAAGCCAGTAGGAATATCATATTTTTCTTTCTCTGCTAGGGGCTTTTTAGCAGAGAGAAACAGGTTGGTTTTAAAAGGGAACCAGAGAGAATTTTTTTTTCTGCTCTCTCTGGCAGTTTTTGGCTTGCATATTAAACAAGGAACCATTAAGCTGTGACAAACAGGTGTTTTGTCAGACAATAGCACTCCCATTGAGAGTCATTACCAGCACTATATAAATGCAAATAAAGTGGTTTTTCTGGTTTACTTTACATTGAAAACATTAGCTAGAGAAAGAAAGGGAAAAAGGCACTGTTGCTAGGCAGACCCCAGGAGGCAACAGAGCCTGCAGTTCAGAAGATAAACACCGGAGGGCACCCCAACACAAGAAAACAAGATGTCACGAAAACCAGAGGCAGTACAGCTCGAAGCAATGAAAAAACAGATAGAACTGCTCAGAACACAGATGGCCAGAGATGAGGCAACTCACAAACAAGAGATGGAAAGGCTACAAAAAACAAGAAGAAGCCAACAATGCAGCCCACCAACGAGAGTTGGAAAAACAGAGGGAGACCCACCGACAGGCCATGGAATTAGAAAAGGCTAAGCAACCTGCTCCAGCCAACCCTAACAACCCTGCGCCAATTATTGTTCCACAGCACAGGAAATTTCCCACCTACAAGGCAGGTGATGACACCGAGACCTTCTTGGAAAATTTTGAAAGAGCCTGTCTTGGGTACAGCATCCCTGAAGACCAGTACATGGTAGAATTGAGGCCACAGCTCAGTGGACCTTTAGCAGAGGTGGCAGCTGAAATGCCTAAGTAGAACATGAACGACTATAAACTTTTTCAAACCAAGGCCAGATACAGAATGGGGATCACCCCGGATCATGCCCGTCGGCGTTTCAGAACCCAAAAGTGGAAACCAGATGTGTCATTTCCCAAACACGCCTACTACGTTGGGAAAAATTATGAGGCCTGGATATCAGGACACAATGTTAAATCCTTGGACGAACTGCACCTCCTCATACAAATGGAGCAGTTCTTGGATGGTGTTCCTGAGGACATAGCACGGTACATACAAGATGGAAAACCCAAAAATCTCGCTGAGGCGGGGGAGATTGGAGCCAGATGGATAGAAGTGGCAGAAAGCAAGAAAGCTACTGTCAAGGGGAACGAATACCCCAGGGGGCACACCGACCATAAACCCTACAACCGAGGACAGCCAAAGACCCCACATACAACCCAAGTAAAGCCACAGACGCCCTATTCTTCCACCTCACCAGTCTCCAGTAACTCATCTCGACCCAGTGACCCATCAGATGGAAGATGCTTTAAGTGTAATGAACTGGGACATATCAAGGCCAACTGTCCAAAGAACGCCATCCGAGTGCAGTTCATTACACCACCATCACACCAAAGATCCCCAGGCCCAGATGCCTCTCAAATACCCTTGGAGCGAAGGGAAAATTTGAGAGTGGGCGGAAAGAAGGTTACTGCATGGAGAGACACGGGGGCACAAGTGTCAGCTATCCACCAATCCTTCGTAGACCCCAAATTCATCAACCCAAAGGCCCAAGTGACAATTTACCCCTTCATATCACAAGCTGTAGACTTGCCTACAGCTGAACTGCCTGTCCAGTACAAAGGCTGGTCAGGAATGTGGACTTTTGCAGTCTATGACAATTATCCTATCCCCATGCTACTGGGGGAAGACTTGGCCAACCAGGTGAAACGGGCCAAGCGAGTGGGAATGGTTACACGTAGCCAAACCAGGCAAGCTTCCAGACCCATTCCTGTTCATGAGCCGTCCACAGACGCCCCGTCTGTGTTACCAGAGACCCAGACAGAGGTAGTGGACCCGGATTCCATGCCTACCACTGAAACAGCCACAGCACCTCCAGTCCCAGGCCCAGAACTGGAACAGCAACCAGCACTAGCAATTGCAACCACATCTTCAAACTCAACGCCAAAGGGCGCCAGCGAGCCAGAACTGGCAGAAGCAACATACAGCCATACCCAAAAGGCTCAGCCCGAGCCTGAAATACCCTCAGGTGCACCAGCGGAGAGCGGTTCACCAGCAACGGAAACCACCCCATCACCTACATCGCTTCCAGAGGGACCAAGCCCAAGTCCACAGTCTGAGGAAGAACTGGTGACCCCAGCCTCAAGGGAACAGTTCCAGACTGAGCAGGAAGCAGATGACAGCCTTCAGAAAGCTTAGGCGGCGGCACGAAGCACCCCACCGCCTCTCAGCTCTTCTAATCGATCCCGGTTTGTTATAGACCAAGGACTTTTATACAAGGAGATTCTTTCTGGTGGACACCGGGAAGAATGGCAGCCACAAAAACAGTTGGTGGTTCCAACTAAGTACCGGGGGAAGCTCTTAAGCTTAGCCCATGATCATCCCAGTGGCCATGCTGGGGTGAACAGAACCAAGGACTGGTTGGGGAAGTCCTTCCACTGGGAGGGGATGGGCAAGGACGTTGCCAAGTATGTCCGGTCTTGCGAGGTATGCCAAAGAGTGGGAAAGCCTCAAGACCAGGTCAAGGCCCCTCTCCAGCCACTCCCCATAATTGAGGTCCCATTTCAGCGAGTAGCTGTGGATATTCTGGGTCCTTTCCCAAAAAAGACACCCAGAGGAAAGCAGTACGTACTGACTTTAGTGGACTTTGCTACCCGATGGCCGGAAGCAGTAGCTCTAGGCAACACCAGGGCTAACACTGTGTGCCTGGCCCTAACAGACATCTTTGCCAGGGTAGGTTGGCCCTCTGACATCCTTACAGATTCAGGATCTAATTTCCTGGCAGGGACCATGGAAAAACTGTGGGAAACTCATGGGGTGAATCACTTGGTTGCCACCCTGTACCACCATCAAACCAATGGCCTAGTGGAAAGGTTTAATGGAACTTTGGGGGCCATGATACGTAAATTCGTCAACGAATACTCCAATAATTGGGACCTAGTGTTGCAGCAGTTGCTGTTTGCCTACAGGGCTGTACCACATCCCAGTTTAGGGTTTTCACCGTTTGAACTTGTGTATGGTCACGAGGTTAAGGGGCCATTACAGTTGGTGAAGCAGCAATGGGAGGGGTTTACGCCTTCTCCAGGAACTAACATTCTGGACTTTGTAAGCAACCTACAAAGCACCCTCCGACACTCCTTAGCCCTTGCTAAAGAGAACCTAAAGGATGCTCAGGAAGAACAAAAGGCCTGGTATGACAGACATACCAGAGAACGTTCCTTCAAGGTAGGAGACCAGGTTATGGTCTTGAAGGCGCAACAGGCCCATAAGATGGAAGCATCATGGGAAGGGCCATTCACGGTCCAGGAGCACCTGGAAACTGTAAACTACCTCATAGCATTTCCCAATTCCTCACTAAAGCCCAGAGTGTACCATGTTAATTCTCTCAAGCCTTTCTATTCCAAAGACTTACAGGTTTGTCAGTTTACAGTCCAGGGAAATGATGCTAAGTGGCCTGATGGTGTCTACTATGACGGAAAAAAAGACAGTGGCGTGGAAGAGGTGAACCTCTCAACCACCCTGGAACGTTTGCAGCGGCGACAAATCAAGGAGCTGTGCACTAGCTTCGCCCCATTGTTCTCAGCCACCCCAGGACGGACTGAACGGGCATACCACTCCATTGACACAGGTAATGCTCACCCCATTAGAACCCCACCCTACCAGGTGTCTCCTCATGCCCAAGCTGCTATAGAACGGGAGATCCAGAACATGCTACAGATGTGTATAATCCACTCATCTACCAGTGCATGGGCATCTCCAGTGGTTGTGGTACCCAAACCAGGTGGGGAAATACGCTTTTGCGTGGACTACCGTAAGCTAAATGCGGTAACTCGTCCAGACAACTATCCAATGCCACGCACCGATGAGCTATTGAAGAAGTTGGGACGTGCTCAATTCATCTCTACAATAGACTTAACCAAGGGGTACTGGCAAGTACCACTAGATGAACCTGCCAAGGAAAGGTCAGTATTCATCACCCATGCGGGGGTGTATGAATTCAATGTCCTTCCTTTCGGCCTTTGAGGCTGGTAGATGGTCTACTAGCAGGACTGGGAGAATTTGCAGTTGCCTACCTCAATGATGTGGCCATTTTTTCAGACTCCTGGCCCAAACACCTACTACACCTGGAAAAGGTCTTTGAGCGCATCAGGCAGGCCGGACTAACTGTTAAGGCCAAAAAGTGTCAAATAGGCCAAAACAGAGTGACTTACCTGGGGCACCAGGTGGGTCGAGGAACCATAAACCCCCTACAGGCCAAGGTGGATGCTATCCAAAAGTGGCCTGTCCCAAGGTCAAAGAAACAGGTCCAATCCAATCCAATCCAATCTTAGGCTTGGCCGGGTACTACAAGCGATTTGTACCACACTACAGCCAAATCGCTGCCCCACTGACCGACCTGACCAAAAAGATCCAGCCAAATGCAGTTAACTGGACTGATAAGTGTCAAAAGGCCTTTACCCAACTTAAGGCAACGCTCATGTCTGACCCTGTACTCAGGGCCCCGGATTTTGACAAGCCATTCCTAGTAACCACAGATGCATCTGAGCGTGGTATAGGAGCAGTTCTCATGCAGGAAGCAACAGATCACAACTTCCATCCTGTCGTGTTTCTCAGCAAGAAACTGTCTGAGAGGGAAAGTCACTGGTCAGTCAGTGAAAAGAAATGCTACGCCATTGTGTACGCCCTGGAAAAGCTACGCCCATATATTTGGGGACGGCGGTTCCAGCTACAAACTGACCATGCTGCACTAAAGTGGCTTCATACTGCCAAGGGGAACAACAAGAAACTTCTTCGTTGAAGTTTAGCTCTCCAAATTTTTGATTTTGAAATTCAGCACATCTCGCCGCCAGTAAGCTTCCCCACTGTCTGCAATTTGGGGGGTGTGTCATAAACAGATAGCTAAGGGTTAATGTCTCTTTCACCTGGAAATAAGTATCTGAAGCACTTGACCAGAGGACCAATCAGGAAACAGGATTTTTTCAACTCTGAGTGGAGGGAAGTTTGTGTGTGAGTCCTTTGTTCTTGTTCTTCTGCCTGTATTCTCTCTTGGATGAGAAGTGATTTCTGTTTCCTGCGTTCTAATCTTCTGTTTTCCAGTTGTAAGTACCAAAGATCAGATAGGGATTTATATGTTCTTTTGTATTTACATGTCTATAGTTGCTGGAGTGCTTTGAATTGTATTCTTTTTTTTGAATAAGGCTGTTTATTCATATTTCTTTTAAGCAATTGACCCTGTATTTGTCACCTTAATACAGAGAGACCATTTTTATGTACTTTTTCTTTCTTTTTATATAAAGCTTTCTTTTTAAGACCTGTTGGAGTTTTTCTTTAGTGGGGGAACTCCAGGGAATTGAGTCTGTACTCACCAGGGAATTGGTGGGAGGAAGAAGTCAGGAGGAAATCTGTGTGTGTTAGATTTACTAGCCTGACTTTGCATTCCCTCTGGGTGAAAAGGGAAGTAATTCTGTTTTCCAGGACTGGGAACGGGGAGGGTGGAGTCCCTCTGTTTAGATTCACGAAGCTTGCTTCGGTGTCTCTCTCCAGGAACACCTGGAGGGAGGGGGGGGAAGGTTTATTTCCCTTTGTTGTGAGACTCAAGGGATTTGGGTCTTGGGGTCCCCAGGGAAGGTTTTTGGGGGGACCAGAGTGCCCCAAAACACTCTAATTTTTTGGGTGGTGGCAGCTTACCAGGTTCAAGCTGGTAGCTAAGCTTGGAGGTTTTCATGCTAACCCCCATATTTTGGACGCTAAGGTCCAAATCTGGGACTAGGTTATTGACAGGCCTGGTGTGGGTTTTTGGTCTAAGTGAAACTCAGCATATTTACCCAACTCTAGCTAGGATTGCTGACCAAAGGCAAGATACTAGGAACTGAAATACAGATTCTGAGAGGAGCCTTTGGAATCTCCGCTGCTTTTCCTTCTCCTCCTCCGATGCTTCAAAGCAAAACAGCTGCCAGCTCCTTGAGACTGAGGATGTGCTGACTGGTCTGGCAGAAATTCAGGGAGAGGCAAACAAGCCCCACTCACCACTAGCAAGGGCTCCATATCACGTGCTGCCCGTGTGTCCCCTACACACTAACTCCCCATTAATTGCTATCTCCATAAACCTCAGGCTGGAGAAATGGCTGATCATTGCACCATCTTGTGCCATGTGAAATACGAGGTGATACACCATACTCTGACCTTGGGGAAAGGACTTGTCCACTGATGGGGAGATACTCTCGAGGCAAGGCTGGAAAATGTGCACTTTTCCAATTCGTGGTCTCGTGTGCACTGGAGCAGCACATGCTTGACTCAGTTTGCTTGTGGGATTTAGGGAAATGGGGAAAGGAAGCATGCAGGTCAGAGACATCGTCAGTTTATGAGCTCAGTTGTGTCAGATTGGCAGGTGGCCCCCAAGGCCATAAGTGAAATTAGTGCTGTTTATGAGAGGAAAATGAAGAGTGCTGAGCTGCATAGAAAGTGGCAGCTTTAAATAACAAGTATGATGGATAAAGCAGTGTGAATGCGGTCATATATCAATCTAGCTATCCCTCTAGTGTGTGAGCATGAGAATTGGTATTCCTGCTGTTTGGGAATATTTTGAATGGGCAGGAAAGGAAAGACAATTCTTCGGTAGGATGCCTCCTGCCAACCATCTCATCACTGTGGTCCACAAAATGTATCTTTCCTGTGGATTTCTCATTAATTAAATGTGAAAACTGCCTAACAGGTGCAGTGTGCATGGCAGGCGTGTGCTACAGCCAGGCCTGCGGACGTGAGGGGACAGCCACATGGCAGTATCTTAGGGAATGGCTGCTTGTGCCGCTAGCAGTTTGCAGGCACACCATGTTGCTGTTGCCCCTTTATCATGCTTTCCTGCAGGTGGTGCTGCTTACACTGTAGAGCAGAGGAAGGCAAACTATGGCCCGTGGGATCCTCCTGCCCAGCCCCATAGCTCCTGGCCTGGGAAGCTAGTCCCCGGCCACTCCCCTGCTGACTCCCCTCCCCCACAGCCTCAGCTCGCTCTGCCCTGATGCAATGCTCTGGGCAGTGGGGCTGCGAGCTCCTGGGGCAACACAGCTGCAGAGCCCCACCTGGCCCAGTGCTCTGTGCTGCGCGGTGTGTGGCTGAAGCACCGCCAGCCACTGGTGCTCCAGGCAGCGCGGTAAGGGGGCAGGGGGCATGGAGTAGACGGGTTGGATAGAGGGCAGGGGAGTTCAGGGTGGTGGTCAGGGGATGAGGGTGTGGATAGGGATCGGGGGGGTCAGGGGAGGAACAGGGGGTTGAATGGGAGCAGGGGTCTGGGGGGCAGTCAGGAAGGAGGGGGGTTGGATGGGGTGGTGGGGGCAGTCAGAAGCAGGGTTCTGGGGGGGCAGTCAGGAAGGAGAGGTGGTTGGATGGGGCAGGGGTCTGGGGGGCAGTCAAGAAGGAGGGGGAGAGTTGGATGGGGTAGCGGGGGACAGTCATGGGCGAGGGTTCCGGGGGCAGTCAGGGAACAAGGGGGGTTAGATGGGACAGGAGTCTCGGGGGTGGGCCTTCAGGGGACGAGAAGCGGGGGGGAATGATAGGGGTGGGGGCCAGGCCACACCCCGCTCCCCTAACTGGCCCTCCATACAATTTCCAAAACCCGATGTGGCCCTCAGGCCAAAAAAGTTTGCCCGCCCCTGCTGTAGAGGTAGGTTAACAGGCAGCCACCAAACCTCCCCACGCCAAGAAGGTCAGTTCTGGAACACAGAGTCACCCAACTTCAGAGAGAAATGTGGCTGCTGAACCTGAACCTGGACTGTGACAGTGCTCTTTGCTTTGGCAACCTTGGCATTGGAGGTTGCAGCTATTCCGCTCTGAATTTTCTGGGGCCGGCTCTTTCACAGTCTTGCTCTTTCAGCCTTGTTCTACATATTGGACACTCCTCCCATTTACACCTCAGATTTTTGAACAAGTGTGTGTCACTTGCACACACAGTTGCCCGGTGTGGTCCCATTGTATAGCTGCACTGACTCCTGGGGCACCTTGGCCATTTCGCTTGCACAACTGTCCACTTGATTTGCAGACACAATTCCTTGCAACTGAGCACACAGTTAGGAGTAAGAGCGCTCACAAATAACCATTTATGGTCCTTTTGTGTGTGCTGTTGCATTCCTCATTTCTTGAACTGCCAGGCCCCAGGTGACTCAGTCTGGTTTCCATGTGGACTTTGTAAAGCTAATCTGAAAAAAAATCCCTAATGCAGTGATAACTCCTTGTTCCTTTAATGCAGGAGCTGAACAGCAAAACCAGAGTGTTTGGTGTGAGTACAACATTCCTCTGTATGTGAATGTGTATGTGTGAGTGCGTGCATGCACACGCCTCTAGAAAGGTTTCTGGTTGTTTATATAACAGAAGTGTCATGTAACAGAGCTGTTTGCTTTGAAGAGCAAAGGCTTAATGAGTAATGTTCAATTAATGTCTGCAGAGGAGAAAAGGCAAGTGAGAACTCTCTACTCTGTTCCGTCTATCTGGTTTGTTTCACATGCATTTTTCTGAGTGTTTCTTTTTAAACACATATGTTTCATTTCATGCTTTGAGGCCAGATTTTCTAATGGCCCCCTGAAAATGCCACCGCAAAATGTGCTTGCACATCCATTTGCCATCTGCAAAATGGGGTGATGTGTCTGGATATACAAGACAGTAGCAGCTGCCCACAAAGGTCTCTGATTTGGCTTTTACAGTCAGGAGGTGCTTAGAGAGGAAGGTTAGTCTAGTGGTTAGAGAGGTTGCATAAAACCCAAGTTCAGTTCCTTCCTGTGACAGAGTTTCTGTGTAACCTTGAGCAAGTCACTAAGTCTCTTTGGGAATAACATGCAGCTCACAGTTCTTTCCTATCTCACAGCGTGTTATGAGGATAAATACATTAAAACTCAGAGGTGCTCAGATCCTATAAGGATAGGAGTCATATGAATACCTGATATACATAAATATAGGTTGAGAGAGGGGGCAGAAGTGCTCTGGACCAGCTGGGACATTCTGGTTGCCTCTGAGATCAGGACTGTTGGGCCAGTGCAGGCCACAACTAGAGCTATATAGTTCTTCTCACTCCCATACTACCTCAAGGGAGAGAAGGGCCAGTCCCATGTTGTCCCTGTGCAGTAACCACTGCTGGGAGTGCCTGGAAAATGTTGAACTTTCAAGCTAAGAAAATAAACTGTTACTGAATTTTCAAATGTTACCACAATGCAAAAAATAGACTGGATGTAAATGGTAGAGGAGACAAAGAATAGGCTGGATTTTAATGAATAAAGGAGGGAGACTTCCCTATGGTTGGTTAAAAGTTTCCATTCTGTGAGCATTGATAGTATATTCACTCCCGTGTATGCTCCCACACACTTTTATCACTGGGGAATGCTGCAGCATGGGTGTGGAGTTAGCAATTCCTCTACATTCCCCTTAACACGGAAAGTTTCGAGGCAGATGTTTTGCTTTGGAGGGGTGCAGTAGCAAGAGCTCCTTTGGTGAAGTTAGTATTGCCTCTTTTCAAAGTGACTCAGACATCAAAGGTGCAAGTGTTTGAGAATGTTTTTCTCAGAGTGAAAAAAGTAGCAAGGATAATTCTATGGAAGACTAAATCCAGACACCTACCATGTGCAGGGATAGGTATACGGCATGCCTCAAATGTGAACAAGCTCAGAGGAGTCCAGATCCAGGGCTTTGATTCAGCCAGTTATGTAGGTGGTGACCATACCAAGCGGGGTAGATAGAATAAGTATTATTCCCATTTTGCAGAAGGGAAGACTGAGGCACAGAGAGGGTAAGTGACTCAGCTGGGATCATGCAGCAAGTCAGAGGCAGAGTCAGGAATAGAATCCATGTCTTCTACTTCCATGCCACATCCAGTGGCCCAAATTGCCTCAGTCTCCCCAGCTGTAAAGTCAATAATAAATTGTACAACGGGCTATCTCACAGGGTTTTTGTGAGGATTAACTAATGGTTGTGAGGTGCTTTATAAACTTATAGGTCTGTAGCATGTGTAGGTACCCTATTATCCCCATCTCTCTAGAGAGTGCTAGGGTAGGGGCCAGGACCAACACTAGGGTTTCTCGCGCCTTAGGCGCACAGCCATTTCGCCGCCCACCGTGCTGATCTCGTGGCTCCAGTGGAGCTGCCGCAGTCATTCCTGCAGAGGGTCCATTGGTTTGTGGCTGTGGTGAAGCTTGTGGCTGTGGTGACGGTCGCGAGCAGCCGACCGTCCGCAGGCATGACTGCGGCAGCTCCACCGGAGCCGCGGACCAGCGGACCCTCTGCAGGCATGCCTGCGGCAGGTCAACCGGAGCCACCTGCTGCCCCCCCGGCAAAATGCCTCCCCCCGAATAATCCTAGTGCCCTAGGCGATTGCCTAGGCTGCCTAAATGGTAGCGCCAGCCCTGGTAGGGGCACCAGCTCCTTCCCTAAAAGGCACATTATGACCTCACATGAGGGCAAGTTCTGCCAGGTCCCCAGCTGGCTAGAACATAGGTTGCAGTGTTCAGTGAATACTATCTGAGGGCACATGCTGCTCTTTCGTAAAGAAGCATCACTGCGCTCCTCACCAAGTGCAGCTGCTGCCCAGTTGAGCCATTCTGCCCTGCTCCAGCAACTTGGCTCTGGTGCCGAATGTGTGGCCACCTTCAGCTTTCTGTATCAAAGGACAGGATTTTGCCCAGTAAATATAGGCATCACTTCACCACCCCACTGAAATGCAACCACTTCTGGGCTAGAACGTGGCACAGCTTAAGACAGCAAGTAAAGAGAGGCATTTGCTTAGACATTGTGGGCCAAATTTATCCCTGGGGTAAGTGACTACAGTGGACTTATACCAGAGATGAATGAGGTCCCATGAGTCAGGTCCCCTACTTAAAGATTGAAAGGTTTCTGGAACTGGGACTGACAGTTTTGTTTTGTGTTTGTCCCTCACCTAGCACAATAGGGTTCTGGGCCATGACTGGGCATTACCTCAACAGAAATAAGAAATGCTCGCTCCAAAACATGGAGAAAACCCTCTTTTTTGCCTAGATTTGCAAAAAAATATCTTGTTTGTTTCTCTGATATCGTCTATGTCTGAGCGGTCTACTCAGAGGAAATCTTGCTCTTTTCATCCCTGCATGCCTGCTGCTTTCTATCTATCTATCTTCTTGCATTGCACCCATCATCAGGGTATCAGAGCACGTGAAGCCTGATGGGCTTACGTCTCACCCAGAAAATCAGCCTTCCTGAGGTTGAGGAATTTCGTTCTGGGCCTCTGATAAAACCATTACATAGAGATGAATAACTCGTGTGGTTTTATGTTTCCTGTCCCTGAAATGCCATTAGGAACATCAAACACTTCTGTGTTTATTCAAGAAAATTTCCTACCCAGGTTGTGCATGCGGGGGCGGGGGGAGGGGAAAAGTGGGGGAGGTAGGGATGGAGAAGGGAGCTGGGCCCAAATTTCAATTGCAGTGTCTGAGTGAGAGCTGCAGAGTCAGGCTTTTTGCCTCATGTAAATCCATTGGTGGTACGATGAGGTGCACCCAGGATAAATTACATTGTTGGGGAAGGGGGTGGGGGGGCTGAAAGACCACATCAAAGCCTCATGCAGATCAAAGGTGAAATGACAAGCATCCCTTTGCCCCCGCCCCCCAGGGTTGTCTGTCAGACCTTCCCTTCCCTTTAGTTTCCACTTTGAATTTGATGCTGCAACCTGAACTCAGCCTTTCATGCTGCTGCATTCCACAGGGTGCAGGCGGTGTGCAGCAAGTATCTCATCATCATGCCACATGGGACATAGGGTTTCCAGAGCTTACCTCTCAGGGTCAGGAGCTACTGAAAAGATCTATAGTTCTGAATGAGTCAATGCAAGACTGATTGAGTCAATGTAAGGATGCAACTGCCTCAGAACTGGGGTGCAGAAAAGTGTCGAAAAGCCCCCAAGGATTCAATCCATAGTGAATCATGTATTACAGTAAAACTTAAGGGTCCAGTCAGGATCACGGCCCCATTGTGCTAGTAGTTGTACAAACAGTAGATTTTCTGGAGAGAATTCAGCGTGTGAAGGAACGGATTCCTGAAGGGATAAGAGAGACATGACTGCAGTGAGGCTGGACACTTAATCTTGTGGAATGACTCCACAAAGAGTACAAACGCTACCAATGAGAGCCTTTCTCCCAAGAGACAACTTTTACATCAAGATGTGAACGTAAGTGGAAAAGGGAAACAGCAAACTCAGACCTCTGGATCTGCCCTGTTGCCATGGGCCTGGACATGGAGCCCAAATCATTCTGAAGGAAATATTCTCTCTCCTAGCTCAAGCCGCTAGCTGAGCTCCTATGTGCACCTTTGGCTGGGACCTAGGCAGTCTGTGCAGCTCCCTCCCAGGCATGCCAGTGGGTGAACAATTGCCCTTATTATCAAGAGGAGAAGAGAGCCTGTGATTGTTTCACATGCAGTTCAGGAAGCTCAGCCTTACCATTTAA